>NC_092812.1:6015000-6681174 GCF_040954645.1 Diabrotica undecimpunctata
TTTAATGGCGTTCAAAACTGAGAGAGAGTCTGTTACAATTACCACAGATAAAGGTAAATTCATCTCGCACCAATCTAAAGCTTTCCTAATAGCTATAGCTTCTGCACTAAAAATCGATAAATAATGAGGGACTTGATATTGCTCAACATGGTTAATATTAGAAACTAAAAATGCAAAGCCTGTTTTAAATCTTTTTTTTTTATCCATCCGTATAGATGATGATTTTATTCTCTCCTAAATTACAGAGTATAGATTTGAAAATTAATTTTGATAGAAATATATTTTCTGGATAGTTTGGAATTATAATGGTTGGTTTAAATATTAAGGCTGCAAAATCGATTTCGTAAATAGGATATTGTTTTTGACTATGTATTAGTTCTTTATGTCCCTCAGTATCAATAAACGCATCAACAAGAGGTGGAGACGTTTTAATTCTCCAATATTTGTTTGTAAGATTCTGGACCGCTATATTTGATATTTTTTTGACCATAAATGTACTAAACGTCCTATACTTTATTAGCTGTTTAGCAGCTAAGTACTCTCTTCGAAGGCACAAAGGCGGTTCTTGTGCTTCAGCGAGAACTGCACAATTCGGTGACGACATCATAATTCCTAGACTTATTTTAATTGCCTTATATTGAATTCTATCTAAGATTAATAAGTTTGATTTGCTAGTTAAGGCATAAACAGTACATCCATAATCCATTTTTGAGTGGATTTATGACTTGTAAAAAGTAAGAGATATTTTAACATCTGCACCCCATTTATATTTCGAAACTACACGCAGAATGTTGAGCCCTTTCTCACATTTTTGCTTTACGTGTTTTATGTGGCTGGTCCATAGGAGTTTATTATCTATATAGATGCCAAGATATTTATATTCTTTCACTAGGGGTATAGTAAAATCACCTATGGTATACAAATCGGGTGTTTTAAGTCTGTGCCTAGTAAGACACATAACCGCTGTCTTTTGCTGTGACACACTAAAACCCATAGTACGTAACCAATCACGCATGCAGCAAAAAATACACTCTAAATCTGTAATACGTCGTTCATATGAACTATGGATAGTATAGAAACAAATATCATCCGCGTACTGTATAACTTTTATAGTGTCATTCATCAAACTATGCAGCTCTGCTGTGTATACATTAAATAAAGGTGGACTCAATATTGATCCCTGCGGCAAACCGTTATATACTGTACTTGGCCCGTGGAGTACATTTCTGTGGTCACGAATATAAATTTTTCTGTTTAGAAATAAATTTATTAAGTTATTTCATATCTGTTTGCTGATACCCATTCTACACAATTTTGTTTTTAAAATACTCAAATCAACCACATCATATGCACCTTTTAGATCCACAAATAGGCATAACATGTATTTGTTATCAGATAAGCATATTTGTGCATCTGTAACCATATGGGTCAATGCATCTATCGTACTACGACCTCTCCGAAATCCATACTCTGCAGTGGGTAGGAGAGAATTGCTTTCAATAAAATGTTCTAGGCGAAACTTAATCATCCGTTCAAAAGTCTTGGTCAGACAAGACATTAACGATATAGGTCGATATGATGAGGGTAATTTTGGATCTTTAGATGGTTTTTTAATTAAACATATAACAATATTTTTTAAAACCATAATCTTGTTTTACCCACCAGTTGTTAAAAATTTTTAAAATTATTTGTTTAGCTGAAACTGGAAGATTGTGTAAAATGTACAAAATTAACTCTGAATAGGTAAAAGTTTTAGACATAGTATCTGAAGTAGAACAAAAATGAAAATTTTTTTGATTGTCTATATCGACATTAGAGACCGAAGGCGGGGCCAGCTGATTCAGAACATCCTCAATTAAATCTTCGTGCAATGGAGGTTTCTTTTGTTTATGATATTTGTTTCTTATAGCTTTTACACAATTCCAAATGTTTGAAAGGGGTGTAGATCTATTGAGTTGATTAAGAAAGATGATCCAACTATTTTTTTGTTTTAACTTGAAAATGAGTTTAGCCTTTGCTGAAATATTTTGGTAATTCAGATAATTTGTAATATTTCCTTGTCTTCTAAACAATTTAAGTGCGTGGGAGCGACTTTCAGCTATATCAGAACATTCTTCGTCCCACCAATAGGGCCATGGGACAGAAGGAATGAAAGGTTTTTTAACGGGCATGGATGCAGATGTTGCTGAAGATATTACTTCAAATAATTTTTTTGTTATTCGACAGTTATCTGAATCATTTAGAGATAAATTTGTACTGATTTCATTTTCAATAAATGCTTGAAAGGCTGACCAATCGGCACGACCGTCATTCCACTTGGTTGCCGGATTGATTTCGAAAGATATGGGAGCAATTTAAAGCTGAATCTGAATAGGGTAGTGATCAGAACCTAAAGTGTCTTGATATACGGACCAATTTACCAAATCTGCCAAAAAAGAGGAGATAAGAGTTAAATCAACTGCAGAGTGATTACCATTGGGATTAACTCTAGTGGGCGATCCATCATTTAAAGTAATTAGTTCCAAAAAATCTAAAGCTTCTGTTAAATCCTTTCCCCGCGATCTTCCGGAATAGGGCCCCACCTGTAATGGTGTACATTAAAATCGCCGCAAAAAATTATACGAGAGATATTAAACTGTACCAATAAATTTAACCAATCTTTTTTGTGGCTGCTATGTCTGAAGGTTTGTATACTGAAACGAAAGAAATATTTATATCTGGAATAAATACTGCACATACTTCAATGCCCCTTGAAAAATTTTGAATTATTTCACTTTCTTGATAGTTAATTGTTTCTAAGATAAATATATCAACTCCGCCATATCCGTCATCACGACATACTTTAATAAAATTATATTCCTTTATATTAAAATTACTATTAGACCTAAGCCAAGTTTCGGAAAGTATGATAATATTAACATGGTTTTTATTAAGGTAATTTACCAAATTATTTTTATTAGATGTTATTGATCTACTATTCCACTGCAAAATTACTAATTGGTTTTTAATTGTTTGTTTATTAGCCATTTTTAAAGTTTAATCAGTAAAATAGTTTTTCACTTGAATCTGATTCACTATATGTTTCCATAGCATCATTTGGATCACTTGGAACAAACGCACTTTCTACAAGTCCCGGATATTAGATTCCATGAGAGTGTTTGGTGCTAATTAAAAATTTTTTTGAAATTTATTTATGAAGGAGGTAATTAACATTATAGTTTTCTCTTTATAGTCCATAAATTCTTCTCTGTAGGGGTTAGGTATAATGGGTTTAGGTTTTTGACTAGGTTTAAAAGATTTTTTACAGGCATCGTATCTGGTGTAGGAGAGGTTGGGTGTGTTCGTTTAATTGTTTTAATAGTATTCACTTTAGAAGCTGGTTTTGGTTTTTTAAAAGTAATATTAGATGATGGACTCTCGCCAAAAGTATTCGGTAAAGTTGTAAAATTGTTATCGTTGTTTAAAATAAAGAATCGGTTATTCGTAGCCACCTTCGCATATGAAGGATTATTGTATATATTTTCGGCTTCTTTAAAAGAAATGTTTTCAACTGACATAATTTGTTTTATCCCCTTTTGCTTTGCATATACAGGACAAATACGTGAACTTGAGGGGTGGTCGTTATTATTACAATAAATACACAAATTATTTTCTTTACAATCCTCTTTTGTATGACTTGTATCTGTACACTTTTGGCATCTCTCATTTTTTGATTTACATTGTCTAGCTGAGTGGCCATATCTTAGACATTTGAAACACTGTACAACGGGTTGTATGTAAGGTTCAACATGAAAATTGCATAAATTTATTTGTGTACATTTTGGAATTTCATTTCCTAAAAATTCTACTATTCTACTATCATTTGTCTATTTACCAAAACTACGTTTCCATCAGAATCTATAATTTTCCTTTTCATACGATTGACACTTGATACCTGTTTGTTTGATTTGATAGCCGTTAATAAATATTCTTCAGAAAAGAAAGTATCTACCATCCTGACAACTCCTTTTTTGTGAGTGTATAATTTAGGTATAAATGCTATTAACTCATTTTTTAATATAACTTCGTGGTTAACTAAACTATTATTGGCTATTTCTAAGGTATTAAAAATAACCTTTACCCTATTAACTCCTACCGGTTTAATGTCTATTACATGTTTTTTTAAAATTTCATCTTTAAGGAGAAAGTGCCCTATTTTAATTGGAAAAAGTCTCCCTAAATTTTTATTTTTATGTTCCACAAACACATAAAATGGACCATTATCTCCTGGTCTCTAACTGTTATTCATATCTATTTGCTGAACATACCTGCTATTATCACTATCAGTGTTTTTTTCATCGGGCGGCTTATCGCCGCCCGTTTTATCTGACATCACTTACGCCTTAAAAAACTCTAATATGCTCTCCGTAAATATCAATACCAAAACTAACAACTAATTACACTTATATTTTACAAGAAACAATCACCAGCTAATTCACAAAACTCGAATACGTCCACCCACCTTGACTAACGAATTCGAACTCGTTGATGTCTTATATATATATATATATATATATATATATATATATATATATATATATATATATCTGTATATATATATAATATATATATATATATATATATATCTATATATATAATATATATATATATATATATATATATATATATATATATATATAAAATAAAGTTTATATATATATAAAAGAAGTATGACCATGAAAGTAGAATCAAAATCTCAGTAACGGTGGTAAACCCACTGAAAGTAGGTGGGTTAAAAGGGGGGAGGAAGGACCTATTATCAAGTTATTGACAGATCTAATATACATATATTTCTCTATGCATTAACATTTGGCGTATTGTATTGCAAATTCTGGGCAGAACATCTATTTTAAATAATTTTTCTCTTATTATCAGTGTGTCTGTATAATTGTAAGCCCCTTTAATGTCAAGTAATGCAGCACCTAAGTACTGATTATTTGAATAACACAGCTGAGTATTTAAAATTATCTGCAGTACTGCATCTATAGTGCTAAAACCTTTTGTAAAATCGAATTGTTGCACTGGTAGAAAATAATTAGGATAAAAGTGATTCCCTGTGTTTAATAATTCGCTCAAATGTTTTTAAAATGCACGAAAATAGAAAAATAAGGCAGTAGGAGTCTGCATAATTAGAATTTGTTTGTGGTTTCTGAATGAAAATTATTAATATTTGTTTCCATTTCTCTATGTTGCCTTTTTTAACCATAATTCATTAAATATTTCAAGTAGAATTAAATTTATCTGCGATGTAAGTTCCAGATCAAATCATATGACTTAATCTAACCCCCTTAGTTGCCGGATCATAAAAATGATACAAACATTTAATTTGTTTTGACGAAATCTTAAAAGTTTAGGTATTCAAAAAGAAGTATAATTTTTTGCAAAATTTTTCAAAACCTTTAACACAAAAAAAAAACTAATGCGGTACTTTAAAGTACCGTCAGGCTGTGTTGAGTAATTCAGTGTAGGTAGTAAGTTATTACGTACTTAATAAAAAATATGAAGATTTTCATCGATTTATTTGAAAAAAAATACATCAACGTTCAACACCATAATATATATTGAGATAATTCTTCTTTTCGTTCGAACTTAGAAAAATTGCAGACTTAAAAAAGACCTTAAAGCAACAACGGTACAAGCCCCAATCTTACTAAAAATGAGTTATATCTATTTTTCAAATGGTTAGGTTCTTATCTACCTAACTACAGTTTTTGCTTCATAGATGACTCCACGAGTCATAAATATCCTTATTACTTTTATACTGAAATCAACTATTTTTAGTGTAACAACGGTACTAGCCACCATATTTTTTATAATTGCCGCTTCAAGTAGTCGAACAGCTCCACAAAATTCGTTTTATTATGAAGATTCTGAGAGTGATTCTGATTCGTATTTTGATTCAGATGATAGTGTTAAAGACAAAGACTATATTGAAAGGAATAGTGATAGTGAACACTCTTCAGGTATTGAACCACAGGTGAGTAATTAAAATTTGTGTCTTGTACCCTTTTTAAGTAAAATTATTGTGGCTTAAATTTTCTTTTTTTTTTATTTGTAATAAACAATGTTAATATTATTTCTTAATCCTAAAATACCATAGCTACCTACTACTAGAGCTAAAAGCTAAAAAAAATTATTGCTTTATATGTTATAATATCGATTTAAGGTCGAGTTGTGGCTTATTCCCTTATTGTCTTAAAAATTATTACAAAACTTTTATGCTAGTCCCAGGATTATAACACTATTTTTGTTTGCAGACAAATGAATTTTCTGCTGCTACCGAAACAAAAAACCAATTTGCTTGATAGACGAGGTTCTCTTTTTTACGCCGGAGAAAGCCCCTCCTTCAAGATGGCGCTAGGCAAACCTAGAGAGACAGACAAGACATAAGAGAAAAACCAAACGAAATTTGGGCCGTAGCTATGTAAGTAAACGGCAAAGACAAGTCCCTGACAGGGAAATCGGACCTCCATGTAAGTGTAGCAAGAAATGTCGAGCAAGGAAATAAAGCACAGATTTTTAATGCGTTTTCGAACTTAGGTGACTATGATAAACAAAATATTTATCTTTTTTCTCAAATCAAATCTGTTCCAAAAAACAGAACCTACCCCAAAAAACCAAAAAAACATGTATCGTCGCGAAATGTTTCAATACAATACTTTGTAAAGATCAACGGTATAGATGTAAAAATATGCAAACTAGATTTTTTTGCAGTTAATGGATTGCAAAAATAAAAAAAAAAGAATTCAACTTTTATGCGAACAAACGAAGTAAGGTGCTAGTACCCTAAAAGCAGATAAAAGTGGCAAACACCATAACAGAGCAAACAAAATTAATGACCGTGATCGTGAAAACGTAAAAACGCATATTAAGTAGATCCCAAAATACACTAGTCATTATAGTAGGCAAAAAATCCAAACAAAGTGTACATAGATCATGATTTATCGATTTCTGTTCTTTATCACGATTATTACCTGGAATGGTGTAGAAATAGACATGCCAATTCAGAAATGTTTTTTGCAAGGAGTTTAACATTTGATTTAAATTATCCAAAACGAACACCTGCAAAACACGTGACTCTCTAAATATTTAAATTAGAAATGTTGGCAGTGCAGAAGCATCAGCAGATAGGTTAAAAACTCAACTTGAGCTACACCTTCGAAAGGCCGAAGCTTTGCAAAAAAGCCTAAAAGATGAAGTATAAAATTTTAAGAGAACAAAAGACACACTTGTCATCAGTTTTGATTTACAGCAAGCTCTACCTATACCTTCATTGATAGTTGGTCCTAATTTTTATTTACGAAAAATCTGGACCTATAACTTAGGAATACGTGACTGCGTTGACGATATATGTATATATGTTTATGTGGGCCGAACAGTTAGCAATACGTGGAAGTGACGAGATTGCTAGTATATTATATAAGTATTTTAAAGAAAATACTACTGAACAGTGAACATAGGAAGCTTGTTATATATAGCGATAATTGTGCTGGACAAAACAAAAATTGGGCCACTGTATCTCTGTGGCAACAACTAGTTAAAGAAAGTGTCTTTGATACAATAGAACATACAATTCTAGTAGTGGGACACACGCATCTTCCTTCTGATCGGGACTTCGCAATTATTGAAAATCATAAACGCCGTTATTTAAATCAGGTGTATACTCCTGCTGATTTTTATCAGGCAGTCTGAAATTAAAAAGGAAAAATCTTCTTATTATCACTGTTCTACAGCAACAATATATTTTGTCTTTTAAGGATTTACAGATCCAAAATATTACCAAAAAACGTAAACAGAAAATAAAGAAAAGCATAATTTCAGTAAAATCTGCACATTTAAATTTACTCACGATACTCCAAATCTTATGTTTTATAAACATCTTTGGAACGAATTATTTCAATCTGTTAATATTGGTAGGAGAGGTGTTAGAACTGCAGTAAACCTGAATGTAAGAGATTTAAAAATTAAATATGATGCACCTATTCCATTAAATCCAAAAAAAAATCTAATATTTCGATGCTTCTTCGCTATATACCACCTATTTACCAGAATTACTACAGAGAGATTGGTGTTGTTGAAAATATAGGAACAGAACAAATATAGTAGTTAGTACTGTATATAAATTCTAATATTATGATAAGATATCTATTTTACAACTTGTTATATTAATAATTTTTTTTAATAAACGTGCAAGCTACATTTTTTCGAATTTTTATTGTTTTTTTTCTGCAAAAACGACTTTTTTAAAATTAGCTTAGCGTTTCAAGGATAGTAGATATACAGTTTTCAAATAACTTAATTTACTGAATTTCTAATCTATATTTGGTATTTCAGGATTTGATTAAAACCTTTATAATTGATTTTTTTAAAAACGCACTTTTGTGTCTCCTTTTTCGGGATAGACCAGACCAGATCACCATTCTGTCTTCCTTGTTTTGATGGAGTTTGTGAGCCATCAGGCCAGTAGCACGTCTTCTTCGGAAATCTAAAAGGGATTGCCTCTCTTGTATGTCACAGAATATTATATAAGCATTAATAATTGCTTATATTACTACTAGACAGCGGCTGTCTAGTCTATAAGCTGTTCTCAAACGATTATAATGTCCGACATCCCCCATGAATTTTTTGTAGTCTTTTACAATCATGTGGACGACAGTATCGGCCTTAGAACTATGTTTTTGAGTCCTTTGGACAGTTATTTCCTCACAACCGTGATAATTACTGGCAAAGTGAATAACTTTATTGTCCTTCCATTTCCGCACTCAAATGTCCATCGAAGAAATCCTCTAACCAAAATCTCCGCGCTTCATAGATTTATGAGTTCTCTTAATAAGACGAAACTGTTTATAAGGTCTAATAATTGTTTCACATCCAAGAATTTGTACTTTTTAACTTTTCGAATTAAAGTATGGAGGTAAAATAATTATCAAAGAAAAATTATTCTTTGCTCTCACCATTCTCCTTTGGAAAGAGCAGGACTACAGGAACTCCTAGTCTAAAGTCTTTATACTTTTCTTTAACTTATCTATGTTTTTACTGGTAAATTTAAAGTAACTTTTTTATTCGTTAGTTTTTGTATTTGTTGCAACATACCCAACATATTTTAACCAGTTACAGAGCAAAATGCCTCACATTATTATGTGATTTATTGGACGATGTATTAAAATGATTAGAAGCTTTATCGAATTTTCCAATCGGGTAATGATAATTGTTCTAATGACCACGATAAATCAAAGATTTACGTTAAAAGCTGGAAACGAGGTCCGTGACAGTCGGTAGATGTTCTTCTATTTACACATTGGCGTACCATAATAATTATTCTTAACTTTTTAAGCTTCTATGATATATTCATTAGTAATAGAAGGTAAATTGGTTTTGTTAAAAAAAACAACAGAAGACATAAAGAAGAAAATTCGTTTAATTCAATTGATCTAAAAATTAGTTATTACTGCATCAGCAAAGAAAAAATAAATCAACTAAAGTGAATATAAATATCATACTACAGTGATATAGTGATGTATGTGGTTCCTGAATTTAAAAATGCACGTAGCTGTGCCTAGTATTTTTTAAATGCAAACCTCATGCAGGTTAACATATTTGTTACAGTTGTTATACAGTTTTGTATAGTTGTTTGATTTCTTTAAAATAACCATAAAGAAAATAAGATACCTCAGATAACCTCAGATAACCTCGAGATAACCTCGAGATAACCTCGCCAACCTAACTCTTATTTCAAATTTTAAATCCCTTGGACATCGCACTCTTCTCATTTCGTTGAAATTTGCTCTAGCCTCTTCTCTTCTGATTTTGATCTCCAGAATGTAATTATTTGTGAAGTTAATAATTGTTCCCAGGTATGCGTATTTGTCCACTTGTTCGACGTTGGTTCCGATTATTAGAAGATTCTCGATATTTCTTTGAGTACTTGATATTCTCATAAATTTCGTCTTCTTGACGTTCATTGTTAGACCGTACTTTTTTCCATACTCCGCTATTCTGGTCACCAGTCTCTGAAGATCTTCAATATTTTCGGCTAAGATCAGTGTCGTCCACATATCTAATGTCGTTAATGGGAACTCCATTTACCTTTATTCCAGCTGTTTCACCCTCAAGAGCGTTTTTCAAGATATCTTCGGAGTGGACATTAAAAATAATTGGCGACAATACGCATCCCTGTCTTACTCCACGTTTAATTTCAATTTCTTCTGACAGCTGTTCGTTAACACGTACTTTTGCTCGCTGTTTATAGTATAAATTTAATATGATCCTGAGGTCGTTGTATAACGGTCGTTGTACTAAATAATTTCTAGTACAGTGTAAATTTAATCCTAAAGCCAAAATAAAATTATAAAATGAATAAGGTAGCAAATGAAATAAATTTAGAATGTCCACAAGACAACTAAATTCCTGTAGTTGGTTGTAAACCATGAATCACGAAAAAATTTTATTTAAAAACTTCCTTTATAAAAGATATATTATTATAACAACCCGATCAAGCTACATTACAGAAGGTTTTTGGAATAACTATTCCATCATCAGTGCTATCCTTAAATAAGTATAAACACTTAATTAAAGCAAACGTAAAATTTAAAATTTTGACCAAGCTTATAACAAAAATGTGGTTTAATACTTACTGTAGTTACATGTTTGAAGCCACTAAATACGTGGGTAAAAATCTTTAAGTGTCGATAAATTAATTTTAAATTACATATTTGATGTAAAAAAACTAGGATATTTAAGTTATAAACAGAATTAGTTACATGGTAACATGAGACTCCACTGGGTTTGCTAGCCCTTAGATGAAGTGTTTGTGAGTACTTTTTGGTAGCAACTGATTAAAATGACATATTAAGACGGAAGTCTAAACAAAACAGTCAATGTAATTGGAGGTATGCGTCTAAATGTGACTAAAGCCAACATTTTGTATAATTAACTATTTTAAAGAATATGATTAAATATAACAGTAGCAACCATCAATATGTTGGAATTTCAAGTGTGATTTACCTTGAAAGTTTACCTTGAAATCTAGAATAGGTATTATTTTATGTGAATTGAAGTTAAATAACAGTTATGATTGTAGGTAAACAACCATCTATACATATATCTGATACAAGAGTGAAGGACTAAAATATTTGTTTTGTTGATAAAAACATGTTTTTATTAAAATTTGGTGCCTGGAATATGGAAAGCATATATGAGCAGGATGCTGGATTCTTTATTATTACAGATTGAGTTACAGATGTTAATTGACGTTCGCTGCTTTAGAACAGAACTGGGGATGGGAAAAACCTACCGGTTTTAACCGAAAACCGTTTTTTTTTACTTCGCAATAACCGGTTTTATCGGTTGTTTTTTTGTCCCGGTTATAACCGGTTTTTTATTTTTTAAGTAAAAACCGGTTACTAGGTTTTTACGGTAATTAGGATTAGGTTAGGTATTATTTTGGATCCCAATCATAATTATTATTCTCAAGTAATTATTCCAAACAAAACCATAATTCAAATTTTATTTTATTTTATAAATACATAAGCAAACTGAAAGTGCAAACTTATAACCTATTGGATTAAAAAAACCGAAAACCGGTTTTTGGAAAAAGCGGTTTTTTAGGCCGGTTATAACCACCAGGTTAAACCGTAAGCAAAAAAAAAACCGGTATAACCGAAAACCGGTGTTTTGTCAAAAACCGCCATCCCTAAACAGAACTAGTCTAGGTCCGCAATCACAACTTTTCAGAAGAACAATTTGAAGGTTTTCCATTATTTTGTCTTTCAAACAATAACGTTTACTTTATGCATACTTTTCAATTCATTCAGAAACTTTTATATTACTATAAAACTAGTTTTTTTGTTTCATTATAAAAAATAAATTATAAAATCAGTAATTGCTTCAATTAAGTTCCCCTATGACTTTACATTCAAATAGAAGTCATGGTACACGGTCGGAGTGACCAATCATTTACATAGATTTTTTAACTAATTTAATTTCTTTGTACTAATAGGTAAACTTTTAGCATTCAACATTTGCAGGTGATGAGCATACGCTTAGTATTAATTCTGATAAAATTTACATAATCATAATTGTATTTTATAAAAACAGCATTGGGTACAGCAACAGCAACACGTACCTTCTGCCGCTTGACCTTTTCTCCATTTTCATTTTTGTCCATTTCGTTACAAGTATGTTTTTTGAATTCAACAAAATCGTAAAATCTATCCATTTCAGTAACATTGTATGAAATCTTTCTACATGCTCTTCGTAAAGTACCACTGACTTGGCACGTATATAGCAACATTTTTTGAAACCCTTTCAACATATTATGTATACTATCAGCTTCGTTTTGGGTATGTCCCTTTTCCAAGAAAAAGATCTATACATTGACAACTTCGTGAATTGTTGAATCTTTTTATTCATAGTCTTCTATATATAAATCATACATTTTTATAATATTTGGATTTGAATCTAAATATTGTCTCTGTGTATCTTTTCGGCAACAATGGCTTTCTACCCTTGTAAACATATTGATATGATGCATCACTGACTGTTTTATTTTGTCAGACAATTTGTAGCACAGACATTTTTTCCTATTTGATCTTCGCCAACTGTATTCAGTATCTTCGCCAACTCTTTCCTTCTTTTCAGAAGTACAACCATAATAGAAATAAGATATAGACCTGCGTAATTGTTTTCTACTACTACTTGTCGGGGTTTTTTCATTATCCTTATCGTCAACATCATTAGTGCAATGATCAGTTTTATAATTCCTTACTCTCAAGCGCATAATAGGCTTTTCCTATACATTATTCATAATAAAATCATAAGGTATAGGCCAATAACAAAAATTACTATTTGCTAAAATGTAATTTTAAAAGTGTAAGTGCAAGTGTAAAAGTGACCTACATGACCTAAAACTTAAGTTAATGAAATTAAATTATTTAATTGTACAAACAGGAACTATTAAAATTATATTAATATTACTAATACTTACATTGTTGTGACAGTGCCACTATAGACTTCTCACGAATCAACATAATTATTTGAATTCTCAAACAGGAAAAATATTGTTTTTAGAGTATAATTTTTACTGTTGATTTTGAAATACAAATAACACAAACTAACCTATGTTTACAAAAACTAGACTAGTGCTGCCACGATCTGGTAAGTGCAGAACTAGTCTATCTACAGATAGGCTAGTTCTGCACGCCGTATATTTGATTTAAATCAACTCAGATGAGAAGAGAACTAATAGATGTTGACAAACACTACTTCTGCACCAACAAAATTAAGATTATTAGATTGTTTAGCAAGATAGCAAGATTTTCAAAAAAAAAAGAATTCTTCTATTCTATCTTTGACATGCAGTTGTGGTTTTGTTTTTTTTTATATGTTTTTGTGTTTTATTTGTAAAAATACCCTTATATGTTTTTATGTTTTTAATTAAAATTTTAAATTTTTTTTTTAACATATTTATGACAATGTTCTTCACTACTAGGACTAATTGAACATTTTCAATGTAAGTTTTCCATTTAAGTGCTGATGTCCATTGTACTAAATAAGTTTTCCATTTAGGTGCTGATGAAGGTGACAGCCTATCATCGAACATTTACATTTCGAATAAAGTTCTCCACCAAAATGGCTTATACCTTCTTTAGCCAAGCCTTGACTTGACGCTTTCCCGAAAATTACCTACCAAAGAAGTATATATATATATATATATATATATATATATATATATATATACATATATATATATATATATATATATATATATATATATATATATATATATTACTGGTAGAACAAGACCTAAAATCCTTAAAAACCACGAACTAAAAGCATACCATAATAGATCGGTCTGATGGAAGATCTTAGAACATGCCAAGACCTACAAACGATCGTGGTTATGATGATGGCGTAAATTGAAGGTTTTATTGTTAATAGATTAGATTATTAAAACAATTTATGATTTAAATTTTTAATGACACTCTGTGTAATTTTAGTGTCACGTAGAATTATAGATTCCTAATATGTAATTAAATAATAAAAGATCTTACAAAATTGTACTTATAAATTTTATATTTAAAACGAAATATCTGGTAGCGGCAGGAGACCTTAAACTACACTTGAGTGCAAAATAATCGACTCAAAAGCGATATTTGAGATTACACTTTCTGTTTCAATGTAAGAATTATGAAAATAAAAAAATGTAATGTGCAAACAATAACTTTATTATTGAACTTACAAAAACTGCTATTGCATTACTTGGAAGACGGATTATAAAAACAATATGCAATACAGAGTTTCCTAAATATTCATCATTGAAACTAACGTAAGAAAGACGTTATGAACAGAGAAATCATCAGTTACAACATGAATTTCTTAATTATTCAGTATTTAATAACACCACCCCTACTCCTAATTACACTTTCCAATCGATTTCGCAGGAATCGGATGACTTTTTTAGTAAATTCTTGAGGCTTTGCTTCCCATTCATCATTAAGCGCAGTTCTCAATTCTATTGTGCTCCTTGGTACATGATTTCTGTCCCGGACCCATCGTTTAAACTTATCCCAAACATGGTCTATTGGATTTATGTCCGGGCTTAACGCAGGCCAATTTATACCGAATTTATAGGTATACCGATCTCGGATAGATAGGTGGTGGTGACTCGTGCGATATGGCATCGTGCATTATCGTGCATTAAAATGAAGGCATCACCAATAAATCCCGCGTATGAAACCATATGTTCTGCCAAAATGTCTGATGTTACGATCTACCGTTAAACCTCCTCCACGATCTCCACCAGGCACGAAAATCAACTCGGTTTTCCCATCCATAGAACTGTCTGCCCAAAACATACAAGAATCGACTTCATGGCACAATTCCTCGTATACAAAATTGAGCAAATTACTCTACTGGCCTTCCATAGACTCGACGACTCTTGTCGTTGGCATGCAAGCAGATCCTACTTCCATTGGAGAATAATACCTGACTCCATTGATAGTAGCTCCAATCCAGATGTTCACGAGCAAATTCCAATCGCCTTTGCTTCTGGACTGCAGTTAGGTTGGGACCCATAGCTGCCCTTTTTGGTGTCAGTTTGGCTGCCTTTAGTCTCTCTCTGTTGTTATTTGTTTACGGCCTTCTCCTTGTCGACGGATATAATCAGCAGTATCTTGATATGCACGATACACTCGGGACACACCGTATTGGTTTAAATTTAGTCGATTTGCCACGGCCCTCTGGCTCAGGCCTTCTCTCAATAATGCTACTGCTTGAATTGCGTTGACGGGTGTGGTATCCATTTGTAATGCAGTTGCGAACTTAAGTGACTGATCTATTAGTGGATCGCTATGGAAATTGATGCGTACGATATTAACCGAACGCGTTAAGTCAGTGCTTGTCGATTTCAATTAGTTAAATTCTGACCCCCTCTCTACTATTTATAATTTTTTTGTAATGAGTCATCCAATTCACCAAAAAACAAAATTTTTTTAAACCTCAATAATGAGGTTAATAATTGTACACTAAATATTTTTAAATTTACACTTTTTAGATTGAAACAGGAGACGTACTTTCGAAAAATAATTTTGAGTCGATTATTTTGCACTGAAGTGTATATAAAATATTAATTAACGACGAAATAATTAAACAAATTTCGAGATTTAAGTATCTGGAAGTATAGATATCCAGTTACGGAAACCTTACAGAGAGTGTAACAAGATAAAGCTAAAAAAGCAGATATATCACAAGCATGTCATCTGCAAGAATAAATATATGAGATAACATAGGTGAAGGTAAAGTAAAATAAATCATGCGTATTTACTTTACCATCCAATAAGAACATATGCAATAGAAACGAAAACAGATATAGCAAAAACAAAAAGAATACTTAAATTATCAGAAATAATAGCCTTGATATCAATTTCTGGGTAAGCATTAAGGGACAGAACCCCAAATACCCAAATAAAAAAACTATGTAAAATACAGGATATTGTATGAGGAAAACAACAAAAAAGACGGGAATGGAAACAGCATGTTATTTGGATTAACAAATTTTAGACCAATAGGCATTGGACTATTTGACAATCCTTTGTAGATAGTTGTCAGTTAATACAGGACGAGGAAGAAAATATACGAGGTTTTTAAAAAAATTTATGATCTTTTTTTTATAGTTTTTGAGTTTATTGGAACAATTTTTACCATCCCATCATGTTCTCCTTTTTATATCTCCTTGTTGAATTTATCTTGAGTCGCGATATTTCCTGTTTTTTATAAAGAACCTTACGATTTAAAAGATAAAAGGCACGTCTATGTATTAGTTTTCACTGTAATCCAGTGTTTCTTGCCTAGGGCTCAGACTGTTTCCGCCGCCAACTGAAAATCAGGATTCAGTCATCAATTATACCCCTGCATGCGACGAAAATATGTTTATGGAGTTTTAATTAATATCGGAGAAACGCGGAGGGATCCGATAAACGGCGTTTTCGTACTCAGAATAGCTCAAAGCTTAGAAATGCCTTGGCCGACGTCGTTTCACTTGAACTCGAAGTTGTTTGCAGCAAACGCTTGCAGCAATTTGTGGATTATTTATATATTTCAGAAATCTATTTTGATGTTTCGCTGTTAGTACAAGACAAGAGCAATCTGATTTTGTTTGTTGTATGTATTTAACACAACTTGTTTTTATGTTTTAAAGTTTATGTATATATATAAATGTTTTGGATGGGTTGGAGTCAATAAAAGGGGCTATTGGTTAACTATTTATTATCTCAAGCTTTCAATTATGTTTACAATTATTATCAAAAGCTGCTAAAAAAGACAAAATATCTTACAAAGTTGAACTAGAAAGAAAAAAATTGTTTGTTAACTCACCAAATAAAATTAGTTTGGTTAATAAAATTGCTGCTAATACATCTCAAAAAGAATTAATACAAAAATGCCTTTATCCAATAAATGTTTCTCTGAAATTTTAATATAATTTTGAAAACATTTTCTTAACACAAAAATAATTGAATTTATAAATAAGTTAAAATAGCGACCAATTACAAATAAGCCTCAATGTCATGACTGCCAACTTAAAATTTTTTATTTTTGACAATTATATTGCCAAAAATAAAATTTTGTTTAAAAATTCTTTTTTGTTTAGTAACAAAAAAGAAGAAGATTTATTCACCATTGATAGATGTCTGAAAAAATGTAACAGATATATGAAAAATTAAATCAAAATGTGATATTTTACAAATTTCATATATAAATTATTATAAAGAAATAATATAATTATGAATTTAGCTTAGATTTTGAATTTCTTATCTTTTGTTTAAATTATTATCACTTTTCCTAATACAAACCATTTACAAAAAAAGTCCTTTTGAATTTATTACTTTCACTACATAAAATTTTAATGTTATCAAAATCCATAATATGGTCTTTATCGATTACATGCTCTGCCAAAGCACAAGATGGTTTTTTAATTCTGCAATCACTTTTGTGAGAAATAATGCGATTTGAAAGATTTCTTCCAGTCTCACCAACATACTCAGCTTCTCATGTCAAGGAATGGTAGAGAATTATCTACCTCTTCCTCAACTGTAAATTGTATATGTTGATTATGATTGTTGAAAATGTTGACTGTTTCATGAATTTTGTGTTTAGGAAGTGCCAAAACTAAATCATCTACATATCTTTTAATAAACGGAATGAAAAAAGTGCAATTGTTAATACAATCACTGATAACATCATCCATGACATAGCTACTTAGAATGGGTGAAAGAGTAGATCCCATAGGACTACCAAAAATTGGTCATCAAAAATTAGAATGCGCTTACATTTCAAACCAAACTAATTCAACTACCCTCTAAGATTAAACTCAAACCACATCGTCATTATATAAACCTAATGATAAAATATATCAATCTACGGAAACCGACCTCATCCAAAACATATCTAAAGATAATCCAAACAGTTTGTCTTCTTCTTCCAAAACAACATCACCAGCTGTAAATAACACTGAAAATACTACGGAAATCGACCTCATCCAAAACATGTCTAAATATAATCCAAACACTTCGTCTTCTTCTTCCAAAACAACAGCACCAGCTGTAAATAGCACTGAAAATACTACGACACCAGAAACACCAATAACCTTAAATAATGCAGTCAATTCTGAACAGCTAAAAAGACATAACATATCATCTCCTGAAATTAACGAAGACAACCCAAAAACTGACTACACCGACTCATCCGTTTTTAATACCCCTAAACAATATAAACCAAAAAAGAAACCCAAAACCTCTTCCAAAACCCCCCGCGAAGATGTCATTCACTCCCTAGAATCCATAAAAGACAAAATCGAAAATAGATCACCTCCATTTATACTAAATTTCAATGAAATATGTGATTTTATGGAAAATGTTTTAAACTCTCATAACCCTGAATTAACTTCTAAAGATTACTCCAATGAACCAGAGGAACTAATTCAGATCCTTAATTTTCTTTATTGTTACACACAAAATTCTAGGTTAAGAAATAATATCACCCGACTAAAGAAAAAAATAAACCCTAACCCTTCTTCAGCTGACGAAACAGACGAATCATTACTAGTTGAAGGATAATCAAGGGATGACTAATTCTACCTAAACTATATAGGGAAAATATCAGCACAGAAACAATATCCAGTACTCTCCCAAATTTGCCATCCCAGTATTGGTTTCTACAAAACTAACTAAAAATAGTATTCCCCTTATAGAACGAATAAAATCTTCTGACTTTGATATGGATAAGCTAAATCGATCTCCACAAGTCAGTGTAAATTTTCCTCAGTATACAATCCAATACCAATAACCACTTACAATTGACTTAACCCTCACAAAATACCCCAAATCAACTGCAAATCCGATTTTAATTAAACACTTGTACTCCGAAGTGATATCTCATTATGCTAATTATCTCCAAATTGTTCAGTGATGCCTCTAAAGTTCATGACGGACACGCTGCTACATACTACTGTAAATACACTTCTCACACTATATCCATACCTACAAACTTCTGCATCCTCACAATCGAGACCATAGCCATTTTGGAAGCCTTCATTTTCTTCAAAACGCGTAGTGAGAATCAATGTGTCATCATAACTGACTCAGTAAATGCTCTATTAGGTGTAAAACAAATATACCCTACAAATCCAATATTTCGGGCTATAAAAAATGAGATAAATATAATTCAATCAACTCGAAAACAAGTAGCATTTATCTGGGTACCGTCGAATTTAGGAATAGCTGTAAATGAGAAAGTGGACAACCTAGCAAACACAAGTCGAATAAACTCACAATACACAACCAAGTCAAGAAATTACCCATACTCCGATCTCAAAAACCTAATTAAAGACCACTATATGAACATATGGCAAGACTACTGGAAAGATTCAGGAACCAAACTATATGAGATTTATCCCGTTGTGAAGACCATCTTGAATAATCCATCCAATAGAAGAGACCAAGTAATAACTAACCGACTAAGAATTGGACACACTGCACTGACCCATAAATTCATCAACAAAGAATCCCATTGACGGTGAAGCATATTCTGATTGACTGCCAATACCACGAAGAAACAAGAAGAAAATATGGAATTTCAGATGACATCAAAACCACTTTAACCATAAACACTGACCATGTAATAAATTATTTAAAAGATTTACGTTTATACATCTATTTAATGTAAATAAAATGAACTCTTGTGTACGTTACTCTGTTACCGAGAGGGGGCATTTGGGCCTGTAGGACCCATCGCCTGCTCTTCGGGCTTCTTCCTATCCCCGGAATTGGATCGGGTATTCACCATCTTTGGTTTGTCGCTGGTAGAAAGGTTAAATACTACCGCTGTTATAAATAACAGTTCCAGTGACAAATATCTGTTATAGGTAACGGTTCCAAGGAACAGTTACAAATTACAGTTACAGTTAACAGAGCAAAAATGGAAAACAGATAGGTAAAAATGATCTAAGTATTCCTTGACTTACGGAAGGGATAACTTAGTAAACAATTAAATTAAATGGTATAAAAATATAATGCAAAGAAAAAAATGTTTCTAAGTGTTTCTTGACTTACGGAAGAAACAACTTAGAACAGAAAATAAACAAGAGAATTAAATATAGTAAACTAAATGCACAAATATTTATAAGTGTTTCTTGACTTACGGAAGAAACGACTTATAATAGAAAATAAGAAAAATCAAATATAGAAAAGATGTGAAAATATTGCTAAGTGTTTCTTGACTTACGGAAGAAACAACTTAGCATAAAATAGAAAATGAAAGAAACAAATGTATTAAGTATTTTCTTAACTTAAGAAAGAAAATATCTTAGATAAAATATCGGAAATAATAATGCAACAATGATTATGAAAATATTTCTAAGAGTTCTTTGACTTACCAGAAAGAACTACTTAGACAATGTACAAATCAAAATATAAAATAGAAAAAGCAGATAAATATTTCTAAGTGTTCTTAACTTACGGAAGAACAACTTAGACACAAAATATAAGAAAAATAAACAATCAGTACATGAACAAATATAGATCAATGTAATATCCTAACCTGAAAAGGTCTGAATATACAATAATGCTAAAATAAAAAGGTATACAGAAAATCAGAAATAAAACAATAACTTAGTTGGAACAATAATAGCACCGACTAGGTCTACAGTAGAAGAGGCAAGCTCGACTGATCGATGAGAGAAAATCTACCTGCTTTTATGTAAAACAAATCCTTTGTTTTACGTAGCGAAAGTGGAATTTCCCTGCATCGAATCAATTAGAAATTTGGATTTGGCCAACCTTGGAATTCCCAAGTATTTTAACCGATATCCAAATTCCTTGATGCCTCCGGCACGGCTGTCACGCCTCCGGAGGACAACTCCACTAATAACCCTGTGTGGTTGATGTGGATTATATGTTTTTTCTAAATAAAAAAAAAATTGATCAGAAATTCTCGTCTTCACAAGACAATTTCGTCCGTGTCCATCAAAATGCAGTTTCTCTGACGACGTTGAAACTTAAAATTTATTTCTTTCAATAATTTAAAAAACGTAGTTATTTTGAAGTTAGGCAAAACCGGATATTTATTAACAACCCTCAGAACTTTGTCTATTGTGGATATTTCATTTCGAAAAAAGAATTGATGGATCTTCTTATTGCTTCTCTGTCAAATTCATCCAGCGAGCTAACAATACTTTTACGATGCTCAACTGATTTTGGTGTCAACCGTAATTTCATATTTATGAACCACATTGATACAATGCGACTATACATGCCTACAATAGATAAAAAGTAACAATATTTGTGAAATAAAGTAAAAATACGCACTCTAAAATAAATAATGGAGAAACAATATCAAACAGTACCTGTTTTATCTGCTATTCTAATAGAAATCGCACTTTTCGACATTGTAGGGTTCTCCTGCATTTCCGTTTTAAATACATTTGTAATCATTTTCTTCGTTTTAACGTCAAAATGTCCCTTTACTGCTCTTTTTTTAGGTAGAATGAGGGTCAAGTCAATATCAAGGAGTTCATCGGCTGTATCAGTGCTTGAAATTTTTGTTATTCTATTTATCTTCAAATAATTTAATATACTTAGTTGATTGAGAGAATGTCAAAATAGCCTAAGAAAAATAATATGGATTGTAATAAAACCACTAGTAAGTAATAATTTTTACTGTTGAGAAACCACTATAGTTTAGTTAATATAGAGAAACAGATTTTCTTCTATTAAAAGAAAAGAATCCGCAAGTCTACAGTTAAAGAAAGTATATTGCAACAAACAATTTCACATTAAGTTTTAATTTTTTTATCCTGCTTTAGCAGATATTTATTTTTATACTGATTATTTTCTTATGGCGGTCAATACGAAAAAGCAAACATCTCATTATTTTTATTTTTCTTCTACATGTACCTAGTGCAGTGCATTGTTAGTGTTTTTTTAAACCCCTTATTTTTTTTGTGTTTTATCATCATTATTCTTTCTATACGATACTAAATTTTTAGGTAGATTTTAAGAATCTAAAAAACTAAATATAATAATATACGATCCAGGCAAACTTTAAATTCTAATTTTTATATATTTTTTAATAGCCCGCAAGAATCGCAAGATAAACATTATTTTTAATTATTTTTATCAGGTCGTTGGGGGAAATTTCTATTAAACTTTTTCTAAAGATTTGTTTATATGTGATGTGAAAGCATTGTATTTTTGATTTCTCTAACAATCTTCTTTTCTCGACCATATATAAATAATTACTAACAGGTTTGCTGAGCGATTGGTGTGACTGTCTCTTGATATTCGTTTATAATATGTTTTTTGGCTTTAAGAGTTTTCTTTCTCGCAGAAGTTGTGCCCTTTATTGCAAATTATATATGATTTTTTACTTTATTGTTTAAACAATATATCTGGTTTAGCTCTAGTAGCTATGATCTCCTAATTTTTCTTGTTATCAATTTTTCTTTTGTTTATCTGCTAGTAAGAATGTCTAAAGAAGCACAACCACATCTCTTTCGATTATGAGCAACGCATTCTAGTTAATTTTGTGTACCTTAAGCGATTCCCAGCGTTTGATGCGTTACAAGTTTAGGGGTTAGGCCAAAATAATAGCGGTTGATCAGAGATATTGTTTTTCTTATTTCTTCGGATACGTTGTATTTGCTGCTCATCAGTAACTATAACTACCAGAATTCTTTCACCGTTGCTATAGTTTCCTTTCATGTTGCACCTCTAAGTTATTTTGTAACATTTCTGATATACGTAAATACATTTCCTATTTAGTTTTCTGGGCTCTAATCACAAGTACAATTTGTTGTAATGGCCTACACTTGTAGAAAAAGAACAAAACACTTTACAAGAAACTCAAAAATAAAAATCTGTTATAGTAGATAGTGGACTTTTATGTTTCAAGCTTCCGATAATTTCGGTAGGATCAACTTCAATAAACTCTAGTATTGGTATCTTATTTAACTACCCATTTTATGTAAGAGTGTTGACTGATAGACCTAATACTACATATTTTAAATCCAGCCTCTTTATCGCAAACTGGGTAAAAGTTCCAATTAGGTATAAAGGTCTGGTAAACTGGAATGTACTAGACAATAAAATAATCTGGAGAAAACATTTTCAAAGTCGATTTTTATAAAATGATAAACTTAAAGCAACGGAGTATTTTGTCTTCCAGCTTATTCATTCGACCATTTAAAATTGCTAAATTCGTTTTCAGAACTAACCTTCTTACAATGTGAGATGAGAATTTTTATTTAAAAAAATCTTTTTTGTCAGATTGGTATTTACCCGAGATATTGTAGTCGTTCGGACATAATAAACGATTTCTTCTAAAAACACAAAAGCTGACATCACCATCAAGCTAGTACTTAACACATAGGTATATACAATAAGTCCATTGTCAGCAGTACAAGAAAAAAAAACGTTATTTGTGTTAGTCTGAATCACCTTAAGTACAAAGTTACCATATTTTTCAACTAATATATAGATTTATAATAAAACTATAATTTACAATATACACATAGCATTGTAACTTGTTTAAAAGTGCGAAGAGGGGCGTGTTAAAGTGAGGAGAGAGGAGACTAAAATGAGGAGTTTTTACAGCCACAGAATAAATACCATTTTATATTCATTTTAATGCAATGGAAAATCATTGTAGTTGTAAAATAACAAATAAAAACTTATTTTGCGTCATAACATATAATATTTATTAATATAATTTACAAGTTTGTCTTTCTGTTTTACGACTATATTTATTTTTCATTGCATTAAAATACCAAAGGTTTTAAACAAAATAAATAATAAAATATACGCATAATGGAATTTATATTTTCATTAATATTAACGCTATAAAACAGTGTGAAAATGCATAAATATTTTTTTTTGTGGCTTTGGTACAAATAATCATTTAATGGCTGCTCCTTCAATTACTTTTCTGTATGGTCTATTTTTAATTGTTTATCACATAACACAAAATGTTTTTAAATAGAATTAAGTGTAATATTTACTAATTTATCAATTATCACTTTTAACAATCTTTACCATTTAATAATATTTATCTAAACCATTTACAAAAGATATTCATTTAATATTTCGGGTTTGAAAAACAATAGTGATTACTTATAACGTCGATACAATCCAGAACAAATTATTTATTTTTAGTCTAAGATTTTCCATTTTAACAATGTTAATATTTATCGCTATAAATTTACTTTTCATAATCTTTTTATGCATCTTTTATGGAAATATGGCATATATTATATGCTGCCATTAGATATCCTTTATGGCTTTGGCTTTTAACACTTTACAGCTCAAATCAATATTTTTATTACTATATGTTTAAGTTGGTCAATGCTTACTTATTTGGATATAATAAAATAAGCATTCTAATAGTTTTTATTATTATTTTTTGTATAATTTGGTTTTTGGAAGGAAGTTCAATTTACAAAAAGAAACCGTTTATGAATATTGTTCCCAGTTTTATAATTGTGGTCGAATAAAAGATGACGTAATTTATAAAATGTATTTATTGTGGAAAATTGCGAAAGCTGGCAAACTGGAACACTGGGTAGAAGATCTTTTGGGGTTTTTAAGCGTCGAACAATGCGCACATCTTTTGAAGTTCTTTTTTGTGGTATATGGCTTCTAACATTACTTAATGGGATAGTGCTTTCTACAGATAACTGTTTTTCCTTTCCCTTCCAGATTTTTGATTTTGTTACTGCGTATAGTTATCATCGAAACCTTTTTTTAATTATTCCATAAATTTACCAATAATTAGTTTTATTTGCAAGGATACTCCTGTAAACTTAGTTGTCTCATGGGTTTTTCTTTCTTAAACTGGAGCTTTATTTGTTTAGCTCTAGCTTTGTAGACAATGTACGAATTGTTTGAAAAATTTCCTTTTTATCTAAAAAGATATATAGTTATATATTTAATAAAATTTAAAACTTGGTATTTTGTCAATTTTTTTTGTGCTTTTTTGTCCCAAATGAGGATCAGCAGGAGATATTGAAAAAACAAAGGTTAATTATTAAGAACAAATTTTATTAAAGATAGACAATAATTTACACTATACTCAATATAGTTACGGATACCATTTTACCATACATTCTATATGTATACCACATTACATTTGATGCAATGCTTTCTTACATTGGTCTTACATATTGCACATTTTCTCTGTTTTCCTTCGTTGGTTCTTTCCAAAAAATGACCTATTGGATCTTTTCTTACTGACTGTGAGACACGTTTTTGAGATAACTTTTGCAATGAGGGTCGGCCAAGATCTTTTGAATTGGAAATTAAATTTACCTGAAGATATGCTCTAACTATTTGCCTTCTAAATTCCAAGAGCGGTATAGCCTTATTAGCGTGATAATATAGTACATATGTAGTTACAACTGTCACATCAATAACGTTTGTAAAAAATAAGAAATACCATTTTTTGCCCCGTAGTTTTATTCGATATTTATTGATGTGCCAACCCAATTTATCCACGCCATCCATGAATGTATTGTAATTATGTATACAGTAAGGTTGTGTAATGTTGATCTGTTTTTTTGTTCAGTTCTTGACCATTGATTTACTTTATCTAATGGGGTCATCCCTTGATGGTTAGACAACATTCTGACACATTTATTGTCTTTCCGTATGACACCAAACACTTCATTTTTAGTATCAAATCTATAATGTATGCCACCTCGATCTTCCTTCTTCAAGTCGGTTTCTGACTTCAGCGGACAATTGTTTATTGTATTAGATTGCACTGTACTGGTGGCTGCCAATTTTTTATCCGTTAAAATCTTCAAGTTAAAACTGGTGAAAAAATTGTCAAACTAAAAGACGTGGTTTGATGGTTTTTCGATAACAGATATATTATTCAGTATTACAGATGCTTCTAAACCTTGGACTTTATGCTCATCATCCCCTTTTCCAGTGTACAATTCCGTATGAAAACAATAACCACTTTCGGCGCAACACATTTGCTTGTTTGAAACCAAACCGAATTGGCTTTCCCCGAATAAATTGTTTAAAATAGTGATGCCCATAGTATCGGACCATCTGTTCATCAATACTTATATTTTTTCAAGTCGGTTTCTGACTTCAGCGGACAATTGTTTATTGTATTAGATCGCACTGTACTGGTGGCTGCCAATTTTTTATCCGTTAAAATCTTCAAGTTAAAACTGGTGAAAAAATTGTCAAACTAAAAGACGTGGTTTGATGGTTTTTCGATAACAGATATATTATTCAGTATTACAGATGCTTCTAAACCTTGGACTTCATGCTCATCATCCCCTTTTCCAGTGTACAATTCCGTATGAAAACAATAACCACTTTCGGCGCAACACATTTGCTTGTTTGAAACCAAACCGAATTGGCTTTCCCCGAATAAATTGTTTAAAATAGTGATGCCCATAGTATCGGACCATCTGTTCATCAATACTTATATTTTTCGAAAATAGGCCAAATTTCAATTATTGTTGATTAATTTTAGAAAACAACGAACTAATTTTAAAATCTGGTTTACGTGACTTTTTATTTAGACAAGCATTATCATTGAAATGTAAATTTCTTTTTATTTCTAAATACCGTAAAATGGGGTATATAACGTTACTCGAAAGAAGATCTGAACTTTTTATTATAAATATCTATTCAACAGGTCATAATGTAGCTCTTATTATAGCTGTTTTTTAGTTATATTGCATAATTAAGAGATTATCCTAATTTTATTAGTGGTGCAAAGTATGCCATAGAAGAGTCATACTTTGCACCACTTGATATTTTAATAATATTTGGCTACGAAATGCTTGCTGGTAATCCTATCTGATTTTAAACTTTGCACCATTTAAATGCAAAAAAATGTTGGTCGGCCCAATTTTTTTAATATAAACCTACCTACATTTATGAAATAAGCCTAACGGGAAAGAACATTGCTACATTTTAAATGAACAAACTTTATTATAAGTACAATAGTGAAAATACAAAGTTTGAATCTAATCCCACCACAATTTGTCTCATTCTGGAACAATGTAAAATTCTCGTCTGGAAATTTTCTTGGAAGGGTTTATGGCTCCAATTACATTGTCCCACGAATACCATATTTCGTCGCCTCTTTCTGGCAATTTCCAAAACTTTAACAATTTTGACATGGCGTTGATCATCGCTCCGTCATTTTCTATTGCTGTTATGACTCCAGGGTAAACATGATCTTCATAGACAAATAAAATGTACTTACCAATTTTTTTTAACATGATCTAATGCAGAGTTTTGAATTTTTTCGGCAATATTTGTTTCAAGAGAACCCGAGGCGAGTTTTTCATTAAATTCTCTTTCTTCTTCCATCTCTTGCAGCTCATTAATTTCTAGTGGAAAGTGGTCGTCCAAAGCAATATCGTTTTCTGAATCATCCACGACTTCTGGCTCAACAACTTGATGAAGTGTGGAAGTAGATATTTCAGTTAGATCTTCTAAACTAATTTCAGAATGGGCAATACTTTGTCCTGCTGGAACATTTATTTTCTTTTTCTTTCCACGTGTCTTAAACTGGGTGGCTTCCTTTTTTTATCTTCTAAATATCGAATGAAAGTGTTTTCGATATCTAACGAACTTGATTTATTCTTATTTGTTGTATGACTATCAGTTATCACACTAGATTGCTGAGTTATTTTTAACCGCTCCAAGAGCGGTTAATGTTTGTTTTAAATTTTGTATGTATTTAACCATTTGGTCTGCATTGACTGCTGCTCTACTTCTCTTTATGGTTGAGGCTATCCTTGCAGTAAGGTTCTTATGACGACTTGAAAATTATTTGACCGAATCCATACCAGAATTATAATCCTTAAAGCGAGTTATTTTTTTTTCCTTGGCGATTTAAATGAATCTTGATTCTTTGTCGTAATTCCATTCCAGTAATAGGAAATCCAGCATCACTAAGGCTATGAATGCATTGTACGAAGCACCTTTCCTCTTTATAAGAGAATATTAATGGGTTTTCAGGTTTTTCAGTGTGTACTCCTTTTAATTTATAAAAAATAGTTCTTCTTGGAATGTTAAAGGATTCAGCGGCAACTCTTGTACTTATGTCATCTTTTATTGCTGACAGACATACTTTCAAATCTTCTTCTGAGTAGTCTGCATATTTGCGAGATTTTAGTTTCCTTTTATAACGTCTGGGCATTTCCTAAAAACCATTTTCCTATTAACCTTTTACGCTTGGGGATACTTTGCACCACTTGCAAATTGGCGGTGCAAAGTATACCCAATTTCACGTGTTAAGTGCACATGTAAACAATGTTCTTTTTGTTATTGATATCCTGCAGTTGTTCCTCTAGTTTCTCATAAAAGTTATCTTTTACATGCTCTTCCTTTTTCTCTGTTGGTGTATGGGCAGCAACTAGGGCAATAGTTATGTAGTTGTCTTTTGAGTCTAATATAACATAGTCTTTCATTACCGGGTTTGAAAGTTAAGACTGCCGAATTGATGTTCCCGTTTGTTTCCGCTGAAAAGTATTACTCATTTATTACTTTTTAGTGTACCTTCTCCAGTCCATCTAATCTCTTGTAAAGCAGTTATGTCCATGTTTCTGGATTCAAGTTCTTTGACTACCTGAGTTAGGGCTCCAGGTCGATATAGGCTTAGTACGTTCCAGGTTCCTTTATTCATTGTCCTTTGTCGTCTTAAAAGATCCGTCTTTATCAGAGGCATGTGCTTCGTTTTCATAACTATGTTTTTTTTTACAAGCAGGAATAATTAGTCCCTTGCTTAACCCTCCTTCTTTCTCATCCTGGACTTGGGACCTGGCAACGGCGGAGTTGATAGGTCGTGTTTGTTTGTTATTCGATATATTTTTAAAAATATTGAATACTTCTTTTATGTTTATCAATCCCAATTAAATGTCACAAAAGGTTCGACCGTCCCACTTCTTTTAGTGCACCCGATATATTAATCCGCACTAATGAGTGGTCGCCTGACATTCTAAATGGACTTTTGGGCGGGAAACGATGTGATGAATAACGAATAAAACTACCTAAGCACTCGAAGACGTACGGATTTCTGAAATTACTTGGTGAGTAAAATATTAAAATTTGTGGCAATCTGTCGCATACGTGCCCGCCAGAGAGTAATGCTGCATCTTGCTACCTGTTCTAAATTGCCCATTTGCGTCTCTAGTGTATTTCATATTTGCTTAACATACTAGATTTCTTTAATTTCTTTAACATCTAGTTGATGTTTAAGTTCCTGAATTTTGAATTTAGTTCGTAGTTGACTTAAAAAATATTTTATATTTTTATTCCTACTAACTCATCGGGTATCCTTGTTTTTTTGAAGTTATACTTCTATACGCGCGCTCCACGTTGGAAATTTGTATGGGAGTGAATCTGTGAAATCATTACATATATAAGATGATGAGTAAGAGAGAGACAGAAGATATATTTTCTCTCTCTTCCTCTCTCGAATATAAAAATGTTCCTTTTGTATATATAATTTAATATTATATATATATATATATATATATATATATATATATATAATAAAATATTTATTAATATTATTATTTATGCAATATGTTTTGTATTATTTATTAAATAATTTTCAATAAAATCCTTTATAAAAAGGTATATAAAAACCCAGTCGGGCTATGTTAAATAGACAAAACGTTTTCGAAATAAGTATTCCATCATCAGTGTCAGGTTAATACATAAATGTAGCCACTAAATATGGGGGTAAAAACCCTTTAAAAATTACTAAATGAAATTTAGTTTACATTATGTCTTGTTTAAAATTAAGATGGTAAAGTTACCGTTGGATTGGTAACATGGCGACATATGACTCTACATTAAGTTGCAAGTCCTGAGACGGTATGTCTACGAGAGACTTTTAATATATGGTATACAGTCAACTACAGGAACTTAGTTTCCTTGTGGATATTTATTAAATGTTTATAATTATATTAGTCTTTTGTATTTCAAAATAATAATCTCAATAAATCACTGTATGATCCAGAACTGTCAATTTTGAAATACGTTTGTGTCATGTCCTCGGTAGTATAGTAGTCAGTATCCCCGCCTGTCACGCGGGAGACCGGGGTTCGATTCCCAGTGGGGAGGACTTTTTTATTAATATTATTACATGGTAAATGTATTATGGTAAAACATATATATGTGTCAGTTGAAAAGTTATGTATATTATTGTCATTTTTAAATACTTATGAATATTGCATTTTAATTTGTATTGTATTATTATATTAATAACAAAATAAACTATGTGTAAAAAAATTTTTGCATTCAACTCCTTTCATACATATATAAAAATAAAAAAAAACATCTACATCAAAATATTGATTCAATCCTTCATTTACTTATTACAGGTCAAAAGTTGTTTATTAACTGTTAGTAAGTTGTTATTAATTCTGTTTCTCTTTCTGCTATGTCTTACCTATAGCATAACATATGTAATGATTGTGCAGATTGACTCCCAAATAAATTTGTAACGGCGAATGCGTGTATAGAAGTGTAACTTCCACCGGCAGTCCCACTGGACTGCCACACCTGTTTTTTTTTATTTAATTTTAATTTATAACTTTACCCTAACATATTTATTTTTTATGATCGATTGAGGATCGTCACCATATTCTCCTTATGTTTGTGAATGTGAAAAAACCGTTTAAAAAAACCTTTCAGCCAATATAAATGTTCCGTGGTTGTGTGGATGCGTATGTGATAGACTTCCAGATCAAATAGACCGGTGCAACAACACTTTATTGACGATATAGAACATGTAAATAGATTCACATACCTAGGAATGGATCTGGTCGCAAGCAATGAAGAAGAACCGGAAATAAATAGAAGGCTTGTGCTGGCAAATAAAGCCTATTTAGCGATGGGCCACATATTCAAATCGCGAGACGTACACCGGAAAACAAAACTCCGGGTCTATAAAACAATAATCAGGCCCATAGTAAGTTATGGTTGCGAAACATGGGTGGTGACACAGAAATCTGCCAATGCATTAGATGTGTTTGAAAGAAAAATATTACGTAGGATCCTGGGCCCAATAAGTGAAAACAACAACTGGCGAATTAGGTACAATAGAGAAATATACGAGCAATATAGCGAACCAACTCTAGCACAACATACTAAACTGCAGAGATTACGATGGGCAGGGCACGTGGTCCGCATGCATGAGAATAGAATCCCCAGAAAATTATTAAATGCAAGAATGCAGGGAAAAAGACCTGTTGGAAGACCTAAAAAGAGATGGGAAGATGAAATCGATGAGGATGCCAGGAACTGCCTGGGAACGCGTTCATGGAAAAGAACAGCGGTAAATAGAGATGGTTGGAGAAGCCTGTTGAAGGAGGCCAAGGCTTGATTTGGGCTGTAGCGCCATTGGATGGATGGATGGATGGAGTATGTCATAGACTTATTTTCCACGGAAACAAAATAAAAATAATAATAAAATCGAATAAAACGTGGAAAAAACTGCTAATAATATTTATTTTCATAAAACGTAATTAATTCTCGAAGGGAAGGTATTTTTGTATGTATCGCGGACCGATGCAAATTGTGACTGATTGATTACTAAACTAAATACACATTCTTTGTTTTAAAAGCGGGACGATAAATTCAAATATTATCGGCCTGGTCTCTTGCTATGTCATTGTTTACAATATAATATTTCGTTTCCCATTCATGAAAAATGCAACGTCTGCAAAGGTAAAGAAGAAATAAATATATTTTTGTATAAGTATTACCAACTGCGGAAATGTAAATTTTAATAAGAGATCTGTTATTTAATTTTTGAATAGAAAAGTTATAATTATTAAAAAAAATTTTCAATAAAATCCTTTATAAAAAGGTATATAAAAAACCCAGTCGGGCTATGTTAAATTGACAAAACGTTTTCGGAATAAGTCTTCCATCATCAGTGTCCTAAAAAGTATTTAACCACTTAATTAAAAAGAAAATGAAATAATTTAAATTTTGACTAAGGTTAATGTAAAATGTGGTTAATACTTACAGGTTAATACATAAATGTAGCCACTAAATATAGGGGTAAAAACCCTTTCAAAATTACTAAATGAAATTTAGTTTACATTATGTCTAGTTTAAAATTAAGATGGTAAAGTTACCGTTGGATTGGTAACATGGCGACATATGACTACATTAAGTTGCAAGTCCTGAGACGGTATGTCTACGAGGACATTATTAAAGCAACTGATTGAAATGACAATCTTGACAGGTTATGACGGAAGTTGTGACAGAGCAGTCAGTGTAACTGTATATGTCTATTTAAGACAGAAGCCAACGTTGTTTAAAAATTGTGAAAGTTGAAATAAAAATAAAATTATAACAGTATCAACCATCAATATTGTTGTTTTAAATTATGTATGTGAGATGAAATTGTGGTGAGAAAATTATTTGATTATAGTTAGGCAACCAACTATACAGTGTCAAGTGGTGTAATGAAAAAGATTCTAATATAAGGCCCTTTATGTTTCAATAACATTTGGTACCTGGAAAATGGAAACTAGACACAGGGGGAAAGTTGGGTTCTTGAAAAAATATAGGAATTCTCGGGTCTGCGGAATAAAGCACATAAGTCAAAATAGGTTACTTTTCAGAATACACAAAAAAGTAATTTGTGATTTATTGACAATTAGGTAACAAATAATTTTTATGTGTTATAAGTTACTTTCTTGGCTTCAAACTATTCCTACAATAAAACATAATACAAAACAGTTGGAAAGTATTTTATTTGACTTATGTTCATTGGTTCAATACAACAGAATGACTTATGTGTTTAAGTTTTCTACAGAATTATACATATTTTTAACATAGTTTGTTTAAAATTCGGGTTCTTGATCATCTTCCACAATATCTGGATCTGTGTTACGCAAATTTTCTGTTGAAGGTAAATCTTTATAAAATTGGTGAAAAATATCTGGTATCAAAGGCAGCAGTGACAACAAGTCGTTTCTTTTTTCCTTAGAAATTGGCATTGGTTGATTAGAAATTACGGATATTGTATCAGGGATCGCAGCAGATCCTCTACGTTTCAGATTTAAGGATTTAAATTGCACATCCCTGTGTAAGCAATCTTTGAATAAAATAACACCAAAATCTTTTTCGTACCTTAACCACTTTGTCTGTAGCCATTTAAATTGTTCATTATTTACATCTTTATGTCTTTGAACCAACGGACCTTTAAGAAGAGAAGAAAAGTCTGTTATCTTCATATGAACTACATTAAATTTGGGACTGCTAGATTTTATTAGCTGCATCCAGTCATGGGGATGGTAAATCTGTATTTCGGTTTTTTTCTTTTTCTTTTCAATTATGCTATGGTCGGTGTCCACTTCTAGATGACTATGCCCCGGTATCATAAACTTATGGTCTATTGTATCGATATTGAGTGTTTGTAGAACCCATGTGAACATTGCACTCACGTGGGAGTTTCTATTTTGACCAGCACATGTGTCAGAGTAGAAGATGACGTGTTTTACGGTTGGCGATAAGGAGGTCTGCAAATGTTTGTATAAACAGGAGGCAATTTGGTTAGCCCCTCGAGCAGGAATGGTTTCGTACCACACATAGCACAAGGCTTTTCCAGTTCTGTTGTCATGTATTGTTAGGTTGTAAGTCCACAATTGTCTTTTATAAAAAGCAACTGAGGAACTTAATGATGGTGTCGGCAGACACTGTTGTAAATCAAATGTGAAAGTCTGCACCGTGATGTCATCTTTACTTAGTTGTGTATCAAATCTTTTCTCCTGATATGCCTGATCTACTGATATTTTATGCCTGTCGTGTTCACCAACAAGTTCGGCTTTAGATTGTTCATCTGTACAAAGTTGTATTTGCATGTGAAATTTATCACAAGTGAAACAAGTGTCAATTCTAGGCTTTTTAAATGATAGTTTCATTTTGTGGAATTCTTGTCCATAGATCTTGATAGAAACTGGATTTTGGCGGCATTTTTTGTACAGTTCATGCATTCTTCGTAATGTTAAGTGGGATGGTAAATATTTCTTCGAAGTAGTGTTTCTTGTATAATGGCTTTCATATAATGGAAATGATTTTATATGAGTTTTTATCTCCTCTCGTTTTTCATCTGAAATTTTATGTTTGGGTGTGAAATTAATGCCACGCATATCACCAGTCTGTGTACAAGCAACAGATGCTCTTTTTTTTTAACGCCACTGTCTTTATGAAGTTGTCACTTTCATCCAAAATCTTTAATAAACAACCTCGACAAACTGGTTGACGACTACCATTGACAAACAAAAAATATTTGTAAGTTTTCAGTCTAAACTTTTCCTTTTCTGGATCAAGTGTGCGCTGTCTTGCTGTAGTTTTATCTTGAATTTCCATTAATGATCCCATAAATGCTGCACGTTTGGAATATGATCCCAATTTCCAGTACTCTGTAAATATAGCTTGCCGTATCTCAGCTGATAATCGTTTTTTGCATTTCATTCGACATATTGTTAACTCTTTAACTCGTCTCTCGGGTATTACTTTCCCTTTAAGCGTTTTATATTCCAGACCGAAGTTACGCTTAAATTTTTTTTCTTTTTTTAATATACGTGATTGTGTAGGGTTAGTGCTAAGTTGTGGCGGATGTAAGGGCTGTTCCACGGTTTCTTCATCTGAAGACGTTGAGTCATCGGCCGACGGTTGATACTGAGGATCTTTTGTCGAATCATCACTAGAAAAGTCACTTTCTTCATTACATTTAGTTAAAACACCGGATGAAATTTCTTCTATTTCTCCTCCTTCAATACATTCAGTAAAACCACCTGATGAGGTTTCTTCTGTTTCTCCTCCTTCAATACTTTCTTCAATACATTCAGTAAAAACACCTGATGAGGTGTCTTCTGTTTCTCCTTCTTCAATACATTTAGCAAAACCACCTGATGAGGTTTCTTCTGTTTCTCCTCCTAAAACAAAAAAAATAATTATAACATATCGGCATACCCCTGTTAACAAACAACCCTACAAATTTCTGCTACGATATAATCATTATCAATGTAAAAGATTTCTAAACCGTTCAAAATTTATAAGAAACGACAAACATATCCAATAGTAAATTTTTATTGAGTTAAACGAGAGCTAGAATATAAAAAAATACCTATTGTAAATTTTCTAAAATAAACTCATTCCTTTTAGAAGTTGTAAATTAAAAATCGACATGGCACTAACAATCATAATATGATATTAACCTGTGTACTGAATAATTGTACAATGTTTTCTTAGCATTCTATTGCTGCATGATTAATTCATTAGTAACCCAAGAAATCCAAACACACGTACATAATAATTACATACTAATAAAAATACTTACTTTCGTTATTTCCTTTAGATAAACACATTTTAACCAAACGTCTGGCTCTTTGTCCCAACATGCCGCTTTTAACGATAACTATTATAACTTAGCTAAACAATGTTCAATATGCAATATCACCACATTCGCACACAAAATGTTCTGTGAGACTACAGCTGAGACCTGTTATAACTTAGCTAAACAATGTTCAATATGCAATATCACCACATTCGCACACAAAATGTTCTGTGAGACTACAGCTGAGACCCTGTGTTTATCTGAGATTTAAGAACGTTTGACCTTGTAGAAACTACGATTTGTGTATAATATGCCTGAGTTTATTAGGTGAATTACATATCTTACAATTTCATTATAACATAAGTCATATATACAGACGCCATTTCGTTTAGGTACCTTATAACATAAGTCGAGTTATGTGATTTAGTCGGTATTAGAACTGTAATGTAAGTGTATGTTGAAAAGGTACAATTTTCAGTGTGATTATAAAGGAAGTAGATTAACTTATGTGCTTTGGTCAGTTGATGAGTCGGACCGAAATGCGATCATTTATGTAGAAAACCAAATTTGACAAATTTTGACTTATGTGCTTTAGTCCGCCGACCCGACAATTAATATATTTAATATGTGAGAATGTTATTCAATGAATGAAATAAAACTATTTAATATAAAGTTCATGTAAAAATTGACTTACAAACTCAATTATATTAGGCCCTGTATGTCAAAAAACAACATTTGGTACCTGGTAAATGTAAAACTTCTTGAGTTGCAAGTTCATGAATATAAATATCTGATTAGGTGTTAAAAGACTGAGTGATGTAGTTATATTTTGTGTGTTGACAAGTAGGTATATGAAATGGACAAAATTTGATGGTTGGAAGTGGTTTTGTAATATATTGATCGTAAAGTACTCAACTTATAACTTGAGAAAAGGCCCTATCTGTTATAAAGCAACACTAGGTACATAGGAAAAATAAAAGATTAAGTTATAAGTTGGTAAGTTGAATGAACTATTGGTCTATATTGACTATAATAGTAAAATGAAATTGTTGTAGGTGGCTCTGTTAAATTTGAGTAAAGAGAATGAAAATTAAGGTGTTTTTGAGAAAATTGTGATAAACAGATAGACTACGGAAGGCTGAGGTCCCCAGAGAACCGAAGACAAACCCTGAGGGAGTTGTGTAGAGAAGTAAAATAAGAATTTAATAATCTGGAAGGGGGGGGGGATGACGGATGATCTGATCTGAATTTGAAAGTGTCGAAATAGAAGCATGGAAAATATTGGTTATAGTGGTTAAGACATGAAGTTTGGGTTGAAAAGAAAAGAGTGGGATAGATGGAGAGTAAGATGTATTGGAAGAAAGGTTTTTAGAGTGAACTAAGGAAGATGAGTATTAGGTGAACTAATAATGAATATAGATTTTTATTGTAGAAGTAAATTGGGGATGTGGGTTAGGAGAATAGTTGGCGATGGAGAGGGAGAAAATCTCGATTGAATGAAACATGACGATTAACGCAATTTGGCCTTTTTTGTTTTTCTTTAAGAATTTCAAGATCTTCGTATAAATCTAATTTGAGGAAATTTTTTTGGGAGATATTGTGGATAAGTGAAACGTCTTCTGGGATATTGAGGGTGTGGTTGTGTTCTTTGAGATGTTGAGAGAAAGTGGAAGTATTTTCTCTTTTTATGTGGTCTAGAGAGCGTGAAGAAAGAGATCTGCATGTTCTACCTATGTAGGTGGCATTGCAATCTGAACATTTATGTCTATATACTCCACTCCGGTTCATATAATTGATAGGATCTTTGGAATTAGAAATATGTTGTCCCAAATTGTTGGGTACTTTGAAAGAAACATGGGTGTTTTTTTTTCATCGTTTATTTTAAATGCTAAAAACAACATTATACTTGGCTTAAGATTCAAAACATCTCTAAAGCCAAAAAAGTATGACGAGCTTTGGGGCCGGAAACGCATAGACATTACAATTTGTTACTCGGGTACAAATTCGGTCCTACGGGACCGGCGCATATTTATATATGCATGCTTGCATAGTGAACCGACGTTTAATATCGTTTGTATTTCAATAGCAGGTGTGTTTACATTCTTGTTTTACTAGTCTAAAAATGTCATCTCGCGTTATAAAGATTTTGTTTGTAGCTCAAACAGCTAATACAAATAAAACAAAAACTGTAGAGTGTAACAAATCAAGTACTGCAGTTGAAAATAAAAAATACAACGAAGATAACAATAAGCATTGTAAATGCGCGCCAAAGTCCAACTGATTTAAGAGACCATGTGCTTGCACAGTTGCCAAATAGTAGTACTAGTGAAAATAAACGGGACGATCCTTTTGATTCGGACAATTTTGTAATCGACAAAAACTATGTTCGTTCTTTATTAGAGTAATTTATTCGATGATGATAATGAGACAGAAAGTGAAAGCGAAAAAATGTCAGGATTTGAAAATGATAATAAAAATAGTGGCATGATATAGATGAGAGTGACAATGAAGCTGGTGAGTTAAAACAATATCAAGATATGCGTCTTAACATTAACAAAATAAAAACTCCAATAGACGCTTACAAGTTATTTTTAACCGATGATCTTTTGCACAATATTGTTACTGAAACAAATAGATTTGCTCGAGAAATATTGTTAAATCTTCACCAAAGTATAGATTAAAATCACGTATACGTTCCTGGACTGACTGCGATATCCGAACCGTTTTTTTTTTTCAATGTATATAGTTATGGAATTAGTTGATGGTTACGCAATAAATTTAAATTGTTCGAAAGATCTTTTGTTCAGAAATGAGTTTATTATGAATACCATGAGACGACACAGGTTCCTTTTACTGATACGTTGCATTCCTTTTTGTAATAATGAGCACTGTAAAAAAATTAACTGCTCTATAAGTTAGGTGAAGTTTTAAACACCGTCTACACTCTCGATCGAAGTTCTTGGGACGAAGTGTCGAAGTGAAGTTAATCGAGGCAAGGTGACTCTCTACATACTCGTGAAGTCGAATAATGTAGTGTGACACTTTGTATTCGAACTTCGGGCCCTTTGACTCGGACGCGATAAACCGACACAGAACGGAAGTAGAACGAGGCGAAGCGAAGTCGCGTGAAAAACCTGTTTACACTCTCGTACTCGCTGAACTTCGATCAACATCGCGAGTAGAATAGTGGCTGTTTTAAAAGTATTGAACACAAATTTTCAAGCTGTATTAACTTCAAGACGGATTTTGTTAGTAGTTAAAAGTACCTATAGTACTTTCTTTTTGTAGTGCCTATCCGTTTAGGATGTTCGCGACAATCATGACAATCTGTATGTTGCAAATTGCGACTTTTAAAAGATTTGTGGTTCACTTGTGATTCACTTCAACGTAAATGCCTGTAACTTGACATTCGTTTTCCGGTTAGAACTCTTTAATTTTGAGATGCGCCCTAAAGTGAAGTATAAAATCTTTTTTAAATGTTAACTTTGTTATAACAACAGCTCTGTGCCGGTGTGTTTTGTCAATTTTTTGTTTTTATCTGTACAGCTTACTGTTAAAAGTTTTTTTACGTGCAATGTGACGGGTTTTTATAGTGCTTCGTAGTAGTTTTTATTCATTTCTTTCACTTTTAAAGTAAAATTTTTTCTCGTTGTTATACATGAATGCTACTATATATGAACATTTAGCTACTATTTTAACGCCACCATTTTAATATTTTGACCACGGTTACCAAGAGAATGGTGTGTTTGTTTTACACCTTATCATTCTTCACTCACCATTCATTGAACTGATGAAGCTTGTAGAATAAATACAATAAGCGAAACGTCTTCAAATATAGGAATGGAACTGTGATTTCCTTTTATTATTTCTCCTTTGACCGATATCCTCGTGACCAAAAGATTTAGTTCTTTTGGAACTTACTCATTGAATAATTGTTTGACGGTCGTACTCCTGTATATATATATATATATATATATATATATATATATATATATATATATACATATATATATATATATACATATATATATATATATATATATATATATATATATATATATATATATATATATATATATATATAAACACGTCAAAAAAGCAACTATTTTTGACAGAAAGAGCTCAACTATTACGAAGAGGAAAACAAAAAATAATATAGCTTTCTATCTATGGAAATCAGACTTGATACGACTTGTACGAAAAATCAACTAGATAACAAAAATACTGGTTTAGGCAGGACAGAATAGAGAAGTCAATTTTTTTTATAATATAAATCTGATTAAAAAGGATGGTTGGAAATATAAGGTACCGATGACCATTGACACGAAATGGGGAACCTAGAATTAGTGAATGTTAATGAAACACACACACACACACACACGCAGTGATCAACCCTGCCCCTAGGAACATGTGTATACCAATGTAAGAATGGGATCCACATGTCCGAAGATCAAACCGGTCACACCTCGCTAGTCGAAGTGGTACCTATCTGACCCCCAGGCTTTTCCACCACCCCTCCTCATCGTGTGACTTACGTGAGGAGGCTTATGATCTGAAATTTACTTAAGATGCCCTGGGTAATAGGACATCCTCGGTTTTTAGTGAATGTGGTTAGGCCACCTAACTGTAGGGGTAGCCACATCTAGGCTTTTCTCCCTATTTACTTTACTGACTCAATTGATTTTACTCTAGCTTTACGTCGGGACTTGAGTCCCTAAAAAAAGAAAAAGGAGCGTGTGTTCCGACCATAGAGCCATCAGCCTGAGCTGATGACTCTATGTCCGGAAAAGAGTGTGTGCTCGGTCACTCAGCCGCCGATTTGGCAAAATAAATTTTGTTCTCCTCGCCGGCTGAGCACCCGAGAGGGGTCCGGCCACCAACCGGTCATGACTTCGGCTTTGTCGATTTCCGTATGGACAATCCCGTTTACTCCGTGTAGGGGAGGTATGGGTTTCTTGTCCTTTCGAAGGATTTTAGATAACTTCCAGAAGGCGGATTTGTTAGGATTTAGCTCATCGATATAGGAGTCCCAGCTTTCATTTCTATGATTTTGAAGTTGTTTTTTCACTTCCCTGTCTAGCTCATTTGCAATCCTTTTGTCTTCTACCATTCTTGTGCGGTAGGCTCTTCTTCTTTTCCGGTTTTTCTCTTTGATTAGGTTTTGAAGTTCTATACTTATATCCCTGAATCTTCCTTTTTGTCTTGTGATTGTTTCGGTTTTGGAGCTGGCATCGATAGCATTGTTTATTGCTTGTTCTAGTTTTATTACACTGTCTTCTAGTTCTGTAATATTATTAATTGTTGGGATGTTACCGATGTTCTCGCTCACAATTCTTCTAAAGTTTGGCCAACTTGTTTTCTTTCTGTTGTGGGGCTGCAAATAGTTCAATTCTGTTGCGCCCAGGGTCAGGACGATTAGGTTATGTGTCGAATCGCCTTCATTTAGAGAGTGTATCTCGTATTGTTGACCCACGTTGTGTAGGATTGCAATGTCGAGATACGTAGGGAGTTCTCCGTGGAAACATGTCGGTTCTGTTGGTCCGATGACATATGTGTTCGGTCTGTTCTCGAGATGGTTGCAGAGATATCTTCCGTTTCGGTTGGTCGTCCTGTCAAACCAATTGGGAGATCTAGCATTTAGGTCTCCAATAATTATAGTTGGCTCTTCTGAGTTCAGTATTAGGCTCAAATCTTCGTTGAAAATCGGATCATGTGGTCTAACGTAAGCTGACACTATTTTTAGTGTTTCGTTGTTGGCCTTAAGTCGAATAATTGTGGCTTCCATTGTCACCAGTCCGTCTGGTGTTGGGATGTGCTCGTGTTCGAGTCCCCTTTTGACTAATATAGCTGTTCCTCCTGATAATGCTCTATGATCCGTTCTATAGATATCGTAGCCTGGAAATTTTGTTTTTTTCCTTTCCACTAGTTTGGTTTCTTGAAGAGCTACGATATCGAGCTCTAATCTGTTTATTATTTCATCCAGAAGGTTGATCTTTTTGAATATTCCGCCGGAATTCCATGACCCAATGCGTAGATCTTCGTTTTGGTTTGCTAACATTTTCGGACGGCTTCTCCAAATGCAGTCATCATTTTTGTTGCTTTGTCCATCATGGACATCATTTCCATCATTTTGTTATTATACTCTGTATGGAAGTTTGCGATGAGGGTAGCTGCGTCCTGTACCGACACTGCTTGTGGTTGTGCTGGAGATTCTGAGGCGGTTTCAGCGGATTTTTTCGCTGCCTGTGCGTAGCTGACTCCTTTGTTGATTGGAGCGCTGTTTATGGGTCTTCCTACCGGTCTTGTTGGGGCAGGTGTTTTCTTTTTGGGGGCCTTAGAGCATCCTCTATAATTTGCTGTGTGCGCTTCACCACAGTTTGCACATTTGGGGTCGGTTTCCCGGCTTTTCTCACAGTCGTTACTGATGTGGTTTTCTCCGCATTTTACACATCTGGATCCGCAATGGCAAGCCTTTGAGCTGTGATAGAACCCTTGACAGTTATAACACTGTAGGGTGTCTTTTGTGATTTTGAATTCATCCTCCACATAGATTCGCATGTAGCATATATCAGATATTTTTTTAATTTTTGCAACGTCTTCCTCTTTGAGGGTGACGATGAAATGTGGCAGTACTTTTTTATCAGCTTTTTTGGAGATCATATTGTTCACCCTTGTTGCTTCTATTCCTTTATTGTATAGTTCGTCTTTAATTGCTACTGTGCTAGTAGTAGCAGATAGCCCTTTTATAATGACTCTTTTTAGTTTATCGCTATCTATGGGATATGCGATGAATTCTATTTTTGGACTGTGTTCTTCTAGGATGTGTACCATTCCTAGGTAATCTTTTCTGGTTTTTGTGTTAATAACAATCGATCTGCCTGATCGTGCAAACTTATTGACTGATATTATGCCTTGGTTGGCTGCTCTCTGCAGGATTTTTTGGTGTTCTCCTACAGTTTTTAGGATTATCGCCGGTGGTTTCGGCTCTTTTACTATAGGCTCCTCGCTTGTTTGCGGTGAGTCTTTTGGTACGTCGTTTTCTTTTTCAACTTGGCTATTTTTGCTCAAGTTATTTTGGGCAGTTTTCTTTTTCTGGCTTCTTTCATGAGCCTCTTTCGCAGCCTTGTTAAATTCGATTTCTTTCCGCTGATTTATTATCTGCGTCTGCTTTTCGGCGACGCTTATTTTCGTTTTCACACTACTGTCTGATTTCTCAGTAGTGGTGCCTGTCTTTTTTCCTTTTTTGTTTTGGACTTGTGTCCAACCTGCAGGTTCTTTGGTTGTTATGATTCTTTCCGGCTCTTTAGGCTTGCCTTTGCTACCGGATGGCTTTACGGGGGGAGGTGAACCGATTCCTAGTTCCACTAGCTTTACAACGTCATTATCGAGGGAGGCTTTCCACGGGTCGATTTCCATTATTGACTCTTCTTTCTCCTTGGCTGCTGTTAATGCCATTATATGTTGTACAAGTTTTTGTATCTCCTTGTCCTTTTCTTTGTTTTCGTTTCTCAGCTCAGTCATCTGAGCTAGAAGGTCTTGAATTTGTTTATTTGCCTTTTCCTCGCGGATACGGCTTTCTTCTTTAAGGGATTTGATCTGTTCCGTCAGTACATTGACCGACCTTAAAAGCTCATTGGCCTTTTCCCTTTCCGCCATTTCTCTGGCCTTTTTCTTTACTTCTTCGTCTTCCGAAGAGTCTTCTTTGGGCCTTAGCCTTTTCATTTTCTTGCCGATTTCGGGCTCGGCTTCATTTTTGGAGACGTTGTCCACGGCGGGTTGTGTCTCTACTACAGTTGGGGGTGGGGCTTCGCGCGATTCTGCAGCTGGGCTCGGCTCTTCGTCGATGGCGTCCATCGTATTGATATCGTCATCGGTGTCGATTTCGCTTTTTTCTTCCTCCGTCTCGGGCAGATAGGAGTCATCGTCAGATATTACGATTTCTATGTCGTCGATCGCGGGATTAGTCGATTTAATAAATTTATTATATAGCTCGATCGAGCTGTCAACAGAGGGGTTTGATGATTCGGCTAAATCATTCTCTTCTTCTTCTGAAAGTGTTGTCACCTGCGTGACAACACTTTCTGGGGGGGGGGGAATATCACTCATATTGCCGTAAGGCAGTGAACAAATAGTTCATAAGATATAAGAAAATTCTACTTAGACGACTCTGTTTTTTTTCCACCGACTGACCGCTGTCAGTACGGCTTACTGGGTGCCGTCCCAGGTACCTCGCGGTAGTTCACTCCCTGTATTCACAGTGAGGGATCCTCTTCCTGTTTCTCACACCTCAGGAGCAGGGGCCGTTTCTGTCCGACCTTGTCAAATGTCAAGGCCTTACAGTGTCATCCCTGACGACACACTGAGGTGATCCCGAATTCTTCGCAAACGCGAAGCTATTATAGCCTCCGCGAGGAGCCTATAAAAACAGCTACTCGACGGTTTAACTAGTAACAACCTCGCATCCGCTTTTCGCTAATATGTAGGACAAGTGCCTATGCCACACTCGGTGTCTTACCCACCGGGAGCTGAAAAGCTCCGTTGACAATAGGTCAGTCGCCCCCACCTAAGCACGCTTCTCTCTCACGTCCGTACTGTTCGGCTGCTCGAGTCGAACTTTGACGACCTTTGTTAATGAAATGAATTGTGATATGAATTTATATATATATATATATATATATATATATATATATATATATAAATATATTTCTATAGTTAAAATTTGTGCAATTCTTATTTTCATTCAATTCCTTGTTCCTATTGTGCAATTTAATAATATTCATATCAATAAATATTCTACCGAGAAAAAGACGTTGTCACGTAAAATCTTCGCCCGTAAAACCGACTTTACAGGCAACCGATTTTTTAATTGCGTTGGTGTCTCCAACAATAAAGTTAACTTTTCTTTTTTTATAAAAAATTTTTAATTTTTGTAAATTGTTTACTAAGCTCAATTAAAACAAGTTACTTTTTCTCCTAGCTTCACGTTTCGATATATTGTACATCAGCCATAGAATAGCAGTATTCTATTATATTATATTGTTTTCTTGTTAACATACTGTGACATTTTTGGGACTTCTTTAAGTTTGTATAAAATCTAAAAAAATTTTTAATGTGTTTTTACTGTAACTTTATTGTAATTATTAAATGTATTTTTAACACCTAAGCCTATGCATTTGACATTGTTTGACATCTTTATATGACTTTACAATCACTAGATCCGAAGAAGTGCAGAAATACTGCACGAAACGTTTTCTATTAAAAGATTGAAATAGTTTTTTCATTGTCTTTTTCTCCTTGACCGATATCCTCATTTACAGTTAGATTTTAATCTCACTCACATTGTATATATATATATATATATATATATATATATATATATATATATATATATATATACATATAACACATTTATAATTTTTACGGACAATACATAAGCTAAAAACTTAAACTAACAATTGACTTGTCTTTATGATGATAAAGATGAAACTGAAATCTTACATAACTAAAGAACTAATAGAATTATTCCATTTATCATAATCATAATCCACAGCCTTTTACCTTACATTGAAGGAAATACTGCATGACTTGTTAAAAATAGCTATTCATTTTCCAGATACCTATGATCTATGATATTTCCTTAATCCAAATCCTTCCTCCTTGGACAATTCTCCTTCCCTTGACTGGTACCAGCTCATTGCAGAAAAGCAAATCAGAAACATCAGCAAGTAAAATTAATCAAGAATTTCTTAAAATATTAAGCAAATATGGTAGCTGTGTCAAAGTCTACACCGATGCCTCCAAAAGCAAAGACGAAGCTGGGGCAGCAATTTACTTATTAGATTACACAACAGCTTACAAATTATCTTCTTATACAATATCGTTCTCTGCTGAACTGTTTGCCATATTAAAAGTCCACTACTACTTAAAAGGAACTAAAAAATGCAGAAAATATAATTATTAAAGTTAATTTGTTCTGGGTACCGCCACATACTGCAATCTAAAGTAAAGTGGTTATAGACAAAATAGCAAAAAATGCACTTAGTAACCTAAACGTAAAAGAAAATATGAAATCTTTATACCGACTGAAAGCATATTACCTATCTATATACCTATATGTCGTCTGGTTGACTATTCCTTTAGCTCTGATTCTAAAAATGATGAAATAATAATTGTAAAAAGTAAACAGTTGAAACGATATAACTCTGGTAGTTCTTTTAACGCAAAAGAAAACAGCGAATTACTTACTGTAGAAGAGTCAGCTCTAAGAAAACCTAAAAAAAATCCGAGAAAAAGTTACGAGTTTGGAAAAACGTTTGGGCGCTTCCATGCAAAAATACACGTTGTCAAAATAGATGTGCAAGAAAATTTATCGAATCAGAGCGGCATGACCGTTTTGATTATTATTAGGGCCTTGGAGATTACCAAAAACAAGAAGACTGGCTGCTCTGGTGTATAAAAGAAAGATAAATTAAGAGAAGATAAAAAGCTACCGAAACAAGAAGGAGAAATAGAATATTCAAATACGTAATTTGCAAAAACGAGTAAGGTTTTCACTTTCCGAAGAAAGATAAATGTGTAATCTGTGAGTATAGAAAAGAAAAAATGTTAAATTTACTAATAACGAAGAAATATCCTACCATAATCACCTACAGGGCAAAGAAGAGTGCAAAATGTTTTTCATTTCAGAACAGAAACTCGCCAAGGAAGATGACAGTTTTGTTTGTGTTTTGACCTGCAGAAAGTATTAAATACTCCTCATGGTAATAACATGCTCCTATACTATTCACGAAAATATTCATTTTTCAACGAAACTATTTATGAAAGCAGCACCAGAAATGCATTCTGCTATCTATGGGGAGAAGTAGACGGTAACCGTGGTACCAATGAAATATCCACAATAATTTATAACTACTTTCGTAGTAAAAATATCCGTAAAGTGAAAATTGTTTTTCTTCTTCCTGAAATTTTTGATACTTTGCAGAAACTGATAAAAAAGATTAGAGTGTCACAGATAATTAATACCTACTAAATTTTATTTTTCTTTGTCGATCTTTGTTATTAATAAAATTTTTCCTGTTAAGCTACTAACGTTGTTTATGACTATTAATTTATAGATATGATACCTTGAAACTATCGTAAGTTTATCGTAAGCGACAAGCTTCAACCAAAATTTACACAGACAAGGTCTGACAAAATGTGGTATATTACATAATTTATTAAAAGAATGTTAGATTTCAGTTGTTTTTTCTTAAATTTAGAATGTTTTTTATGTAATAATTTATTGTAGTTTAAAATTTTTTAATGGTATTAGACAAAAGTTGCTAACAGAAAAAGTCGTCTCCTGAAAAATGTGCAGTTGTCGTTTACGATGTTTTGTCAAAAACCCATATTATATTTCAGCCTTTAGTTTCTTGAGGGCCTGATGGTGGTGTATAACTTATAAACAGCGATACCCGTGGCTCAACATTTTTCTTAATACATATCTACAACAGCTTAACACGGATAGTATGTATAAGACCTTTGTCCTAACCACCCATTTCTAGTTTTATTTTGCCTCTTAAGTTATTAAAGCTCTTGTATTATCTTGTTTTTTAACGTCCGCTTTTTCTTCGATGCACGCGTTTTTCCACCTTACTGAGTTCTTTATACATTTGCTCCTTATCCCGTGTTATTCTTGATTGAATAAGTTTTTCTGCATTATTTTTTTTTTAGTGATATCTTCACATTCATTATCAAATCAACTGTTATGTGGTGTGGGTCCTTCTAGTCTTAGAATGTCATTTGCCGCTTAATTGCTTAATCGGTTTTCTACATATATCCCATTGATCGCTAGCTTAAATTTACATCTATTGTGTTTTCATTTTCTATGTAATTTTAATATATTTCTTTCTCACTCTCAGAATTAACATCGCTAAGTAAAGTAAGTGAAGTCTCAAAATTTCTGTCGGCAAATTTTACCTTTTTTGAGAGCCCACCCATATTTCATTTGTAAATTTATTAGCTTTTAATAAATTAAATAAAACATAGAAATCATATCATATTATATATTCAAAAACGTTACCGTATTATATAGACGTGATGTCAAAGACACTGGATATTTCGTTATGAGTCATTATTCACATTAAGAGAAGCTTAACTTGAATCCTAACCGGTAGGTTGCGCGATTAGTAAAAAAATATTAAGAGTTAGAAAACCGAATACGTCTGAACCACCTCATGACCGTCATTAGAAGTTAATACAGAGCATTTATTAGACATTTATGGTCTGATTTTGTTTGAATCTTTCAAACGGATTTGATAATATCACATTACTTTTAAATCAAGTAAGTTTAACTCTTTTACTTTTAAATAATTGAATCGAACAAAGTAATTATTTTAATACTGTTTTTAAACTGTGCAAATATTACACATAATATTTTCGTTGAGAAAGCTAAAACGTTTATTTAATGATAGAGCTGCTCTAGTCCTGTGAGAAGGGTTAAGGAAAGCAGAGACGAAAATCATTAGTTTCCTGCACAATCTGGACTTCATTAAATATTAGAAGCTGTTTACATATCGAGCGGGTTACTAACACCCACTAATCCCTTTTCTAAATATTATACCCTTACTCTCGATTAAACGTTTGTGACTTTCATAATTCTACAACAAAGTAGTTTAATACAAGTTTAAAATATTATCTTGTAAAAACTGTTACTATATTGTAATGATGGTGCAGCACGATTTTCATACATTTATGTCTAAAATTATCGGACATTCCTTTAAATTATTTGGGATAGTGTGCTTCCCCCTTGCTGCTTCATATGTTTTGCACCGAGTTAGTTACTGCTCCACAAAGAGTGTTGTTACTTGACAATTCTCACACATTGGCGGCACAGTCTGCACAAAGAGGCGTTTATGTGTCAAATCTCTGTGTCCCAGTCACAAACGCGCTATTCTCACTTGGTCGTGTCTATTCTCTGTGAGTTGGAGCCACGGTTTCACTAATTGTTCGATTTCCTTGAGTTTACCTTGCGATGCACTCCACTTATTCCGCCACGCCCTCAACACTTTATATTTTATTTCTGACTTGAAGTCACCAGAAGAAATCCCATTAATAAGAATGGAGTCCTGGCTAAAGAATGCTAAACGGGCTAGTTCATCTGCTTCTTCATTTCCTTGTATACCTGAATGTGATGGAATAAACATGAAGTCAAAAGTGATCTTATTATTCTTTAGAGAAATTATTTACCGATGAGTCGGAATCTTCTTCCGACAATGAAGTTTTTACTGCAAAGAGTAAACTTATGTATTTGCCAAGTTTTCGTATTAATTTGCATTAACCTTTATAATATATATAAACTTTATAAGTGCATGAGAGTCTTCTGAGTACAATTCTGTTACGCTGATTATGTCTTTTGATCCTTGTATATTTTCGAATAGATCCACTACTTGATCAAATCTTACCAATTGCTTTTCTCTTTCTACATATTCTCTAACTGGTTCTAGTAATGCTTGGAGATTTGGTACCTCATCTCTTAAGTTTTTGTCATCAGTTTTGGTTTTTTTCTTCAATTGAAGTTTAGGTTTCGCAAAGTTTTCTTCAGGTGGTGACGTGATTGCATCTTCTAGGGTTCTTTTTTTGGTTGCTTTGTTCGAAGTTATCTGGGGTTCTTATGTGTTTTTTTATTTGGAGGTAAGTGTTGACTTGTTTTGGGTGAGGTTGATTTATGTTTTTGGGTATTGGAGGATGACTCAGACGATGTAGGTGTTGCGATTGTAGTGTTAACTGAAGAAGTGATCAAATGTATAGATGTATTTTGTAGTGAGCATTGTTGGGTTTGGTTTATTGATAAATTTGGGATTACAACTATTTGTGATGTTGTTTGAGAAGAGCTAGTAAGTGTGGAGGAAGTGGTGATTGAGATTGTTTTAGTCTTCTTCTTCTTCTAATGGCGCTACAACCCTTTGTGAGTCTTGGCCTGCTTAACAATGTTCTTCCATTCTGCCCTGTCGGGTACTTTCCTTCGCCACTGCCTGATGTTCATGGTTTTAAGATCCCTCTCTACGTCGTCTATCCATGTTTTACGGGGCCTTCCTCTTGTTCTGTTTCCTTGGGGCTTCCACCTCTGGACTACTTTTACAGCTCGATTATCTGGCATTCTTTCTAGGTGACCAAGCCAGTTTAGTCTTTGTGATTTTACAAATCTGACAATATCTGCGCTCTGCATTAGTTCATCCAGCTCGTGGTTCATTTTAATTCTCCACGAACTATCGCTGCATTGGGTTGGTCCAAATATCTTCCTTAGTATTTTGCGCTCAAATATTCTTAGTTGATTTTCAACAGTGGTTGAGAGGGTCCACGTTTCACATCCATATGTGACCACTGGTCTAATTACTGTTTTGTAGATTCTCAGCTTAGACTCACGATTCAGTAACTTACTTTTCATTAAGTCTTTGTATGCATAAAAGCACTTATTACCGCTAAGAATCCGTGCTTGTATTTCTTGACTGATGTTGTTGTTGTCATTTATTATTGAGCCTAGGTAGGGAAAAGTGGAGGCATATTTGTAGGTATGGTTGTCTACCTTCAGATTCTCATGTTCATTCGATTTTCAGTTTTCAGTTCTATGACTTTTTCGCTCAATACCCTTTTGTTGCGGCTTATTATGGCAACATCATCCGCATATGCGCATATTTGCATAGCTCTTGTATTAATACAGCCGTTTACATCCAGTTTTCTAACAACAGCTTCTAAAGTTAGATTAAAAAGTGTTGTTAATAAGGCATCCCCTTGTCTAACTCCATTTTCAATATCAAAGGCTTGCGTCATATCTCCATCTATTCTCACCATAGCTTTGGAACCCTCCAGAGTCATTCGTATAAGTTTAACCAACTTATTGGGTATCCCTAACATAGATAGTTGCTTTAACATCTTTTGTCGGTCTACTCCATCAAACGCCTGTTTGAAATCGATATACAAGTTGTACAAGAGATTGTGGTAGTATTTTGTAGATTATCTTGTTGAGTATGATTTATTAATGAATTTTGTTTCATTTCTATTGTAAGGATGGTTAGAAGGTAAAATATTTGAATAATTATCTGCCTGGTATCAAGTTAATTTGCATTTAAAACATGTTTCGTTTTGGGTTATAAATATGCGGTATGATGTGTGTTCCAATTCGATGATAAAAGATTCAGGTAGTACAAAGTTTTCTGGAAAAGGTGAAACGAAAATTTATCTTCTGATGCTTAAAATATGACTGAAGGCAGGATTGGTTGCTCCTATCCATAGATATGATATGTCTGGGAGAGGATTTAAACCTAGTTTTATTAATTCGTAAATTATTAAGTTAGGAGGTATGCTTGGACATGCATTGGACAGAATCAAGCGGACTGATGGAGTTATTAATCTTCTCGCTTCTAGTATATTTCCATTTACTATTATCTTCTTCGTTTCTGCTATGAATTTATTTACTAGCTTTTTAGATAATAGATATATGCATATTCTACCGTTTGACATACGGGATACGAAAATTATATTTTTTGGTTCTATATGCTGACTCAATTCTTCAAGAGAGTCATTAATAGTACAATTCTCTAGAGTGTTAAATAGAATAGCTTGATCTCTGTTTGGGATTAATATACTACGTGGTTGACTAACTGATTTTGAGTATGATGCATTTTGTAATAGCTGACTGAAAGTTCACATCTTTCAAATGGATTTAAAATCCGACTAAAACCGGTGATGTTTTACAGCTTTAGCTGTGATACCAGTTCATGGAAATTGTATAATACTTATAACTGATTGTAGTGATTTACTTAAATATCTAAATCCAAATAGATAAAAAAAAAGTATATTTTATCTACTCATGATTACAATATTCAGTATACAAATTACTTTCACTTAGTTTTTTACTTAATTACTTTTAAATTTACTTCAATAATTACTATTGAACTAGCACGATAAGGTCTTTTTCACTTGCTGGTCAAACATCGACTCTCAGAATAGAGTTTGTTTTCTATAGAGAGATATCTTCAATTTTATTGTTATATTACGGTATCGAATATTCATTAAGGCGATCATTTCAGTCGGAAATCGTTTAATTCGTATTGTTCTGTGTAGCTATGAACGCTTTTAAATTAAAAATTGATGAAAACTTTTAAAGAGGCAAGTTCAATTTAGTTTGTAAAACATGAACCTCTGTTTAATTAATATAACACAAATTTTAGAAAACGCCAGTTAAAACAAAGTAGATTTAGCAAAAGTAAATTTTTACTCGACTTAAAAGGTATGTGAAATAAATAGTATATTATATAATATAAACTTTTATACTTCATGAAACAAAAATCACTCATCCAAAAGAAAAGTATTACAACTCAAAAAACAACTTTTTTAGATTTTAATGTAACCGTCAATTTTAAATGGTAACTGATAACATTTATAATTTAAAAATGAAGAATATGGATAAGTCAATATTTCTTATTATGTACGAAGCAAAACCAAAAAACTATATCTGATTTAACAAAGAAATAAGTCATAAGTTATAAGTTGAGTTATGTCACTTGTTTTTATTTACAAAAAACCCGCTTTAACCTAATAAGGTTATTAGCGGAACGGTAACAATTAATTACACTTTACTTATTAAGTTACAATATTTTAAAAACAGAAGTAGTTTATCAATATTGTTATTTGAGTTTAAAATGTATTTAAGATTGTTTGGTAGAAGGTATTTAATTCTATGCATATTAAACTTTCGCACTTTTCCACTAGTACATGTTTTACTGTAAGGGGTGAACTGCACTGATCACAAATTGGGTGTTCTTCTTTTTTAAACACATGTTCATGAGAAAACTGGGTATGTCTAAGTCGTAAACGGGAAATGATCATTTGCTTTCGTTTGGATACATCAGGTGGTTGCCATGGTCCAATTTTATTTTTTATTTCCTGAAGCTTTGATGGTGTGGATTCCCATTTATTGTTCCCGATCTCGAAAATATGTTGTATAAAGTAGCTTTTTAGATCCATAATAACAGATTAGAGAGACATTTGGGTACTGTTATCATTATGGCTTCTTTGGCATTTCGGTCGGCTGCTTCATTACCTAGTATTCCGACGTGTGATGGGACCCAGAGAAACTTGATACTTATATCTTTAGTATGTAATTTATTTAGTTTTTCTTTTTTTAGTAAAGTTAATAAAGAATAAATTCTGGGTGTATATTTTCTTGAAAAGGTGTAGTGATGACATAGAATCTATCACGATTAACATTTTGTTTACCTTAATTCGCATTTGCATGTACTAATGCTTGGTAAATTGCATAAAGTTCTCCTGTGAATACGGTTGCAGTATCTGGAATTCTATGTTTGAGAATCTCTGTGTTGTTAATTATTGCCACCCCGATTCCATTTTTAATTTTAGATGCATCTGTGTAGTATAAATACTGTGTAATCGGAATGAGAGCAAATTAGATCTCTGAAGTGTTGTATGATAAGATTGGGGTTAGTGCTATTTTTTGGAATTTTAATAGACTACAGTTGAGTATTGGAATTTTTACAATCCATGGTGGACATTAAGATATATTTTTGTATTGATATAAGGGTGGAAATTGCTTCCAGTTAAGAAGTTTTATTGCATGATGGAATATAGAAGATTGAAATTTGATGAGTTATTCAATATAGTTATGTTTAAAATGTTATTTATTGGAATTCTTTTATTTACATGTATATTAGAAGCGTAGTTTAGGGTTAACAGCTGTATACGAAGCTTTAGCGTGGGTTCACCTATTTCGGCTTGTATGCTATTTATTGGAGTTGTTCCCCAATTCTAATCCTTAGAGAGGTATTATGTAACGTATCTAAAGGTTTTAACGTTGTTTTGCTGGCAGATGCATATGCTACACATCCGTAATCCATCTTGGAACGAATTAAGGATCTACATAACATGAGCAGTGTTTTACCATCAGCACCCCAAGTTCTGTGAGCTAGGTACTTTATCAAATTAAGGCCATTTTTACATGAAAGAACTAACTGCTGAATATGACTTTTCCAATTTAACTGTTGATCAAATATTATTCCTAGGAATTTTATTTCTTCTGTATAGGAAAGATTTTGATTCTTAAGAGTGAGGTTTGGTTTATCCTCAACATGTTTCTTTGAAAATAGTATACATTTTGTTTTGTTGGGATAAAAACTAAAACCAGACCTTAGGGGCCAATTTATTAAGTTTATTTAAGTGTTCTTCTAATATTAACGCAATATTATTAACGTTCTTGCCTTTGATGTAAAGAATCAGGTCATCAGCATATAGTCTTGCCTAAACAGGTTTCGCAATGATTTTTATTATATCGTTTATTGCGATTAAAAATAGAGTAGGACTGATAATCGATCTTTGTGGGATTCCATTTTGTTGTTCTCTAATATAAGACATAGCACCGTTTGCCCGGACTTGAAATGTTCTTTGGGTTAAAAAATTGCTTATGTAGGCCAAAATATTTCCTTGATATCCCAGCTTTCTTAGAATGTACAATATACGGTGTTTCAATATTGTGTCAAATGCTTTAGTTATGTCAAATAAATTGCCATACATTTTTGGTTATTTTTAAAAGTTTCGTGAATAGCGTTTTCCAGATCACTAATGTCGTTTGTAGATCTGCCTGATCTAAATTCAGCTTGTTCGATGATACGTTGGTCATTGTGTTCCAAGGTCCACATTAACCCTTTGTTAACTATTTTTCCATAAGTTTACATGAGGAATATGTTAATAACAGAGGACGATATGAATCTGGGTGTAATTTATCTTTATTTGCTTTGATAATCGGGATAACGATGGCATTTTTCCAGATTTTTGGGAATGATTTTTTTGACCAAATATTATTAAAAATTTTGAGCAGAAACTCTTTTGCTACTATGTGAAGTTTCTTGATAAATTGTATTGATATGTCATCTGAACCTGGTGAAGTGTCTTTCATGCTATTAAGTGCTTCTTGAAACTCCCCATAACTAAGGGGTGTATTGATTAGGTTGAAATCGTCAGAGATTGTAATAGGTACTGCCTCCTCGTTTCTTTTGTAGGTTCGGGATTCGTTACTGTAAATTTGGCTGGATGAAAATTTATGATGGGTACCAGCTAGTTCATTTTCCACCAGGGAACTGGTTTGTGTTTTTTTTTTAAGTTGAGATTTTCCTATGGCTATATTAGCAGTATCAAGTATAAGCTGATTGAAGAACGTGAGTGTGCCATCAATGGAGTCTGAAATTTTAATTTGATTCATTCTGTCTGATACAATTTTCTCAAATTCAATCCAATTTGCCTTTTTTAGTTTCCATTTTTGAGTTGGTATTGTGTTTGTATTTAATTAAGCGGTATGTTTTATTAAGATTGGGAAGTGGTCACTACTATATAAATCTTTTAGTACCAAATCGAATTGAGCAAGCAACGAAGATTCACATATTGTGAGATCAATGGCGGAAAATGTTCCCGGAGCCATATTGAATCTTGTTGGAGAGCCGTCGTTGAGTAGGCATAGGTTCATAGTATTAAAAACGTTTTCTAACATATTTCCCCTTGGTGTTCTTTTATTTGATCCCCATGTAATGTTATGGCCATTAAAATCTCCCGTGATTATTCGAGGTGGGGGAATTTGTTGGAGAAGATTAAGTAATTCGGATTTAGTTAGAGTTTGATCTGGTGAAATATAGATGCTACAAATATTGCACTTTAGTGAGGCCAGTACTGTTATGGCTACTTCTTTGATATTAGTTATGAGGATTATTTTTTGGACAGGTATATTTGACTTTATATATAGAGCTACTCCTCCACTGGCATAATTCTGATTGGGTCGAACATTCTTTTTTTAAATAATGCCATCAGCCCTTTCTTCTTTTTTCTAATATCTATATTCTCTACATTTTATTCTTTGGCTCATTACCAATACACTATAAAAATGTTCTTAGTGATAAGAGGATTTATAAAACAATATTTCAGGAAATTTTTTTGTAATTTTAAAAATTTCTAAATTAGAAGTTTTTACGGGTTTACCTTAAGTATTCTTGGAAAAAGAAAAACTTAGATCCGCTGCTAACTGCTTCAGGTCAAAAATGTCTGCATGACAATGCGTAAGGTCACATATGTATAAGGGTCACATACTGATTAGGGAAATATACCGGTCCTGACGTCTTCGATCTTTTAATTTGGCGTTCAATAACCTTTCTCATTCTGACTGTTTCCATTTTCCATTGTTCATTGTTTATATTATCTGGTTTACACAATATTGACCATGTTAACCAGAAGATGAGATCACCACTAATATCTATTTTTTCGAGAAAAGTGTCACATAAAAAAAAAAATAAAACAAAAACGTAGGATTTATTTTATCACGAATACATCACGAATAATGCTATAACTTAAAATATACCAACTATCTGGATAAGATAGTAGTAGTTCTAGTTCCCATGTTGATGATTCCCAGATATGCCTTAACCTTCTATTGGGTTACCCATTTGCATTCTTTATTAAACCAATTATTTCGCTGTCCTTTGAATACCTCACCCAACACTTCCTCTGCTGTGTGTTTAATCGTGGTTTTTATAAACTCAAAGTTTGTGTTATGTTAGCGCAATATAATTGATTAACAATATATTTAATTATTTTTGGTTTATTGGTTTATTTCTGTGAGTTTAATATATGTACTCTAATACTCCCCGCTGTCAGAGAGTTATCTGGGTCGATCTTTGCGCCTCTGTTACTTCTACAGTTTAATTACGTTTAACTTATGTCTTTAATTGATCGATACGTGGTCTATCTTGGGTGTGTGTTGATCTGAGGATGTTCTCATTACTGTGGGTATAGGTTTATGATGGAAGTATCTACTGATAATCATGCTCAAATATGCTGCGAAATCTGCAAGTGTGGTTCCATTGTCATTACATTATTGATGTACACTATACACTTCTCGTACGAACGAATGGATCTTAAATTATACTGGAAGTCCACAAGGAAACTAAGTTCCTGTAGCTGGCTGTATACCGTGTATCACAAAAAAATCCTTTATAAAAGGTATATAAAATATATACCTTTTATATACCTTTTATAAAGGATTTTTACTTAAATTTTTTATACTGGAAGGTTATCTTGTAATCACACTGATATTAATAAATTGTTCCAATCAACAGTGGCAAGGTGCCATTAAGTGCAAAAGTGTGATTTAATTGTTCACCTATATTTAAGAAGAACAGATAACGTATCGAGCAAAAACTAAAACAAAAACAAAACCAATTTAACTAAAGAAACTCTTGAATACAATGAAATCATCCAGATAAAACACAGTTTTTGCTGAATTGCTACTAAAGAACCATACAGTGTTGCTGGTGTGTATCGTATAGAATAATAAATAAGAACAGATAAACGCTGGTAGGACTCATGGCTTCTGAGGGTTGGATTTGGGCCCTTTTTAAGAGATGTCAACTTTTAGTAAAATGAATATAAAAAACTGGAAAGAAATAGAGACAGAAACATTCATGCGTACATAAAAAAAAGTTATGAAAGTGAAGGCAACGTCTTTATGAAAACTAAAAAACAGAAAGAACACTATGCAACAGTCAGGAAGAAATCATTTTAAGCTTGATGAAAGACATATAAATTAAAATGAATGATATAAAAACAGAAACAAGAGCACTAAGAAAAGAGCGGACATAAATTAATAGTAAAAATAAAGGTACTAAAAGAAGACGAATAATAATTGTAAAGATAATATGAAGACGTGAAATAAATAATGTAGTAAGTGCCAAAATCATTATTTCGAAATAATCGATTTTTTTTCACGATGAATGTATTAGAAATAACTTTCTCAAAATTAAACATAGGTTTATTGAAGTGAATTATGTTTTTGTGCATTAAATAATTTTGCGAACTTTTTGTAAAATAATTGCTAAAAAAATAAAACAGCTATAAAATCTTAGAATGTGGTAAGTGCCATCACAAAAATATAAAATATTGGGGTAAGTAATCATCAAAAACACAAAACATGTAGGTTCTAAGAGGTATTGATTTTTTTCTTCAGAAATTCTACTCTGGCAGGTCAAGTTAGGAAGAGTCATTTCTGAAATAGTTTTAATTAACATTTATCTTTAAAACCTTTGTTGATTTCCAAGTTTCCAATTCATTCAGAGTTTCTCGTATTTTAACTAATCCCGGATTTTGTCGGTTAATGTTGATCTATTGAGCTTTTGAAATTTGAAGCTTGAATGTACTGATTAAACTTTCAGAAGCAACTTTAAAATCGAAGAAGTCCTCACGGTTCATTAATTTGATACATTAAATGTGGTGTTTTGATTTGAAATTTTGTGGTGAAACACACATGAAATGGTGTTATATTTACAGCTGTTGTCATCATTCTTACCAAATCCATAGGTATTTCACACTTCTCTTGCTTTTTTCGCTTTTCAATTTGGGTGAAATCTCTGTCGCAACTCATAAATGAATGACCCGATACTAGATACTTGTGATTTATCTTATTGAAATACCCCTTGGAAACTAAATAAATCCATAAAAACAATAACATTTTACTCTTATTTTGTTCGGCACAGTTGTGGCTCTAATTGTTACTTTTCGTTTCTGTGTCCGTATATTAGTGAATGCTTTCAACATACACGAAGCAATTTCATTCCCTCCACGTCCTGTTATACCATCATGCCACAAAAACATGAAGTCAGTGTTATTGTCCCCTAGGTGAACACAAAGGTTGTAGTTGGAAAGCTGTCGCATATAATACATTTGACTATAAGTTAGAGTTGGCAATGATAAGACCTGCTGTAGATCCATAGAAAGTGTTATGGTGCCTCGTGGGTTGCTGACAATTCTGATGGTCTTTTCTCATTGCTTCTACAGCTGCTTCAGCTTTTTGGTGGTAAAGTTCTAACTTAAATTGACCATCTTTCTGTGTGGGATCTTCTGTTTGCATGTGCAGTAAATCACAGGTAGCACAGGTATCCGTTCTAGGCTTACGAGAGCTTACATTGGGAAAATTCTTTTTGAAATTTTGAAAATAAAAACGAGAGCTCACTGCTGAATCAGGATGAGCTTCCTTAAATGCCATGTAAAGTCTATTTATATTGAGATTGAAGCTCAGATACTGTTTCTCGCTTTTTAAAGGGTTGTAATGTCCCACGTCTCCCAGAGACGTGGGACATTACAACCTGGGAAATTTGTTTATGTGCTTGATAACCAATGCTCTATCTTCCGGCATGAACTTTCTAAACTGCAGTTTATTACCTCTCCTTTCCTTATAAACTGAATCTCCTTTTTTTTTTAATTTAGCTAATGTTTCAATTTGTCTTGGAGTTATTCCAAACACCGCGCAAAATGTCTTCCTACACACCTGTAAAATGTTGCCTTCTCCGATGGGCAGGAATGTGAAGGAAAGCGTAACCTGTCTCTTAATCTCTTCTGGTCTCTCATAATTTCCATGCCTTCTCCTCTTGATAGCAAACACATGGATGAAATTCATAGCATACGTATTTTGCCGTACATTTTATCATTCAAACCATAAAATTCGTGAAAAAGCCTTAATTTTTGTTCATACTGTATCTATTTACACTTGAAGTTGCATTCGGACAATATCTTAAACAAAATTTCAGAATAACTACTGCCCAAAAATAAAAACAATATTCGACTAACCTTATTTTCAGGAGGCTGCTTGGCAGGGACTTTTTTATTATTTTTCTTTGTATAGTACTCTTCTCCAGCATTTCTTTTTTTCTGCCTTTCCTTCTGCTTATTGCCCTTTCTAGATGTAGCACGAGAATTCATTCTATATGATTTTAAGATTATACAGAACGAGATAAACAATAACAACTTTACTAATACAACATCAAAATAGTAATGAAACTGTCATATTTATTGGCACTTACCACATTTTTTACCGGCGACGTTGTGACGATTGACAAACACGCACTCTGTTGAGAATTTATTAAGTACGTAATAATAACCCGGCGACTTAGCGCATTATATAGGTTGTTGGTTATGGTACTTGGAACATTTTAAAGGTATAAAATAAAAACGTGGTTTTTTGGCATTTATTTCATGTCTTCATATGGCAATATAACAGAAAAACTAATATGATTAAAAAATAAACAAGATACACACAAGTAACTCAGAAAATCTGTAACAAATAGTAAGTAATTTAATGGAAGAACATCTGAATATCGAAATAAAAGAATACAAACTAGCGAAGGTATAGTCGCGATAGTAGAACACTCACATTCGTAGGTTTTGATGTTTCTGCTTTAATTATGTAGTGTCACGGCTGGCACCTTACAGTGACCCTCCTATTTACCGCATGCTTGCATTGATAACTGATGTAGGATAGTTTATGTAATTGTTAGAATTATTGATACTAAAACAACTTTATAAAAACAGATAAAGGGTAAATCATACAGTAATTGGACACTTAAGAAAATTTCAACTTTAAAAATTCGTAATTCACATTGTTCTCTGCAGATTAAAATGAAATTTATACAAAACGTAGTCTAAACAGTTTATTACAGAAATTTTTAAAGAAAGTGTTAAATCTTTTTGTTAATATATATAGTTATTGGACAGTTTTTTTTTTAAACAAAAATGACCCTGCATCAACTACTCAGAGTTATTAGCAGGGGGTACAGACACAAATTACAAGTATTCAATTTCTTACAATGTATTATATTAATATAATACATTGAATATAACTTAAAATATATTATATTAAATCCTGTAAAATAGAAAGGGATGGCTTCTTTATTTATTAAGTGAATATGGGTTGGTATAGTATGGCATATTCGTAGTCGAGTTATTATCACTTGTTCACAACGTTTGAATGGGAGTGGTAAGGTGGTGCCGACAGTTTCTATGACATCTTTTAATTTGTTGGATGTGGAATTCCAGTTACTCTGCCATAAGTTGTTAATATGTCTTTTAATGGAGGTTTTGTGGTCGTTTCTTGTTAGCATGTGTGATACAGGGATGCTTTCATCTAGTGCAGCTTCATTCGCAAGTTGGTCTAGTGCTTCGTTTCCCTTGATTCCCACATGTGATGGCACCCATAAAAAAGTTATTTCTATGTTGTTTATTGATAGGAGTATGAGTTCATTTTTTATTAACATTATAATTTCACTTGATGGATACAATTGCTGTAAAGCTTTTAGTGTACTTAATGAGTCAGATATTATAATATAATGAGGTGCGGATTTTCTTCTGCAAACTTTCAGTGCCTCTAAAATAGCCAATGCTTCTACAGTAAATATGCTACAACTCGGAGGGAGTCGTATTTTAAAATAGTCTGCTCCATGTATGTAAGCCGCTGCTAGTCCTGATTGAGTTTTTGATGCATCAGTGTAGATATGTTCAGAATTTGCTTAGACCATAAAAACTGATAGACACGCCGTAATGCTATTCTCTCGTCTCGAAGAGTGAAGCCAACATAAAACGATTCACACAGCTGTGGGTGACGTCAGTGTGCGGCAGAAACGGTAGAAATTAGAAGTGTTTATACGCGTTGTAAACTTTTTAAAGTGTTCCAATTTAAAATTTTTCCGATACATTAATATTTTAATTATGGTGGGGTCTTGCAGTGCATTTAATTGTATGCAGCGACAAAAAAAAGGGACAGATATATCATTTCATGGGTAAGTAAATTCACAAATTAAACTTGAAAAACATACCAGAAATTTAGCACCTATTATTTTACTTTTTCCTCCCAAATTGTTTAAAATAGATACATATGAGAGAGAGTCTTATATATAATTTTCATTTTATAATTAGATTGAAAACTAAAGGATTCAGTAAATAAATTGTTTTAGATTTCCTAAAGATTCATCATTGCAAAAACAATGGATTATAGCGATGCGCCGTGACAATTTTAAACCAACAAAGAGTTCTAAAATTTGTTCCAAACATTTCACAGCGGATTCGTATATTACTAGCGGTTGGAGTTCAAAAAAACAACTAAAAAAAGATGCTGTACCCAGCATTTTCGATTTTCCAAACCATTTAATTAAGCAAGTTACAACTAGAAAATTTCCAAAAAAAAGAGAAACTGTCTCAGTCAAACCAACAGGATCTAAAAGGGAAAATATAAATGTAACGAGTGAATCTACCACCATAAAGACTTAAGTAGAAATTTCAGACGAAACTACCTTAGAACCTCCCTTGAAAAAGCGAAGACATTACCTTGGTGACTTTGAACAAGAATGATCTAACAGAGACCAGGGATATAAAGTAGTAGTAAACAAATTAATTCAAAGGAAAAACAAACAAATCAAAATGTTGCAACAACGAAATAGAAGGCTTATTAAAAAAGTAAATACCTTAAAATCTTTATTAGAACATCTTAAAGAAAAACAGATGATCGATGAAGATTCCTCTCTGAAACTTTCGGTAAGGAAAATTATTAATACTTAATTATTAGTGATCTATTTAGCTTTGGCATGTATAACAGTGTATTATTTTATATTGTTTGTAGTTAGTCGATCAAGTTTTGATTATTGCTTTTTATTTTATTAGGATACGATGCATGCTTCTGCAAAAACTATCTTTAAGCAGCTACTTAAATCTAAGAGCACTAAAACATATCCACCGGAGTTAAAAAGCTTTGCGCTCACTCTTAATTTCTATTCACCAAAAGCTTACTTGTATGTCAGAAAAACTTTTCCTAACATGTTGCCTCATCCACAAACTCTTCAAAAGTGGTATCAAGTAGTAGCTTGTGAGCCTGGATTTCAAAAAGAAGCAGTGAATGTATTAAAACAAAAAGTAGTTGAACTTAGAAATAAAGGAAAATCATGTATCTGTGCTTTGATGGTCGATGAAATGTCTATACACCAGAAAATAGAATGGGATGGTGAAAAGTTTTTAGGGTAAGTGTAGCTTAATATTTATTAGCAATTATAAAAAGTATCAACATTATATTTTCTATTTAAATAATTGAAAACATTAATTTTAGGTATGTTAATATAGGAAGTAAACCTCAAAGCGACTCTTCCGACATTAAAGCAAAAGAAGCAATTGTATTCTTAATTAATAGTTTAAATGATTCATGGAAGCTGCCGATAGGCTACTTTTTAATCGCTGGGTTATCGGGTGTTCAAAAAAGTAATCTAATAAAAATGTGCTTAAAAATAATGCACGAAGCTGATGTCACAATTACCAGTTTAACGTTTGATGATGTAGCATCAAATATTAGCATGGTTAAACAACTTGGAGTTGATTTATCGATTAATTCCAATAAAGTATATTTTCTACATCCAGCAACAAATCAACCAATATATGTAATATTTGACCCTCCACATATATTGAAACTTATTCGCAATACTTTAGGTTATTACAAAATTTTTTTTGATGGGAATAATAAAGCGATTAAATGGGAATATTTGCAAAAATTAGTAGACATTCAAGAAAAGGAAGGCCTTCATCTTGCAACTAGGATAACGCGAAGGCATTTAAATTGGTATAAGGAAAAAATGAAAGTGAAATTAGCTGCCCAAACATTCAGCCAAAAAGTTGCTAAGGCAATACATTATTTGAGAAATAAAAGCTCAAAAGAATTTGTACATAGCGAAGCTACCCAAAATTTTATTGAACATATCAATGATATTTTTGATATTTTAAATAGCCGAAATTTATTGGCAAAACACCTAAAATCTAGTTTACAGCAACATAATAAACAAGCGATTTTTCAAAAAACTGAAGAATCTATAAAGTATCTTAGTTCACTTAAGGACTTCAAAAATGGCGAACCCCTATATCTAAGCCAAAGAAAGACGGGTTTTATTGGTATGATCATTAGTTTAAAGTCACTAATGGGAATTTGGAAAAATTACGTGGAGGATATGGATGGAGGTCTGAAGTATCTTTCGGCCTATAAACTTTCTCAAGATCACTTAGAAGTTTTCTTTAGTTCTATTAGGAGTCATGGAGGTTACAACAACAACCCAACGGCAAAACAATTTAAAGCTGCATATAAAAGACTCTTAATGCACACAAGTGTTACAGGATCTACCCAGGCTAATTGTATAGAACAGGCTCCTTCCATAATATTAGCAATGAGCACAACAAATACGGTGAAAATGAAAACTGTTGATCATCAACTCATTGACAACTTTATAAGTGATGAAAATAATAGGGAAACAATAACTAGTAACCAGGATCAGGATTACACTGTAAATAATTTAAGTTTTTCAAGAACATTGTCATCTTATGTTTGTGATGTTGTTGACTATATCGCTGGGTTTGTCGTTAAGAAAGTTAAGAAAACATTAGATTGTGACATATGTTTGTGTGCAATTGAATGTGATAATTTACAATCTCCATTCATAAAAGACAAAAATTATAGCATATCAAAAAAATTTTTAATTCAACCTTCTAAAGACGTCATTCATATTTGCAAAATTGCTGAAAGCGAAATTAAATTTATGTACAATTCAAAAAAATTAAACGATTCCAAAATAATGACAAAATTGATCTTAAACGTCATGAGTAACGTGCATGGTTCTGTGTTTAACGCATACAAAGAACATATGTTTGATCATGATTTTGAAACAAACCATTTGTTTAATCTAATAAAGATCATTTGTTTCCATTATTGCAACATTAGATTGTACCACGAAGGTGAAAAACTAAATAATGTAATACGAGTTAGAAGTAAGTTAACAAAAGCTATTTTGTTTTGTGGTCAATAAATTTATAGATTTCCTACATATTTTTTTTACCTAACCTGAAACTTCCACCCAAAAGAAAATTACTCTCCTTTAAATTTATTTTTGAATATCAAACAAGAAGAGATATACCAACGATATATAATAATATAATAATATAATACATTCAAATAAAACATTTATTTTTACAATTTAAGGCAAAAATATTTATTAATTACTTTACTAAATAATTTATCTTTCATATTTTTTACAAAATATTGAAGTTATATTAAAATTAATCTAAAATTGGGTAATTTTACTAGTGCTTTGCTAAGAATCCAAGCGGGCTCTTGCCGCATTGTGACGTCACTTTCGCGGAAGGTGTTTGCTTCATCGGTTCGGTACAAGGCGTGTCTATCAGTTTTTATGGTCTAAGAGAATTTGGATATAGGGATATTCTTTCATGGTATGATTGATGTATTACTGTTGGGTTAGTGGATGTTTTGGGATAGCGAGTAAGAATGTATTTACAATTGGTGGACTAGTTGACCAAGAGGGAAAGTTTTGAGTTGGATTTATGATGGCACTAAACTGCTCACAGTCGTAACCAATGAATTTAATTCTTTCATGAAAAGGGAGTATATTCATAGGTTTATTTTTGTAATTATTGATAGGTACATTTAGGTTTTAAGATATCTGAATGCATGGGATTTTGATGATACACGAGTTGCATAATTTAGTGACAATTGTTGCCTTCGTAAGTGTAAAGGTAATTCGTTAGCTAATACTTGAAGGCTATTGATTGGGCTAGTTCTAAATGCGCACAGAGCAATTCTTAGTGACGTTGATTGAATTGAGTTTAGTTTTTTTAAGGTAGTTTTTTTGGCAGTACCATAACATATTGAGCCGTAGTCTAATTTACTACGTATAAGTGATTGGTATAAGTTTAATAGGGTTCTTGTATCTGCATCCCATGTACGGTTTGAGATAATTTTCAGGAGATTAATTCTAGGTTGATATTGTTTTTGCAAGGTATGTATATTACTTTTCCAGTTTAGGGTGCAATCTAGAGTTAACCCCAAGCAATTTATTTCGTTTGTTTCTTTTAGAATATGTCCATTTTAAGTTAGATTAACGTTCTTTATATTTTTCCGTTTGCTGAATATTATGTACAGTATTTTTTCAGGAGAAAAGTTAAAACCAGTTTTAAGTGACCATTTTTCCAGCGTGTGTAAAAACTTCTGTACTACTTCAGCTGCACATTCCACACTTCTGCTTTTGTGGTAGATAATCAAGTCGTCTGCGTATAAATTGGCTTTAATCGGTAATCTCATTTCGTCCAAGATGTTATTTATTGCAATCAGAAACAATGTTGGGCTTAAAACGGAGCCTTGTGGAATTCCATTTTCAAGAGAGCGTGGACTAGAGTTATAACCGTTAGCTCTTACTTCAATGTGTCTATGAGTTAAGAAATTTTGTATTGGACAGTTTATTTAGTTACAGGACACTCAAAATTAGTTATTGGACAACTGCTTTAACACAATAAAAAACTAGAAACAAATGAAAATTACAAGAAACACCAAAGATTTCTGTGCGGTATGGGGTACCTAGATACAGTTGACACAATAAAATTTTATAATTGCTTCTGAGCTTCTTTGCATTGAGTGAAAAGTTCGGCAATGTCTTCATCCTTACTGTCTTGGTTACTGTTATTAGCATCGGAATCACTATCCTGCAGATTAAAGCAGTTGTACATATAAATAGATCACCATAGTTAGGTGTATGCTGACTATGCTTAATAGGAATACAACATTCGTGATAATAAAGACTACAGTCATCGCATTTTAATTTATTCGATTGAATATCATTTGAACAAATAGAACATTTGACTTTTTTTTAATTCTTTTTGTTGCTACACTCGTTTTTGGTTATTGTTTTTTCTCTTGTTTGTTTTCTTTCTTGTTTTTGTTTTTCCTGCTCTTCTTTTAACCTCTCCTTTTTCGTAACATTTCTTGATATCGTGCAGATGTAATAGCAAAAGGAAGTCGTTCTCTGTTACGTTTATTTTTTCTTTCCGGTACAGTAGAAGAAGTTAAAAAATTACCCAACAATTCGTGTTTAACAATAATTTTACTTATAGAGCGTAGGTCATAAACATTAGTTTTGTATTATTGAATATGGATATCATTGGTACTAGTACTACTCTCAGAAATATTTACATTTTCAATACCACTTTGTTCTGATGTTTTTATTTCAGTATTTTTATTAACGGGAGATGTGATAGCTATATTTTGAATAATATTAATATTTGTGTCTTTATTTTTTAGAACCATTGGATTATGCGAATGTTTTGGATCATGTTCAAAAAAATTCCAAATTTTGAACAACAAATTTAAATTATCGTCGCTAGGTAGATTATTCTTTGGATTTTCTTTTGAATTCTCTAAGCTATCAGCTTTTTGAGGACTTAAGATATTTACAAATGTATTATAGTTCATCTAGTTCATCTATTTTGTGTAGTCAATAGCATCTTTTAAATAGAAACAATCCGCGAACCTTAAAACCATTTACTACTGTTTCAGTTTTACAGCTTTTTTTTGTAGCTTGCTCCAATGTAGAAGCAAATAAAACCTTATTCACTACCCCTCCTGGATGCTGTTCTTCCCACTCTCTCACTGACTGCCGCCAAGCTTCTTTTAGTGGACGGAACATAGAAACGTCACATGATTGTAAAATCCTTGTAGCGTGAGGATAAAGTGCAATTACTTCAATCTGCAGTTCATTACGCAATAGACTTAATTGGTAGCTTAAGTGACTCCTGTGCTCATCTACAAAAAAAATAACTGGAAGCTTAATATTAGTTTTAATTAGGTGGGGGTAAAAAACATTCGCAATATAGTGATAGAATATCTCTGCCGTTATCCAACCAGTGTCGCTTCTACCCACACCCCATTTAGGATTTTTATGCCTTTAGCAACTTTTTCTGGAATATGTTGATAAGGATAAATAACCATAGGCACGCAAATTTTACCGTCTGCTGAAAACGTAAACATCACAGTGACGTTTTCTTTTGAACAGCTTTTTTCAACATTATAAACATTTTTTGAACCTCTCGTAGCAAATACTTTTCCAGTACAGGAACATATTTGAAATCCTGACTCATCTCCATTAAGAATTCTTGATGGATCAGTTAGAACTTCTTCTAATAATTTTTCTTTAATATAGTTTTCAATGCTTTTAAACCAGTTTTTGATGTCTCCTTCAGATACACAAGCGCTAGCTGCCGTCACACCTTTACTTGTCCTTTTAGAAACCTCTCTTCAAAAACCAATAAAAAAATCAAACGATAAATACAGATTCAAATACATTTTGATTGTGACTTACTTTTAACCATCCATCTCCAGGTCGATTATCTTTAAAGTTACTGGGGCGCGGATTTTCGGTTAAAAATGTTTGCACGCTGCTTTCTAAATCGTTAGCCTTTTTGGGGAAACCTTTTGAAGCGGTTTCTTGTATCCATCTGGAATATATAATGTAAAATCAAACAATGCTATGGATTAAGATAAATTTAATGAACGTACCTAACCAGAGTATTCTCCTCCTCGCAAGTTAAAATGGGAGACGGTCCAAGTTTACCTTTATGTTCCGGATGTTTTAATTTAAATTCTATAGTGGACGTCGGAATTCCATTTTTTTTTTTCAGCTGTTCTATACGATTTAGTGCCATTTTGGAGATCCTTAACAGCTTCTATAAGTTTAATCTTATTGTATTTTCTAATTTTAGGCATTTTACTACAATCCTAAAAAATCAATTTAGTGGTTGAGAAATTTAGTTATTGGACAGCTGTCCAATAACTGTCAAATCGAATACTAAATTAATTTTACTGCTATCTCCAGTTAAAATATACGTAGACTCGTTGAAAATTGTAGAAATATGTGGTAAGTATAGTTACCTAGTGATTGGACACGGACAGGTGTCCCATAATAGAATTCAGCAAGTTTTCTAGTTTAGTTATTGGACAGGCGTAGTTAAATCCGCATTAAAATCCGTATTACTGTACTATCTACCTTAGAGACTATAAGTGCCTTTACTACACCCTTTTAAATAAAAATACAATCTTACCTTAAAAATGACACGTGGTTTTGAAAAAAAAGTTAGAGCAGATGCTTAACACAATGCTTAAATGTCACTTCACTCACATAACCTTAAAATATTTACCACCAAAATCACAAAACCCGTTAAAGGCAGAACATAGCCATAAAAATGTATGTAATATAAAAACGAGTAGTACCACCTAGTGAAATATACTCTTGTTAGAACTTCCAGAAATCTTATAATCGTAAGTTAACACTGTAATGTCCAATAACTGTCTCGTGTCCAATAACTGGCGTTTTACCCAATCTAAAATAATTACCGTAAGTATACAGTTAACATTTTTAGAAAATCAGCGAAAAATGCAAGTATGTCCCCACTTTTATTTCAAAATTACGAAACCTAAAAATATTACCTTTTCATTATGATATTTAATTTGTGGAAATATTAATTGCAGGAAACAATTAACAAGGACACACTCTTATACACTTAATTCGTTTTGTCCTTCTTCCGTATTCTCTGCGTTACATTATTTAATTCAATATTAAATTTATTTACACTATGAATGTGGTAGTGCTCAATCTTCTTATAGTTTTTTTTTTAACTTTGATCAGTTTGGCGATTATTTCTGCCTGTCTTCTTTGGCAACTATAGATACTTTTTTGGTTAGTTGGTTTGGTTGGTTTTATTTGTCCATAAAATAATTCTATAGGTTGTCATTTACTCCTTAGGGAGTCTTAAAATCTTCAATATATAAATTATTTTATGTTAAAAAGCTTTGCAGTTGAGCTTTCTTTAAATATATATTTGGTATATTAGTGAGGTGTCGGGAATGATAGGAAGTTTGGGTCAGTGAATTTTCACACCAATCGGTAAAAATATCATCGTCCATATTCTTGTGGTAGTCAAGTTTACAACCCTCTATTTTCTTTCCACATAATTTTAAAGCATTCGGAACCCATCACTTCTTCCGCAATGTACAATAACTAGCAGCGATCCTTTATTTGCAGGCATTTTTGATATGGACATGTTTGAACTATTGGTCCATATTTTCTTAATTGTATCGTAGATATCATACCAACTTTTGTCTAAATAGTCAATTCAGTTACTTTCTTGCCTATATTTATTCTAGGTATATACACTTGCGTGCATAGAAATCGGCCCACTGTAAACTTTTGACTTTAACTATATTTTTTTCAAGTAATATTCATCAGATCACAAAAACAAATATACTGTTTGAAAGACAATTTAATATGCTTTAATGTGAGTATAAATTTATCAAGAAGGCTTATCGTTTACATGCGTAGTAACCGGTAAACAAACGAAACGTGTTTATGTGGTGATTGTCACGAAAATAACAAATTTCTCTAATTGTAAAAGTATTGCCTTTGCAAGTGAAATTTGCATCTTATTTGTTTTTCATAATCTCAGCAGTGTTCAAGTGTGTTAGTTTAATGCATACTACACCACAAAAAGCCGCCCAAGTTATTGCTCTAATCGAAAATGGACTTAGTCAGCGAGCTGTTGCTAGACAATTGGATATGACACGCGCAGCGGTTCGAAGAGTGTGCCAACGTTATGAGGTAACTGGATCCTTTCATAGGCGACCTGGAACAGGCAGACGGAAATTTACAGCCGCTCGTGATGACCGCATTATTGTCTCAACAACATTAAGAAATCTTCACCTTAATGCCGTTCAGGTGCAACGACAGCTCCGTGAGGTGCGAAGAGTGGCTGTTAGTCAGTGGACAGTGAGACGAAGACTGCGGGAAAATAACCTGACCCCTAAAGTACCTGCGATTGGTCCAAAACTTACTCCAGCTCATCGGCAAGCACGCCTGCGTTTTGCACAGGATCATCGGAATTGGACGATGGAACAATGGGGACATGTTCTGTTCTCAGATGAGACCAAAATATGCCTCTATGGTAGCGACCGAAGAAGGAAAGTGTACCGGAGACCAGGAGAGAGATTTTCAAAATGCTGCTTTGAAGAGCGGAGTGCTTATGGGGGTGGTTCCTGCATGATCTGGGGTGCAATTTCTATAGGAGCACGAACCGATCTTGAGTTCATTCGTAGGGACGACCGTGTTCACATAAGAAGAGGTTTAACGGCTGCCAGATATATCGAGGAGATTTTAGCAATTCATGTGGTACCTTACGTCGACTACATTGGAGACGAATTTATCTTTATGCATGACAATGCAAGGGCACACACCGCAAGAATCGTGCAAGATTACATCGTGCAAGATTACATTGCAGAAGTCAGTTTTCAAGTTATAGACTGGCCAGCAAACAGTCCTGACATAAATTTGATCGAACATTTATGGGATGAGCTAAAACGAAGAATTCGAGCTAGACTTCATACCCCAGACTCGATCCCAGAGCTTATTCTTGCAGCAGAAGAAGAGTGGCTTAACATCCCACAAGCAACAATAGCAAACTTGATTAGATCTATGCCAAATCGTATGAGAGATGTTATTAGGGCAAGAGGAGGTCATACCCATTATTAGAAAATTAAGTGTTAAGTTTTAAATTGTCAATAACCCTATTTATGTTAATAATAAAAAAGCTTAATTTGCTTAATGAATTCATTTCACTATGTTAAACATAGGAAGCCGAAATAAGTTTTCATAAATTTATACTCACATTGAAGCATATTAAATTGTCTTTCAAAGAGTATATTTGTTTTTGTGATCTGATGAATATTTCTTGAAAAAAATATAGTTAAAGTCAAAAAGTTTACAGTGGGCCGATTTCTATGCACGCAAGTTTATTGCGTATATAAAGAAATTCGAAACGATCATATAAACTACACTAACAATCTAATAAAAGGTTTAATATGAGAGAGATAGCTGCAATATGAAAGTCGATAAAGCAAATATCGAGAATTACCTACCAATATCCTTATATCCTAGCCATATATAAATTACTATTCAAAATTATAACCAACCGCCTCAGAAATAAGCTCTACTTCTACCAACCTATCGAGGAGGCTGAATTTAGAAAACATTTTAGTACCATAGACCACTTGCATACCGTAAGAATACTAATAGAGAAATGTACCGAGTATAACGTTCCATCGAATTATGGGCTGTGCTTGAATATCTAGAAAATACACGTTTAGATTCAAGATACACTTATGTAATTTTAAATATATATGAAAATGCTACAGTGCAATTCAAGCTGGACGAAAGTACAGGACGAATCCCATAAAACTACAACGGGAAGTGAGACAAAAAAGACCATTTCTATAAAACTATTCACGTTTGCGCTAGAAGATATTTTTAAAAAATTAGAATAGAACAGCAAGGGTAGAAGCATCGACGGATCATACTTAAACCATTCGAGAGTTCCAGATGAATAGATTTAATAGCAGATAATATCCAAGTACTGACTGAAATGTTACAACAATTATATGAAGTATAACAATAAAACACTGAAAAACTTTTGTTTTGAAAACTTCCACAAAGTTTAGTATAATATCTTCTTCAATAATTCAGCTATTACTACAGCTGTTTGCCTTTCTCAAGTGATCTATGTTTGGTATGTGTTTACACTTTATAGTTTTAAGCTGAATAGGTTGAGGACGGGAGAATTGTTTGTCTTAGGTTGCTCATTCAGAATGATGTCTGTATTTTTTAATTTGTTAATTTCCATAGATTCTAATACTTACTTACTTACTTACTTTCCGTGTCCGGAACACCAACAGCTTTAAATTTTGTGTTTCCAATGGTTGGCCACATAGATGGCCCTCTCATTCGCTAAGAATAGGTCTTCTTTTGTGCAGGTCTCTCTCATCTCTGTGTATGATAGTAGATGGTGACTGGTCTGAACCGCGCCACAGGTGCAGATATCGTTCTTCTGGTATCCCCATTTCTTCAGGTTACTAGCACAACGTGAAACGCCAGTTATTAGTCTGTTTAGCGCTTTCCATGTGGAATACAACAAATTGTGTGCAGCGGCCATTTCCCCTGATGGAGCAAAATGTGTTGTAGCTGACGCTTGCCATAGGTGTATTCGGCGTCTTTGGCTCTTCGGGAAGGGATCGTGATTTTTTCAGAAAGCTTTTCTGAGATCTTGATCTACTTGGCTGAACTTGGTGGTCATACAAGGGGTGTCTTTGATCCGTCTCCTGCTTCTTTCGTTCTATCTTTGACGTGACCTGTCTTCTAATAGCAGGTGGAGCGATTCCAACTATAGGGTAGACCTCTTCGATAGGTGTCGGTTTCAGGCAACGAGATATTATACAAACCATGTCATTTAACGCAACATCGACGTTTTTAGCGTAAGCAGAGTTTTCCCACACGGGTACTCCAAACTCGGCGGCAGAAAAACATAATGCTAAGGCAGAAGTACGCAGAGTGTGTGGTTGTACTCTCCATTTTGTGTTTGGTAGTTTGCGGATGATATCATTTCTGGCGCTTACTTTTTTCTTGATATCTTGACAGTGATATCGATAAGATAAGGTATTTTGGCTTCTCATTGTGTTCCAGCATCTGACCACGCCATTCCAGTTCCAGTGTCCTTCGGGCAGGCTCGTTTCTAAGATGGAAAGCACACACCTGGGATTTTTAGGATTGGGTTTCAGATGGTTCTCGTCATAGTACAATGCAAGTTTTCTAGGGCATCTGTAAGTTTTACTTCGACTTCATTGAAGGTACTTCATTGAGCTGTCACAGCTGTATCATCCGCGTAAATAAACTGTCTTGTTTGTTGGTTTTTGGGTTGGTCGTTGGTGTAAATATTGTATAGCAATGGCGCGAGGACACTTCCCTGTAGGCGTCTATTTTTTTGATCCATCCACCGACTGTTCTTGGACTGGATTGTTACGTAGAAGCGTCTATTCTGGAGAAGACATTCCATTAACCTTGTTAGTCTATTTTTTTTATACCTTCACCGACTGTTTTTGGACTGCAGCGTTACGTAGAAGCTTCTATTCTGAAGAAGACATTCCATTAACCTTGTTAGTGGGAAATCCTTTGTAATTTCGTAGAGTTTTAGCAGCAGCCGTTAATGGTTAACTGTGCCATAGGCGGCAGTCAGGTATATGAACACTACTCCTGTTATATATTTCCGTTCAAACCCATCTTCAATATGTTGGATGAGATTAAGAGTTTGACTGCAGCAACATTTTCTGGGTCTAAACCCTGCTTGTTTAGGAATAATTTCAATGTCACAGATTCAGCGATCTGGTTCAGTATCATTCTTTCGAACGCCTTGAAAAGTTGACACAAAAGAGGGACAGGTCTGGAACTCTTTGTGTCCGCCGGATCCTTTCCTGGTTTTAAGAGGACCACCACTCTAGCTTTTTTCCAGATTTTGGGGATTTGGAATGTACGGACGTAACAATTTATCATTTTTACAAGTCACTTAGGGTTTTTGGTCCAAATTGCTTCATTTGTTCACATCGTATATCATCTAGGCCAGCCACTTCATTATCTTGCATTTGATGGATCGCACTTCTCATCTCCTCCAGACAAAAGGAGGTACCTAGAACATCCTCTTCTTCGTCCATGTTTCGTTGTACTTTCATTTTGTTCTTCCTTGATGTCATCTTACCATTTGTCAGGAGACGATGGGCTATCTAATAGCTGACTTTTGTCAGATAAGGTACCGAGTCGGCGGGATTGTGGCTAAGATTTTGAACTAGTTTCCAAGAGCTTCTGCTGTTTTGTTTCATGTCTAGACTCGTGTCCAGCTTGCACTACTTGTCCGTTCTGTTGTCGGATATCGCATGTAGCACTTCCTCCCCGGCCTGAATTGTTGCTTCCATGCTTCTGAAAAGAAATGCTTCATATAGCTGCCTGTATCTTTTAAGTAGGAGTTTAGATTCTTTATTTAGTCCCGCTATGTATTCGGTTCGCAACCTCTAGGAATATATCATCGTGATATTTATTTTACGATTTATACAAATTTATCGTATGAATCAGAGCACGGTTCTAGCTGGGAAACTTCTTGATCTAATGGTTCAGCGAATTTTTCCCATTTAGCTTTAGTAAAATTAAACCTTTTCTTGAAAGGAACAATTTTGTATCTGATTGTCGCGTTCAAAAAGCAAGTTATTGGTATGTGCTGTGTTTTTGGGAGGGCGTTTTCAACAATTTTATTTATCTATAATCTACAATATAATCTATTTCAACAATAAATTCTAATAAAGATAGCTTAAGACCTTTATTTTGGATGTGAAGAATGCGAAATTCGTTAATAAAAAATGATTTTAGTCTAGAAGATATAGTGCGAACATAGAATCTGTTTTTCTTTTATTAAAAGCACTTTTATGTTTTACTGTACGTTTGTTATAAGTTGTACCATATTGACGATGCAAGTTTCTGGGCAGTTGCCACATTTAAGTTTGCATACACCCCTATGTAAGTGCTTTTTCTTTCGGCTCGTGTTGTTTTTAATATACTTTTTTAAGCTGTTATTTGTTCCAAAAAGCTAGTGTTATTCCTTATTTTTTTATGTGTTTCGCTATTTTTGTTGATATCTTGCTTGTATATGTAATCGAGCAGAATGTACCGGGTTTTTTCTTTGGTGGTGGAAACACTAATTTCGTGGCTTTCTTATGTAGTTTTTAATTTAAAATTTATTTATTGATTAATCATTGTACTCATTGTTTACTGCTGTTTGTTTATTATTCTATCTCAAAGTCGTTTTTGACATCGGAATTTCTATTAATCTATGTAACATGCTATGGTAGGCTATCAATTTATGTCTCCGAAATACGGACAACTCATGTTTGTTTTTAAGTCTAATACTTTTTAAATCTAGAAAATTTATGGAGTGATTCTACCTACCCATACTGTCACGACTATACACAATTCATCATCTCATTCTACACAAGATAAATTGGCAGCCTATTATAGCATGTTACATAGATTAATAGAAATTCAGATTTTAAAAAACAACTAGGTAAGAAAGCCCGGAAATTAGTATTTCCACCACCAGAGAAAAACCCTGACCTACTCGATTACATACAGGGGCAAGATATCAACAAAAATAGCATAAACAGCAATAAAAAATACAGACATAATTCTGTATAACCAACTTGCGACAAACAGTTCTTCCCCCCCTCAACCTATTCAGTTAAAGACTATAAAGTGTAAACACATACCAAAAATAGATCACTTGCGAAAGGTACTTTGCTGAATCAGCTGTAGTGATAAGATATTTTAATACATTTTTTTTGGAAGTTTTGAAAACAAAAGTTTTTTAGTATTGTATTGTTATATAAAATGAATTTCCATCAAGTAACGGTCAAACCCATCACTTAATTATATGAAGCTTTCAAAACGGTAGGTTTAAAAAATAAACTACAATAAAACCAAAATCATGAGCTAGGACCAGAAAATTAAAACAATATAAAATCGCAACATAGCAATGAACATTATGTATCTACACCACGTCAAAAAACGTGGAAATTAAAAAAAGAACATAACTGGCTTTCGATAAAATAGCATATAGATTGAAAAACACCTCTATTTCTATAAACTTAAGGAAAAAAGTGTAAAACACATGCATATTACCAGTTTGTATCTACGGCTTGGAGACCGTAACCCTAACCAGAAAATCTGCTAAACAATTAGAAACAACCCCAATGGCAATGAAACTAATCATGCTTGGAATATTACTGAGAGACGTGATTAGAACCACCAAATTAAGACGCAGAACGAAGATCACAAAAGACCTCACAGAGATGGGTACATAACATAACATGGGTAGATGGGTAGACCTCACAGGCAATGGGCAGACAAACGGTGGACTAGATTGGCAAAAGATAGAGAAAAATACAAGTAATTGGGAGAAACATATTCAGGAGTGGATAATTGATAAAGAAGAAGAAGATTACGTCTAAAGACTATTCTTTGGCTTTTAATAAATCCTTCACTATTATTTATTGTTTTAATACTCATTTTCTATATCCAATTTTGAAGAGTTTTCTCACAGCAGTTTATATTTTGACTGGTTGTTTCCAATTTCTTTTTTAATATTCCTAATGTAGGTATTTCATTACTTCTGTAGCAATCGTATATTATGGTTTAAAATAGTTTTATAAGTAGAGTATCTATAACTCTGCTTTTTGCGAAGATAGGGTTCATTTTTAACTATTTTGTATATAGTAGTAAGTGGAACTTCGGTTAAATCAGAAGTTGCTTGTACCAACAAGTTTTCATCGACGCAAAATTTCTTATGTAGATTTTTGTGCAGATTAAAACATACTTGCAGTGTTCATAAGTTAAATGCATTTGAATATCCTTTATGGGTACTTTTTTTTTTCAGAATAGTACATTCACATCGACACTTGCACTGGCACTTTCTATAAAATGAGTGTTGTTATCGTACGCAATATTTTTCACTACATTGTCCCACGGACACCACATAACTATACAAAATAATTCAATCACAGCAAACAACACTCCACAGTCTACTAACGAACTGCTTCCCAACTAAAATAAGATAAGCTTAATATAATCTGTATATTTTAAATATAAATAAATATAATTTTTTAAAGCAACACATAGATACAACATACGGAGTATTTTTGGAATGAATTCTTTTTAGAATCGGAATAACCAGAGATTTTTTAAATTGTCTTTCCGCAAAATAATTTTTACATACTTTTTGACAATATTATGGTATTTACGTTAAAATTAGAATTCAGACCAGAATAATATAAATTAATGTTTTTAGATTTATAATTAAAGTCGATGGCGGTTTACGTTAACCACTTTTGTGTACAATAGGATCATAATTCATCAACTCAGCCTTATGATGGAATGTCGGCCTGCTCATCAATTATGTTTCCTAAGGAAACTATAATTCTAGAGTTTTAATTAACATGAAGACTTTATTGCAGCGACTAGCGATTACAGCGCCATCTGGAAAAAGAGGAAGCGGTAACAGTAGTTTTCTGCGTCGTTTTTTAGCTTCTTAACTTGCACTTTGCTAAGTTAATATAAACTTTCTAAATAGTTAAGGACAGCGTACGGGAAAATTTAAGCAAATACAGTGTTTGATGGAAATTTTGGTCAGCTTGTAAAGTTTAAATTACAAAAACAAGAAATTGACAATAAATTTAATTAAAATTATCACAAATACATACTGGTATTCTGAAATCAACTGTTGTTCAAGTTATTGCTTTTTTGTTAACAATTTAGCCATATTTACCTACTGTTTTGTTATGTGTGAAGGTAATTTTTTTTAAGAAACTTTTATACTGGCGTTGATTAACTTTTTCTTTGTAGTAAAATATTAAGGCGAGTGTTACGGAAGAAGCGCCACGAGACAGCGTCACGGATAGTGTCACGAAATAGCGGTCTTGATATCGATTCACTACCCTCCATCAATTCGTTTCTAATTATATTTATCATAAAGAAAAAGCAAGCACTTTGCTTAACATCTTATGTCTGTTTTCCAACCTGATCAGAAAGAAACTCTTGCAGAAGATGAAAAACCCATTTTAGACATACTGGACGCCCCATTTCAGATTAGTCCACCGATCAAAAAATAAAAATTTGTGAAATCACTGAATTTGTTGCAAAATTAAACAAAAAAAGTATCCAGAAGGTTCTTATCACGGGTCTAATATCAAAAAAAACTATCTTAAAACGCCAATGTGCTAATACTGTATATTTTCAACGCTGTAATTACAATTGGTTACTTTCCTGTCATGTAAAAAGTAGATAAATAATTATAGTGCCAAAACCTGACAAAGACCCAAATGAGGTCTTCTACCAACTCCTGAAGAGCTTTTTAGAAAGATCTTTATGATTGTAATCGAGCCTGTTATCTAGGAAAATAACTTAATACCCGACTACCAACTTGGTTTTAGATAAATAACATGGTGCCATCAAGCATAGAGAAGTCAGAACAGCTAAAGATCATATTGAAAACAAGTCCTACAGTACAGCTGCCTTTCCAGACGCAGGCATTTGATAATGTCTGGCATGATGTTGTTACTTCCAAAATTAAGTCACAGCTGCCTAATCCCATAGCCAAAATTCTACCATCATATATAATAGATAGACTTTTCTTAATTAACAATGGCGAATCTTTCACTTACCTATAACCAATATCGGCAGGAGTCCCTCAAGGTAGTGTACTCGGTCCAACCCTATATTTATTGTACGCAGCTGGCATTCCTCCGACAAATATTACTAAGATTGCTACGTACGCAAATGATACCGTCATATTGGTTACTGATCATGTCAATCCAAGACTAGCATCCAGAGATTTGCAAAACCATTTAAACTAATTAGAAAATTGGTTAAAACTATGGAGTTTCCAAGTAAAAAATACTAAATTGACTCACGGCATATTCGCGCTGAAAAGGCAGTGCTGAACTCTAGTATCTATAAATTAAAAACTACTACCTGATAGGAACGATGTCAAATATCTAGGTATCAACAAAGATTATTGCCTAAATTAGGGAAAATATATATGTTAAAAACGACTTCAGCTGGGCATGCGTGACAAGAAAATGTGCTGGTTTATGAATCGGAAGTATCCAAAACAAACTTCTCTATAAGGCAATACTACAATCGGTATGAATGAACGGGATTCAAACCTTGAGAACTGCCAGTAATACAACTATGCAAAGACAACAAAAACTTTTAATCCAAAGTCTTTCGTGATATCTGCAGTACCCCATGGTATGTGCCAAACTATGTTTTATTCATCATTACCTAAATATTGAAACTGTTGAAAAAGCAACAGTCACTCAATGTACAAACTACTTTAAGAGACTACCATCTCATCCAAATGCACTCGCAAACAACCTCCTGACCACACCACTGCATAGAAGACTAAAAAAATTGGATCCTTTAGATCTCACCACCGAACCGTTGTAAACTAGATAAAAGTCACCCATTTGTATATAAGTCAGAAAGGGTAACCCTCGTTAAAATAGGCAAAACCACTTCACCCCCAGAATTAATTTTTTTTCATTTCTTTACGTTCTATATGATAAAAAAATAAGGTTCAGCACAATAATTTTAGCCCACATTGATGTTTTTAAGGGTTTTGGCGGGGTTAATCATATTTCTTGACATTGACACAAAATGAATCAATTTTCTTTTATTTTTACCTTTTATGTCATTAAAAAATAAGACTCAACGCAATTTGTCTATTTCATAGACCCGCAAGAATGTACATAACCTGAAAACGGTTTTTTTTTTCGAATGGTGCGCCATCTTCTAAAATCCAAAAGTTGTTTTTTTTTAGGGCTTTTGGGGGATTTTCTCGATTTTATAGACTTTAAAATAGTACAAATAAAGGTTTTTTATAGGTTATACATATTCTAAACTAAACGAAGCCTTTAGGACATTCTAAAATTTGGAAAAATACCTTTAAACACCCCAAAAAACATGATTTTGTTAAGGTTTTTAAGGGTTTTTGTGGGGTTATTCATATTTTTTGAGATCGATACAACCTAAATCATCATTTTCATTGTTTACATTTTGTGTGAATAAAAAATAAAACAGCGCAATTTTAGCCCGCTACCTCCCTCCCCTACCCCAAAAACGTCATTTTTTCGTTTTTATTTTTTTTTCTTCGGTATGTTGCAATTAATTTAAAAATTTTTAAAAATTCACACATAATTTAGGCTTTTATAAAATTATTTGGTTTTTATAGAACCGTAAGTTAGTGTACATAACCTATAAAATTATTTTTTTAAAAAGCTCATAATTTTTTTTAAGATAGCTGTAAGTCCAATTTGATTTTTTTTAAGGTACGCCATCTCCAAAAACCTAAAAAATTGTTTTTAGGGGTTGAAAATAGGATTAAAAACTAAATATGAACTTTATTTTATGAATTTTCGGCAAAATGTTTTTTCTTGTAAAATTTTGCATTTGAATTCTGAAATTATGTGAATTGCGAGAGGTCGAAATTAAAAAAAAATTAATGCGACTTAATTTTAATTATTACCAATATTTAATTTAAATTGGTATAATATTAATATATTCAGTGTTTTTTTTTTATTATGTGCTACAATTATGTTTTGATTTGACAAAATTTGATTAAAGACAAAAAATGCCAAAAAATGGCTTAAAGCTGTGATTCATAATTATTGGATTAAACGTATGTTTAATAATAAGGAAAGCAAAGAATGAATATCAAAATTATTAAAGCCTATACTCGACTTAGGAAGGCACGATAGCACCGTTTTTATGGAAACAGATTACAGCGGTATGTATACAGGACTGTTAAAAACAATAGTGATAATAGGTTCACTTTATAAACACCACTCAAGAAGGCTATCAATCTAAACTACTCCAAATAAAGAATACAAAAATCAAATCGACTACATACTGATCCGAAAAATATGGAAATCCTCAATAAATAACGTAAAAGCTATGCCTGGAGCACACTGTGAATCAGAACACAAGCTAATAAAAATAAAACTCAAATTCCACACAACTAGAAAAATATATCAGACAAAATAGCTAAGAGTAAATAATGCGGAAAAATTCCACATGAAACTGAAAAACAAGGAAAAGCCACTGTTTTGAAAAGTATTCAGGTATTCAATTTACATATTTTAATGAATTATTTAGTTATATGTCTTTTAATTATTTATTTAGTTATCTTCTAACTTTACTTCTATTTACATTTACTCATTTTATTATATATCTACATTATCTCCACAAAACTATTTGTCTAAATGCTTACGTGTTTTCGGGAACTATTAGTTCCTTAACTTTAAAACTGTATATTGCATTTCTTGAAATGGGAATGCATTTCTTCATTGTAAAACAAAAACTAAAGATGACAGATTTAATTTATTACGGTGTACTCTGCACTACTTCGAAACTATTGAGACCACCAGAGGGGTCTTCTCATAGGTACGGATGTTTTGTCCCTATCACAAAGAACTAGGCAGTAGCTAACCGGACGTCGAAGTAAGAGCAAGAACGATTTAGCGCCGAAGATGCTGTCAGACATTTTTTCCCGCCATTTAAGCTTAATTAGATTTCTGTCAAGTGATTAATAGCATTACTCTAGTAGACGTATTTAAAAAGTCTTTGTATCTATCGACATGAAGCTAACTGAAACGCAAAGAATTGAAATTCTAATAATGAGTGGTTGTAGAGACTAAACACTTACGCAAAAAGAAGTATGTACGTTATTTAATAATAAATACCCCAACCGAGAAGCAATTTCACAATCCACTGTAAGCAAAATTAAGAAGAAATTGTCAGAAACAGGTCAGACAACTAACTAGAGATGGTGTTAGCCTCTCAAGATAATCACCATACCAGTTCACGGCAAGTAGCATTAGATAATGAAATGGACCATTCAAAAATTCTTAAAAAGTCGAAGAAGAAAAAGTGTTATACTGTATGCTTGTCATGGAGAAAACACAGAACTTATCTGTCAATTTTTAAAAAGCTTAATATAAAAGAGAGTCTATTAAAAATAATAAAGCAGGCATACCTTAATTATTTGTGCCACATAGTCAGAAACTACTATGAAACTATTGGTAGGAAAAGAAAATGTAAAGGCTGAATACCAAAAGGCAGATCTCCAACAAGATAAGCAGACCAAATTAAACCTCTGGTGGGAAAATCCCTACATGAAGCCCTCCATCTGGCACAGGATCGCTGCCAATGGCGGCAGTAAGCTAACAATATTTATAGTGTAACCAGGCTGTGATAAGTAATGAGGAGCAGGAGTTAAAAGCAGATAAAAATCCACAAGGAAACAAAGTTCCTGTATTTGGCTGTATACCATATATTAAAAATTTTGAATAAAATCCTTTATAAAAGGTATATAAAAAACCCAGTTGGGCTATGTTGCATTGACAAAACGTTTTCGGAATAAATATTCCATCATCAGTGTCAAATTAATACATGGATGTAGCCACTAAATATGTGGGTAAAAACCCTTTAAAAATTATTAAATAAGATTTGATCTACATTATGTCTAATTTACATTTAAGATGTTAAAGTTACCTATCCAACGGTAACTTTAACATCTTAAATGTAAATTAGACATAATGTAGATCAAATCTTATTTAATAATTTTTAAAGGGTTTTTACCCACATATTTAGTGGCTACATCCATGTATTAATTTGACACTGATGATGGAATATTTATTCCGAAAACGTTTTGTCAATGCAACATAGCCCAACTGGGTTTTTTATATACCTTTTATAAAGGATTTTATTCAAAAAAGCAGATAAATTATAGATATCGATAACTTCTTGTATCAGTTTTGTACACAAATGTATAGTAATAATATGACACTTTAATAAACTTCGAATAGAAAAAGACATAAAATGCAACTTAACAAGCCTTAATAGTATAAGAGCGAATGCACGCCTCATTGGCGAGAACATGATTTTACTTTATCATTGACAAGTAAAAAGGTCCTCCCTTTTTGTGTATAGGATTTATAATAAACTTGTTTCATTCTTGGAGCATTTCTTCGGCATCTCACATTTCTACTATTAGCTCACAACATTGGTTTCTTAAAGTCTCTCCTTCATATTTTAAATTCTCTGCCACAATGCCGCCCTCTCCGGGCCATTTTAAATTTTTCATACCTTTTGTTATTTCTTCTCTTATGGGCTTTAGTATTTCTTCTACTACTATTTGAAGTTTAGAAACATTATAATTTTATTTAGTACTCAGTCTGCCATTTTGCAGTTCTTCGGAGTATTTTTTCCATCTTTCGTATATTTGATCTTCTTCCACTCTCTGGTTTACTTGCTTATATTTTACATTCATCATTCTTCCCTGATACCCCGTTTTAATATATTTTACCTCTTAGTAAAAATTTTCATTTTTCTTTTATTTTTATTTAATACGCTTTATTTTATCATCGATATACTTTGTTTTCCGCGCCCTTAGGATTTTATTTTCTTTTTTTCGTTGTTCGGCATACCTTTCTAGATCGTCTTGTTTTTGCGATCACAAACTTTTTAATCTCATTTTTTTTTTAATAACATCTAAGATTTTTTACAATCTGTTAGACAATAAAAACAATAAAGAAATTTGTTGTAAAAATGTCAGAGAGATTAAAAGTTCAGTGACCAAAGCATCAGAACACAAATATTGGCTTGTTTGCCAATATTGCCCAGATATGTGAACACGAATATTAAAAGCAGCACAAATCACAATGGCTGGGCGCTGTTTCACTACTCTAGGCATTGTCAAAAACTGTTTGGTAGGTCCAAGGGATCATATCGCTTGAATCTCTTCGCTTGTTAGTTCTGAGAAGATTATATGCCAGTGTGTTAGGATGCACGCGCAACCTGTTTTGATATTGAGCAGAAATTCTTTTGCAATGTTTTTCTCTTAAAGTAAATGTAATATGTGTAGATTTTAAGAGATTTACTTTAGTTCTCCAGAGTTTAAACCATTGATTAGATTGTTTAGATGTAGTTGCAGCATCTCTGATGCTATTGCTGAATTACTATGAGATGTTAGGAAATCAGTATTATTTGCAAATGTTGCAAGCGTTAGTTTATTGCTTTTTGGTAAGTTAGCCGTATATATCCGGTACAGGATCGGTTCGAGTACACTACCCTGAGGTACTCCAGATATGATAGGGTAGAGTTTTGTATAGGCTTCACTATACCTCACTAGATATCTTCTTTCTGTAAGTTATGATTTAAGCAGTTTGAAGTAAGTGTAAGGTAGTAAATTAGTCGGTAGGTAATTGGTCATTAGTCGTCTTTTCGATCTTTACCAGATTTTTGAATGAGTATAATCTGTACCACTTTCTATTGCAAAGGAAAGTGGTGCAGACTTAACGTAGCATTAAAGATCATAGTGATTATTTTTTAGCAATAATGGATTAGTTCTTGAAGGACCTTACCTATAATGAGGTCGTATCCCGGTGTCTTATTAGGTTTTATTTAATTTTTATTATGTATTTTACTTATTTGGTGTTAAATTGGGAGATTGGTAGTTCCATTTGATATAGAGCGTTAAGAAAAAATTAAGTATTGTTCTGAAGCTATTTTCTTGTGGCATGTTAAAGTAATTACTATTTAAATGTGGCTTATTTCCATTTAAATAGTGAAAATGAAGTAGTTCCTCTTGTTCTAGAGACACTACTCTGGAAATGGACTAAATACTTTCGAAAGATGTTCTGCGAATGTCTCGGATTTCTCTGTATCTCTTCCTGTCCAGTTATCTTTGGCTTGTTTTTAAGGAGGTATGCGCTTTGTGTCGATTTTACTTATCTGGTCGTTTTCCATGAAGAATAGTTGGTATCTTTTGAACGGCGTCAGATTTTCTAGATAAGTTTGTATCCCCGTATTTTTTCATTTTTTGACAGATTTTTAAGTCTTCTGGTACTTATGTTTAGGTTTGCTTTGTCAATAGGTGCGTGTATGTGTTTTGCCACTTTCTTCTATATTATATTTTCTCGTCAATCAAGTTTTTTGTACTCAGAGAACAATTTATTTATGCTTTCCTTTAGGAGTACCACTTCATTCCGCCTTTTGTATGGAAGTAGTAAGATTGTACAGCGTTTTCCATTTGTATTTCTGGTTTGAGTGTCAAGTTCATTGATATATGTTCTGTAAGTTCACTTTGAAATATGTTCCAGTTTGATTGGTTATTGGTTAGGACTGGAGACTTATTTCTGAGTATGACTTTGGAGTCTAGGTCAATTAAAATGGAAAAATGGTCCGACGAAAGGTCCCAACATTATTCTATTGTGCAGTAGTTAAGAGATATACCTTTAACCACACAAAAATACAATAGATCTGGTGTTTTATTTGAATCTGTAGGCCAATAAGTTGGTTCTCCTGTACATATACATTGTAGGTTGTTTCTCATTATTGATTTTCAGGACTCCTTGTAACTACCCTAGAGCCCCAGTAGTGATGTTTTCTGTAAAAGTCTCCTCCTGCTATGCATTTGTGCCCAAGAGAACTAAAGTAGGTATTATACTGGTTTTCTTTAATGGATTGGCCAGAAAACTTGCTTGCGTAGGTTTCGTGCATATCCTTTTGACAACACTGCACCACCTCAAACTTTTGCCGTTTTTCAATATTAAATTTACGTTGCACTTTCTTTTTCCGTTTATGTTTTTTAATTATTGCATCTCTCATAATAATTCTAAGACAATGATCAAAATCTACGTCAGCCCCTCTACACGTTTTCACATTTTTTATTCAATTGGTGAATTTCTCTTGTATTAAGATGGGTTGTGTGCGTGTATTTGAATAAAAAAAGCTTAGAATGAAGTAAAAACTTTTATTTGTAAAATGGTATAAAATTTTTATCATAATTTTAGAATTATTTAAAATGGATTTATTAATTTTCAGAACGTGTTTAGATCATCATTAGTAAAAAAGTCGTTATCAGTCTATAAAGTAATTGGAATTAGTTACGTGGTCAAATAACCTTGAATTACATACTTAGAGTAACAAATATTACAGTTATTAAGTCACTAGGTCGATGAGGATTTACATTTATTAAGGGAACATACATATTCCCAGCTCGAAAAAAGAACCTTACGCCCTGAATGGCAACAACCAACTATTTAATTGGTTTGATTTGATCCCAAAATTTTCTACGTTCCCTTATATATAAAATATATACTTTCTATATACTTTCTCCTGAAATGCATACTCATTATTTTCATCCTGTTTTCAATTGCGAATGTAATTAATCTTTGACCATTATCATTTGTATTCATATGTTAACTTTCGCCCCCTGTTATGTTTTTATATATGGATTTTCTCTTCCAACATTTGCATTCGCGTCGCCTCCTATAATCATTTAAATATCTTGTTTGGGAATTTACTCTGACAATGACTCTAATTCTTGATAAAATTTATCTTTCACTTTTTCTCCTTTTTCTTTTGTTGAAGCTCTGATTTATGAGCGATATCATGTTCTTTTTTCCTTTAATTCTAATTGCACACATTCTGTCAGATTTTGTTACAAATCGTTTTGCACATGTCTTCTTGTGCGCGAAAACCGACTCCAAAATTTCTATTAACGTGTCATAGGAAACTTATATTGAAAGCAGTTGTTCTATTCGATTTGAGATTAACCGACGAATCTTACATTCAAATTGGCATCAGACAAGGATGCATTCGATCCCCGCTGTTATTTATTATCTACTTGAATACAATTTTTAAACAGGCTTTGCAATATAAAAACTTTGGAGTGAAAATCAACGGTGAACTGTTTTATTAATCTTAGATACGCTGACGACACTGCTATATTATGCGATAGTCCCCAGGGCCATTAAGAGTAGTTGTATTGCGTTAACACGACAAAAACAGAAATAAGTCTACAAGTAAATGCTTCTAAGACAAAATTTAATTTATGATACTTAGTTGCCAAACTCACAACAATGCTCCTCTACAGATAAATCAAATAAAAATACTCACTTTAAATATCTGGGATGCTACCTTACAGACCAACTAGACACAAGCAAATATATCAAATGCAAAAACAAAGCAGCTTACCTTAGCGTTTCTAAAAATAAAATCATTTTTCTGTAACCACAGCTTAAACTGTTTTTGAGATGTGATTGTACAGAAGATTGCTCCGAATACCCTGGATAGAGATGCACTTACATATATAATAAGAAAATATTTATTCTTATAGTAATATTCTTAGAGAAAACTGGTACAGAATCCTTCAGTTTATCATGAAAGGTAAAACCGAGGGCCGCAAAGGAATTTGAAGCAAGCAGATATCATGGTTCAAGAACATTCACGATTGGATAGAAATGCCCAGTGTCGAAAAACTATTCTGATTAACTGACGACAACAATGAACAACTCAGCAATATAACTGCCAACGTAAGGGAACCTAATATGGCACCGATAGAAAAAGAAGAATTAACGTCGTGTCTAGGTCAATGTCTAAATAAACCTTTTATTTAAAACAAAGGATTTGGAATATAGGCTTTCAAATTTTGCTCCGAGCTGTTATTGACAAGGTTAGTCACTTTTAATCGTTATGATAATAATACTTTATTCTAATTCCTACCGATACAATGTATTTTATAAATATACTCAATGACATTAGAAGTGTTACACCTAGAAGGAATAAATTCTTGAACTTAATTTTTTGGCAACAGAATGACAACATTTAAAACATGCTATGATAACAATATCAATGTTTTATCTTTTCTACTTTTTGTAAAAATAAAGTTTTACCTTTAACTTTTTTTGTGAAGATACCGATTTGTAAAAACCGGTTTGTATAGAAATTTTTAGTTATTATTCCTCAGTCTAATTGTATTCAGTGTAAGAAAATGCCTCGAGTTCGAAGACATCAAAATTACCACCATGTAAGCGATTTTGACAGGAGCAGAATTATTGCGTAAAGAGATATGGGTTTGTCGTATCGCGAAATAGGCCGTCGCGTTAATTGTACTGCAATGACGATTATGCGTGTCTGTCGTGTGTGGACAAACGAAGGTAGAGGAACACGAAGAAGACCTACTGGTCAACCGAGGCGTACCACAGAGCGTCAAGATAGGCGCTTTAAATTACTTGCTCTGCGAGACCGTTTTGCTACTACGCGTCAAATTGCTGACCAATGGTTTGGAGTAGTAGGTAGGCATTTTGTCGATGCCTAGACGTATACAGGAGTGTATTCAGCTACGGGGTCGCCAAACACATTATTAATTTTTTTTTGGATTCCTTGTTAATAAAAATTCTTGACAACGTTATCGTTTCATTCTTGATGTAAATCTACCATGTTGCCAAAAAATTAAGTTCAAGAAAATATTCCTTCTGGGTGTAACACTTCTAATGTCACTGAGTATAATATACATAATTTCTTAATACAGTCATTGGGTGTAAAGTAACCAAGTTATCTTCCCTAGGTTTTTCAGTATAAACACAAATATTGTCGAAATTAAACTTATCTGAACATAAATTTAATTATTTGATATTGTCTTGTTTGTTGAACATCACGTTTGTCTTCATTTTTTACATGACTATTAGATTAAATTTCGAAATCCCTCGCACTATTTTATGCCCCATGTAGCGAACACATCATTTTTAACCAATATTCCTTTAAATACTGTTTTTAAAAATACTTTATCCATAAAAAGTTAAACACAACACTAATAAGTAAACTGGCATGACCTTTAAACTGTTAGTACATCTGTATGGGTTAAAAGTGAATAAAATAGCTCTTGTGACTAAACTAATTCATGTATATAAAAATTTATATTCTAAGAAATAATTTTTAAAAATCAAACGAATAAATGAAGAAAGTCAATATTGAGATAAAAAAACAAGAAAGAACAATTGTGTGGAAGCCATGGTACGTTTTGTATTCGAATAGATTGAATAGATGTATTGACAACAAATTTGCCTTCTTTTTATCGCTTATATTGAATCGGTTGAAATTGATGGGCCACTGCTTCGGGAAATGAGTGCCCATGCGGAAATGCCTGCTGGTGGTTTATTAAATGTACGTAGTCATCAGGGTTCAAGAAATCAATTCGGTATGCATGAGCTACTTCAGTCAATCAACGTTTCAGGTTTCCACAGTATCGCAGCTTCCTTTGACTCGACGAGTGTTATTTTCATTTACATTGACTTACGATTTTATATACAGATAAATACACATTCAAAATAAATTAGTTAATGAAAGCAGTCGATTTGTTAGATAAAAGAGAATTCAAGTAATGGCGTTAAAGTTACTTATCGTTAATATATATATATATATATATATATATATATATATATATACAAACAACACAGTTTATTAGGGTTGCAGTCAGAAAATTGGCCGGGATGTTAATGAAACACTTTTATGACTTTTTGTCTAAGAATACATTGTCTCGTTAAGAATACATTGTTTTGGTAAGCTCTAAAAACAATACACGGCAAATTTTGTTTTGTACTTTCATAAAAAAAAACTTACATTAAGGAACGGGTTGGGTCTGAGAGAACGAAAACAGATATATCATCGACACTATTGCTTCAATGCGCATTCGTAACTGAGGGATTATAGCTAGCTATGCCGACGAAAGGTACCTAGACCTCCAGGACCATACTTAGACTCGCTGACTGAATAGAGATATTAGAAGAACTGAATGGGCCTGACAGACCCAACCCGTGCACCGCAGGGTTAATGTATAATATATTTATATTTGAAAATGAAACAGTTTATTTTAAAGAATTCAGAAACGCTTGAAATATTGTTTATCAATATCGGGCATACTCATATTCATCATTTTTTTAATAGCTTTCACCTTATCTTTAAAGAGCTCATTTTTTGGAGGTGAGAGCATTGGTATACTATTGACAACAGGGCATTGTTCTTTCCGATTAGTAATAATGGTATGTCGAGAAGCTATTCTGCCACGGGTTCTTGGACCACCGCGTTTGGAATAAGGAACATATTGTATAGGTATTCCGTAGAGATACTTTTGTTATGTTTTCTGAGTGAGAAAACTTATATTCTGCTTCTGCTAAATTTTGTATAAATTTAATCAACACCACATTGGAAAATGGAATTTTTTTGAAAGCCAAATTTTTGGAAGAGGTTTTATAGTCTTTAAAATCGTGATCTCTTAATTGCAAAATAATATAAGAATGTCTTTTATTCACAGACTTCAAATTGCGTATAAATAAAAGTAGTGAATAAAATTCCACTTTTTCCATAAATTTTTCAATGTTACTATGCACATTATCCACTTCTTGAATTGCTTCGTGACCTGGTGTAGAAACCTTCATTGTAAGACTTTCTAATTCCGGATGCTGTCTCAGTGCTTTCATAAGAGAAAATGAAATAGATGAATTACGATTCTGAGATATACAAGAATCACTCCGTGTGACTAGATTAGTGATATTATTATCTTCCAAAACTCTATCCAAAATGTTATGAAAAGCACTAGCGAGCACGTTGCCGGTCCTACCATATTTTTATTCTGTCCATATAGTACAATAAACAGTTTTTGTTACAGAGTAATATGCAGTCAAGTTATAGATGTTTAATTTTTGTAAATAAAAGCAATTGCCAACATCCGATCTTGGACACGTTATCACATTCTGTAAATCAAAATAAGAACAGGTGTTCCGTTTTCCCTATCAGTATTTTTTTCTAGCCTCATTCTATTTTTTATTTCAATATGTTCTTCAAACTTCCGGTGTTCCTCTTCTGTCAAAAGTTTGCCACGGCTTTTAAGTTTGTAGTCTTCACATTTTACACAATGGTCCTTTTTAGAGATATGAAAACTATAATTCACCTCCTAGTTCTTCACACCAGTCAAGTACAAGTCATATAATTTTGCTACACTTAAACTGGCTTCCAAATACTTCCGTTGAGTCGTTTGTCGGAAATAATGAAATTCAATTATAGGAAATAAGTTAGTATGAGTTTTAACGTCTTCCCTTTGATTATAAGATATCAATCTGCTGCTTGTTTTACCTCTCCTATCTTTCTTAGATGTAGATCCTTCTTCATGATACTGGTTTTTGTGAAATACCTAATGTTCCCAAAAAATTTGTTTTACATACCCGACGAGTCAGCATAAAACACGAAAATGTATACATTCGCCGTGAACGCTCTTGCGTAGTGCCCCTGGCTTTTAAACTTTTTTTATAGCATGGCTCAAATATATGTATTTTTCGTTTTAAGATAAACTCCAGTATGTATTAAAAACCTCCTGTGCCTCTTTCTCGGAAATTTGCTTTCCACAATTGAATTTTCAATAATTTAAACAATTTATTTAATGCGTTTGTAAGTGCGTTTCCTTTCTCCAACCTCTTTACCCCTGGCATTAGTATATGATTTCCCTGCTTGGCACATACTTTTCCTCTCATTTACTTTCCATTTTAATGAATTTCTTTTTCGATTTCTTGTCTTCTTTAAGTCATTGTTGCTAAGCGACGAATTAATGGTTCTATCTGCATCTCTGTAATATAGGCAAGGTTAGGAAGGTCTACTTCTAAATTAAAATAAATGTAATCTTACGTGGTTATCCTGTTGTCTCCACTATCAGCCATTTTGTTTAGAGGGTTGTTGGGAAGAGACAAATTAATGTTTTCATCTGCATCTCTGTGATAATATAGATTAGGTTAGGAAGGTATACTTCTAAATTAAAATAAATGTAATGTTACGTGGTTATTCTGTTATCTCCACTATCCCCCATTTTATTTAGATTATTTGAAAGTATTAAATACTATAGTAGAAATCCTCAATTTAGAAGAGTGATTTTATAGTTTTAACGCCGAATATCGTTAAATTTAAATGTACACAGCGGCCCTCGAAAACTACCCGTTTTCTCAATTGCAATTTGTGTTTCCTCATAAGAAATTACAGAATATATAAAGTAGTATATTTATTTGTGCTTCTCTATAGTATACTTGACCAGAAGTTGTCGTATAGTGTAGCCAATTCTTGTTCACAAGTAGTAATTATGGTCATACAAAACCTGTATTCTACGCAGCGATTATTACCGTCATAAAAATACCAAAAAACATGATTTTTTCAATAGTAAAAATTAAGCACAAAATTGTAATGAAGTAAATTTTATTTATACGTTCCGTTTCGTTGCATATTTAAATTTATAAAATAAAAATCGATATTTTAAAACATTATTTTTCAATCGTTTGGCAACGTTGAAATTAGCGAGGAAACTCCGATTTAGAATTCCGACCCAGACATAGCTATAAAACTAGTTTTTATTATTTTTTCGCCAAAGAAATGCCCATCAAGACATAACCGATGGTTCATTTACATTGGCGTTTCTATGGGTAGTGCATGTGTTGCATTTTGTGAGTATATTTTATGTGATAAGTTCGTAAACTTATTGTTGTCAATACTGTTTTATCATTACTGTATTGTAGTATTGATAAAACGTGTTATTGATAATAAGAGTGTTATAGTTTGTCGTTTTATTGAAATACAATGGACGAAAAACCGAGTTGTTCCAAAAGAAGACAGCAAAATTCTAATGTTGATTCCAAAAATGAAACGCCGCAAAAGAGACGGAAAATGTTAACGTCCAAAGAGAAGGTAATGATACGAAACGTCTGTGAAGGGATTGTAGGCAGAAAAATGGCATTAAATGTTAGCCAAGCGGTCGACATTTGTAGCAGTTTAACAAAAGTATCCATTAGCTGTATTTATCGTGTACGTAAAAATACATCGGAAAATAAAAAGCAAGAAAAAGGTAAAACTAGAGGTAGGAAAAGCATTGTTTTGGATGACGAGACAAGGAATATTATACGTCGAAAAATTCATACATTTTATTTTCGGAGTGAAATTCCAACACTAAAAAAAAATTCTTAAGAGCTCGAAAACGATGACTCCTTACCCAAGATATCTCGTAGAGTCTTAATCAGGACCATGCGCGAAATGAACTTTCGATATGTAAAACGCAACAAAAAAAGTATGCTATAAGAAAAAAATGAAATTATTCTGTAGACAAGAAAATATTTAGAAGAAATACGAAAAATTTGTAGCACTGGACGCAAAATATATTATTTGGATGAAACCTGAATTAACGAAGGTCATACAGTTGGAAAAGTTAGGCAAGTAAATGTCAAAAGTAAACGCGAAGCATTTATAGAAGGCTGGTCTACAGGATTAAAAGCTCTATCAGGAAAGGGATGCGTTTAATCATCACCCATATAGGAAGTGATACAGGGTTCCTTGATGATGGTTTGCTTCAATTTGAGTTGAAAAAAACAGGTGATTATTATAAAGAAATGACTTCCGAAGTATTTGAGCGCTGGTTTAAGAGAATCTTACCAAAATTGGAATCTGGGTCTGTGGTTGTTATGGACAATGCGCCATATCATAGCCGCAGAATAGAACAATTACCGACGACGGCATGGCGGTAAGGGAGAATTCAAGAATGGCTTACAGAAAAGGGGATTGCATACGAAGAATCAATGCTCAAAATTCAGCTACTTGACATTGCACTGTTAAGGAAAAGTGAATATCTTAAATATGCTATGGATGAAACTGCAAAAGATTATGGTGTCAAAGTTCTGCGTCTACCACCTTATCATTGCGAACTTAATCCTATTGAACTTATCTGGGCGCAAGTGAAAGGAGAAGTAGCACGCAATAACAAAACGTTCAAATTAAACGAAGTTGAGGAACTTTTAATTCAAGCAATCCTCCATGTAACTCCAGAGAAATGGGCTAAATGTATAGGCCACATAATTAAAGAAGAACATCGCATGTGGGAACTTGACACTCATGTCGAAGTTTTACTAGAGCCATTATATATAAATATATAGTAATAAACAAATAAAATAAATATAACTATAATTTATATCTTTGAAAACGGTCCTTGGATATAGAGATGGAAACTTCAGTAAAAACCTGCAGATAAATATATTGTGGACTATTTTGAGCAATAATATTTAAACAATATAATATAGTTAACGTTGAAATAAAAATGAGTGTACGTCTTTCCCCACTTCTCCGCCATCAAACGATGAATCACTCTCCCAAATAGTGAAATTAGAGTTTATATAATATTAAATACTTTTTTAGAAGACAAAATTTTAGAAGTAAATGAATATTCGTGTCGATTACCGTGTCGACGGTTTATCGGTTCAACTAAATTATTATGTGATCACACAATGGCTGTAGATAGAACTTTTTAAAATTATTTATTTAAAATACAACCTTGTTAGCTTAAGTAGCAGCAAAACTGCATAAGATAGAACTTTGTAACACTGTTATTCTAGCTACCGTCGAGTAGATGGTGCTGATATCTCCATACTTAATGCAAAACTATGATTATAATAATATTTTCCCAATGACTCATTTTGGATAAAAATAGCAGATACAACTTTGTTATTCCAACACGACGAAATGTTGAGCATTTTCGTCAAATTTGTGTTAAAGTTTGATACAAAGTTTTATGTCTCTTTTATCTTTATAAGTTGTTTGTAAGATGCTGTTTCGTAAACGAAATGTATAATTTATAAACATATCAAATAAATAGATCTTCAACTTTTTTGCTATAATATTTTAACACAATAAACTTCAATTCCTCCATTAACTGCAAACGAGTTTTCCAGGAAGCTATCCTGGGGTATACTTCAGTCAATAAAAGCGGTAGCTGAACTTCAGAAAAAGTTAAACAGGTTTTAATGAAAATTCCGATAAGAGGCGGCTTTTCCGAAAGATTATAGTTACAGAAAAACTATAAGCGTGAATAATGTTATTAATCAAACTTGAGTATACTTATTTTAAATAAATATCAAATTTAATTTGCATGATCACATTTTACTTCTACTTTTGCTTTTATGTTTTATATTGATTTCGTAAAATATAGGACCAAGTAGTAGGGTGGGCCGAATTTTTTAATTTCGTATTGGTATACCACAGAAAAGTTGCTACTAGGATAGAGTTTTAAGTTACAAAACGAATTTTTCAAATTAGTTGATATCTTCCGGTCGCGCATTGGTCGTAAAATTTAAAAAAATTGGTTGTTTTTATCACAAAAATTAACACAAAAATATTTTATTTCATTTTGCGCTACCGCGTATATCTTTCCTTGAGGGGTCAGGATTAAAATAAAGCAAAGAATAAAAAGATATATTGATATATTCCGATCGCGCATCGTCCATGAAATATTAAAAAATATCGTTTTTTTTTAACGTATTTTAGAATATAAAACGAATACTATAGTTATACATCTAATGGCATTTCGGGCTTCTTAATAAATACAATTAAAAATAGCTTAAACATTGAAATACAGTATATTGTTTGTTAATTCCATGTAGAATTGCATACATGTACAGTACAATTACAGAGTAATATGCAAATTAAATGTGTTTATGAATAGACCAATTGTTAAATTTTACTTTTACTTTTAGTCTTTATTTCAAACAAACTGGTAGGTCTACTAGTCGATGTTCACTTGAACTGTGACTTTTGTGTGTAGTCTGACGTGGAAGAACGGGAAAGAAGTGTTGCCCTGATGAATCCATCCCTAGAGTTGGCACCAACGACCTTTTTCGACGCCTCAGTCACAAACTTCACGCAACGTTCCACAGCTTGCGTATGGCATGGAAACTTATCAAATTTCCATTTACTATCATTTCCACAGAATGAAGAAACGAAACCACTTAAAAAAGGAACTTCAATATATAGAAAACCTCAACAGAGAGAAAGAATTCAGAACATTTTATAAGAAAGTTAACATCAACAGAAAAGAATTTATGGCAAACACAAATCAATGAAGAAGTTTAAATGGCGATCTCTTAACAACAAGAACAGACGTACTAAACCGATTGACGGAATATTTTAACCAGATACTTAATATAGAGGAAGAAGAAAACCCGGAAGACGAAAGCTGCGAGGTAAGCGGAGCAGACGAGAGGGAGGAGGATCCACCAACGATCCTGGAAGTTAAAGACGCTGTAAACAAACTAGCCAGAAACAAATCACCCGGAATAGATAATCTCCCAGCGGAATTATATAAAGAAGGTGGCCACGATATCATAATAGCCCTACAGCAGCTTATAAAAGAAATATGGATACAGAAGTCCCTTCCCAATGATTGGAATATTGGAATACTTTGCACCATACACAAAAAGGGTGATATTTTTGAATGCTCTAACTATCGAGGAATTACGCTCCTAAATGCAGCGTATAAAATATTCTCCAATATACTATGCCATCGTATGGCACCATATACAGAGCGAATAATAGGACAATACCAGGCTGGTTTCAGAGGTGTTAAATCAACAATTCATCAGATTTCAACCCTAAGACAAATTCTAGAGAAAACACTAGAATACGGTGTAGACACGCACCACATATTTATAGACTACAAGGCAGCCTACGACTCTGTAAATAGAAGAGAATTGTTTAGAGCAATGATAGACCTAGGAGTACCAAATCAGTTGGTAAGTTTAACCAAACTAACCCTTGAAAAAGTTGAATGCAAAGTACGAATCCAGGGGGAACTCTCTGAACCTTTTAAAACAAATAACGGGCTACGTCAGGGAGACCCACTCTCCTGTATACTATTCAATCTAGCTCTGGAAAAAGTAATACGTACGTCACAAATCACAACTACCGGTTCAATATATAACAAATCTGTGCAAATCTTAGCATATGCTGATGATATCAATATTGTTGGGAGAACGGAAAACGCAGCACGAGAGGCGTACGTAGCATTAAAGGAAGCGGCTACAAAAATGGGTTTAATAATAAACACCAACAAAACAAAATACATGAAAATAGGTACGCAACCACAAACACTACGGCCACTTGTTATAGAAAATGACGTCATCGAAGCAGTTAACGAATCTGTATACCTGGGAACGCTCGTCAATACTGAAAATGACACTACCGCAGAGATAAACCGCAGAATTTGCACGGCTAATAGATGCTATTTTGGGCCTAATCTCCTTTTTAAATCTACAGTTATATCAAGAAATACAAAAGTAAAACTCTACAAAACAATAATACGCCCAGTCCTAACATATGGTTCAGAAACCTGGACTTTAACAAAAAGCAATGAAAACATGTTAGGATGTTTCGAAAGAAAAATACTAAGGCGCATCTATGGAGCGGTAAATGAAAATGGTGTCTGGAGAAGACGATACAACTTCGAACTCTATAGGATATACCAGGAACCAGATATCGTAAAACACATAAAGATAGGACGTCTGAGGTGGGTAGGCCATGTTATGCGGATGGAGCAAACCGACCCAGCTAGAAAAACGCTCCTTGATAGACCTATTGGTCAAAGAAGAAGAGGAAGACCCAGAACAAGACTCCTAGATAACATCGATGAAGACATGAGAAATATGGAAATACGTGCTTGGCGGAGGAAGGCGATGGATAGGGACGACTGGAGAAAAATTCTTGGGGAGGCTAGGACCCACACAGGGTTGTAAAGCCAAAATGATGATGATGATCATTTCCACATGTTATCATTGAAAAAAATTTCTTTATCAGTTGATCTTCGCAGTAGGGAGGGGACGATAACTGACATGTGCCCCAGTCTATCATCTCTGTGTAAGTAGTCAGTTGCACTGAAAATAAGTTTTGGAGTAACAAAGTTCTTAGGTAACGGTCTTGTTGATATATTTCTCGCTTTTATTACTCTTCTTAGAGCTAGTTCTCGAATATGCTTCGTATCATCTACAAGCATGCTTAGAAGCAAATTTTCAGGATAAGCAAAAAATTTCTCTCTATGGTGAGATCAACAACTTGCAGATGATTTTAAGGTAAAAATCTTAAATATTGTATTACCTGGATCACGTGCTTTCTACTATCTGTGAAATATTTACTTTTCTTTACACTGAACCAGACAGGCATGTAAGACTTCATAATGAACGAAACTAAAATTTTATGTTCATGAGTAGGTTATGTTGTACTTACGTAAAGTCGTATAATATGGTTTGCTGTGGTTAGCCATCTTGAGTGGGAAAGAGGTCCAGGATCGCGACGATATACACTGTCTGAACAAGTACCCGACTCCACTGCAGTACAAATGTCAAGCAAATATTGTTGATCCTTACTCAACAGCTTACGGTCTACATGTGGAATTTAACATTTAATACTCTCAAAACTGACTAGTGGAAGATTTTCACATGCACTTAGCTGGACTCCTAGTGGACCACTAAAAGACTTGGAACCGGATGTTTCATCATCAAGAACTTGAAATAAGTGACGAAATGGCAGTTCATTAAAGTGCAAAAGACACACTACCCATTGCAATGGTCTATTCAAATGCACTTCAATTAGGCGCTTAATATTCGTTTTCCAGCCTGTGTTTGTTACTGTGCCATCACAGCCAATAACATCTAATTCATCTAATGAAATGTCAAGTGTAGATAAATGAGAAATATTACAGTTAGCGATTTTACGAGCTGAACCTGAATAGGGTGAGACATGTCCAATATACGTTGAACCCGGTTCTTGAATTAGTGAATAGTGCTCTTCTTTCTTGATTCTTTGATATTGTTTACACTGTACCTGATCAACGACAAGTGTTTTATCTTTCCTGTTATCAATATTGAGTCCCTTCAGTGGCAGGTGTACACTTAAAAATTTACCTTTACCTTGTAGTTGCCTACGTTTACGTTCTTTTTTCCGTCATCTAAGTTTGTTTTTATTCACAACATATGAACTATCAATTTCTGAAATCACACCAATGTCTTTTAAAACACTCAATGCAATCGCTGCGGTCGCACGGTCTGTTCGTCCGTGTCACTGTTTGTTTGATGTCACATTTGATTTTGAGCATGAAGGTTGCGATACATCAAGGGGAAGTATCGGTTGAGTGTTTTTCAACCTAGTTATTCTTCTTTTCTTTTGTTGGTCTAGTTTCTGTGTCTGTTCAATGTCCACACTTCCAATCTTACCCAACCCATACTTCCTTTGTAAGTATACAAATCTAAGTTCCAACGGGGGATTTTTTTGGACTCCTCGCAAGTGCATTATTATATCAAATTACACGCACATAAGTCAGGAGTCTTGTGACAACTGCATTGCACGACAATATTGCACTTGCAACACAAAACATCAAAGATTTCAGCCGATTTTTTTTTTAATTCTGAAAGTTTTCTTTTAAACAATGGCTTATCTTTGTCATGGTTAAAAGATTTTCGTAGTTTGTAGTAATTATTATGAAAAGTATTTATTAGTTGAACACAATTCTGTACTTTGACACAGTAGGTAAGGAAGCTTTTTCAAATACTGTTTTGACTTTATTGGCTACGCTAGCACAGACTTTAGAAAAACTAACACATTTGATTTTAGATTCCAACGCTAAGTTAAAACGTTCTTCAAAACAGCGTTTTGAAATATCTACCTGAGTTGAAAGAATATTTGGAGACAAGTTTTTGGATGGCCAAATATGGGACACTCAAATGTCTGACGTGTTATCTTTCTGGAAGGTTCCATTACACAAATCCTTTACATAAAACTTAGACAAATGCACTTTACACGACACACTTGCTCGAAACGGTCATCCACCCAGCGCCATGTTTGTCTGCTGTGAAACTAAACAACTCTGCAAGGACCACTGATTTGTAATATTGCAATTCAGTAGTTTTTTATTTAAGTCTTTTACCTAAAACATGAAAAGTATGGACGTTAAATTGGTTTTATGTTATCAAAAGCGTTGTATTTTCAAAGAAGAAAATAGCAAAAAAACGAAATTTTTTAATATTTCATGGACGATGCGCGACCGAAATATGTCAATATATCTTTTTTTTTTCTTTGCTTTATTTTAATCCTGACCTCTTAAGGAAAGATATACGCGGTATAGCAAAACGGGATAAAATATTTTTGTGTTTTGTGTTTTTAAAAAAATCTCAAAAACAACGAATTGACGAATTGTCCGTTATCATTTTTGACGATATGAACTGCCGTGTTACTTATTAGGGTGCATCGAAACAGGCGAAAAAAAATTTTTTGCCATGGAAAAGTAATACTTCACAAAAGTTGCCCAATCAACTGTTTAGTATTTTGGTAGAATCTGGTTGAAATTGGAAAATATCTTCGGCCCGCCAAAGACAATTAAAAATTTTGAAAAAATATTAACAGAAAAAATATTTTTTATTTTGAGGCGAAAATGTAATGCCTCCAAAAGTTTCCTAACACACTATTTAGTATTTTAGTATAATTGCGTTGAAATAAAAATATATTTTCTGTCTCCTCCCCCCCCCCCACGGTGCTCAAAAATATGCACCATTTTTTTATAACAAAATAGCCCAACTTTTCCTTCTATCTCCCTGATGTCATCAACGTTTTTTTATTACTAAAATAAAAATAAAAATAAACAAAACTATAAATTTAAAATGGTGTATTATAGAAATATTTCAAAAATATGGTAAAACAATTCTATTTAAAGATGTATTCTGATTTAGTATTAAAGTGAGGCATAGTTTTCTGGAATCAATTCGTGTTTTTATAAATCCATCCATCGAATCCGCTCCACAAACTGCTTGAGAAGCTTCTGTCACAAACTTGACACATCGTACTACACATTTTGTGTGGCAGTGTTATTTCTCAATGTTAAAAGGGTCAAGTCCGGATTCTTAATAAAATATCACAGATCGTCATTCGAAACTCTAGAGAAGATAGGTTATTCTGTAAGGTTACATTCTTACCAATTAATTAACTTAAAGTAGTCGTTTGCATTAAAATTTATAGGAGGAATTTTGAAGACCCTCACGTTTTTTTATTTTGTCGCTGGAAACCTTCTTGCTTTTAAGATGCGGCGCAATCCAAGTTCCCAAATATGGAGTTGTTTAATTACAGCATTATAGCTCTTAATTCGCTATTTAAGTACCGAAATAATTGAATAGTTTTAAAAAGACGTTTTGCACCATATTAACATGTCGGTTTGGATTTTATGTTGAACCACATTGGAGCGTATACCTTCATAATAATTATATTCTGTGAGTAAGATTAAGTTCGCCGGTGGCATGATACTCGGTACATAGAGCCGATGAATGCGACTGGCAGTTGTTACCCACCTTGAATGTGCCAGGGGTCCATGTTTTCGATCTGTTACACTGGTAGTACACTGGCCACTGGATACTACGCGGCACATATTATACAAATACTTTTAATCTGGACTAACTTCCTTTAAAATACCTTCGGGAATCATGGGTAAATTACCTTTAATTGGTTTGAACGCAACGACTGGCAGTTGATCGCATTGTATTAATTGCTTACCAATAGGACCTGAAAATCCTCTAGGTCCAGAAGTATCTCCATCAAGAAGGTGAAAAAGATGTCGAAGGGGTAGCTCATTTGCACGTAGCAGACATACAAACCACTGAAGCGGTTTTTAAAGATGTTCTTCTAACAGTCGTATTACACCACCCTTATTTACGACTGTTCCGTCACATTCAAAAGCTTTAATTTCTTGTAATGCAATTGAATTATAGACTAGGAATTGAATAATGGAAGATTTGACATTTTCGGATGTACCGGACAGCGGAGAAACATGTCCCAAATATTTGCATCCTGGCTCCTGCACAAGTGTTATGTGTTCTTCCATGATCGGTTGACGATAAACCTTTGCACCTTTTCTTACTTGAGGTAAAGTTTTGTCTTTGCGTCCATGAAAGTAAAGCCCACGCAGGTTAATCGTCAAATGTTCTTGTAGTCTCTGAATATTGGAACGAGATTTGAGCCTTTCTCTTCTAACTTTATTTTTATCGATAATGTTAAAAGAGTCCGCTGATGTAATTATTCTCACATCGGTTAAAACGGCGGATGCAAGAGCAGCTGCAGATCTATCAGATATGCCGTGTCTGTCACATGTTTTTGTAAAATTTTTTAACTGAATTCTTATCTGATTTTTGTTGACATTATTTAGAGGTTGAAAGTACAGAAACATCATCTTGAAACGTAACATCATCAACATCATTAATAAAATTATTTGATTCTAAACTTGATGAAGAATCTGGTAGCATTCTAGAAGCATTCAGGTACTGGATTAATATCATTCTCAATAACTACGGTATCTTTCTTCTTTTTTCGTTGTTCTCTCTAAATATATTTGCTTGTTCTCTCTCCATCAACCGAGCTCATCACCATTTTTCTCGGACCTCTTTGATCTAATAAAAATTCCCGTTCATCGAAAGGCACTTTCTAAGATTTGCTACAAAGGCAATTCAGTAGTAGAGTATTACATTTGCATACTGCAAGATCGAAAATAGTTTTCTCCTTTTCTCCTAAAAGCATAGAATTTTATTTTGGTAAGACTTACTGTTTTGCCTGCTCTTAAATGGCTTCATAAGCTTGGTGTATTTGTCGTGGTAGGATTTTAAAAGATGAATTATTCTTGTACGTGAAACTATTGGAATTGAAGCCTTTTTCCATATTTTCTCCAATTTCATGGGAACCTCTTCGGCGATAACGGAAAACGCTTGCTCTTTCTTGGTAAGTTTTTTGTTCAGCCTCTTCCAAGCACAAAATTTCATCACTTGTTCAAAACGTCGGTAACACATTTTCATGAATATTTGATGGTTGTTCAAAAATGGTGCAGTCCACAGCACAACTTTCTTATTCCCTACGTTCCTGGCTTTTCCATTTTAACAAATCTTTAGTTTACAAACAACAATAACAGCAAAGTAATGCACCGCACCAAACAAGCGAAAATTACACTCACGCACTGTGTGGCACAGATGCTAGACGCTTACTATTAAGGGAATCGGGCAGTCTTGAGCCCTTGTTTTTAGGAATTTTAACGATTATTACTCGAATGATTTTAGCCAAGTATCAATGACATTGCACCATTGCATCTCAGAGTGTCTCGGACCAATGATATTAGAATATCAGGATCTATACGATACGCGTGGTTGCCGATTTTGTTTCATTAGTACTATCTGTTGCAAGATAATTCGGATGGAATTCCCCAGATTAAGAGACTGGGTCGATATCAAGCACAAAATAATCTGGGTAATTCCATCCGAATTGTCTTGCAACGGATAGTATTATGAATGTTTGATTAGCAGATATTAGTAGAAATAGACGTTTTGCAGTAATTTTCAATGAGGTTGGGGACACTTAATAAACAAATAAAGTTTAAATATCGTTTAAATGAGTAATTTACAACATTTTTAGTTTTATTTAATTTATATTAGATCGAGTTAGCACATATTTTAATCCAAATAAAATAAATTGAAATTTCCATAAAGATCAGATATTTAATAAAGTTCAAGGTCGTTGGGGGCAGAAAATTCGTTTAGGGAAAAAAATAAAAATACTAATATGCTAAAAAATAAAACTAGCAACTTTTTCAACATTTCCAACTTTTATTTTTTCGATGCACCCTATTACTTATGCCATAAAACCGATATTCGCTCCGTGCGTAACCATGGTAGGGCTACCTTGAAACGATGCCAGCGTGCGTAGCGGCGAAATATGACAAAATTGGACCTATCTTTTTACTCATATTTTTTTTTTAAAATGGGTGCAAATACATGTTGCGTATTTAATTGTGCATTAAATGCACAATTAAATGCTGTAGGTTTCCAAAGATTAAGTATAAATTAGAGAAAAGAAAAAGATGGATTATATATATTGGATGGACTATTAATACGAATAAGTAAATATTACATCATTTTATTTTTATGCACTTGAAATAAGAAAAACTTAACTAATTTACCTTAAATGATATTTCACGCTAACTGCGTCCTGCCTAATGACTTTAGCTTTTATATCATAACTTTTACTATTATTGTTTTTAATTACATGCTCTTCCACATAAATAACTTGATTTGCCAGTACTAGATTTTCCCTTTCTTTTCCGTTTGGGGTTGAAAAGATAAATTGAAATGAATTTTTAGAAACCCAATTTTTAATACTACATTTATTTTGTACATAAACTGAAAAAATATAATGAAAAAACTAATTTGTCAATTTCGTATGTATTTAATATATGTTTAACCTTAAATTGGGATGTCCAATACTGTCCGATGAAGGCGGTAGGTGTCGCGTCAGTCACGCACGGAGCGAATAGATATAATGTGAATAACTCGTGCGTAGGAATTAACAAAAGCGACTCTGACGAACTTTTTATATATTATATTTTTTATAACTGATTTAAAAATTTTTTTCGATAAATAAAAGTAAAACATATTAAAAAACATTTTTTTATTAATAAACAATAAAAAGTTTATACTACTTCAATTAAAATTGGCTAAAGAGTCTAAAAGTTCTTTGTTTTATGTTTTCATGTCATTTAGTAGCTTTTAATAAAGGAAAATTTAGCTGAAGTGAGTTTCTAATTAAATTGTTTACACTGCCACCCAAATCAAAAGAGTTTTCAGACCCTCATCATCAAATAATATAGGAAAATATACGACGGTTATTTATTACCAGTCAGTATAGGTTTTAACCATATATTACAAATTAAAACTTTTTAGTTTCAGCAAAATTTATTCTAGTCCTTATTTCATATTTAATATTATAATAAGGCCTTATTGCAATTTGTTTCTATCACATCTACTTTATGATATTTTCAACTTTCTTTATTAATAATATTCATTTGCACTGTGCTATTGTTCGTTTTATTGAACTGGAACATATATTTTTTGCATGAAATTATTCTGTAGCTCTTTATTAAAATCACTACCAGTGTTAGTACTAAAAGTCATCCATAACCGAATATATCACAAGCTGGACGTAGACGTTAATGATACACAATTTGGTTTTCGCAAAGACCTAGGAACGCGTGAAGCTCTTTTTATATAATATATAATAAAGCATTCGATAAAGTACGACATAAACAAAATGAAATGTCCTGAAATCAAAGAAGATTAAATAAAACGACCTCAGGATCATATCAAATTTATACTACAAACAGCGAGCAAAAGTAAAATTCTTTTTAATGCCTACTCCGAAGAGATCCTGAAAAAAGCTCTTGAAGGTGAAACAGCTGGAAAAAAGGTAAATGTAGTTATCATTAACAACTAGACCCACTAACAATTAGATATGAGGACGACACTCATCTTAGCCCAAAATATTGAAGATCTTCAGAGACGTGACCAGAATAATGGAGTATGGAAAAGAGTACGGTCTAACAATGAACGTCAAGAAGACGAAATTTATGGGAATATTGAAAACTGAAAGAAATAACGAGAATCTTCTAATAAACGGAACCAACGTCGAACAAGTGAACAAATATGCATATCTGGGAACAATGATTACATTCAGGAGATCAAAATCAGAATAGAAAAGGCTAGAGCAAATTTTAACAAAACAAGAAGAGTGCTATGTATAATGGATTTAAAATTGGAACTAAGAGTTAGGTTGGCGAGGTACAATGTTTCTTCGACTTTATTTTATGGAATTAAATCTTGGACCTTGAATGCGACGTCAATGAAAAAACTGGAATAATTCGAGCTGTTCTTTGGACAGAACACTTCACAAACAAAGAGGTTCTAAAAAGGATAAATAAAGAAATTTTAAATATAATTAAAACAAGAAAATTGGAATATCTCGGACATATTACACATGGAGAGAAATACACCTTGCTCCAACTGAATATGCAGGGAAAGATCCAAGGAAAGAGAAGCATAGGGAGGCGTAGAATGTCATGGCTGCGCAAACTGAAAGAGTGGTACGGATGTACATCAAATGAACTTTTCAGAGCAGCTGTCTCAAAAGTCCGAATAGCTATAATGGTTGCCGACCTTCGCCGTGGAGATGGCACTCGAAGAAGAAGTATTAGTAAGCTTTTGCTTTATAAGACATAAAAATAAGGTAAAGTTACAACAAACCTGCCTGTATGTACAGCTGCGGTCACTAAATAGTTTACAACTTAATTTTAAATTGTAGTACTATAAGATCGCAGTGTCGTACGGATTTGCTATATGTCAAAGAGCTTATCAAAAATTTCGCTCGTATTGAAAAATTAAATAAAAAGCTGTTTAACCCGTCCAAAATGCCTAGGATGCATTTAAATGACCCGCAAAAACCTAGAGCAATTGCTAATCTCGAAAAAGATTGGTGACTAAGACAAGTTGCTGCAGATTTGAAAGATGGGATCATTTTCACTCTATAATACAGTTGGGTGGTTCCAGAGGACAGATCTCCACAGAGAACAAGACAAGAGGTTAGTAGCTTATCTGAGAGGCGCTTCTTTTGCCACAGTTTGAAAATTAAGCCAACACACCGCGTTTTCGGTAAGTATTCGCACTGAACGTAGAAGGATTATAGCCAATGAATTGATAGATTGTGCAGCTGCAAGGAAACGTTTTTTAACTAAGGATCACCAGAGTAGACGAGTTGCCTTTTCTAAGGAATTCAAAACCGTGAAGAAAACTTTTGGTCTAACATTGCATTTTCCGATGAAAAAGTATTTCGATCATATAGCAATAGCTGAATAAGAATTTAAAGGACGAGAAATCATAGGTTTGATAAGCGGTATACTCATCATTTAAGAAATGGTGAAAGATATCAACGTATGGGGATGGATAAGTACTGAAGGCCCTGGCATTTGTTCTTATATAGAAGAAAAAGTAACAGGATTATATTAAAAACATATTCTTGAGAACAAAATGTTACCATCAGTGATCCATAGACTCCACAGTAACAACTTTATCTTTCAACTTGACAATTGCCCGATGTATACGAGTAGAATTGTTCGAGACTGGTTAGAAGAAACTCATGTTTATGTTCTTTCGTGTCTTTTCCGGAGTCCAGACCTTAAACCCATCGAAAATTTGTGGGTAGAGTTTTTCAATGAAATTAAACGAAAGAAACTTTACGCTACAGAATAAAATTAAACTAAGAAAAGCAATTGCACATACATGAACTTGTTTAATATATCATGAGGAGATTCCTATCTATAAAGAGAAGATTGCAGATAAATATTCCACCAAATATTAAATTTGTTACTATTTATCATTATTTAAAATAAAATAGATATATATATATATATATATATATATATATATATATATATATATATATATATATATATATATATATATATATAAGTGACATAAAGGTGTCATCAACGTAACGTAACCTGCAGGTGGGTTTGAGATTTAATAAGGACAGAGCTGTTATTTCGAAATGTTTCATGTAGATATCAGCTATTACTGGTGAGAGTGGGGATCCCTTTGGGGCACTTTTGATTTGACGGTAGAAATGATTTTGAAATGAAATGTATGTATTAGACATGAAGTGTTTTATAAGAGATAATGTGTCTTGGGGGATTTGATGTTTAGAGTCCAAGATGAAAACGGTTTCATCGATAATAATGTTGGTGAATAAATAAACAATGTGAAAACTAACTATTGTATCTGAGGGTGAAATAGAAATGTTTTTCAGAAGATTAATAAAATTAAAAGACTTATTAACAAGAACAAGGCCTTTTCGTCTAATGGTTGTAAGGATAAGGTGAGATGTTTTGCCAATTTCTAAGTGGGACAGTTGTATGCGCTGACGATAGTTCAGAGAGGGATATTAAGCTTATGACCTTTTTTAAGGCTGTATATCTTAGAAATTTTGGATGATTTTTCTCTGGGTATAAGAGATTTTTTAGGACGCGTTTGTATTCTGTAGAATTAAAAAATTCGAATATTTTGTCAAAATAATTAGAAGAGTTGAGAATGACGATAGCATTACCTTTGTCGTCCGGAAGGATAACCATATCAGGGTTGTTATAAAGTTCTTTGAGGGTACGTCTTTCTAAATGACTAATATTTGACGGGGCGGTTTGAAAGTACGGAAAATTCTGGCCACATCTCATCTAGCAACTTCGGTTTGGTCGGAAGGAAGATTAAAAATAGCTTCTTCAGTTTGATAAATAATTTGCTCAGTTGGAATGAAAAGAGGAGTGACAGAAAATTTAAATTCTTTTGACAGAGCTTTGGTAGCTGAATCGGATATGTGAATATCTGAGAAATTTCGAACAACAGTAGAAGGTTGTTGATTCGAAATGGGCTGTGGATTTTGCTGACAGATAAGTTGATCCAGTTTGCGTTTCTAAGTTTGGGTTTTGCTGTCAGAAATGGCTTTTTGGTGAGAAAGACGATCGAAGGTGTCCCGTAATACTGCATGAATATTGAAGGAGTGGATGTCATTGTAGGTTTTGAAAAGTTGAGAATTTGTTGTGTCTAAGTTGCGTCGTGTGGAATGACTTGAATTTCGAAAAAGTGAAAAACCAGTTTCTCTAAGAATTATGGAAATAGATAAAGATTTCACGACACAATTTAAAGAAAGCAAGGTCACAAAGAAGACGGTATTTGCATGTAAGAAGATTAGAAAAAGATTTAGTGAAAATAAAAAAATCTTCCCTGTAGAGGCGAATGAAATGTAGAGGTAAATAAAAATTACCCCCTAGTTCTCGGAAAAAACGAATTGAGAATTTAAAACTCGACGTTTTGACACCCATTTTGGAGCCATTATCAAGAGGGATACAGTTCCGTTCGAGTTTGGGGTCTCAATCGGCCTACTACCCTCACTCGTGACGTACCACTATCGTATATTATATTTATCGCATATTTTGTATATTATATATATATATATAATATATATATATATATATATATATATATATATATATATATATATATATATATATAATATATACATATATATATATATATATATATATATATATATATATATATATATATATATCATCGTATGTTTTTTACAATGAAAGTTTATTGGTGTTCCCAAGGCAAAGACTACATTATCTTATCTAATGTTAATTCAAACAAAAGAGCAACAGGAAAGAGGAAACGTAGAAAAAACACTTTTTTGCATTGATAATATACTGCAAATAACATCAAAACAAAGAGCGAATAACTTAAAAAGCAACATTTTGGAGAAAAGAGCAGTAGAGTGAGCGTATCGTCTAAAATTGGAAATAAAAGGAAAGTAGAAAACCTTTATGGCTTCCCTTGAAAACCGTACGATTGACTAAAACGTTAGGAGCTTTGTTGTCTGAAAGAATTCTAATACTTCTCCTTATACACTGCACAGAATCACAGAAAAGGGAAAAACAAGCCAAAGTATAATTGTTCCAACCACTTTCGCTGTCGGTTAAAAGTGAGGCTGTTAGTTAGGAAGCTACTTAACATTTTTTCCTGGATTTTATAAATGGCTGATTATTTTTTAAATATAATAAAAAATTCGGAGATGTTTTTTTATTTATTAAAAACATAATATTATTTTTTCTGTTTTTAAAAAAATTATTGAGCCACCTTAAATGTACCTAATATATCATATTAATAAAAAATATTTGAACTAGAAACTATTTGTACACAACAATAATTTCTGAACCCATTGCGCATTAGGAAAACAATTTGTAACTAAGTCGACCAAAACAAACTTACGAAATTATTGTAAAGTATTATATTGTAAGCAAAATAAATTCCTAAAATTTATAATAGAGAAAATGTTATGTATATATATATATATATATATATATATATATATATATATATATATATATATATAGGTATATAACATAAGGAAAAAAGCCAAAAGATTATAATAATAATAATGATGATGTTGATGATGATGATTTTTAAGAGCTAAAGTAGATAAACATGGCGGTAAAAAGTCTACATCGATGTCTTTATTTAAAAAAATGTACACTTAGTAATAATTCTGTCACTTCTCACTTCTACTTATCTAACATTATATAACAACATTTTTAAAGAAAGCTAAAAGTTTCCCTTGGACTAGTTTTTCAAAAATTTCAGAACATGAAATGATGTTCATATATTATTACTTATATTTATTTCAGTCTGATCTTAATATATATATATATATATATATATATATATATATATATATATATATATATATATATATATTTGGAATATATTCAATGGTTGAATAGCAGAGATTTTATCGATCAATAATTGGCAAATAAAAGTCGTCAACTACTTTATTGATTTATTCGAATACATTTCGCTTTTATTTTTAAAAGCATCATCAGTTCACTACAAATAAAAAAGATTTTAGAATATAAGTAAACAAACCAACAGGGTTCATACTTACAAAAACAATTTGTAGGGTTTTTTTTATAGATGTTATAAAAACTCTACGATAACTTAACATTAAAGATTACAAACTAAACGAGAGGCGAAACAAAAAAATACAAGTAAAACTGTAAGAACATTAGTTCATTTAATTTTAACTGATGGCTTCATTTGAACGTTGGTTTAAGCTCTTTCGAGGGTCAAACCACACTAATCTTTTCGATTGTTTTGGATCAGCTCGTCATAATTTTCACATGTGGCTTGTTGTCGTCCATGTGTTTCTTTGGAATGCATGGTGTGGGTTACGATTTACGATTCTTAAGGGAATTATCAAGAGGAACAGGGACGGACCTTTTTTTTTATAAAAAAACGGGAAGAAATTTGGAAAGAAAAATGGGATTGAAGTTACTGTCTTGTTAGGGGTTTTTTTATTTATTTTGTATGATGAGGGAGTGATATATCTGACTCAAGTTGTCGATGTCGGTTCTCTTATTTAGGGAGGATAAATGTTTAAGAATTTGACACATTTCAAGGATGGATCGCTTATGATGATTTTGTTGTTTGCACAGTATTTTGGTATTCGTGAAGTAGATACTGTGTTCGGTTGAAATGGCATGCTGTGCAAGGGCACAAGATGGTTTAGAAATCCTAATGTCGCTTTTGTGGGACGTTAGTCGACCTTGAAGGGAGCGGCTGGTCTGGCCAATGTAGCAGGAGTTGCACTCTGCACAGGATACTTGATAGACGACATTAGTTTGTTCTAGAGGGGCCAATGGTCAATGAATATATATATATATATATATATATATATATATATATATATATATATATATATATATATATATATATATATATATATATATATATATATATATATATATTGTTTCCTAAAGTTTTAACTTTTAGGTCTATATCTATCGCTTCAGTGAACACGCACCAGGCATGGGATTCGGCTGTCATGAATACGTTCTTTATGAAGACTGAAGACCTATAGTAGGGAGGGAAGGGAACGTCAGATAGATTTTGTGTTTTGTAGAAGAAGTCAGCTAAAAGAGATTACGAACTATAAAGTGATAAAGGGTGAGTGTGTAGCTAATCAACACCGACCCATGCGGTGGTAGTGGATACGAAGATAAAGGTGATGCGGAAAGGAACACAAGTAGGACACCAGAAAGTAAAGTAGTAGAAGTTAAAGGATAAAGATTTGGCAAAAGTCTTTAAAAGTAGAGTACTGGAGAAGTTTGAGGAAAAAGATACGGTAAATGACTGGTGGAAAGCCAACAGTAAAGGTGTAGTGGAAGTGGGAGAGGAAGTGCTAGGACAAACACCTGGTAAAGGGCCTCCCAGAGACACACAAACTTGGTCGTGGAACGTTGATGTACAACAGAAGGTTAGATAGAAAAGAGATGCTAGAAAGAGGTATGACAGGACTAAAAGAGAGGAAGATAACAGTGTATACAAGGTGGCAAAGAAAAAAGCAAAGCGCGCTATAGCTACTACCAAGAAAAGATCGTCTGCAGAACTGTATCAAGAGTTGGCAACACCCGAGGGGATAAAAAGGTTATATAGCATTGCTAAAATACGAAACAAGTAATCAAATCACTTGCGACACGTGCGACAGATTAAGAGTGAGGATGGAAGAGTGTTATGAACCGATGTTGAAATAAAACACATATAGGTACTGGAGTAAGTTGCGAAATGAAGAACACTAGAGGAGAGACAGATAATGCGGGATTCCAAATGAGAATGTAAAACCGGGGATAGCAAGAGATAAAGTTGTCGAGGAGGTAAATAGGACGAAGAACTGTAAGGCAGTAGGATCTGATGGAATACCTCTGGAGCTTTGTAAGGCTCTAGGAGAAATGGGTTGGATATTTTGTGACAAATGATGAGCAGGATATATAAGGAAGAAGGGATGCCCAATGCGTGGAGAGAGAGTGTGACTGTATCATTGTATAAAGATAAAGGGGACATTGAAGACTATAAGAAATATAGAAAGAGATAAAGATAATTTCGCACACAATGAAAATTTCTGAGAGAACTGTAAAGAAAAGGTTAAGACGAGAGACATCGATAGGAGAACAGTTTGAGTTTATGTCAGGAAGAAGGATAACGAATGTTTTGTTTTCGTTGAGACAGTTAAGAGAAAAATACAGCGAAAAAAAAAGCTACATTTGCTGTAGGATTGACCAAAAGTTTTTCAGTGATAGTTGGTTTACTGTCTGGCTGTTCAATCGTGTTATGGATATAATGATACAGAAATTAAGAAAAGGGGCTTCTTGGTCAATGCTCGTTGCTGATGATATCGGTTTAGTAAAGGAGAACAAAGAAATGTTGGAAGAGAAGAGGGAGGACTTATGGTTAGCAAGTTAAAAACGAGTTTATGTGGTTAAGAGGAAGAGGAATGATTGTGGACGTAGAATTACTTGGAGAAAGGCTAGGACGAGTAGGAGAATTTAAATACCTTGGCTCCTATATAACGAAAAATGAGACACTAGATCGAGAAATTGCCCACAGGATAGAGGCTGTTTGATTTATTGAAAGCAAATGAGTGGGATACTTTGTGATTGAAAAATTGGGAAAGGACTGAAAGGAAAGCTATACAAGAGAGGGGTGAGACCTGCGTTGGTGAATGGTGGTGAAGTGTGGCGTATAAAAAGAATCTAGGAAAAGATGATGATGGTAGCTAAAATAAAAATGTTCCGAAGGATGTTGGGCAAGACTAGAAGGGACAGGATCATAACCGACTTAATTTATCAATTTTCATTCTCGAATCGGTTACGCCAAAATATATAAAGAATTTTTCGTAACGTTCCATTGATAAAACCTTGTAATTAGTGTACTATGGGTGCTGCTATCTTCCACGTTTAACAGCCACACAGTAATACAACTTTTTCATTTCTGTTGAAGATTTTGAATTTCGACATAGCTGGGTAAAGCATGGATTTTCATATGTTCTTTAGCATATTGTATGAATTATAAGTCTCAAGTTAATTCGCTCCTGCACGTCACGCTCTGTAACACCATTACAACCAATTATGCTGCCCAGATATACAAATTCCACCACTCCCTTAATTTCCTTATTGTTGATCACAATAGGCTGATTGTTTTTGGTACCAAATCACATTTCTATAGTTTTGTTTATGTTTACTTCTAGCCCAACTTTCTTTGATTCTTTTTGTAATTGTTCTATCTTTAATTACATGTCCTGTTTAGTATGTGCCAATAGGCATACAATAACCGAAAATGGACGTGGATATCTTCCGATAAAAAGACAAAAAACGAGATCAATTACTTCTTGTGTGGGAACAAAGACATTTTTGAAGATATAACTGCTCTCAATCGATTTACAACTGGCAGCGATCATCGCCTTTTAAGATCAAGGGTTCTTGTTAAACAGATAAAGATATAACCAGTAGAAACAGACCACATAATTATTGTAATCAATTGATCAAACTAAAATGCGACAGAAGGGAGATGAGTACAGAGAAGTCTTAAGAATAGAATTTGTAGAACAGCATCAACAAGAATATTTCGACACGAACACAGTTAATAAAGAAATGCAACGAAAGCTCTTAAAAGCAGGACTGACTGATGCAAAGAAAACGAAAAATGAAGAAGACAGAATAAATGATGGTACAAAACGGTTGATGGAAAAGAGACGCACATTTCTAAGCAAAGGAAAGCGAAACACCGATGGTTTCAAAGAATTGAATATACATATGAAATAAAGAAAGAAGTAAAGAAAGATTTAAGAATCTACAATAAAAACAAGGTAGAAAAAATATTAGAAAAGAACCGAGGCCTGAAATGCTTAAGATCAAACTAAGAAAAGCCTATAATAATATCACTGAAGGATAAGGATGGAAAAGAAATAAGAGAAAAAAAAAACGAAATCCTAAAAGTTACTTAATCATTTTACCGTGATTTATATTCCTCAAACAAGAACCCAAATAACACTACAAAGGAAGATCTTAAGAGAAAGATAACGAATGTCAACTCAGAAATACTCACTAATATAGAATCCTTCGAAATAAAACAAGCTATAGCACAACTTAAGAACAATAAGGCTCCGGGCCTATATGAAATACTTGTAGTAATGTTGAAGGAGGGGAGTGAAATTATTCTAGAAGAATTGAAAAATTTTTTCAACGAATGTCTTCACAGAGAAGTTCCAGATGATTGAAATGATAGTTTGACAATACTTATTTTTAAAAAAGGAGACAGGGGAGATCTGAAGAACTATAGGCCAATCTCCCTGCTGTCCCAAAAGGAAAACTATTTATGAGAGTAATAACTAACAGGTTAACGTCGAAGCTCGATAGCTATCAACCGGTAGAGCAGGCAGGAGTCCGAAAGGGTTACAGTACAGCGGATCATCTTCTTACAGTCAGAACGCTAATCGACAAAGCCAATAAATATAATATTGGCTTCGTTGAATATGAAAAGACATTTGACTCCATAGAACTTTGGGCAATAGAGAGAGCTATGAACAACTGCAGGATAGACTCCCAAAACAGAATGCTCATACATAATATTTTACAAGAAAGCTACAATGAAAATACAAATAGATGCGAAAACCGAAGCTATACCAATCAGCAGAGGAGTTCGCCAGGCAGATGTTATCTCACCAAAGCTATTCACACTTATACTGGAAGACATGTTCAAAGACATTAACTGGGCAGATAAAGGAATAAACGTTAATGGAAGAAAACTGAGTCATTTGAGATACGCTGAAGACATTGTAATATTTACTACAAGTTTCGAAGAACTACAGAACATGATGACCAACTATTTCAAGCTTCGGAAAAAGTAGATTTTAAGATGAACTTGGAAAAAACGAAAATAATGACAAATACACCGAACATTAGAAAAATAACGTTGGACATAAATTTAGAAACAGTAAGCGAATACATCTACCTGGGACAGATAATGAAAGTTAAAAAAGAAAATTAAACTGCCGAAATTACCAGAAGAATACGGTTAGTGTGGGCAGGATGTGGAAAACTGAGTTGGATTTTGAAAAGCACTAAAATAGAACAATATTTGAAATCCAGAATTTACGATTAGTGTATTCTCCCTATACTCACGTATGGTTCACAGACGTGGACTTGGACACTCACCAAGTCTAATATGGATAAAATAGTAAAGGCACAAAGAGCGATGGAAAGATCAATGCTCGGGGTGAGACTTATAGACAAAAAAAAAACAAACAAATGGATTAGAAGCAAAACCAAAGTAAAAGACGCAGGAGAACATGCTGCCAAATTAAAATGAAGCTTCGCAGGACACAATGCCTAACTGAAGGATAAAAGATGGAACCACGAAATACAACAATGGAGACCAAGGTTAGGAAAGAGAAGCAGAAGAAGGCCACCAATTAGATGGGCTGATGACATTAAGAAGATCGGAGGACACAACTAGAAGCAAATGGCGCAAAACGGAAAACACGGGATTGATTAGAGGGAGGCCTATGTCCAAAGTTAGATTACTTAAGGCTAAAGAAGAAGAAGAAGAAAAGGCATATATCATTAGCATAATCTAGATCTTTCAGTCTGCTTGTTAATTCTTAGTAAATTCCTCTATTAGTGGTTTACCTTCGGTAATACGGAGTCCGCTACAATGTTAAATAGTAGGGGGGATAAAACATAGTCATGTTTTACTCTGTTTATCACAGCTATTTGGCTAGTTTGGCTATTGACAGTTTTTGCAATATCTTTTGTCGCCCTTTTTTGGAATCTTTATTATAAGTTTCGTTTTCCATTCTTAGAGGAAATTTTTCTCCCTCCAGGCTCTTTGCAAGAGTAGTTTGATAAGCTATGTTATTATGACTGTGCAAGCTTTTAACAACTCTGTTGGAATATTGCCAGAGCCGGCTGCTTTGTGCGCTTTCAGTTTTTCTATGGCCATTTCTATTTATCGCGTTGTTGGTTTATTGGTGCTAATTCCCATTTCGTTGATATTGGGTATTATATTTTGTGCACCTTCTAGTACTGTTCAGATGGCAATTTGAGACTCACTGAAATATCCATGGCATGTTTTAACTTGTGCCTGTGGCGATGTTATATCTTCACCCGTACTGCTTTTTACAATTGGTTGGTGGGTGGCATATCCGTAGTTGGCTAATTCTTTAGTGATATGATATAATTGTGTCATGTTTTGATGTTCAACGGTGACACGCCCTTTTTCAGCAGGATTTTCTGCCCACTTTTTTTGCCTTTTTTTGCTGACTCTTTGACAACTTTATTGGCTTCTCTGCAGCTTTCTCTAAGTCGTTCTTTCTCTGCTTCTGTTCTGAAATTTAGTAGTTTCAGATTCATATGTTTGCGTTGTTCTATTTTGTTCCATATTTCCTTTGTCATTTACTCTTTCGTTGCCCATTTCTTTGGGTCCAAAATGTTTTTACTGATTTCCAGACCTGTGCGGATGATCTAATAATTTTAGTAATAGGAAAATACGGAAATATTCTATCAAGAATACTCCAACAAAAATTAAACATCGTTACTAGGTGATGTGACAAGAAAAAATCTCTGTCTATTCTAGCAAGAGAGTAGTAATCAGTTTCACAAGAAGGCACAACCTAAATAATATCAGGATATTAACATGAAGTCAAAATCTAGAAGTAGATAGTATACTAGATAAGGGGTTCACAGGAAATACCCAGCTGAAAAGAATATGAATAAGAAGCTTTCGCTTTGGACATGCCGAAAGACATGTAATCATGAGGTATGGTAACCAAATAGATATACTACCTATATACAACTGTAGTCAGACCCGTAGCTATTTCTTGAAGAAATTTCTTGACATTTATCTTGAAGATAAATTTCTTATATAGACTCTAGTTTTTAGATGTGATTTCATAACAGACTTAGTCAAATTATTAAGGATAACTCCCTTTTTACAGTGATTAGTGAAGCAAGTTGTATTATGTATGATGTTTGAATTTAGGCCAGCAATATTTAACAACTGGTAAAAAACTACTACTATAGGCCATTTGCGTCTTTTGTACAATGAAATTCTTACACATTAGGTCAACTTTGTCGACCTCTCCTTTAGTGTAATTAATACATAAAACTATTTCAGTTTTTTGAGTCTTGCAAAAATCATCAGTGTCCATAGTGCAAAGTATAATAACTGGATCATTTTTATTTGGCCTATAAGACACCAACGTTGTTTTGTCAGGTAAGGCAAACATATATGAGTACATGGACCTATCGTTGTCTTAGAAAAAGTCTGGTAGGATTTATTTCTTTGGCATCGTATTATCTAGTGTAGACTGAAGACACAGATTGACGATATTTTGCCAATTTGCTTTTCAGTGGATGATTGTATTATACCAGATTTTAGTGGCATGAGACAAAGAATAAACTGAATTGATTCATCGGAATCATTTTTATCGATACCGCCTATGGAGTCACTCTTTATTTCCTTACCGATTTCTTTCAAATATGCTCTCTGTTCGGCTTGTGTAAGCTTATTGAGATTTATTATCGGTACACTATCTCTCACATATCAAAAAGTGATGCCCAACTATCCAAAAATTCAAATTACAATATAGACAAAATGAAAAAACTTTAGCTTCTTACATGATCGCTGGGTATATGTTGTACACCAATATTTACACGTAAATAAATAAACTTTACGTCACAAAGCGCAGCGATGGCTGAAAGTATCCTAGCTTGCTCAGCACATCTAGTTTGCATAGACAGGATATATATATTTATCAAACAAGGATATATGTACACAGAAGAACGCCAAGATATTCTAGAACTAACAGAATCGTACTATTTCTAAATACCTTTAAATTAACTGGCAAATACTAGCAGAAAAATATAATAGAAAGATAGGGTTATCTTTTTACAAATAAGATTAGGTGAATTAAAAATTTTATTGATAATTTGCAACCATTCGAAATTAGCAATTCTTTTTTATAGCCCTTTAGCCCTTAATGAGCCTTAGATTTCTTAAAATATTCTTTCAGCGTTCCTCATTTAGGGCCAGTCTTTTCCATGTTCTTATTCCTAGTACTTGTAGGTCTGCTTCCACACCCTACAGGAAATATATTTTTATTTTTTTTGCGGTGACTCTTTATCATAGTTTTTTTTAAATATCAATTCTCAACCCTGGTCTTCATCTTTTATCCCTAAGACTTGCCCCATCTACCTCAATCTGTTAATAATTATTATTTTTATGATATTTAGTTCTTTGTATAGGTGGTTAAAATTAAAACATTTATACCATAATGCATTATCATTTATGGCTCCATACATTGTTCTTAAGAAGCTGCTGTTACTGCCATACACTTTGTTCTTTAGATGTTTAGATGTTTTCTGTAGCTGCGAAAATCGTTTTTTAAATGTAGCCTTGCTTTTCTGTATCATATCCACACCATCTGCATATTTAAGGAGTTAGAGATGCTATTATTAAATATTTTGCTGATATTGTTGATTCCAGAACTTCTTAAGACTTTTGACGTGACAACGTCTTAAATTAGGTTGTGGCTCGGAGTCACTCATGAAAAAGTGTAACGCCCGCTCACGTCTGTTACGATGAGTCACCGAACGAGAGAGAGGCCCGCCGGACCGGCGAATGCCTTGCCTCTCTCTCCCACTCAAACATGATCGGTCCGCTGCGCGCGCAGCACTAGAGAATTAGGCGCGTTGAATCGGTGCGTGCTTGTGTCTCTGTCTTTCTCGAGCGTTCTTGGCGTTGGAAAACCGAGAAAGCGTCATAATACAAGTTCACACGTGTGGTTAAAGTATCGTCAGCTGTGTCTGTAGTGAAAATGTGGAGTGCTTAGATTCGTCATTTACAACAACTACAACAATAAAGGTAAATAATTGTACACTAATATTTCATTATCGTAAACTATGATTGATTGATTAATTGTTAGATTGACACAAAAGTTGAGAAACTGAGTTTATAGGTTATGTCATACTATTGACAAATGTTGATAGTGTTAAGTAAATTATTAGTTTAAATCACTCTGCAATCAATCGTAATTCAGTCGATTGAGAAGAAACAGCGCGTATTGCTAGTCAAACATTTAAAATAACAAATTATAACCTCTAACCTGTCAAAACAGGGCGACCAAACAAACGAACTAAACCGACCAATCACCACGCGCGGAGTTAGAATTTAACTGTGTTTAGCAAGAATTTCAAATTCCAATTTTAGTAAATGTTTTAATTTTTAACTTTACCATTTCTTTAAAATTAAAAATATTAAAATATGTATAATCAGAAGTGAACGTCACATAACATTATCTGTACTTATTATTATTTAATATGTAGGCAAATACATGTGACCATACTTGGTAGACACAATTGGAAATAGTAATTTTTTATAACTGAAAAAAATAAATATATAAAATACTGGTAACAATAACTTTAATGATCGATATCTCCGCAACTAATTGATATATCGAAAAAGACGTTGTCACGTAAAATCTTCGCCCGTAAAACCGACTTTACAGGCAACCGATTTTTTATAGGTCTAAATTAATCAGAATGCAAGAAAGTGTATCACCTTGTCTAACACCATTATTAGTTACTTTGATTGTCCGAGACAGGTCTCCACATGACCGAACTTTGCTGTTACATTTTCTGTAGCTAGTTTTGTTAAGTATGTCAACTGATTTGCTATTACAAACTCTTCTATTGTACTGTAAAGAACCTTTTCGTTTATATTGCGATAAGTCGATTTAAAAGTTTACAACAATTTGTTGTTTGCTACTCCTACCCACGGGCTTTCCCCTAAACCCCCTTCGTAGGGAGGGGGAAATGGAAAACATTGGTTTACCAAGAATCCCAGTACTTCTTTATTTGCAATTCTATCAGTCCATGATATTTTTAATACTCTGCGGTATAACCAGAGTTCGAAAGCCTCGATTATTTTTAAATTGCATTTTTTTAATGTCCAAGTCTCAGCTCCATATAATAATATTGAAAATATATAACAGCGAATGATACGTAGTCTGATCTCCAAATTTACATTTTTGCACGTTAGGAGTGGCTTTATTCGTATAAATGCTGATCTGGCACTCTTTATTCGCCTGTTTATTTTTGCAGTATGATCATTGGTTTCATTGACAAAGTTCCCAAGTACTGATATTTTTCTACTTGTTCTATCACGTTACCATTTATTGTCAATAGGTGCTGTATATTTTGTGGTCTTTTTGTAATTAGCACGTACTTCGTTTTTTTAGCGTTTATAGTAATTCCCATCTTAGCACTATTCATACTTAAGCTTTCGCTAAGATGTTCGTAGATCTTCTATACTCGTTGCTATGATCACAGTGTCATCTGCATATCGTAAGTTGTTAATTAAGTTTCCATTAACGTAAGCGGGTAACTCCCGCTTTGATATTATTGAGCGTGTTTTAGAAAAGTTCTTCAGAATATAAGTTAAACAAAAGTGGCGATAAAACACATCCCTGTCTAACTCTTCTACAGATTTTCATTTCTTCTGAGTGTTTCCCATCAATTTTAACTATGGTACTTTGGTTCCAATATAATGTTTGCACTATATTTATGATTTTACTGTCAATGCGCTTATTCATAAGTATTGATATTAGTTTTTCATGTCTTACTTTATCGAAAGCATTTTCGTAGTCAACAAAGCACAAGTGTAGATCAACGTTTACATCCCTACATCGCTGAATTAATATATTGATGGCAAATAGTCCTTCTCGAGTACCCATTTCATACTTCTGTAGATTTATATTTCCTTCTTTCTTTCATCTGTAGTAGTATTTCTTCTGTCATCCACTGTTTTTTAGCCTCTGACCTATGTTGTATCAAACTTTCTTGATCTGGTTTCAGTAATGTGTTTTTTATATTATATCACTTTTTATTTACATCCATAATTTGTTTGTTGTCAGTTAGTGTTTTTTGCATATTAACATTCGCATTATTTTTTTTTTTCGTTTTTTATTTCTTCGTTTTTTAGCATTCTTACATTAATTTTTGGTTGTTGTTTTCTGAGTTCAATTCTTTTTAATTTTATTTTCACGTCAGCAACTAACGGATGGTGGTATGAGTTAAAATCTGCTACAGGATAAGTTTTAAATGAGGTTATAGAGTTTTTATATCTGCTATAACGGATGGTGGTATTAGTTAAAATCTGCTACAGGATAAGTTTTAAATGAGGTTATAGAGTTTTTATATCTGCTAGTTACGAGTACAAAGTCTATCTGGTTTCTGACAATGTGATTTTCTGTATGTGAAGGAGACGTTCATGTATATAGTCTTCTCTTAGAAAGCTGAAACTAAGTATTGGCAATTACCATATTCTTTTCATGGCAGAATTCTATGAGCCTTTCTCCTCTCTCGTTTCTAGTTCCTAATCCGAACTGTCCAACTATATTTTCAACTGTACTTACTCCAATTTTTGCTAAAGTCTCCTAAAATGTAATTAATATCTCTAGATTTTGTTAACTTGCTTGTATTGTGCAATTCTGTATAAAACTTTTCGATCTCATCTTCGGTTTTATTAGCTGTGGGAGCATAGACTTTTGGATCATATTAATATTACAGTTCCGTTCTTGAATTTTTAGCATTATTATTCTTTCTGAGATTTGAATCACACCTAGCACTGATTTTCTAATATTGTTACTAATGATGAAAGCTACTCCGTATCGATGATCAGTTTTGTCTTCTCCAGTGTAATAAATATTGTGATTATTTATTGATATCTCTCCATTTCCTGACAACTGTACATCGCTAACCCCAAGTATATCTATATTTAGCCTCTCTTTCTCTTTAATAACATTATGTATTTTCCAGGCTGATACATACTTCTTACATTCTAGGTAGCTATTTTTATCTGAGAGAGTTGAGTATTTTTTTTTGGTTTTTTGTGCAAGCGTTTTGCATGTTGACGACCGAGAAGGCCTTGCGTTTTGATGGTTGTCCTCCCCTACCGGATTTTGGTCTCCGATTGCCATAATCAATAATATCTCTTGCGCAAATAGTGCTAGCCATTATAATAATATATACTAAAGCTATTTATTGTTAGAGCTTAATTTTCAAAACCTAAAACATGAAATTTCGATTTTGAGTTTTGGTAATAAGTATGAGGCATTTGAAATATGCCGAAAAAACGCTGTAGTTTGTGCCGTAAAATTACAAATTTATAGTTGACGGTGTGTCGTTTTAAAAAACGTCCTTGTGCAATTTAAAATGAATTGTAAACGTTTTAGATCGTTTGTAATATAACAGTTTAAATTCAGCGTTTTTTAAACATCGCCGACACATAATTGACATTCTCAGAAAAATTCAGCTTGTTGGTATACTTTTTAGAGGTTCAGTAGCATTTTCGTGCCTTACAGCTCTACGACAACCATTGCTAATACCACACTTTATTTAGTATATAATAACAAATTTCTTATTGGCAATTTTTGATTTGTCAAAATTTTGCATATTAGCTGATTTATCTTCTATCCAGCAGATCAAGTGAAATTTTTAGTATCACATATAATTTCTTAGTTTCAGTAACGTCAGTTGAGTTCGTTATGGTAATAATGAAAAATTTTTTTGTGTTTTCTGACAAAGACATTATTTTCTAAAAGATAAGTATTCGATACTGACGTCAGTTGAGTTCGTTATGGTAATTATGAAAATTTTTTTTGTGTTTTCTGACAAAGACATTATTTTCTAAAAGATTCAATACTGACGATTTGTATAAAAATCATCTTCTATGACTTTTATTGATCTGTTAACCTGTTTTAAATACCTAATCACAAATCGTTTCCTTCTATTAAAATATTTATACACCAAACAAAAATTACTTGTCATGAAAAGTTAAGATTTATTTAGACATAGAGTATACGAAGTAGGCCCTTCTGTAAAGGTTAAAAGACCCCTTAATGTTTATTGTTTAGATACGTCGGGAAATCTTAAGTACAAAGAGACAAGAACGCGGTGTCAGCCCTCTTACTATTCGGAGAAAAGTGTAAATAGAGGAAGGAGCCAGTCCCGGCTTACATAAATACCATCTGTGTTTTTGTTTGGAAGGAACTTTACCTCGTCATAGTCATCGTTTTTCTTCCGAATTAGGACCCTCTTCGTTTTACCCATCTACCATTTACTTCCAGAGATGCTTTAACAACTACAAAGTGAATTGAAAAAAATTATTCAGAAATAAAATTCTCCTGGGAAAATAAAGGTGGAGGAATAAAATTGCCATCCAGAACATTGGCTAATAAGATTTCATAACTGTAAAATAAGAAAGCGAAAAAAGGTTATTTCTGTTTTCACTTCAGAAAGTACGACTACTGCTACTTCAAGTTATATAAATAAAAGATATTTCCTCAACTATAAATAAGAAAAAGTATTCTTCATGTACAATTGTAAACCTTTATTGAATAACTGTATATAAATTTGTTTTTTTGATATTGCATTGACTGTTATACAAGTGATGAGAAGAAATAAAGAGCATACATTTAAATGCCAACGGATATGAATCGAGACAATTCGATATCGAGAACAAATTAAAAATCGCGAACAAATTCTTTAGTCATAAAGATATGCACATATACATATGGACTGTTCGCGGGTGAAAATATGAACTATAATACATAACAGCAAATGATAAATTAAAAACTTACTGAAAGGTTAAGAAGATACTCGAGTATACAGCGGAGGTCACGTATATTCCTAACACTAGCTATAATAGTTTATGCAGTAGACTCGCGATTATCCGAGGTAATTGAGATCGTGGCTACCTCGAATAAGGAAAAAACTTGGTTAACACTGAGATTGGTTATACTGATAGAAAAATGTGTACCTACGTAAATAATGATTAATTTGTTTATTTTAATAACTAAAAACTAATATATAAGTAGTATAAAAGTAAAAAAAAATTACCTTACAAATGTTATTGTTTAAAAAGTCTTTGATTGATTTTTGTTTCAACTTCATTCCTCTTTTTGAGGAGGCGATGTTGCGCCAACGTTAAAAATGGAGGACTTCTAGTGGTGTCGATTCTTCTTGTTGCTCGATGTATGCTAGTGCTGCTTCAAGGGACTTCAATCCATCGGAATGAGAAATCCTTTGAATTATCTCATCTGTATCTTCTTCATTATGTGTGACGTTTAGAACTAGATTAGCAATTGCATCATCTATCAGTTCTATTTCTTCATCTAGATTGATCCAATCGATGATGTCTTGGTTTACGATTTTTTGTTCTACTGGTAATTGATTGGCTAGGTTGGCTATAGAATTAACTACACAGTCATCAGTTTCATTTTGAACGTCTTGTGTTTTGTTTTTCCACGACTTCTGAATAGTGGACACTTTTACGTCGTTCCAAGCAGATGCAATCCAATAGCAAACATCTTTAACCGTGGTCTTCTTCAATGCCTCAATTGCAGTCAGCCCTTCATCCAGCTTAGTTAGCAGTACCTGAAGAAGCTTCCGCCGATAATTCCTCTTCATTGCTTCTATAACGCTTTGGCCTAGGGGTTGGATGAGAGACGTCACATTGGGTGTAAGGAACACAGCTCGTATGTCACCACTAATCAATTCACTCGCATCTGAGTGGGATCGTACGTTGTCCAACAACAACAAAGCTTTCCGGGGCAGATTTTTGTTTATTAAGTAGGCATCAATGACTGGCACGAAGTCATTAAAAAAAACAAGTCCTTAAAAGTGTTACAGTCCATCCATGCATTGCGTTGGTTTCTATAGATTGTAGGTAAGCAATTTATTTGGACATTTTTGAAATCCCTTGGATTTCAGGATTTTCCAATTAAAAGAGGTTTTAATTTTAATGAACCAGAAGCATTGTTGCAAATCATGATTGTAACTCTCTCTTTGCATTTTTGTAACCTGGTGCAGTTCATTTTTAGCAGCTACTGTTTTCGATGGGAGCATTTTAAAGTTAAGGCCTGTCTAAAGTTAGTCCATCTTTAAGGATAATGTCTTGTAATTTTAAATAATATGTTTTAATTTTAATTGAGTTAGCAGAAAGTTTTTCGCCGCAAATATTCAATTATCAGTTGCCATATTTCTGCTTCCATAAGTCAGTCCATCTGTGACTAGCACAAAAGCTTTCTCCTCCATCCATAAACTTCTGCTGGAATTCAATAGCTTTTGCTTGGAGTGTTGGACCACTTATCGGGCTGCCAAATCCTCTCATTTGTGAAAACCACAAGAACAACGCCACAGAAGTTTGTTCATGGTCCCCTTTCTTCATAGTCTTCCGGGCCAATCCACTACCATCACTCACACTTTGGTTGACCTACTATTCGATTTCATTCCGCTTACGCTTCCAATCTCCAACAGTTACTTCTCCGACACCTAAATCTGAAGCAACCTTCTTTATTGATTCACCCTTGTCCAATCTCTTAATTGCATTCGCTTTTGTTTCCAAAGATACAATTACTCTTTTCCGCTTTCCACTCACATTGCACAAAAAGGTGCTTTCTTACACTCACAAAAATCAACTTATGAAAAATTAATTATGAAATCGAAACTAATAAACTCGAATAAATACACAAAACAGTACATAAAAGGAAAAATTTTACCGTACAGTAACTTAATTTGACGATCTGCACGACAGCAAACAAATAATTTGACGACCTGAACAATAGCAAACAAATCGGTAGTTCAATTCACACTGATTAAGATAAAAAGGAACAGGAAGTTGTAGACAAAACACGACACAGAAATTTCTGGAAATAAGGCGGTGACCAATTTCTAAGAATACTGACTCGACTTGATCAGCTTGACCTAAAGCATACCTTCACACAATTATCTTCTTATCAATAATCCACAATTTTCAATGGATTGCCCATATAACACCTTCCGATATAACTTGTGACCATAGACTCTTTTTTTATTACTCGATGTTGTGATTCAACAAGTACGACTATTAAAATAAAACCAAGGCAAAATTTTGCCTCGGTCAACAGAGGGTCTCGGATAACATAGACTTGGATAATCGCGAGTCTACTGTAGTATAGTAAAAATTTTGTACAGGATTAACATAAATTTAAAACACCTTTATTTTTACTTTTCAATTAATGCCATTTTGGAAAATATGTCGGTAGAAAACTATATCGATCATTGAGAAATGTGCGAGGAATCCTGTGGATACAAGCGACTAGGAACCCCAGGCATCATCTGTGACTAAAAGAGATCATAACTTTTATTACATCTGAAGAACATGGAATGTACGAGGTCTTTTTTAATCTGGAAAATTAGATTCGCATTACAGAACGTACAAACAGATTAGAAATAATGAGGACCTTTTACTAAAGCTGAGTACATAGTGCATATATCAGAAGCTAATGACACTGGCAGAAATTGAGTAGCATTTTTGGTTAACAAAAGATACACAAAGGACGTATAAAGCTTTAAATCCATTATATATTTGTGAAAACCTAGGGTAGTAAATAACAGTAGGATACAATATTGGTTTTTCTCAAGACATTTATTTTGATCTAAACAGACAAAATATGAAAATCCTTTCGTTATTTTATCATCATCATCATATACCGGGGGTCCTACGGCGATTGCCGCTTCCCGCATTTCAGCCTTCATCTTTTACTATCTCTCCATTCTCCCTCTTCTAAGCCTCTAGATTGCATTGTTTTTGTAATTTCTCCTTTCCAGGAATTTGGTGATCTTCCCCTTTTCCTTTTTTCTGGCGGAACATACATTAAGGCTTTCTTTGGCCACCGCTCCTCCTCCATTCTCATCACGTGACCATACCATTGTAATTGCCTTCCTTGTATTCTATCTGAAAGAGTATCTCTAATTCCTGTACGGTTTCGTATTTCCTCATTCCTGATTCTTTCCATTCTCGATACTCGACATGACCTTCTAAGATAATCCTATTCCACAACGTCTACTTTATCTCGTTCATTCTTTGGCATCGTCCAACATTCGGCACCATATGTGGTAATTGGTTCTACAATTGCTCTGTATACGCGAAGTTTGGTATGCATCTTTATTTTATTAGACCACAGTAATGAATTCAGTATTCGTATGCATTTTTTCCTTTGGGTTATTCGGTTTTGTACATCTATCTTAACTCTACCATCTGCTGATATGATGCTTCCTTGATATTTATACTGGTTGCAGCCTTTTATGACTGCGTTTTTAAGCCTCAGATCTGTGGTATTTCCTCCAATTTTTAAATATTCTGTTTTGCTTATGTTTACAGTAAGCCCCCATTTGGCATATTCCTCAAATAATTTTCGATTCATATAATTTATATCTTCCTCATCGGTTGCAACCACCACCTGATCATCTGCAACAACAATGTATACAGAGTTTCTTGTCCCACTTCGATGCCCATAAATCTACATTTATTTCTCCAATTCCTCAGTGCTTCTTGGACGTATATTTTAAAGGGTGTCGGTGACAAACAGCATCCTTGCTTTAGGCCTTTAGTGACTTTAAATTCATTTGAGGTTCTGATTCCAATTTTTACACAACTAACTGCATTTTCGAACAATTTATATATCGCTCGGATATACGTCGAATCCAATCCGGACCTTTCGAGGACCTCAAACATTTTCTTTAACGGGACACTATCATATGCTTTCTCAAGGTCTATAAATACCAAATGGGTCTCTCTACTTCTTTCGACACTCTTTTTAATTATTTTTCGTAGGATAAATATATTATCAAGGCAGGATCTCCCGGTACGAAAGCCGCTTTGTTCGTCAATATCTTGTATCTGTCTTTCAACCCTCTTCTTTAATATTCTGCCGTACAACCGGCCAACAGAGCTCGTCACACTAATACCTCTATAATTGGAACAGTCTCTTTTATTCCCTCTCTTATATATGGAGCTTATATAGGATTTATTCCAATCTTTAGGAATTGCCTGGTCTCCACACATACATTTATTGAAAAGGTCTACTATTAATTCTAAAAGTGTATTCGGTCCATATTTAACCAGCTCTATGGGAATGTCTTCAGGCCCTGCGGCTTTTCCGTTTTTAACCTCTTTTAAGATTTCCGTCCATTCAGATAATGTTATTATAGGGATTTCCTGTCTTTCGTCTCTGTTATCTATTAATCCCCTTATCTTTTCCCATCTGTACTCTACTCTATCCTCTTTCAGCAGTTTCGTATAATATTCTTCCCATTCATTTAACTTTATGAGAGAAATGTTGTCTTCATTTTTCTTATTTTTCCTAAACTGCTTTAATGTTTTCCAAGCTTGTGCCACTTTTGTTCCACCCATAAATCTGTCCAGTTCATCACACTTAGTCTCCCAGTTTATATTTTTTGCCTTATCCACGTCTTTTTTAACTTCTCTATTCCATTTAGCGTATATTTCTCTGTCTTGAGGATCTTTGGATTGAAGCCATATGTGATATGCTTGTTTTTTCTTGAGAACTTTCTCTTCTAGTTCCGTTGGCAACCATTCAGGTTTTCCTTTTTTCCGATTTTCAACTTCTCTCAGTGCTTCATTTGCCGCTTCATAAATATATTTTTTAATTACCTCATACAGACTTTCAGGGTCTAAGTCCTTTGTTTCTATATTTTTTATTTTCTGAGCTATTCTAATTTTATATAAGAACTTTGTCGAATCTTGTTTAAAGCTTTCCAGGTTATATTTTATGTTTTCTATGGCTGTTCCTATGTCTGTTACTTCAACATTTTTGTGACTTGATTGTTCTCTCGTAAATGTCACCATTACTTTTGCAATAATCATATGGTGGTCACTTCCACATTCTGGCCCTCTAAACACCTTCACGTCCTTCGTTTTTAGTTTAGAATCTTTACGTTGAATGAAATAGTCAATTATTGATTTTAAATTCCTGGTAGGCTGCGTCCATGTAAGTTTGTGTATATTCTTATGGGGGAAGAAACCATTTAATATTTTCAAAGAATGTGCCTCGCAAAAATCTATTAATCTTTGACCATTGTCGTTCAGAATGCCTTCTCCATATCTCCCTATTATTTCACTGTTGGAGCTCTTTCCAGTTCTTGCATTAAGATCACCTAAGATCCAAATTTCTTTCTTCTTATTAATTGTGGCTAGAACAGTTGTTAATTTCTTAAAGTACTCTTCCTTGCTGTCAACCCTTGAGTCATCCGTCGGTGCATATGTTCCAATTACCACTATTTCATGGCCATGTTTCTTAATTTCCATGAGGATAATTCTTTCATCTATTTCTTGCCATGATTTAATACATTTTTTCAGTTTCTGATGTATTGCTATAGACACTCCCCTTTTAGCTCGTTCGCTCTTTTCTACGCTACTATAGAAATGCAGGTATTCGTTTACCTTTTCATTTCCTCTTCCTTTTTTTTTACTTCAGTTAATACACAGATGTCTAGTTTCATTTTAATCAGTTCACGGAAGACCTTCTCCTGTTTTGTCCTTATTCCTTGTATGGTCCAAGCACCCAAATTCATAATCCATTTTCGTTATTTTAAATTTGTATAAATTCTACATGTACGTGCTCAGTTTTCGTAGACCTTAGCAGGATAGTGTGACAATATTTGACCCGTGAATAATAAGTCGATGATTGGGGGAATTAATAAGAAGACACATTTTTTCTTAGCGTGAAATGAATATCTATGGGAGGAAATGTCTAATTTAACACATCAGATGGTAAAAGAAGTCCGGTAGCAACATTCAGCGCTTGTAGTCGCCGACAGAATTATCGATTTCGTTCAACTTACCAAATCGACGGAATGGATCACGATCAGCGCACCTGTTCTGGTATATAGTAGGTAGGTAGGTAGTCTTCGTTCCACACACAAATAATGCCTCGAATGGATTTTTGCTCGGTCTTCTATACAGCCAATGACGGTATAAAAACACGTTTTGTTAAATACATAGGCGTACTCTACACGGTAGTAGGTTATTATCGTCACAGATTATATTATCACATTATCCATTAATTCCAGATCTCCGTATGACGAGTTTAAAGGCAAACACGAACATCTAGGAAGGATCCTCTCCAGCATAAGGATATCTTAAGAGTAATTGGATACTTTAATTATATAACTTTAAGATATTAAACGTTCACTGTGCCATTTTTTTTCTTTAGTTCATGCTAAATTTAAACCCTAATTCATAAGTTGGACCTTATAATTCTATCCTAAATGAGAACCTAAACATCATTATTGATTCAGAGAAGCCCACTTATTATCGACAAATTAAACGGGAGATTGCCCACCCCGTTTGAGAAAACCATTAATCGTAATGGAGGGTTGTTGACGACAAGCACAACACAATACTAACCTGGCCAATGGAACCAACATGCCTCCATGGCGGAGATAGACTTCCCACTTACCTAGATATAGCAATTTTACATAACGTGGGTCAACAACACGAAGTAGAATCTGTGAATGATGGGGATTTGTGAGTGCAGTAGTAACAAACTACCTGCATCCCCACAAAACAAAACGCACAAGCTGGCCAAACTACAAAAGAGTAGTGAGCAAAACGGTAGGAGCAGTTCCTGAAATAAATACCGAACAGTAACTGGAGGAGTATGCCTTAAAACTATAAAATACCATACGAAAAGCCTTAAACGCCAGCACCAAGGAGAAAATAACATTAACCACCAAAGGAGTGTACAGGGACTTCAGCAATATGATCCATACGATCCAAGAAAAAAACTGGCAAAGCAGAAGAGCTAACCGGACTAGGAACCGAGAGAACAAAAGAATTTCTGATGAAATAAATAGATAATTCAAAAAACAACTGAAGGTTTACAGGAACGAAAACTGGGACAACTACATCCAGCGGCTAAATATCAACAAAGATGCGTTCTGGAAGCTTTCACAAATATTGCAAAAGGACAAGAAACCAATTCACACCTTACATAAGAAGAATAGAATGATATATACCAAAAGAGATAAAGCAGAAGTCATAAAAGATACAAGAAAGGGGTTGTAGTCACGAACGAAGTAGAAAGGAGAAGCCGAATTCTAAGAAGGAGAACAGGTCAGTAGGACGTACATACACCTCACCAGATGAGATCAAACAGCTGATCAAAATGACTAACGCTAAAAAGGCTCCAATCAGATAATACAACTAACAGAGATTTAAAAAAATCTGCCAGCAATCGTACATTTAACAGACTTAATCAACTATGTACATCCAGAGATTATGGTACTTTTTTGACAGATGGAAAGAGGCCCATGTGATAATGATAGGAGAATCGTGGGAAAACGGAATTTTTCCACAAAACTACAGGCCCATAAGCTTACTACCAGCAATAAGCAAAATTTCAGATCGAGTTATCTTAGCCAGGTTAAAGGAGGAGTGCGAGATGATAGGGATAGTATCTGAAGTGCAGTTCGGGTTCAGAAGTGAACATTCATGCGAACCTACAGTTCCTAAGACCTACCTACTTGGACCTGCTAAGTACATTTCTAAAGGGTTTAATGAGAGAAAGTATATTGCATCTGCCTTTCTTGATATCAGCAGAGCATTTGACAGAGTCCGGCACGAAGGCTTGCTATATAAAATAAACGAATTTGGGTAAAACAAAGCGATGACATGTCTACTCTCATCATACCTAGTTAACAGCAGTAAAAATTGCAAAGAACAGTGTCTTCTAAAGAATCCTCCGCGTAGTTTTAAGTCTTCTACCGTTTTTTTTAACGATTAATCCCTTCAGGAGTTTGATTTCATAGCATCTACAATATATTTTAATTGTTGTAGTTGACTTTTATTGGAGAGCATTTTACTGATATTTACTTCTCTTATAATCAAATTTTGTTCTATGGTTGGTCCATTTAATTCTTAACATTCTTCACCAACAGAACATTTCAATAACATCTGTCTTTCTCCTTAACTATTGCCTTAGTGTCTAAAATTTGCATTTATATATTAGCATTGAGACCCTTTAAAAGTTGTCCAATCATGGTCTCAGGGTTAATGACATTTGGGTGTCTTTCCAAATTTTAGTCATTTTCCATACAGCGAACTTTTCGACATCATACCTACGTTTCATCACTTCCGACAGTGTCTCTGTGTTGATATTCAATAACCCCAGATATAAGTATAAGTATAAGTACAACATCAAACCCGTCAATCTTGGTTATATGTGGATTATTATTATGTTCGCTATCCACCATAATTTTGTCTTTTTTTAAATTGTTTCTTAGGTTCACCATAACCAAGACTCTTTGAATGAATGATAAAACATTTTCCTTAAGATTTTTCCAAGAAAAATAGTTGCAGTATTCGTAATAACATTAGCCTATATTTTCCAAATTGAATTTGATATTTTAACAAAGTTTAACGAAGGAAAAATATATTTCAAAACAAAAAAAAATCCGCTCTGTATATATATATGATTGAAGTGTTAGTTTAAATCACTGTTTAAAAAGGTTCGATAAGAAGGCAATCTTGTTCGGTAATTCGGTATATAAGAGACATTTTCAAGAAGTATCAAGAGGAGGAACTGTGCGAAGAAAAATATTAAGAGGCCTCTAGCTCAATCAGTAATCTGGAAAGTTATAGTCGTTGTTGAAAATTAGGGGAAACTTTTATTAGTAAAACAAACATTCGCAGCGGCGCTGTAAGCCTCTGAATCTCACACTTATTTGCTAAATGAACTAAATCCAGGAGTCGGCTAGATTCACTTTAAGATCAATACACAACTTTCAGAGTATGAAGTTTCATGTAAACAAACTAATATATCTCTAACATGATAACTTAGTAAACCTTTTATAGCACTACGTATTACTGTAAGTGTTTTCAATTTGATATGTTGTTGAATAATGTTATTCCGTGCAATCCCATTATGTAAAACCATAAGTTAAATTTATTGGTACAATTTATGTTTTTATCTGGGAGTTCCTAATCAATTACAATCTCTCAGATGTTACTACAGCTATTTTAATTTTCTTGCTTTAATTAGGTTGTATGTGTAAAGCAGAGAATTATTCTCGAAGACTCTCCGGTTAATGTGCAATACGAGTATACATAATAACATTTTCAAAATTAACAGTTACTCAATTTTTTTCCTTACATGACACATCAACCAGGCAGGGTTATTATCGTGTATGGATTGTGATACAGAGTTAGAACTTAACGATAGAATATTAACCATAGCAATACGTAAATAGAAATAAACCTAAATCTATACAAAGTAAAATATTAGATTTTTGATAACAGCTTGCAGTCTTTGAGAAAGGCTAAAATATTTTTAGTATCACTGTCTTTTCCAAGAGCACTATTTAATGTTGATGGTAGTTATATATTTTGAGTTGCACATCATACTTGGAGCACTGCAATAACCAATGTTTTACTATTAAGACACTTTTACACATGTCACACACTGGTTTATCAGCACCTTTTAGTAGGTAGTAGTCATGTGTTAACCGAGTATGACCAATCTAGAGGCGAGTGAAGGTCACTTGTTCCCTTCTATTATTAAATTTTGGGAATTTTTGATCGTTAATATTAACTTCGTACAGCTTGGTTGGGGAGTTCTTCCATGTATCCTGCCATATTGAATTATTCTTTTCTTTAAAGAATGTTTTCAGATCGGTGTGAAGAGATTTCGTATTCTCTTCTGCGTTTGGGTTAGTAGGTGCATTTTTTGCTATTTTGTCTACAACCTCGTTTCCTTCGATTCCAGTATGTGACGGTACCCATATAAAATCACATTAATGTTCGTATTTTCTGCATGTTTTAGTTTCTTTTTAATGAGAAGGTAGTGGATGATTACAGTAGAGTTGGTTTAATGCCATTATTAAGCTGAGAGAATCTGTAATAATGATATTTCTCTTTTTTTTTTGTTAACTATCAGAACTAGTGCTTTAGTATCGCATACAGTTCAGCAGAGAATGTTGATGTATATGAAGGTAATTTGTAAGCTTCTGTATAATCTGATGAGTAGATTGCTGCCCCAGAAATAAAATACTCCATACCCACACCATCAGTTCTTAGACTTACAAACTCAATCGCAAGTTCAAACCGTAATGTGACAGCGGACAACTGGTTTAGTTCCATACCTTTAATTCAAGTGCTAAAGAAAAGAGACCTTACCTATGTGGGCACATTGAAGAAAAATAAACGAAAAATTCCTAGCGACTTTTTGCCAAACAGAAGACGACCAGAAAAATCTAGTATATATGGATTTACACATGAAATGACTTTGCTCTCTGATGTCACAAAAGCATCAAAAGCTGTTATACTGGTTTCTTCGATGTATCATTCCGATGAAATTGACAACTCTACGGGTAAGCCTGAAATAATCGCTTATTACAATACAACTAAAGAAGGTGTTGACAGCTTAGATAAAAAATGTGCTACTTACGCATTTGGCCGGCGCACAAGACGTTGGCCGATGGCTGTTTTCTTCGCAGTTTTAAATATAAGCACTGTAAATGCTTATATATTATACAGGTGTTATAAGAACTCCCGTGATATAACCAGACTAAATTTCATGAAAATGTTAGCAAAATCTTTGACTGAACCGTTTTTGCGAACCAGAATGGCAAACGTTTATTTATAAGATGATATTCGACGGTTTATTTACAAGATTGTTAGGCCTAAGTTCGACACCAATTCGCAATATGGGAAACGACGTACTTGATAAACGAGCAACCTGTAAATTTTGTAGCTGGCTGAAAAGAAGAACAAAATTTTGTTGTTGCAAATGTGGCCAACCATATTTGTTTACAATGCTCTAAAACAATTTGCAATAAATGTATTCAATAATAAACAATCGTACAAGAAGAATAAAAAGCAAACACAATTTTCATGTATGCTTAAAAATAATATCCTTTATTTATATTTATATATTTTTTTTATTATTATTTAGCTTTACGTGTCTCGACAGCGTAGGTCACTGACACAGGTACAATTTTATTACATTACATTACAAGAATATACAGTAACATTAGAATTAATAAAGAAATACATTAAATATTGGTACAATTATTAATTATCAAATTCTAAACTACGTTTCTTCTTCTAAATATCCTGGTAAAGCTTGGTTTCATAGAAGAAATTAGTAAGGTTTTGGAATTGATCTGGCGAACTGAGAATATTTTGTAGGTTTTGACTCAAAAGATTATTTTTTCTTTCGTTGTTAAAGTGGGGACAGTCTACGAGAATATGTTTAACAGATAGAATATTACCACAGCGTGTGCATGTAGATGGATCTTGGGAAGTCATTAAATGTTTATGAGTTAGTCTTATATGACCGATTCTAAGTCGGCGAATTAAGATTTTGTTTTTTCGTGTCATGGAAGGAAACTCAAGCTTTTAACGCTGGGATGGATGTCACGAAGCTTGGAAGGGATTTTATTCCAGTGATCTTGCCAAGACATTTGGATCATCATCATCATCATCATTCAATCTTCGCTTATCCACTGCTGGACATAGATCTCCCTCATAATTTTCCATCTATTTCGATCTTGTGCCTCTTGCATCCAATTCCTATGACAACGTTTTAGATCGTCAGTCCAACGTGTTGGTGGACGACCTCTACTTCGGTAGGCATCATCTCTTGGTCTCCATTCCAGTATCCGCTTTGTCCATCTATTGTCTGTCATTCGAGCCACGTGACCTGCCCAGTTCCATTTTAGTGTTGCTACTCTCTCTACTACATCAGCCACTCCTGTTCTTTGTCGTAGCTGGCGATTTGGGATCTTGTCTCGTAGTGAAACGCCCAACATAGCACGCTCCATCGCCCTTTGACACACACGGATCTTTTGAACTGTTCTCCTTGTCATGGTCAACGTTTCGGCACCGTAAGTTAACACTGGCAAAACACACTGATTAAACGTTTTTCTTTTAAGGCATATTGGTATATTAGACGATTTGAAAATATGGTTCAGCTTGCCGAAGGCTGCCCAAGTCAGTCTTATACGACGGAGAAGCTCAACGGTTTGGTTTGGTTTAAACCAAACCAAACCAAGACATTTGGATAATATTTTTAAAATGCGACTGTAAATCTGTATAAAGTTGTATGTTTTCAGTCTCCATATTAGAAGACGAGGCTTGTTTTGCAAAGAGGTCGGCTAGTTCGTTACCTGGGATTCCTACATGAGAAGGAATCCAGATCATGGTTATGGATACTCCCATTGAGATTAAACACTCGAAAGAGTTTTGAATAGCTTGAACCAAAGGATGTACCGTGTACATACTTTTGAGAGAATAGATAGACGCTAAAGAGTCTGTACATATTGCTACTTTTTTATATTTTGGAGATAATAAGTTTGTAGCTTGGAGAATAGAGAATAATTCAGCAGTATGTATGCAGCAGAAAAGCGGAAGATTACAAGATGTGATTAAATCAGTGTTTAAAGTTACAGCACATCCAACAGCTGTAGAACTCTTAGAAGCATCTCTGTGTATAAAATTTTGTCAAATCTGTTGTTAGCAATTAATTCTTTAAAGGTTTGCCTTAGAAATTGTGGATTTGTCTGATGCTTATCATAATTAGCTAACGAGAGATTAAAATCGGCTATCGATTTATTCCAGGGAGGTTTAGGTGATATTAATATTGGAGTTGTGACTGAAGGATCGATATTTTTCAGATGTGGTGAGAGATACTGTGGCATAGACTGAAGTTTAATAGGAGAAGGAGAGTTTAAAAGTTCATTACTTAATAATTTATAAGCTGGGTTTTCGGTATTAGCTGAGATTCGAGACGAATATTTTAAAAGAAGTTGCCGGCGACGTAGCCAGAGGGGAAGTTCATTAGCCTCTCTGTATAAACTCTCTGCAGGGCTCGACCTAAAGGCTCCAAGGCATATTCGGAGTGCAGTGTTGTGTACAGAATTAAGAAGTTTTAAATCTGATGGGCTAGCTGACATATAAATGAAACTGCAGTAGTCTATTTTAGAACGATCAAGACATCTATAAATCTGAAGCAATGAGTCTTCGTCTGCACCCCAATGATGATTGGACAGAGTTTTTAATAAGTTAAGATTTGTCATGCACTTAGTTTTGAGATCTTTTAAATGGCATTTCCAAGTAAGTTTACTGTCGAATATGAGTCCTAAAATCCGCATACTCTTTACTGTAGGTAGACAAGTACCATTTATGGTAATTTTAGGATTTATAGTACTGGCTGTCCTGCGAGAAAACTTAATGATTTTTGTCTTTTTAACAGAAAAGTTAAATCCACTTACTGAAGTCCATTCAAGCAATTGGTCAGTAGCATTCTGAAGTAGTTTGCAAGTGGCAACAGTGTCTTTACCTCGGCAGAAAATTATTAGATCATCTGCGTAGAGTGCGAACTTGACCGGAAGCTCAATTTTATTACATATATCGTTTAAAACAAGAATAAAGAGTGTAGGACTTAATACCGACCCTTGGGGAACGCCATCCGTTTGTTTGAAAGTCCTAGAGATTTTGCCATTCTCTCTTACGTTAAAAGTTTTATTTGTTAGAAATTGATTAATAAATGAAGATATATTTCCAGATATACTGTACTCCTCGAGTTTAGCTATAATAAGAGGCCTATACAGAGTATCGAATGCTTTTTCGATATCAAACGAAACAGCTATTAGGTCTTGTTTGCATTAAAAGGCGTTAATGATTGAAGTTTGGAGGATTGCTAGATTGTCTGCTGTACTTCGGTGTGATCTAAAACCTGATTGTGCCAAATTTATTATTTTATATTATTCTAGAAACCACAGAAGTCTTTTATTGATCATTTTCTCCATAAGTTTGCACATTGTACATGTAAGAGAAATTGGTCTGTAGGAATTAAGATCAGTTGAAGGTTTGCCTTGTTTTTTAACAGGAATTATTATGGATTTTTGCCACAAATTTGGAAATGATTTTTTGGTCCATATTAAATTGTAAATTTCCAGCAGTTTAGCTAGGCTAGGACTTGAAAGATTTTTAATAAAGATAAAAGGAATGTTATCTGGACCTGCAGCTGAATTTTTGCAACAGAACAATGTGTCTGATAATTCTTGTAATGTAAACGGCATATTTAGAGAAATTAGATCGGATTTTCTGCTATCAGATAAACTGGAGTTTAGATTAGTAGACATGGGAATTATTAGTTGCTTTCTTATGAAAAGTTTCACCCAAGATGTTAACAATTTGTTGACTACAAGTGACTGTGCTGTTTTGAGTAAGTATGGCAGAAATTTTTGAATACGTTTTCTTTCCTGTCATGTGTTTAATTTTTTTCCAAATTTTGCTAGAAGGAGTATCAGTATTTATGGATGAGACGTGTTTTTTCCATAAGTCTTTTTTGCTTTGTTTAATTACATACCTAGATTGGGCTCTCAGTTTTTTTAATGTAATTAAATTTTCTTTGGTACTGTCTCTGCGGTATTTGTTTAATGCTGCCTTACTTTGCTGTAAAGCCAGAGAGCATCTTTCATTCCACCAAGGTGTTGTTTTACTAGACGAAGAAATTGCTATTTGTCCAATATTTGCTTCAGCAGCGGAGATTATACAGTTATTGAAAGCGCCAATATTTTCATTTGCATCTTCTGATAACTGCAGCTGATTTAATTTGCTTTCGGTATATAATCGAAAGCCATCCCAGTTGGCATTAGAAATGTTCCATTTTTTAAAGGGGTCGAAATGTTTTGCAGATTTTTCAAATATTAAAATAGGATAATGATTACTGTCATAAAGATAGTCAGCTGGTTTCCATGTGAGGTTAGGATATATTTTTGGGTGGCACAAACTTAAATCTATTGAGGAGAATGTACCAGTAGCAATATTAAATTGAGTTTTAGAATGATTATTCATCATACAAGTATCGGTAATATTTAATACATTTTTGACAGTCTTTCCCCGGCCGAAGGTTTTCTCAGAACCCCACAATGTATTGTGGGCATTGAAATCTCCAACAAGAATGAAAGGTGAAGGAAGTTGGTAGAGGTCCACTAAATCAGCTTCGGATAAACTATAATTTGGAGGAATATAAATACTACAAACTGAAATTTTGTTTGGACACCAAATGTTAACGGCGATAGCTTCTAGTTTTGTGCATATGGGAAGATGTGTGGAGTAGAGATCATTGGATACGAATATGGATGTTCCTCTGCTAGCTCTAAGATAGTCAGTTCTCAAGAAATGATATCCTACAAAACCATTTAGAAGTCTTTTGTGGTCAGATTTGAAATTTGTTTCTTGTAAACATACTATGTCGGCAGTAGTATCAACGATTAACTTTTGAAGGTGTTCAAGTCTAGGGTAAAACCCATCACAATTCCATTGAACTAGATTGAAATTTATTAAAAAGATGATTTTTGGGAATGTTGGGAGGTATCTGAGAGATATTCCTCATCCGGAGGTTCCAGTGATGACAGGAAATTTATGCTCACTGTGTCTGCTGTGTCAGACTGAAAATCTTGTTTAAGTTTTTTTGATATTCGTGTAAATCTGTTTTTTAGTGACCTATCTGTTAGAAAAGGATAAACATTATACATGTCAGAGAGTAATGATTTGATGTCATGTGTAAACTGTTGGGCTTCAGATAATAGATTGCTACTACCGTAACTATTTTCAAGAAAACTTATGAAATTGTCTACAGAAGTGGAAAAAGAGTGTGATGACTTACTAAAACAGTCTTTTATTGCTTCTTTTGAGGCATCCGTGATTTTGGAACTATCAGACGAATCTTTTTTTAACTTCTTCCTAGCTTGTTTCATTGGTTTTCTGTTTGTATCTTGATAAGGAGGTGGCATTGCAGGTGAAATTTCTTCTTGCGTTTCTGACACGTTGATTACGTTGGAATCTGTTGAATTCGAAAAGGCTCTCTTCATTCCAGGGACAGGTGAGGATGGTATTTCTTCAGTTCTTGATGGATTCTCTGTAGAAACTGAAGGGACATTTGTGTTTGGGCAATTGTTAGCTACATGTCCAGATTGTTTGCATAGAAAACAGAGCATTTTATCGGTAGACAAAAATATGCGATGTGCATTACCTTCAAATAAAATGACCAATGAAGTTTGGATCTCGTAGTTACCATTCGGTGGGACTATATAGACTTGTCTACGGAAGGAAAGAATATGGTTATATTCGTCGTCTGGAATTCCTGCTCTTAGAAACGAGATGGGTGAAGCAATCTGTAGGCCATAATCTTTGAGTGCTGTCTCGATAAGCTCATGTGGAATAGATGGACATATATTTGATAAAACTAGACGTTTAGCTGGTGTAACTAGTCTTCTAATATTATGGTCTACGTCTCCTACGCGAACAACAGGATTATTTGTGAGTAATAGGTCCACACATTCTATATTGTTTAGGTAAATGCACAATCGGTTGTTCGATATTCTGGAAGCGAAGCTGATGTTTTTCGGCCCAATAATATTTCCAATTGATTTGACGTAGTCAAATAATTTAAGATTGTTATCAGTTATATGGAACACTATAGTCTGCTCTTTTTTTGGGAATGTAGTTTTAGGTGTAGCTCTGGCAGCAGCAACATATGAAACTGGAGATCTGTTACTTTCAGTTGTATTACTATTATTTGCCGTTGGGGAACTTAGATTTCATCTCGCCCCTGTAGTCAGAAGCGATAATAGCCTGGTCGCTACTATTTGTGGGTTGTGTTTGCTATAGGCAACCTTAAATACGGCATGCCGTAAAACTGGTTGCCTATACGAACTAGGAAGTTAGCGACTATTCTGATGCTAGTATCACAGAACAATATTTATTACAATTGACAGAACTAGTGTCTTTGTTGGTTATGTTTTCAAAATAATATAAAGTAAATTAATTAATGTACAACTCACTTTGAGTCAGTTATAACATCATTTCACAATTCACTGTGTTCCATCAACTATATGGTTCAAATTTTAGATATAACAGTTTTGTTTATATCCGAAAATATTGACAAAATTTCGGCACTTCACACACAGAACTTAACTCGTTCAGTTCCCGTTGACCTGTCTGCATAGATAAAGAATATATCCTGTCTGTTTCAAATTTAATGTTCGACTGTTAGTATAAATTACATGTATTAAATAAAAAAATTATTTATATATATGAATACATTTATAAAAAAAGGTAATCCTACATAATTCTCCAAATTGCGTTAGCCCTAGCCCGTCTCCCAGACGGAGTATACCACTTACGTAGTTATTTATATGCATAACACTTAGGGGTTAAACAAATAATTAGTGATATGCAAAGTCACATACATAATATAAAATATTAGTTTAATATTAATATTGATAGTAAACTAAATGTAAGAACAAAAATACAATATTTCGGGATATTATCATGTTCATAAAAATGTAAACATTTTCCGTGAAAATAAATTAGAAAATTTTAAGAATAAAGTTTACACTATAGATCTTGACATAATTATTTTAAAATCATTGTAAATCCTTTGAACTGGTTTAATGGTAGACATCATAATAATTTACAATTGTAAATAAATAATATCGTTTGGATGACAGGTTGGTAGGAATTTTAAAATTTGTAGACGAAGGAATCGCAATTTTTATGTCTTTTACATTCAGCGAGCATTTGAAAAAGATAAAAACTGACATTAAAACTTTCAGCTCGTTTTAGCAGGCTAATTTAAATGCAGATGTAAAATATAAAAAGTATCTGAGCGTACCTTCATAATGCACACTGTTGACTTGTGTGGGTATTAGTTTTGAAGGGAGTGAGTCGACGTTTTCACTTTTATACCCGGTTTGCCTAGTTTTTTTATCACAGTGCAGTAACAATAATGCTGGCGGAATTTAAGAGGTGTGCACGAAAATGAAATCTCTGCGTGCTTTGTTTTTATTCATGCAAAGTTGGAAAGTTAGTTTTAATTTATCTTTAGTGATATGTACATTCCGTTACTTTAACAAATGTATTGTGTGTGCATATTTAAGATTTTCAGACAAGAAAATATGTTTGTACACCAAACTTTCATTAAATTTATTAGGTTTTAGCAACCTAAAACAACAAGTTTTTCTTAGTATTCAAATATTACTTTATTACAAAACAAGAATGTACTCCAGAACTTCTTGTCGAGAAATTTAATTGTTTTTGTCAATATATTTTTGGATTTTTTTTATTTAATTTAACATGCTTGTGACAGCTGCGGTCATTAGCACGAGGTACCGTAGATACAATTATATATAAGATACAATTACATATTATATACCATAGTTATATATTAATAAGTAAGTTTTCTAGCTTCAGGAACTGGATAGCTGTGATGACTTGGCTCTGGTTCTATAATATATCTGTGATGTCGCCATTCATGATCAGTTCTTGACGTCGTTAATTATAATAAGGGCAGTCCACAAGGATGTGTAGAACAGTTAGTGGTGATAGTGACAGATTGGCTTAGGTGAAGAATCCATTAGGTGACCATGTGTAAGTCTGGTGTGACCGATACACAATCTTCTAGCAGCAACCATCTCATTTCTAGGTATACCAAGGATAACGAACCGCTCAATCGTCTGATCTATTTGACGTAAAAGTATAGTGGATTGGTTACAATGATTCTGACAGTAATTTCTTACGAGTTTCTTTATACTAGTTTTTAGGTCACTGGCGATTTGTATATTACTTAGTGTAAAATTGGATATAGAGGCTTCTTTGGCAAAGCGATCGGCGTTGTCACCCGTAATCTCGATGTGGAAGGGAATCCATATGGTAGTGATATGGATGTCGTGGATGATAAAGTTTTGATAAGTGTCATGGATTTTTCCTACAAGAGGGTGATTAGTGAATAGATTATTGATGGACTGGATACAGGCAAGGGAGTCTATAAAGATGGCAATATGTTGTTGGGTGCTGTGCAGAGTTTAAAGGCTTGGTAAATAGCATACAGTTTACCAGTGTGTAACCGCACAACCAACCCCCGTTTCGCAAATTAAAAATTTCTAGTAAGGATTTCCTCATCAAATATTGGCTGGTTTTAGCCTTACTAAACTTTATAAGTGACACATTAAATTTCGGTGTAAAGTTTTGGTCCAAGAAGAATTCTGGGGGATCGGGAGAGGGTTAATTAGGAATAATTTTATATGTGATATTAAAGTTGGAAGTAGGAGGGGGATAGTATGTATGCGTGGAGTAGGAGGGTGAGTACTTGTATAGTTGGGTAATGTCGGTAAACAGAGGCAAATAGCAGTATTATGTACTGATTTAAGGGTTTGTAAGGATTTTTTGGATGCTGACATATATACAAAGTTGCCGTAATCGAGTTTAGAGCGAATAAGAGAATACTTTTAATAATGTACATCCGCTAGCGCCCCATTGGTAGTAAAAAAGTGTTTTGATAACATTTAAACGTTTTAGACACTCTGCTCTAGTTTCCTAAATATGTTGTTTCCAAGAAAGTCGGGAGTCGAATATTAGTCCTAGAATTTTGCGGTGATCGATTTGACAGAGGGTGGTTATTCACTAAGATTTTAGGAGCAGTGGAGAGTGTTTTTCTGGTGAATTTGATGAGTTGTAATTTTGTAGATGAGATGTACAGGCCGAGGGCAGTCCATATATTTTGTAATAAGTTCACTGATGTTTGGAGAAGTTTCCAAGTAGTAGTGGTAGCTACACCATGGCAATAAATGTCAAGGTCAACAGCATATTTAGTAAATTTGACTGGGGAGGAAAGACTGTGGCATATATGGTTAATCGATAAAATAAACAATGTGGTGCTTAATACAGAGCCCTGAGGGACTTTGTCTTGTTGGATGTGGGGTAGTGATAGGCAACCATTTACAGAGACTCTGAAGGATCTAGAGCTAAGAAAGTGCTGGATGAATTTTAAAAAATTTCCATTAAAGCCGTATAATAGTTTCTCGAGAATAATCTGTCTAGGTATTTTATCGAAAGCAGCTTCAATATCAAAAATGCAGTTAATCACTTCTTGACTGTTATTAATAGCTTCGGCAATGTGTGTATGAAGGAAGACGATGTTATCGCTTGTGGAATGATGTCGGCGAAAACCAGATTGTTCTTTAGGTAAAATTTGGTGTTTTTCAATAAACCATCAAAGACGCCTGTTTATCATCTTCTCCATTAATTTGCACATGGTGCAAGTGAGAGAAATCCATCTGTAGGACTGACGAAAGGTTGGTGTTTGGCCATGTTTTAGGACAGGTATAATTACGGATGTGTTTCATTAAGTAGGAAATATTTAAGAAGACCAGATAGAATTATATATATCTAATAGGATAGTGAGGCAGTGGTTTTTAAGAAAAATATAAGGCATATCATCAGGGCTGGCGGAAGTATTTTTGCATAAGGATAAGGCAGATGTAAGTTCAGTCAGTGAGGAGAAGAATTAATATTGTCGATATCTTGTAAGTGCTGTGAAGTGAGATTGTAGGAGAGCGGTTCTTCTGTAGAAGATGAAATAAGGGGTTTGAGTTTCTTGTGAAATTGCTCCACAAATGTGTTAGATAGGGTATTGCAAACAATATGGCTGTTGCTAGAAGAAGTGCTATTAGAGATTAAATGGGTAATCTTGGTGATAGTTTTTTGTCCCTGGACTTATCGAACTTTTTTCCTCATTGTGTTAGCATTCAAAGACGATACATAGTTAAGTCAGGATGTTTTCTTGCTCTGATTGATACCGTATTTGGCTTTGGCTTTCAGCTTTCTATACTTAATTAGGTTTTCAGGACTTTTATGTTTGCGGTATTGATTGGGCGCAGTCTTTGATTGTCGAATTGCGAGTTTACATTGAGAGTTCCACCAAGGGGTACAACTTTATGTCGGTAGCTAATTGTGGTTTTGCCAATATGAGTTAATGCTGCTTTAATTATGGCATCTGAGAATAATTTTATGGAATCGTCAATATTATTAGAGTTAGATAATTCGCATATAAGGGATTCAGATTATTTGGAAAACTCTGGCTAATTAATTTGCTTAATAACTGTCGAAATAATAAATGTGGTTGCTAGGGCATAAAGCACTCTAAAATAACGTACTGGTAGTTTCCATAGAACAACAAAGCTCTATTAAAATCTGTAAAATCTTTGAACTATGCTTTTGCATCTAGAAAAGACGTCTTGAAATTCTGAAATTTTAAAATGGCTAGAAAAAAGTTAAAACGGTGAAAGGATGGCCCGCCAAAAGCAAGCACATATCAAGAAGATATTAGCAACATTAACAAGAGGTTCTCATGTAGAACAGTCAACAACTGAAGATAGTCATAGAGATAAAAGCTAAACATTGTCAACTAATGAAATATCGTTAAAAGATAGGGACATCTCTCGAACACGAAGAGGAATAAACAAATTTAGCTACTTTGAACATGAAACGCTTAATTCTTTATAACGAGTATACATGGTAACACATGCCTCCAAGGGCGTTGGTCTATCTCACGATATCCCTCCATTATTCCTTTTTGCCGCCAACATCTTACTCTACGCCTACTTCCTTCCGGGTCCCCCAGGAAGACTGTTAAAACTGTACTATTATATATTTCCAGATCAAGCAAGTTAGCACAGTTTTTGCCTCATATAAATTAATTGCCGATAAGTCTTGTCGTATTAACGTGTTAAGATTACAGTTTTAATTCAGTGATTTGTTTGGCCAAAATTATAACTTGCTATTAGGTAATTCTTCTTCTTCAAGTGCTCCGCGGCGGAGGTCGGCAATCATCATAGCTATTCGGACTTTTGAGACGGCTGCTCTGAAAAGTTCATTTGATGTACATCCGTACCACTCTCTCAGGTTGCGCAGTCATGACATTCTACGCGTCCCTATGCTGCTCTTTCCTTGGATCTTTCCCTGCATAATCAGTTGGAGCAAAGTGTATTTCTCTCCATGTGTAATATGTCCAAGATATTCCAGTTTTCTTGTTTTAATTATATTTAAAATTTCTATTTCTTTATGTATCCTTCTCAGAACCTCTGTGTTTGTGACGTGTTCTGTCCACGATATTTTCAGAATTCTTCTATACAACCACAGCTCGAATGATTCCAGTTTTTTCATTGATGTCGCATTCAAGGTCCAACCTAACTCTTAGTTCCAATTTTAAATCCCTTGTACATAGCACTCTTCTCATTTTGTTGAAATTTGCTCTAGCCTTTTCTATCCTGACTTTGATCTTCTGAATGTAATCATTTGTGGAGTTAATCATTGTTCCCAGTTATGCATATTTGTCCACTTGTTCGACGTTGGGTCCGTTTATTAGAAGATTCTTGTTATTGGTTTGAGTTTTTGATATTCTCATAAATTTGGTCTTCGTAACATTCATTGTTAGACCATACTCTTTTCCATACTTCGCTATTCTGGTTACCAGTGTCTGAAGATCTTCAATATTTTCGCCTAAGATCACAGTGTCGTCCGCATATCTAATATTGTTAATGGGAACTCCATTTACCTTTATTCCAGCTGTTTCACTCTCAAGAGCGTCTTTCAGGATGTCTTCGGAGTAGGTATTAAAAAGAATTGGTGACAATATGCATTCTTGTCTCACTTCTCATCTAATTTCAATTTCGTCTGACAGCTGTTCGTTATCACGTACTTTTGCTCGCTGTCTATAGTATAAATTTGATATGATCCTGATGTCGTTGTAGTCAATCTTCTTTGATTTCAGGACATTCATTAATTGTTTATGTCGTACTTTATCGAATTCTTTATTATAGTCAATAAAACATACGTATATATCTTGATTGACGTCCAGGGATCTTTGTATATGTATATTAAGTGAAAAAAGAGCTTCATGCGTTTCTAGGCCTTTGCAAAAATCAAATTGTGTATCATTAACATCTATGTCCAGTTTGTGATATATTCGGTTATGGATGACTTTTAGTAGTAACTTTAGCACATGAGACATCAAGCTAATGGTGCGGTAATCACTGCATTCTCTTGTGTTTTTCTTTTTGGAAAGACAAATAAAAATCGACGTTAACTACTCTTTGGGTAAGACGCCTGAACTATAATTTTGGTTCAAGAGTGTCACTAAAACATCAATGTGCTTCTCATTTAGAATTTTTAGGATTTCTATAGGAAGCATGTCAGGTCCAGGGCTTTTCCCACTCTTCATTGTTTGTAATGCGGGTAATATTTCTTCTTTTGTAATATATCTATTTCTTCTGACGTAAGTTCTATGTTCTTCAGATCTCCTCTTTCATCATCGAACAATTCGTCGATATATTAGGTAATAATAAACAAAAATTAAGCTATTTTTTAACACAAGTGATATAAACCACATACATCGCTTAGATATTTCACTATAAAATTTATCAGAATATGCTTTGAATTATTGTCGGAGCTGATTTTAACACATTATATCTGTAATTTATTAGGCTCGGATTTCTAATATATTTTTGTAAGTGATACATTGTGACATATCTAGTGATACTTCTTATTAAATCATATCGTATTCAGTATAACTTGTATACCCCATATATCCTTTTTTCTATTATTTTTTTGCTGAAAAGATTTTCTTCACTTTACATACATTTTGTTTGCTTTTAATGACTTTTAATATTATTTCTCCGGAAGAATTTCTCAGAAGAATCATTAACTGGAGAATGACTTGACATATTTGTTTTCGCTCGACAGTCCTTAAAGGCGAAAAGTTTTAATAGATTCCTGCCGTTTCTTTCTGCCGGGTTTTTTCTATTTAGCTTCCTGAATATTTTTTACCGCCTCCCTCCATTTTATTTGGGCTAGTCCTTTTTTTCTTCTTTTGTACAATCCTAATTATCTATTCATACTCACAGACACTTAAAGAGATCTCACAGTATAACACAGAGGGTCATTTAACGATCAACATTTCAACATGTTTGGAGTTTCTCTGAGAAAACATACGACATGTGGACGTGCGAAGTAGACGAAGGTGGAAGATGTTATTGGAAGAATTGCGCAAATGAAATGGAGCTGGGTAGGACACGTGACAGAACAAAACGAAAGATGGACAAGACACATTGTATATTTATTGAAGACCACGCCCGCTCGTAGTAAAGGAAGGCCACAAGAGCGGTGGCTAGACGACATCAAAACAAAAAAATCAGTGGGGAGAAACTTGCACCAAATAGCACAAAACAGAGAAGCGTAAAGAACTCATGGGGAGGCTTTTGTTTAGGAGTGAAGATGGGTTTAGGATGCTCTAGAAGAAGATTTAATTTTTTGCTTTAGTTTTTAACAATAATTGTTTAATGTTTGCAGTTACTTTTTTCCAATATAAAATTTTCCATTGAACTGTGATTTTTATAGGTATTTAACGTTTCTTTTCTTTGCTGACTCCAACGTCACATTCTTTGTCCCATCACGATGGCGACAACTGTTTATTTGTTTCTAAAATGTTTATTAAAAAAATTTAAAAAGAGGGCTTGAAGGCCTTAAATTGGGCTTAAATTGAACGGCTTGAAGCAAATTTGATGTAAAAAGAAATGATATTTAGGCCAATTGACTTTATAAGTATTCCATTTAGACTTAAGATAGATAATATCATTTTGTGTTACAAAATAGTGATTAAGCTACGTTATAATAATGAAGTGGTCTGAGCCTCATGCATCTGCTATATTTGAACAGTCTATGCTATTAGTGAGGTCTGGCGAGCGATAAGTAGACTGCAGATTTAATACCGAATCTAGAAATTTTTGTCGGGGACCGTCGTTAAGGAGAACAAAAGAAGACTGATTTAAGGCATTAACATATTTGAACCAGAGACTTTAACTTTGTAAGACTCCCATAAATCGAGATGGATGTTGAAACCACCTCCAATAAATTGTTGAACCATTCGAGTTGTTTAGAAGTTCGTTATATTTTATTGTTAGTGTGACATCTGACCGACAATAAACTGCTATGAAAGATATGCTATTAACTACAACCGCATCATCATTATCATCATCATCCAGCCTTTATTTATGACGTCCACTGCTGGACATAGACCTCCATTAAACTCCTCCATTTTTTGCGATTTTGTACTCTTTGTTGCCAATTTTTCGTGGAACGCCTGATGTCGTGAGCCCAACGCAGCTTTACGTTTTTTTTTGGGATTTTCTGTTTGAGATTGCATGTCTAGATATAGAATTTGATCCGATAGGTTGTGGCAACAATGGTGTATGAATAGGGTCTTTTATAAAGGTTTCGACCCACTGACATAGGATATAAATTGCCAATGTTTTGGTCATACAGTTTTTCAAAGATTTGAACAGATCTTTCTGACATACCATTTGATTGGTGATAATGTAACCTTGACATTTTACAATCAAATTGCCACTTTTTAGTAAATTCTGTAAATTTATAACTTCTTTACTGTTCACCAGTGTCACAATATAAAATATTTAGTTTTCCATTACGAGCAAATTGTGATTTTAGAGCCGCTATCACATGAGGAGTATCTTCCTGATTAAGTTGCTGAGTTTCAATAAATTTACTATAATAATCAATAGGCAACAAGTAGGGTTTACCTCTAAAATAGAAAATATTAGTACCAACTACTTTTCAAGGACCATGTAGAACGTCCCTTAGTAATAAAGGATCAGAACTATTAGTTTTTTGAAATTTTAAACATGTTTTACTTTTTTTTTAAAGATTGTCTATTTTTTGCCTATTAAAGGCCAAAATAAAACATTAGCCTTATTCTTTGATTTCTTAATGCCCATGTGGATATATATTAACTCTAACTCTTCACCAACGTGGTGAATTAATTTTACATAAACGACGTGGTAGAGTTCCTGGGACTTCAAGTTGTCAAACTGACAATTTGTGTTCTGAATATTATGTTAGAGTTATGGAAAGTTAAAAAGACATTTAAAGAAAGCATATTTTGGTCAAGCAAGACGTTGGTTAATTTCTCGTTCTCGAAGAAGTGGTTCATATAGTTGTTGTGCCAAAATCTTCAGAAACTCTAATCTTGTATACTTTGTTCTGTTGGCACAAGCCTGGTGAATAATATATGCATTTAATGTACTCATATCGATTATTCTGGAAAATATGGCCATCGGCCAGCGCCTGGTTATTCGACTTCACGAATATTTTGTGCATTTTTCGTCCACTGAATCTACGCCTGCTTTTGTATTGTTATAAAAGGCATTTATTTCCAGTAACCCAGTTTCGATATCATTTTATTTCGTGTGATGCAGCGAGGATATTAAAAGCACAGCCCTATTTTTCTTTGGCACTCGAGAGATTATAGTTTTAGTTTTTGTAAATCCGTATAAAGTTGAGTTTACAGATCTTGATCTAGATGGTAGGACCGCTTTAGGGATTCCTCTCTTATTCCTTTTCATAGTGCCAACATTTGTTAAATTATTATTTACTAAAACATCTACAAGTTCCACTGATAGTGTACCAGTTGTCGCCTGTAACATTTCTATTAGAGTTTTTTTTCTTTTGCAGTCAAATCCTCTAATGCATCAGATCCCTTTCCAGAATATATATATATATACCGATTCGGCAAATTTTCAACTACCGTATACGTTATTCAGTATGTGGAACAAAGATAACACTTAATTGTTTGAATACGAGTGAGACACAATCCACGCACTTGGAGTAGCGAGTCTAATTTTTAAACAGTGTTGCGAAATTTCTGTAACATAACTCCTTCTAAAACATTAGTCGGATACATGAGTGTAACATAATGTTTAAATCCACTGCAGTTCATTGTAGAATGAAAATTAATATTGTCCCAACAAACCTTACATGAAGTAATCATGTAAGTATTATTTTTTAAACGATTATATCATTACTTCATTAATTAACAAAGAATACTGAATTGAGAAATTGAGATGCGACAACAGCGTGAGCTAAATAAATATCGCACTTCAGTAGACAGACAAATAGTATAAACCATTTGCCCTCTCTACGACTTCTTCTCAAAAGAATAGGCGGTCCTTATCTGTACAGCAGGTTTAAGGTCAATAAGGTAAGATCTATTTCTTTGATTTTTAGCTGTCGTGGTAAAAGGTTGAAAACAAATAATTAACATGCCAAGCGTATACAGTAGAACCTCGATAAGTTAAATTCCAAGGGAAAAACCAAATATTTTAAGTTATAGAGGTTTTAAGTTATCAAGGGTCTATGTTGTGATGGATTAATATAGGTCAAAAGTTCATTAAAATATAGGCATTTATTATACACTACATTACTACATAAACTACATTGATTTATTATATTCGTTACAAAAAGTTAAAGCAATAATTAAAGGTATAGTCTACTAAAAAAAGTCTGTGATTTTCTTTTGTTTTAAACAATTCATAGATTCTAAATCGATTTGATTTTCAATAACATAGAGAAGAAAATACGTTATCTTTTATGTTTCTACACTGCTCTATAAATGATCGTACAGTCGTTATAGCACTCTTGCTTCGTTGATTGATATGCTCTTAGATGAAGTTTGTGGGTCGTCATTAAATTCATCGTCTTTATAACTTTAAATACAGTACATGTTGTTATTCCATTATTCAGGATCATTATTATCATCCTCTTCAAAATGATTTCTTGAGGTTCTGAAGAAAAACCACAGGTTCTAAAGCAGTTTTTCACTGTAAGGAATGTTACGTTTTGCCATGTTTTGTCCACCATCCTCATTAGTTGAAGAACATTGATAGAAGAAATCTTATTTTGCTCCATATCAGCTATCATTCTTCTAACAACTTCTTTTCTGTATAATGTTTTAAAATTTTTAATGATACCCTGATCCAAAGGTTGAAGTTGTGATGTTGTGTTTGGTGGAAGAAATTGTACTTTGATTGCCTTTAATGGTGGTATGTCCCCGTGTGCTGTTCAGTTGTCGATGAACAGAACAATTTTTTTATTTCAAGTTGCCCTTTGCTAATCTATATTAATCAGCCATTTTTTAAAAAGTTCTGCTGTCATCCATGCTTTTTTATTGGCTTCATAATCCATGGGTAGTGATTTTAAACCTGCAAAACACCGAGGTTTTTTTGACTTACCTATATAATTAGAGGTTTGAGTTTTTCTGTGCCCGTAGAATTTGCACAAAGCAGAATCGTAAGTCGTTCCTTGCTGTGTTTTTCTCTATGACATTTTTTTATTTTTGAATGTTAATGTTTTTTCGGGAAGACATTTAAAAAACAGACCAGTTTCATCAGCATTAAAAACATCATTGGGATCATAATCATTCACTAAATTATGCAAGTCAGATTTCCATTCTTGGCAGACTGATTTGCTTACGCTAATTTTTTTTTTACGCGCATTTTTTTAAGGCTAAATTAATCGTTTATTGAAATTCTCTAACCAGCCATTGCTGGCTTTAAAATTATCGATTTTTAGTGAATTAGCGAACTCTACAGCCTTTTCTTTCAGTATGGGTCCACTGATACTGATGTTTTTGTTTCGATACTGTTTTAACCACGTAAACAAACACTGTTCCAAATTAGGGAATTCGGCAATTTTTGTCTCCTGATTCTTGTTTTTTCAATAGTTCGGTTTCTTTTTTTATGATGATTGATAATGTACTCTCGTGTATTCCAAACAGAGCCGCAACTTCTTTTCTTTTGAATCCATTTTTCACTGCTTCTATAGCTTTTAATTTATCAGCATATGTTAGCGTTGTTAATTTTCTTTTTGAACTCATTTTAAGCAAGGTATCACACACACACACACAGTACCTAAATCGATGTTTCTAGAACATTGATCAAAACTTATGATACAGTAAGCTGTTCAGCTGTCATTGGTAAACAATTTTATGTTATAGAGATTGTGAAAACATTTCTTTAAGTTACTGAGGGCCAATATTGATATTATTTATTTAAGTTATCGAGATTGTGTATTTTAAGTTGTAGAGGTTTTGGACTCCGATGGGAAGGGAACATATAATTTTTTGAAGTTATAGAGGTTTTTAAGTTATTGAGGTTTGACCTATCGAGATTCTACTGTATTTTCAAAAAGAAAAGATTCAAATGGTGAAATGGTATTATGGGAACCATTCTATTGTAGAAATAATACAGTTATTTATTGCTGCTTTTTAAAAACAATAACTTTTAAAAAAATGTTTTCCGATGAATCTTCATTCACAATCCATAAACGTCATAATCCATCTGTCGTCCGCTATTGGTCTAGGGAAAAGAAACATTTGATTATTTCTGTGAAAACACAATTCCCAAAGAAATTAAATGTGTGGACTGGCATTTATAACGATAATTGGTTCATTTTTTATTACGGGAAATCTGAATGGACGAAAGTATCTAGATTTATTACGCAATCAGATTATTCCAGCAGTTCGAAACCTTGCGGTTAACTTCGATGATGTTTGGTTTCAACAGGATGGTTGCCCAGCACATAATGCAATCGAAGTTACATTGGAACAAAAATTTAGCACCTTTGGTATTTTATTTCTTAGGAATGCTAAAATCAAAATTATATCGGCATGAATTCGAACGAGCCACCAATTTAGCAGAATTGTAAGAAAAAATTGTTCAACTTTGTAGTCGAGTACAACCAAATCAGCTAAATGCAATGAGACTTGCTTTAATTGATAGATTCGGATTTTGTTTAGTTTAAAATGGTGGTTTGTTTGAACATTTAATTGGTTAGAGATTTTTTAAAAATGCCTTTAATTTTAATTATTTAGAATAATTTTTTTGATTGGTTTTTTTCTTATAAAAATAATATTTATATTTAGTTCATGTTTGTTAAGTTAATTACTGTTTTATTTCCTAGCTACCACAGCTAAAAATCTACAAAAATTACACTTAAAACTCGAATACCTATAAGTGTTTGAGTTTTTCTTAAAGATTTACCGACGGAAAGTTGGCGACGAAATAATTTTATGCAAAGAACTGCACCCCATCAATGTCCGATAATTACTGTCTGTCATGGGTCATGGGTGTATTTTTATGCCGCTTCGCACTGTAAAAGAAGGCGTTGCTTAAAATTTTAAACTCTTCAGGGGAATAATGCTTTGTTGCCACACATAAATTACTTAAATCACTGTTCTTTGTTAACTAATAAAGTAATTGATAAAATCGATTAGAAAATAACAATTACGTGGCTACTTTATTTGAATTTTTTTGGGACAATATTAATTTTTATTCTACAATGAACTGTAGTGGATTTAAATATTATTTTAGACTCATGTATCGGACTAAAATTTTAGAAGGAAAGATGTAACAGAAATAATAGCAACACTGTTTAAAAGTCATACCTACTCCATCGAGATGGTGACTGCCTCTCACTTCTATTCAAACAATTAAGTGTTATCTTTGTTCCACATACTGAATAACGTATACGGTAGTTGAAAATTTGCCGAATCTGTATATATATATATATATATATATATATATATATATATATATATATATATATATATATATAATTGTTGTATACATAGTGGGTGCGAGCATCTGCTAAACATTGAATCTTTATTCCATACTTTTCGGGTTTACTAGGTATATGTATACATTTTAAACCTACATTGCCCTCGAAAACCGACTAGCATTTCATCGACTGTAGTATTAGCACCTAGTCCATAAGAATTTTGAGAATTTTGGTTGAATATCTTTAAAATGTGGGAAATTGCGGCAGCTGGATCAGTTTAAGCTCGATTCGCCCTTTCTTCTCGTGTATTAAGTTGTAGGCATATAAAAAGTATAGCAAATCTACGTGCTGAGAACGCCATTCTAAATACTTCTCTCCCCGTACCATCAGTACTAAACAATGCGTTGATGTCTTCATGGTCTTGAAGACTGATGTCAATAACAGAAGGCCCAAAAATCCATTGATCTCTGTATTATTTTGATCTCTGTATTATTGGTGTCTTTAAATTCTGTGCGGTTGTGATTTCCGTCCTTGTCGCGATATTTCCTCAGTTTGACATTTGTCTAATATACAACAATGTCAACAACATCTTTAGAAAACATTTTAAGCCACGCCACCACTGGTTCCACCTGTGTCAAAGATCCTTTGATAGTAGGCAATCTTAATAAATTAGAAGCAAGCTTTCTAACATTGCGAGTAGGTTCAACTGATGCTCATTTGTACCTATTTTTTTCATAAAAGTATCGTCTGTTTGGATCCACTTCATTCATTGAATCTTTATTAGACTCTTGACTTTCGTCCGATTGACCATCGTTAATATCGCTAGTATAAAATTCGCTCTCAGAACTATGGTCACTCAAAATTGGTTCTTCGTTTTTACTGTTTGGCGTGTCGTCACGATCTTGGTCGGAAAAATCATTATCGGCCTCTTCGTGCCATCGCCCAACAATTTCTTTAAAATTAGCATCGTCTGGATGCACACTTTTTTACTTTTAGGAACCGCCATTCAAATAAAAACTATTACAAATTAGGTCGTAAAGTCCCTCGGACTCTAATGTGTTCTATTCGATAACTTCTACGCAACTGATCGCGATTTCGCATAAGCATAACGGAGATTTCCCTACTACCTGAAGGTACTGTACGACACCACTCGTTTGGATCAATAGTGGGGAAAATATGAAGCGTTGTTTGAACTACTCTACGACGTCGGTTAAGGGCTAACATTGATTTTTTTAAGCATTTTGAAACTAATATACAAGAATTCTTAAAAAGTTAACCATTAATTACAAAAAGATCATCAGCGACATCAAACGATGTCGCTTTATGAAATAAGTGAATATTTTTATCACCAAAGGATAAATTCTTAAAATTCATACATACATGAGCTTCAACTTCTTCATTACAAGAGTTGTCATCAGATTTATTGTACCCAAAATTTCTTGAAAGAGCATCTGCTAATAATAACTCTTTTCCAGGTTTTTATTTAACTATTATATCATATGCTTGTAAACTTAATCTTAATCTTTGTAAGCGTAAAGAAGTATTACTTAAGCGCATTTAAAAAATATTTTCCAGAGGCTTAATGATCAGTCTCCATAAGTATTGATTTTCCATTCACATATTGGTGAAATTTTTCACACCCTAAAGCAATAGTCCATAATTTTTTGTCAATTTGAGCCCATGACTTCTAACTGAGTCTCTAACGAAGCTTTGGATGCATAAGCCACTGGCAAATTTTTCTGTAACAAAACTGCACCTAAACCTATACTGCAACTGTCAACATTCAATACAATTTTGTTTTTAGTATTAAAATAACGTAGTACTGGGCTTATTGTTAATGTTTAATCCTTTTAAAACCCTGGGTAAGTTTATCTTCCCAAACAAATTCTACAAAAGGTTATACATATTTTTCAATAAATGGTTTTAAATTTGTTTCGGTTAAATCTCACAGTTGCTGTTTTTAGCACCTGTCTTATACGACTAGCATGTTCAGCTATATCTGCACTCCATACTGTAATATCATCTATAAAAACTTCCACCTCAACCAAACCTTCAAAAACACTTTTAGAACAGCTATAAAACACTTCTAGTGCCGATGATATTCCATATGGCACTCTTTGGTAACACTATCTTCCATATTTTTCTGCATTAAAAGTAGTGAGCAATTGGCTTTCTTGTTGAAGTTTCTTTTTCTTCTTCTTCTTCAAGTGCCCTGTCCGTTGCGAACGTTGGCTATTAACATGGCAATTCTGATCTTGTTTGCGGCGCTTCTGAATAGTTCGACCGATGTGAGCCCGAACCGCTTCCTCAGTTTTGGAGCCACGAGTGTCTTCTCCTGCCTGGCCCTCGCTTACTGTCTATTTTTCCCTGGACAATCAATTGCAGTAGACGGTACTTATCGTGTCTCAATATGTGGCCTAGATATTCAAGATTTCTTTGTTTAATTGTATATCTTGTAGTTTAATCTGGTAAAACAACTTGTTTTTATCTAGCACTGGAAAAATTGTAGCACCTGCCATTCTACTTTTCGTTCATCATACATTCAACTTTTTCTAACATTTTTTTTTGTTGACATTTTAGAGATCCAAACAAATCCTTGCTACCAGAGAATGACTACTTTTCTAATATTTGGCCACAAAAGGCCAAACATTTTTAATTTTTTAATTGAAAATATTTAAAGTAACCGTTACATAAAGAGCATCCAACTCTAATTGTCGATTTAACATTTGAAAACGTTTGTTGACACTGGTTATTCTTCCCACGTCAATAACTACTCGCCTATCTAAATTTCATTTCGCTGCACTATAGTAAAGACAATTGCTCGATGATCGTCGAATACAAAAGCAAACTCTCTAGTTTTCAACAAACCATATTTTGGATAATGTATCGTATCCCATATTTCACAAACGCAAACGATCACGTCACAGTAAGTGTGGAATATACATACCATACGTTATCTCCCACATATGTTCACAGTTCTCTATAATCCAAAATATAGACAAACGTTTATGTGAAATATGGAAAACCAACATCAACTCGAAACGGAAACAAGATTGGTAAATTGAGATAAAGATAACACAATGTTAGTACAATATGCAATTTATCTTTCGTTACCAGACTTTACACTTATATGTGCACACAGCTATATATATATATATATATATATATATATATATATATATATATATATATATATATATATATATATATATAATATAAAATAAAGGTAAAAGATATCGGCATAGCACGCAACAAAGAAAAAAATATAATAAAATATGTGTATAAGATGGAAGGGAACCCTATATACGTATACGTATTTCTGACTATTGGTGGTCTTCAGTACGTTGTAGCCAAGTTAGAAAAGGAGCATATTAACTTGGGATAGGATCACTACAGGAGCAATGTTAATTTCCTAAGTTAATATGTTCCCAAGTTAGTATATATATATATATATATATATATATATATATATATATATATATATATAAATATATATATATATATATATATATATATATATATGTATATATATATATATGTATATATATACGTATGTATATATATATATATGTATATATATATGTATATATACATATATATATATATATATATATATATATATATACATATTTATTTATAAGAAAAATGTTAATGCGAGTTAATAGTAAAATAAAGGTAAAAGATATCGGCATAGCCCGGATAGACCTAGGAGTACCAAATCAGTTTGTAAGTTTAACCAAACTAACCCTTGAAAAAGTTGAATGCAAAGTACGAATCCAGGGGGAACTCTCTGAACCTTTTAAAACAAATAACGGGCTACGTCAGGGAGACCCACTCTCCTGTATACTATTCAATCTAGCTCTGGAAAAAGTAATACGTACGTCACAAATCACAACTACCGGTTCAATATAATATAACAAATCTGTGCAAATCTTAGCATATGCTGATGATATCAATATTGTTGGGAGACCGGAAAACGTAGCACGAGAGGCGTACGTAGCATTAAAGGAAGCGGCTACAAAAATAGGTTTAATAATAAACACCAATAAAACAAAATACATGAAAATAGGTACGCAACCACAAACACTACGGCCACTTGTTATAGAAAATGACGTCATCAAAGCAGTTAACGAATTTGTATACCTGGGAACCCTCGTCAATACTGAAAATGACACTACCGCAGAGATAAACCGCAGAATTTGCACGGCTAATAGATGCTATTTTGGGCTCAATCTCCTTTTTAAATCTACAGCTATATCAAGAAATACAAAAGTAAAACTCTACAAAACAATAATACGCCCAGTCCTAACATATGGTTCAGAAACCTGGACTTTAACAAAAAGCAATGAAAACATGTTAGGATGTTTCGAAAGAAAAATACTAAGGCGCATCTATGGAGCGGTAAATGAAAATGGTGTCTGGAGAAGACGATACAACTTCGAACTCTATTGGATATACCAGGAATCAGATATCGTAAATCACATAAAGATAGGACGTCTGAGGTGGGTAGGCCATGTAATGCGGATGGAGCAAACCGACCCAGCTAGAAAAACGCTCCTTGATAGACCTATTGGTCAAAGAAGAAGAGGAAGACCCAGAACAAGATTCCTAGATAACATCGATGAAGACATGAGAAATATGGAAATACGTGCTTGGCGGAGGAAGGCGATGGATAGGGACGACTGGAGAAAAATTCTTGGGGAGGCTAGGACCCACACAGGGTTGTAAAGCCAAAATGATGATGATGATGATGATATCGGCATAGCTCGCAACAAAGAAAAAAATATAATAAAATGTGTGTATCAGATGGAAGGCAACCGTATATACGTATTTCTGACTATTGGTCCCTTGGTATATAATGTCCCTTGGAACAGCGAAATAAAGTTGATTGTCTAAAAATAGAGTTCTTAGAATCCTTTGAAAAATTGCGAAGTCTTTAGGCCAAATAGGAGACATGTCCATTGATCGACATGTTTGTTGTTTGTCTGGTCTGTTATAAATAAAACACTCCATTATTGCTTACACGTTTAGGCTAAACACAATTCTATTTTATATCTATATTTTTTAAACATTTAACATGGAATGAAAAAATGGTATTGGACCCTAAATACTGTTGCCAGGTACTTCAAAATACGAATGATTTTTATTATTGATAGAATTTTGATCTTTTTTATGTGAATCATCTTTATTATGCTTCTTTTGTTGAAGTGTCGTTCTTTTTACAAAATCTGTACATTTTCCAAATCAAAAGAATATCTATTTGGCTCTGGTGTTTACTTTGTTGGTTTGTACACTTTGTTTGTGTGCAACAACCCTTCTGTGTAGATATTTGTGTGTTTGTCCAATATAAGTTAAATTGCAGTATTTACAATTCATTTTATTAATAACATCTGAATGATCTTCATTAACTTTCGGTTTAAATTTTAAAAAATATATTCTGTATGTTTTTGACGATATATATCCACCATTGATATCATATTTTGCTAACATTTTTGACATTTGTTCAGAGAATCCGTTAATATATGGTAAGGATATATAGTGTTTGAAAAAATACAGATTTTGGAAAAAGAACAGAACTACAACAAAAGATGCATATTGAAGATGATTTATATAAAAAAATATCAAAATTCTCTGAAATATAAGACCGCCATCAAAGATCTCCTTAATATGTATCCTAATTTAATAAATTAAGTTGTTTTAAATGCAGCCTTGGCAGATATTTAAGATACGACCCTGAACCACTAGTATTTTGAAGTACCTACCATATGTATTTAGGGCCAGATACCACTTTTGTATTACAGTGTAAACTCTCAAAAGGGGCACACATAAATATAAAGTGTGTTATGTAATGTTTGTATAATTAAATTGCTTATTGAAAATGGCAAATAGCCCAAACATTTAAACAATAATTAAGTATTTTATTTATAACAATCGACAAACCAAGAAATCAAAACAGCTTCTTCTATATTTTGTATATAAGGTAAATGTCCCAGTAACAGACACGTTAAGATAAAGTTTGAAATTAAGCTTTCAATATATCAATATTGTTTTAATATTATTATAATCTACTAAGCTCCTCATGAGCTTCTGTTTTACTTCTGATTGTACTTTTAATTGGTATGGTCTAAAATGGCGGAAAATTTCATACTTTGAGACGAAAAATAAAATAATAAGAATAATACCATTTGTACCAGTAATCGACACCAGCAATTTTTAACTGTCCTTATAATAGACATGTCATGTCCCAGTAATTGACACTATGAAGTTTAGCATACGAAAATGCTTAAAGTACTTAGATAAGAACTTGGTTATTTAATTAATTGCGATAATATTGTTAAATGTGTAAGTAATTAACTAATAAAAAAATATTTAAAAAGTTTATTAACAAATATAAAACAATAAGTACGTAATCACTTTGAAACATTTTGAATGAAGTCTTTAATCTCTGGTCCAGAGTATACACCTAGTTTATTAAGCATACTCGGTTCATTAATGATTTTCAAAATATCGTCTTTTGGATACCAAAGTACATCTGGTGTGCTTGGCCACTTCCATCCTAAACCACACTTTATTAATACATTAACATGGAATTATTGATCAGTTCTATTCAACACAACCCCTGGAAATATATCATTATCATATCTTACGATGACATACGAGCCTTTCTCAATTTGTCCGGTAATTATAGATGACTGGATTGAATTGGAATCCGAGATCTCAGTTGTTTTTTGTTTCTTCAATTGCCTTCGATTTTTCTTGACGCTTACGTTTTCGTTCTGCAATTTTATTTCCCCTTTTTATTGTAATGGTCCTTCTAGGCTTGAGATGTAGCAACCGAAGGAACTTTTTTTTCAGATTTTTTTTTGGGCTTTGTTGTATCAGGCCAAAATAATGATTTCTTAAATGGGCTTGGTACATCATTAGGTACTTTTTGATTTAGTATATTTTCCTTAGGACTAGACTATTCTAGACGATACTATTTTCGGCATCAGGCTGAACTACACTGAATATTCAAATTATTCTGGTTTTCCAGAGTAATGTCATTTAAAACTGGTTTGGTAGGGTTATACTTATCAGGGGTTATCAAAATATTATTTACAGTTAACTCTAATAGATCTAGATTGGTGTGATTTTGTAACTTGAATTTCTGTACAGCAGAAACATTTTCCAACTCCACGAGTTCTTGAGTCTGCAGTCAAATAGTAATATATTTGTTATTTTTTCTAATGGTTTTAGATTGGTTTGTTTTTGTAATTATTTAATTTCGTCTACAGCATTGTGCACTAAAACTGTTACATTTGTTTTTTTCAATACAAGTCGTTTTCTCCTAATACTTTATCAATAACAGTATCATCATCAGTATCGTCAGGAAGCACATCTTCTAAATTTATTAATGTTCTTACCTGACCATCTGCACCGACTTCCAATTCCAGGCTTGTACTGTTGGCAAGAACTTCATCTAGCCACATATACTGGTCTTCATTGTGGATATAATTTAACTCTGAGGCATCTACACTTTTCCGAACAGTATTATAGGCATCGGCATTTGCATCATTTACCAAAGTTTTCCAGTACTCGTACAAACTTATATCCCCGATATTTCCATTTCAAAATGTAGAAATTGCTTTGAACAAACACAACTTTTCTGCAGATAATCTTCTTTCAAAAATGGTGAGGTGCGATCTGAGTTCATCAATATTTTGGCGTTGGCTTGCGACATTTATACAAGGTTTTTTAATTATTTTAGAATATTTTATAGCAATTAAGATTTAATAGATATATTTTAATCGTTCTCCATTCGCCAATTATGTATTATTTTTTCCATTGATTTTTCAAGAGATGAAAAAAAAGAGACCTTCATAGATTGTATTATATGAGTTGAATTAGGATAAAGGGCAACAAGTATTATTATATTCTCTTCACAGAATTGGCTTAAAGGCATTGTAGTATGTAGTGAATGCCCCTCGACACGTATAAAACAACAGAAAGTGAAATTTTCTTATTAATCAACCATGGGTAAAAGACATTTGTTATGTATTGTAGTGTTGTAATGTTTGTATAATAATGTTGTAATACATTCTTTCTCGTCACAGTTTATAAAGTTATACACTGTTTTGTGCGTTTTCTCACAAGAACTTTAGATCCTTTGGGAGAAAGAAAAAAGGCTGTTTCGTCTCAGTTAAATATTCTTTGAGGATCATCGTCAACCTCATTTAGATGTTGCCTAACTTCACAGAACCACGACCTTATGTTGTCTTCCGTTACCGAAGCTCTACCAGGTGCTAAATTCTGTGAAACTCTTGCAGCAACTTGCGGATGCCTTCTTAGGAAATTTTCATACCAGTGTCGGCCGGGTTTACCATTGGAAAAAGTAGTTAACCTTTTCAGATTTTTAACGAGAACCTGTACGCTATCCAACAGTAAAATATCCACAATAAAAAATCCATCTTTCAAGCTCACTTTCCTCTCTTGTTGTAATAAAATTTGTTGGTCTCATTTTTCTAATAACAGGAGACTTCCCTTAAAATTTGAAAATTAAGGTAACTTGAGAGACACCAAACGTTTTGCAAGCTGTTTTTATCGGCATACCTTGACCAACGGCCTTCAAAGCTTTCAGCATCTGTTCTTGACTGTAATTAAATTTTGGACCCATCCTAGAATAATTAAAAAGTATAATAGTACATTTCAGAGCCTAAATATCTCTAGTACCAGTAATTGACACCCACTTGAAACAGTTATAGACACCGATTTTATTTAGAAGATTACCACTAACTAGTTCATAAAAAAATGTGTCAATAACTGAGTTACAGAGTTAGATTGATTTTTATAGAAACCATCGAGAAAGTTGAAATATAGATAAATTCAGCAGATTAGAAAAGGGGAGGTAGGTATAAAAGCTTTCGCTTCTGAGACCTGGTAATCGACACCTGTGTCAATAACGGGTTATCACTGTACCAGTAATACACACTAAAGGATAAACAAAAAATTCGGGAATAAGAATCAGAAAATATTTTTAATTGATAATATTGAAGAAAATATATTAAAAAACATATTATAGAACATGCACTACAATATGTCCATAATATGTCTTACCTGAAACTCTTATAAGCTTATTCACTCAAGAAGGATTCTAAGCGTTTCTACTAAGCGAATTAGTCGTAGTAGACCGTGATCGAAACACGTCCTCTATTAACCACTGTTTATCGAACACTGCTGAAAACGAAAACTGTATATCAGTCATATCAGTTATCAGTTGACGCTAATTATGACAGGAAACAGTTAGAGGTGGACGACTAGAGGTGTACGCATGACAAAAACAACTGTGAAACACTTAATATTTGCAGAATTTCACGTATTGTGTCGATAACTGGGACAGTGTCTATAACTGGGACATTTACCTTATATATATATATATATATATATATATATATATATATATATATATATATATATATATATATATATATGTATATATATATATATATATATATTTCATTTTAATTGTTTAAACTACTATATTACCTATATGGATTCCAATGGTGGCTAATGACGCAAAGAGATAAATCTAGAATCGCAGCTAACGAAACGAGATTCATCAGAACAGTGAATCTCTTGTTCCTATTTTTTTACTGTAATTTTGTTATCTCACTGTATCCCTATGTCGCTTTCACCGTAAAAAAATAAATGTGTCAAGGTAAAATTTTCAATCAAAACATTTATTTATTGTCCTATTAGTTAGGGAACTAATAGTGTAAATATTAAAATGGTTAAAAACTCTATTAAATAAATTATGCCGCAACACATATTGTATAATAACGCTTGTAATTTTAGAGAGGCATTTTAGCCCTCATTTGACATTAATAATATCGTACCCCAGTTGACAATACATGTTATGCAAAGGTGAATATTACACGCTAAATGGAGATCGCTGCCAGAATTTGTATGAATATGCTAAATACGGTCGTCTATGTTTACCTCTACCTAAATGTTGTATAGATCATGTAAAATCCAACAGCATCAGGTCAAAATCAATGCATATAATGAGTATATTTGTATTGTGTAATAAATAATCTACTTTATTCTCAACCATTGTTTTTTCATAACTTCCTGAGACTCGCTTGTAGCTCTGGGTCAGTTTTTTGGCCACCTAACTAGACAGAGGGTCATAAAACAGAGAGGATTTATAAAAAATATTTATTAAGCAGAACTAAAACTTACACCTTATGTAATTGGTATTGAATAAAAATTGCTCAGTAATATGCACAATAGTTTTATTCGGCAGTCATACATAAAAATATGTTGCAATGCAAATAAAAAAAAATGCAAATTTATATTAAAGTAGTTTATTATAGTTTATTTTTATGAACGAGAGAGTAATTAGCATAATTTTAACTGGTACCTCCGACCACTCCATGGGCGTGCTCAAGAATAATTGAAAAATTACTTTGAATAATTGTAAAAAATAAATGAATTATTTCAGTGTTATAAAGTGTTATGTGTATGTAAACAAAAGTGACCTCTTTTATCACACACTATATTCGAACTGACTGGCCTACATTAAAAAGGGTTTTAAAAAATTCACATTTTTTTTAATTTTTAAAAATTACAAAAGAGAAAAAGAGTTTTTAAAACCGTCTAAGGTATGTTAAATAGATGAATAAAAATATTAATATAAAACTTACAGCTACTTGTTACAAATCCAAATCAGATTCAGAAGATGAACTTTCAGAACCAAGATTTATAATAACTGGCTCGATCATTTTATCAGTAATATTGTCCAGCTTCCACATTTTTTCCTCTTCTTTAATAGTGTGATTTACTGCCTTTTCCCAGTTTTCAGGTTTTACATTATTTACGGCCTCCAAAAACAACTGTTTAACATCATGAATTTTAAAAGTGGTATTTTTTCTTGAAACTTCACTCTTTATCTGTGCCCATACCAGTTCAATCGGGTTTAATTCACAATGATATGGTGGGGATCTAAGTACTGTCATTCCACGATTTTTGGCAATTTCATCAATTTCGTATTTTTTAAATTTTTCTTTATGAAGGGCACACAACGAATAAAGTTCCTTTCTTATAGATCCGGGATGGTACGTAATATTTTTTGAACTCAGCCAATTCTGCAAGTCTTTTTTTAACCACTTGGTTGTGGGCAGTCCTTCTATAAGTCTGGAGTGATAACTTGCATTATCCATTACTATTACACAGTTCTTAGGAAGAAGATCTATCATTTGTTCGAACCATTCTTGAAAGACATCAGCGTTCATGTCTTCATGGTAGTCACCGGTACGAGTTGATTCAAAAGTTAATAAACCACCTTCAACAAAACCGTCTGAACTGCCAATGTGTACTATTATCAGCCTGCGTCCCTTTCCTGATGGTGGGTTTAAACCAGTAGATAAGTTATTTACAAAAGCGTGCCTTTGACTTGTAACAGTTTCATCCTGCCAAAATTTATTTGGTGTATGACCCTCGTTGATCCATATTTCATCAAGATAAAATATTTTTCTTTTTTGGTTTCTCATTTCCTCTATGGTTCTTAGAAAATGTCTTCTCCATATGACAATATCGCTTCTTTCTAATAAAATAGACTTTCTGGGATTCTTTTTCCAACGGAAGCCTATTTCTTTTAAAAGTTTCTATAACGTACTTCGACTCATTTCTGGGTAATCCTTATCATCTCGAACTGAGACAAGAACTTTATCCAATGTTGGAAATTCTTGTCTAAAGAAGAATTCATGCACTTTCCGTCGAAGTCCTTCTTTAAAATGATATTCTATCTGAAATTTTGGTTTCCCTGGAGCATTACGTGGCATTTGAAAACTACCACATTTCTCTTCTTTAATTACTCTGTAAATCGTAGATTTCCCAACACCAAGTGTACTGCTAACTAACTCAACGGTCTCATCAACACTTTCACATAAACGTTTGTCTGTAAATGATTTAAAACAATTAAATAAGTTTTTTCATTAACTGTTAAAGGACCAATTTTTCGGCGTTTACACGGCACTTCCAAATTTTCCATAACACTAGTATACACAATAAACTGCACCTTGCAACTGAAGTACCTACTTTTAGTGAACTGTTAAGAATTTTGAATACGCCACTTGGACCTTCCTACAAAATGGAAAAACCCACTATCACATTTTCTGTGGATTAAGTTTAAAAGGTAATTATCTAGTCAATTACTGTCGTAGATTCCTGGAATTAAAGAAATAAATGTTTGATTGTTGAAACCCTTACTTCGTGGAATGCACTCATTTCAGATAAAATAAAACGTTTTATTTTATCTAAAGAATTAAACTTTATTTTGCAAATAGGTAGGTACTTATTAAACTTTTATTGGTTATATATAACCAATAAAATAAACATCTTACATTTCTTGCAAATTCATTAGTACCTGTTAACCTCCATCACTCTGACACTGGCAACCTTATTTAGGGATTAGTAACCCTCACAACTATTGTATTCTATTCTGCTCCAACCTTTATACCTGGTGGTCATAGTCAATTTAAAATTGTTTTCCTATATACTTCTGTAAACTTGTTGACAAATTTAATAAAAAACAGTTTAGGGATTTGCATACATAATTTATTGTTTTATTACTCTCTCATACATAAAAATACACTATAGTAGTTATATTATTATTTTAAATAATAATGAAGTAAATGAAAATTATTGTGTATTGAGTTAAATTAAGGTAAGTATATAATACTAATTTTTTGTTAAAAAAGAGAATTGTCTCGAGAATGATTTAAAAATAAGATACATTTTGCACTTAAGCAACGACGTCATCAAATCAACTGAATTTTAAATTAAAGATTTGAAATTCAGTTGATGACTTGAAAGATTTTAAATTAAATTAAAATAATAATAGTTTTTGTTTTGATAAAATAGGTAGTGGTTGTATGGGAGTTATGTATAATTGACCAAAAAATAATATAATGTATTAGAGTATTGATTAGTGTATTGCACCAAATATAATTAAGTAAAGATTAATAAACTGTACTTAGGTGAATCCATATAATCTATGTAGAGTATAAATTTATATGTGTGGGCAACCTATGAAGTTTCAAAAAGAACAAGGGGGTGTCTAAATATTGTGACAACATATGTAATATTATTTAAATTGTCTGGAGATAAAATTCAAAGAGCAGCTTGTAATAATTAAATGAGTATGAGAAAAGTTTAGATTAGTTTAGATTTCAAATGGACTACATTTTAGTAAATAAAAGATTCCAAAACAGCTTTACATCTGTCAACACTTATCCTGGAGCAGACTTGGAGACAGACTACGTTCCACTGGTGGGAGTATTTTGAGTCAAACTCAAAACAGTGCAGAAAAGGAAAGCACAATCATTCGACCTACGTATGCTGAACAACCTTGATACGAGGATTAGAGTCCAAGCAACGGTAAACGAGCAAGTAACTGCAATTAGAGACGAATCGAACGAAGAACAAACGATATATTACAGGAATAGTGCAAAATGTAAAGGATAAACACTTAAAGACAGATAGATTAATAAGGAAAAAATCATGGATGACAGATGATATCCTGAAAATAAATGGACAAGAAAAGAGAAGCCAAAAATGACCCAGACAAATATAAAACCATAAATATATTAATAAAAACGAAAATCAGAGAAGCGAAAGAAAAAGAAGAAGGGAAAGATGCGAAGAAATTAAGACTCTGCAGTCAAAGTACGATAGTCACAATGTAAATAAGAAAGTTAAAGAACTCACAGGGGGACCAAGACGAAGGCAAAAAGGAAATATAACTGATTCTGATGGAAACGTCATCTTGGACAAACAGAGTAAAATAACAACGTGGAAAGAATATCTAGAAAAATTATTTGAAGACCAAAGAGATAACACCTTTGAGTTAGAACAAGAGGTAAATTATGGACCAAGAATATTACAGCAGGAAGTTTATTCCGCAATAACACAGTTAAAGGATGGCAAAGCGGCAGGCCCTGATAATATACAAGCAGAATTACTTAAACTAATGGAAAATGAATCAATAGCAATAATCGCAAAGATATTCAACAACATATACAACTCTGGAAAAATACTAATAGAATGGCTGAAATCTGAGTTTGTAGCACTTCCAAAAAAACCAGGAGCCAAAAAATGCGAAGATTACCGTACTATAAGCCTCATGAGTCATCTCCTAAAATTGTTCCTAAAGATAATTCATAAGAGAATCTACAAGCTGTGTGAAAATCAAATTTCCCCCAAGCAGTTCGGGTTCACAAATGCTGTTGGTACTAGAGAGGCTTTGTTCTCAGTACAAGTCTTATTTCAAACATGCAGAGACGTCAACTGCGATGTATACGCACGTCTGGTTAATTACGGGAAAGCGTTTGATCGAGTACAGCACGCCAAGATGATGCAAATACTAAAAGAAACAGGAATTATTAAAAATCTTTACTGGAATCAGACAGAAAATCTCAGAGTTGAAGGTGAACACACGGACTATGTGAAAATCATGCGTGGAGTAAGACAAGACTGTATTTTGTCTCCTCTAATATTCAGTCTGTACTCTAAAATAATATTTTATCGAAGCTTTGCACGAAACTGAAAAAGGTGTTCTAGTAAATGGTTACCGGCTAAACAACATCAGATATGCAGATGACACCATAGTATTTGCGGACAACTTAGAAGACCTAAAAGTTCTTATGAACATAATCACGTATTACAGTCAACAATATGGACTTAATATAAACGGTAAAAAGACAAATCCTATGATAATTAGCAAGAAAAGGATAACGGAAGATCAAATCTACGTCAACCAATCCCCTGTAGAAAGAGTGACGCACTACAACTACCTCGGCACCATAATAAATGAAGAATGGACCAACAACCAGGATATTAGAGCACGCATCGGAAAAACTAGATCCACCTTCAATCGGATGGGGGCCTTCTTCAAGAGTCACAACCACTCTCTTGATACAAAAGTAAGAATGCTGCGACGCTACGTCTTCTCTGTCCTTTTTTATGATGTTGAATCGTGGACCTTGAACAAAGATATGTGCAAAAAACTGGAAGCATTTGAGATGTGGCTATATCGGAGAATGCTTAAGATCCCGTGGACTGACCGAGTCACAAATGAGGAGGTCTTCAGAAGAATGAATGAGAACCTAGAGGTACTGACCACCATCAAATCTCGAAAGTTGTAGTTCTTTGGACATATTATGCAAAATGAATCCAGATATGCTCTTCTTCAAGCCATCCTGTAAGGAAAAAGATTTGGAAAACGAGGTTCAAGATAAAGAAGAACATCTTGGTTAAAGAGCCTCAGAATCTGGTCCAATACAACATCTGTTTAGCTTTTCCGCTCTGCTGCAGATAAGATAAAGATTGCCATGATGATCGCCAACATTCGTAACGGATAGGCACATCAAAAAGAAGAATGAGAAAAGTTGCGGCAATGTAAGTATAGAATGGTTTAAAATTTTGGAATAAATTATTGTTTTAATGCAATGGTGTGAGGGTACCAATGTAATGTAAATCTCATAAGGACGTATTACATGGAAAAGGAACATATGTACTAGTTACATTAGTGTTGATAAAATAGTACTTTTGGCAATTTAAAATTAAATTTCATTCAAAATTCAAATTTCATTAAACTGCAGGGTGGAACAAAGTCATATTGACTAATACTTAGTACGATCCGTGTAACTACCGCCCTCTAAGAGAATCAGATATAAAAACAAATTCATGGGATGTATCAACTTCCAAAACATATTCGTATAAAATTTCATTACAATGTTACCAGTAGTTTCGGCAAAATCGTAAAAAATGCGTAAAATTTTTTTTCTTCAACGCCCTGTATCTTGAAAACGGATGGCGTTACAAAAATTTTTTACTAAGCAAACCCCAATTATTTTTCAGTTTTTTACCTACCCTAGAGACGGGGTTACCTTTTTTTGAAACACCCTGTATATTTTTATATGCAAACTTACAGATAGCATGAAAATGCCAATATTTAATTTTGTTTAATAATCACTTGGAATTCAAATTCTTGGTACAGTAACTAATAAAAGACAGCGGCTTATAGTTTTGTCACATTTTGTCCTGGAATTAAGGTTTTATGTTTGCCAGTTTATGTCTCTAGGTAAAAATTTTTATTTTGACGGTCAGTTTTACTTGGTTTCACTTGGTTGTAGAGTTTCACAGAGTTGGAGGCCACGGCAAAAGCTATTGATGTTATGACAGCAGTGTCAGACTTTTTTGACAAACATGAACTCTCTTGGCAAAAAATGATTGGTGTATGTAAGGATGGCGCGCCTTCAATGCTTGGTTCTCGTTCAGGCTTTGTACAACTGGTAAGAGAAAAATGCTGATGTAACTGGGATACATTGTGTACAAGCCTTGGCAGCAAAAACTCAAATGAACTGAATGCTGTCTTTAAGTTTTGTATTAAAGAAGTGAATTACATAAAAAAACAGTACGTTGAATACTCGACTGTTTAAAACTCTTTGTGAAGATTTAGGAACTAATCACAAAACACTGCTATTTCATACAGAAGTACGATGGCTTTCAAAAGGACACATGTTGGTAAGAATATTTGACCTTCTAGATGAAGTAATCACCTTCTTGGAACAGCAAAAGCAAAATGAACTAAGCGTGGCCTTCAAAAGACATTTTACCCAAGTAATATTGGCTTATTTCTCAGACATCTTTGACTCTTTGAATAGCCTTAACCTAAAATTGCAGGGTGGAGACTTAAATATAGTTACTCATCGTGATGCGATCAAGATCAAATATCAGCAAACTGCAATTATTCGAGTTTCTCTACAGTAGAGTCAATCTCAGAAGAAACACGCTTCAAGGGTATTTATGAAGGATCAAATTTGAAAATCCAAATATCAAACTATTTGGAGAGCCTAATTAAAGAGTTCCAGAAATACTTCCCAAACACTTGTCGTCGGTCGAGTGTTATAATGTTATATTAGCATATTTTACAGTTTGGCGGGAAAAACAATTTAAAAAAATGGTCACTGTATTTTTATTTTGAGACTTTTTGGTTATAGAAATTTTTAATTTTTATATGTATAATAAAGTAATAAAGAGTTAAACAAAAAGAGAAATCAAACGATTTCTACTTAGCGAAACCGAATTCAAATCTTAACCACTGTGTTTCCTAAAATTTGCGAAACAAACAGCTGGATGAATTAATCGGCAAGGGAATCTAAAATTGCATTCCACAAGCCGTTCATCCTAGTCAAAATTCGTAGTGAATTCAGTTTCTCGTACTTCCAACGAAGTAAATAACAAAACAGAATGACGGTATTAGATTTTTGTTTTGATAAAGTGCAGCAACAACCGTTGATACGTATTTCGACCTCCTTAAGTCTCTTCAGAACGGTATAGCCACTGCTCTGAACCAAAACAAAAATCTTTCCCGTCCTAGACAATAGTTATTAAAATAACTATATACAGACGTAACTACGCCATCTAAAAACAAAAAGAGAAATCAAACGATTTCTACTTAGCGAAACCGAATTCAAATCTTAACCACTGTGTTTCCTAAAATTTGCGAAACAAACAGCTGGATGAATTAATCGGCAAGGGAATCTAAAATTGCATTCCACAAGCCGTTCATCCTAGTCAAAATTCGTAGTGAATTCAGTTTCTCGTACTTCCAACGAAGTAAATAACAAAACAGAATGACGGTATTAGATTTTTGTTTTGATAAAGTGCAGCAACAACCGTTGATACGTATTTCGACCTCCTTAAGTCTCTTCAGAACGGTATAGCCACTGCTCTGAACCAAAACAAAAATCTTTCCCGTCCTAGACAATAGTTATTAAAATAACTATATACAGACGTAACTACGCCATCTAAAAACAAAAAGAGAAATCAAACGATTTCTACTTAGCGAAACCGAATTCAAATCTTAACCACTGTGTTTCCTAAAATTTGCGAAACAAACAGCTGGATGAATTAATCGGCAAGGGAATCTAAAATTGCATTCCACAAGCCGTTCATCCTAGTCAAAATTCGTAGTGAATTCAGTTTCTCGTACTTCCAACGAAGTAAATAACAAAACAGAATGACGGTATTAGATTTTTGTTTTGATAAAGTGCAGCAACAACCGTTGATACGTATTTCGACCTCCTTAAGTCTCTTCAGAACGGTATAGCCACTGCTCTGAACCAAAACAAAAATCTTTCCCGTCCTAGACAATAGTTATTAAAATAACTATATACAGACGTAACTACGCCATCTAAAAACAAAAAGAGAAATCAAACGATTTCTACTTAGCGAAACCGAATTCAAATCTTAACCACTGTGTTTCCTAAAATTTGCGAAACAAACAGCTGGATGAATTAATCGGCAAGGGAATCTAAAATTGTATTCCACAAGCCGTTCATCCTAGTCAAAATTCGTAGTGAATTCAGTTTCTCGTACTTCCAACGAAGTAAATAACAAAACAGAATGACGGTATTAGATTTTTGTTTTGATAAAGTGCAGCAACAACCGTTGATACGTATTTCGACCTCCTTAAGTCTCTTCAGAACGGTATAGCCACTGCTCTGAACCAAAACAAAAATCTTTCCCGTCCTAGACAATAGTTATTAAAATAACTATATACAGACGTAACTACGCCATCTAAAAACAAAAAGAGAAATCAAACGATTTCTACTTAGCGAAACCGAATTCAAATCTTAACCACTGTGTTTCCTAAAATTTGCGAAACAAACAGCTGGATGAATTAATCGGCAAGGGAATCTAAAATTGCATTCCACAAGCCGTTCATCCTAGTCAAAATTCGTAGTGAATTCAGTTTCTCGTACTTCCAACGAAGTAAATAACAAAACAGAATGACGGTATTAGATTTTTGTTTTGATAAAGTGCAGCAACAACCGTTGATACGTATTTCGACCTCCTTAAGTCTCTTCAGAACGGTATAGCCACTGCTCTGAACCAAAACAAAAATCTTTCCCGTCCTAGACAATAGTTATTAAAATAACTATATACAGACGTAACTACGCCATCTAAAAACAAAAAGAGAAATCAAACGATTTCTACTTAGCGAAACCGAATTCAAATCTTAACCACTGTGTTTCCTAAAATTTGCGAAACAAACAGCTGGATGAATTAATCGGCAAGGGAATCTAAAATTGCATTCCACAAGCCGTTCATCCTAGTCAAAATTCGTAGTGAATTCAGTTTCTCGTACTTCCAACGAAGTAAATAACAAAACAGAATGACGGTATTAGATTTTTGTTTTGATAAAGTGCAGCAACAACCGTTGATACGTATTTCGACCTCCTTAAGTCTCTTCAGAACGGTATAGCCACTGCTCTGAATCAAAACAAAAATCTTTCCCGTCCTAGACAATAGTTATTAAAATAACTATATACAGACGTAACTACGCCATCTAAAAACAAAAAGAGAAATCAAACGATTTCTACTTAGCGAAACCGAATTCAAATCTTAACCACTGTGTTTCCTAAAATTTGCGAAACAAACAGCTGGATGAATTAATCGGCAAGGGAATCTAAAATTGCATTCCACAAGCCGTTCATCCTAGTCAAAATTCGTAGTGAATTCAGTTTCTCGTACTTCCAACGAAGTAAATAACAAAACAGAATGACGGTATTAGATTTTTGTTTTGATAAAGTGCAGCAACAACCGTTGATACGTATTTCGACCTCCTTAAGTCTCTTCAGAACGGTATAGCCGTTCTGAAGCCGTTCTAACCATATGGTCGAAATACGTATCAACGGTTGTTGCTGCACTTTATCAAAACAAAAATCTAATACCGTCATTCTGTTTTGTTATTTACTTCGTTGGAAGTACGAGAAACTGAATTCACTACGAATTTTGACTAGGATGAACGGCTTGTGGAATGCAATTTTAGATTCCCTTGCCGATTAATTCATCCAGCTGTTTGTTTCGCAAATTTTAGGAAACACAGTGGTTAAGATTTGAATTCGGTTTCGCTAAGTAGAAATCGTTTGATTTCTCTTTTTGTTTTTAGATGGCGTAGTTACGTCTGTATATAGTTATTTTAATAACTATTGTCTAGGACGGGAAAGATTTTTGTTTTGGTTCAGAGCAGTGGCTATACCGTTCTGAAGAGACTTAAGGAGGTCGAAATACGTATCAACGGTTGTTGCTGCACTTTATCAAAACAAAAATCTAATACCGTCATTCTGTTTTGTTATTTACTTCGTTGGAAGTACGAGAAACTGAATTCACTACGAATTTTGACTAGGATGAACGGCTTGTGGAATGCAATTTTAGATTCCCTTGCCGATTAATTCATCCAGCTGTTTGTTTCGCAAATTTTAGGAAACACAGTGGTTAAGATTTGAATTCGGTTTCGCTAAGTAGAAATCGTTTGATTTCTCTTTTTGTTTTTAGATGGCGTAGTTACGTCTGTATATAGTTATTTTAATAACTATTGTCTAGGACGGGAAAGATTTTTGTTTTGGTTCAGAGCAGTGGCTATACCGTTCTGAAGAGACTTAAGGAGGTCGAAATACGTATCAACGGTTGTTGCTGCACTTTATCAAAACAAAAATCTAATACCGTCATTCTGTTTTGTTATTTACTTTGTTGGAAGTACGAGAAACTGAATTCACTACGAATTTTGACTAGGATGAACGGCTTGTGGAATGCAATTTTAGATTCCCTTGCCGATTAATTCATCCAGCTGTTTGTTTCGCAAATTTTAGGAAACACAGTGGTTAAGATTTGAATTCGGTTTCGCTAAGTAGAAATCGTTTGATTTCTCTTTTTGTTTTTAGATGGCGTAGTTACGTCTGTATATAGTTATTTTAATAACTATTGTCTAGGACGGGAAAGATTTTTGTTTTGGTTCAGAGCAGTGGCTATACCGTTCTGAAGAGACTTAAGGAGGTCGAAATACGTATCAACGGTTGTTGCTGCACTTTATCAAAACAAAAATCTAATACCGTCATTCTGTTTTGTTATTTACTTCGTTGGAAGTACGAGAAACTGAATTCACTACGAATTTTGACTAGGATGAACGGCTTGTGGAATGCAATTTTAGATTCCCTTGCCGATTAATTCATCCAGCTGTTTGTTTCGCAAATTTTAGGAAACAGTGGTTAAGATTTGAATTCGGTTTCGCTAAGTAGAAATCGTTTGATTTCTCTTTTTGTTTTTAGATGGCGTAGTTACGTCTGTATATAGTTATTTTAATAACTATTGTCTAGGACGGGAAAGATTTTTGTTTTGGTTCAGAGCAGTGGCTATACCGTTCTGAAGAGACTTAAGGAGGTCGAAATACGTATCAACGGTTGTTGCTGCACTTTATCAAAACAAAAATCTAATACCGTCATTCTGTTTTGTTATTTACTTCGTTGGAAGTACGAGAAACTGAATTCACTACGAATTTTGACTAGGATGAACGGCTTGTGGAATGCAATTTTAGATTCCCTTGCCGATTAATTCATCCAGCTGTTTGTTTCGCAAATTTTAGGAAACACAGTGGTTAAGATTTGAATTCGGTTTCGCTAAGTAGAAATCGTTTGATTTCTCTTTTTGTTTTTAGATGGCGTAGTTACGTCTGTATATAGTTATTTTAATAACTATTGTCTAGGACGGGAAAGATTTTTGTTTTGGTTCAGAGCAGTGGCTATACCGTTCTGAAGAGACTTAAGGAGGTCGAAATACGTATCAACGGTTGTTGCTGCACTTTATCAAAACAAAAATCTAATACCGTCATTCTGTTTTGTTATTTACTTCGTTGGAAGTACGAGAAACTGAATTCACTACGAATTTTGACTAGGATGAACGGCTTGTGGAATGCAATTTTAGATTCCCTTGCCGATTAATTCATCCAGCTGTTTGTTTCGCAAATTTTAGGAAACACAGTGGTTAAGATTTGAATTCGGTTTCGCTAAGTAGAAATCGTTTGATTTCTCTTTTTGTTTTTAGATGGCGTAGTTACGTCTGTATATAGTTATTTTAATAACTATTGTCTAGGACGGGAAAGATTTTTGTTTTGGTTCAGAGCAGTGGCTATACCGTTCTGAAGAGACTTAAGGAGGTCGAAATACGTATCAACGGTTGTTGCTGCACTTTATCAAAACAAAAATCTAATACCGTCATTCTGTTTTGTTATTTACTTCGTTGGAAGTACGAGAAACTGAATTCACTACGAATTTTGACTAGGATGAACGGCTTGTGGAATGCAATTTTAGATTCCCTTGCCGATTAATTCATCCAGCTGTTTGTTTCGAAAATTTTAGGAAACACAGTGGTTAAGATTTGAATTCGGTTTCGCTAAGTAGAAATCGTTTGATTTCTCTTTTTGTTTTTAGATGGCGTAGTTACGTCTGTATATAGTTATTTTAATAACTATTGTCTAGGACGGGAAAGATTTTTGTTTTGGTTCAGAGCAGTGGCTATACCGTTCTGAAGAGACTTAAGGAGGTCGAAATACGTATCAACGGTTGTTGCTGCACTTTATCAAAACAAAAATCTAATACCGTCATTCTGTAATAAAGAGTTATTTATAATATTTTATTTATTTATTTTTTATTTAACAGACAAAAAGTATTTTGAAAAAAATTATAAAATGTTGATAGAACATTATGATTTTATTGAAACATCAACTTTTACAAAAACGTAACGACATTGTTCTAACTAACAACATCGTATCCTGTAATATTCTAATAAGCTTATAAATTAAGGAAAACTTTTCAAGTAAACAAAAGAAACAAGTTGTTAAATAAATTTTTACAACAATTTGGCTAAATTTACTACTGCTTTGGATTATTGGAAGAATTGAATTTTGATGTTGAGGGCATTTCATTGTCTAAATTGTCATTTTTAGTTAAACCTTTCTTTTGTTTGGATAATTGCGCCGCAAAAACTTTTGCATCATTATATTGTTTAAAAAAAGTTGATATAAACTGGGAGTCCACAGGCGGCAAAAACTAAAAAAGTTTTTTTAAATGCATTACTTTATCAAAAGGTAGTAAGCATTCCCTGGGTTCATCACAAGATTTTATTGATAGTAAAGATATTGAAATGGGGGTTAGACAAGTTCCATTTGTTTTTCGTACTGGATGCTTGCATATAATTGAAACTTAAGTGAAGGGTCCATCATGCTGGTATTTCAGCTCAATATAATGTATTCTGGAAGAAGGGTATCTCAACTGCTTTACAGAAGCAAAAGGTATATTTTTAAAATTAAGCATTTGAGTGGCTTTTTGGAAATTTTTAAAATTATCTGGTCTCATATAAAATACTTTAAAAGGGTTTTTCCTATTTACTGTAGGTAGCAATCTTAAAAGACCTAATGGACCTATTTCCAACTTTCCAAGTTGTCGCTCAATCTGGCTATGTATATTATCTATTTCCTGGATTGAACTATGTCTAGGTTCATAAAACTTTTGGGTTATGGTTTCAATATTTGGATGCTCTTCTAGGAATTTAAGCAAAGCCATGCTCATTACAGAATTTCTGTTTTGTGGCACATATGAGTCAGACCATAAAATAAATCGTTTGATATTAGGAATATCTATTAGTACATTATCCAAAATACGAATAAGTGCGGAAGCAATATCAATACCTTTGCGACCGTGAGTACCCTCACATCATATCGCACAATAACCACGCTTATTAATATTACAATGAGCTGTTAAATTGTATGTATTTAGCTTTTTGGATTAAAAGAAGGAAGAAATGTTGGCTCGTGGCAAAGCAAATACATTTTCCATATCAAAACAAATTATTGCAGTTTCTTCATTGGTACTTCTTCGATCGATATTACGTTTAGCCATAGCAGCTTCCTTGGATAAAACATGTTTATCAAAAGAGGATTTCTGATTCTTATTAAGACCTATTTTACTTTTTATTAGATACTCTTTACACTTATCGCATCGACCTTTTTTTGGTTTTTGAAATTCAATATTAAATTCATAATTAAAAATTTGTCGATAATGGTGACGTTTTACAGGTTCTAGATTTCTTTCAGTACACAATTCTTGATAAAAATCATACAATTTTTGCACATTCAACGAAGTTTCAAAATAGTCCTTATTCAACTCTCTCCGGCAATAATGAGAATCTATTCTTGGAATAGACCTGATATGATCTCTCACGGAATATTTTTGTAACTCAAATGTAACTTTTTTGCATGTTTTCCCTGTCGTACTTCTAATGGAACCCCTGAATTATTTACATCTACTCTATCTGCAGTAAAATAAATGCTCGAAACGTCTTTATCTTTGACCTCAAGACTTGCTTATTCATTTCCACTAAAAGAAGGGTGGAAGTCCTCTTCTTCTGCTGGCAAGTAGAATGCTTCTTAAAAAAATAAAAACATACAAAGGATACTTTTTGTATCACTCGGTATATGCAAAAGTAGTTTAAAGCTATAAAATACAGCGTTAAATTTACATGCGAATCATCTTTTGAAATTTAAAAAATTACCAATATCTGATGTACTCAACTATATTTATATTAAAACGCCTTATACCTTAAAGCAACGCCTTCCATTTTTTAAACGATTAAATTTACAAAAACAACTTAATCAGGCTAAGTTCGTTATCTTCGACACACAACACAACGTGGTTCTTAGACGAAATTATAATGTTTTAACAGCAGAAATACCGGATTGCTATTGGTCGCATCCGATAGAACATTATAATATTAAGCTATTTTTAAATTTGTCATTTAGAACAATTTAATATTGACTATATCTAAAGATATGATCAAATATTTATGCAGGAGTCGATTTTAATAGAACAATATGCCATCCCTTAAGCAAATTCTGTACATATCTCGATTTTCACCAAAAGTGCTGATAGAACATTATAACACTCGACCGACGTTGTGACTGAACAGTGTAGTTAAGCCGACTCTGTACGCGGCATCTACGCGCCGACTCGTGGCAAGGTGTCATGTCAACGCAGAGAGACAGAATCAAGATGGCGAACAAGAACTGACAGATTTTACGTTTTTTAGCTTTACATTATAAGTTTTAAGTTGTAATATGTATTTTTAAAAAAATAAAAACCAAATATACAGTCCACTTAAGTCGTACGGATTTATCATACCCAACTACGGCTATACACACAAAACATGGTCTTCGAGACGAATTAAATGGATTTTTACACACAATTGGCGCCATTTTCCGGCAAAAACACATTGTAGAAGTTATAAAGGAAATATATTATCACACATTGGGAATCGAAGGAAGTCGATATTCACACATACACAATTATAGAAGTAAAAGCAAAATTCATGATTTAGGGCAAAGGTAACCAGAAACCAACATACATACATAAAAACACCACGTGAGTACACAGTATCCTTTTTTAAACAAATCATATCCATACCTATTATTAAAACAAATTTACATGATCAGTCTGTGTCAGTTTCTTGTTCCTTTATTATTAAGTTATTAAAACATCTCTGGGTCATATACTACTTGTAATAGATAGTATAAAAAGGTAATAAATTCAATAACAACCATGGCAGAACTCACAAATTTAAAAAAAAAGAGGAGCACAATTAAAGCTCAAATGACACGATTTCAAACATTTTTAAATAATTATTCAGATGCTAGTGCATCACAGCTACCAAGTAGAATTGAAAAATGTAGAGAGTGGTGGAGAGATTTTGATATTGTACAAGAAAACATTGAAAAATTTGCATCTGGTGAGGGCATTGATATTGACTCAGATTTTGATTCACAGGTAAATGAAAGATTAGATTTTCAGGATTTATATTTTGAATTAATTGGCATAGCAGAAGGGTTTTTGAATAAAACTGACTCTGTTTCAAACCAATCAGATACACAATCTGATACAATGAAAGCCTCATCAAAAAATGTAAAACTACCTCCTTTAGAGGTACCAACATTTAACGGTTCATTTCATAGTTGGTTAGAGTTTAGGGATGGGTTTACAAGTTTAATAATCAATAATTCAGAATTAACTGATGTAGACAAACTACACTATTTGAAAAAATCATTAGTTGATAGGGCAGTTGGGGCATTGGATGAGTTACCAACTACAAACACAAATTTTCATTTTGCATGGCATTTATTAGGTGAAACATATGAACGCAAAAAGTTAATAGCACGCAGTCACATTGATAAGTTAAATGAATATCCACATATAAATAATGAAACCTCATTCGAATTAAAAAAATTCTCTACTTCAATTAAAAAAGACTTAAAGGCATTAAAGACATTGGGTTATTCAGTAGAACAATGGGATGTTATTTTAATTTGTATATTAGAAAAAAAATTGGATAAAAACACAAAAAGGGAATGGCAAAAAATAGGGCCACTTAATGAGTTTCTGACAATCACAGATTTTTTATCATTCTTAGATCAAAAAATACACAGTTTAGAAAACTCAGAAGATGATAAAGATAAACCCAAGTCATCCTCTGAGACAAAACGTAAGTATGAAAAAGCTCCTTTTTCAAAAACATTTTTAGCATCACACAAACAGTGTCATCTTTGTGGACAGTCACATTATCTTTATGGGTGCAAATCATTTCACAAATTATCTATCTCATTAAGACGAGCGGAAGTTGACAAAGTCAAGGGTTGTTGGAATTGTTTACGGGAAGGTCATACAGCTCAAAATTGTACAATGCGGGGTTGCAAAATTTGTGGTAGGAAACATAGTACAGTTCTACATTTAGATTCACATTCATCAGGGTACAATGAACACAACTGGGAACGAAATACACATGGCAAAGATAGAATACATCCACAGGGTCAACATTCATCACATTCATCAGGGCACAATGAACACAATTGGGAACGAAATACACAAGGTAAAGATAGAACACATCCACATGGTCAAAATTCAGTTCAACTTCAAGGTTCACAACCACTAATACCATGGACACCTAATCAAACTCAGGGTATACATTCACAGGGACAATTTACACATTCTCAAACACTAGAGCCAAATAAGCAAGGGCAAGTTACACATATTCAGGCACATGAGGTACACTTACAGGGACAAAACACAAATTTTAAGGGGCAACATGATTTAGGTGATGGGGTACCTCACTCAGTGTATTTGGGACAGGTTAAGACTAAGGACTATAGCACTATAGAAGATAGGGTACAAGTTAGCAAATGCAATCATACCAACTCAATTCATACAAAAACAGAGATTCTGCTTTCAACAGCATTAGTTTACATGCAAGACAATTTTGGAAACTTTCATGAATGCAGAGCCTTGTTAGATTGTGGGTCTCAATCAAACTTTATTTGCAAATCATTGTTAGAAAAACTCAATATCCCAACGGAAAAGGTAGACATTCCAGTGGCAGGTATCAATCAAGGTATTACAAAAATTACACGGGCCATGAAAGGTATAATACAATCTAAAACATGTAGTTATAAAGTAAGTGCATTTATGTTAGTTATAGATAAGATATCTGACAATTTACCAGCTTTTAATCTTAATTTAGAAATGATTGACATACCAAAAAACATTATGTTAGCTGATAGCTCTTTTGGAGTTTCAAAACCTGTTGAATTATTGTTAGGTTCATCTATATTTTGGCAATTACTATGTGTAGGGCAAATAAGACTGGGAAAAGACAAACCTATACTTCAGAAAACCAAATTGGGATGGGTGGTATCAGGGCCTGTGAGAACAATTGACAAAGGGGTACATTTTTCGGGTATGGTTTCATGTGACTTTTCTGCACTCAGCTTGAATGAACAGATGGAACAATTTTGGAAAATTGAAGAATTGGATATACATAAAAAATCCTTATCAGTAGAGGATAGATATTGTCAGGAACTGTTCAACTCAACCACAACTAAGGATTTACATGGACGTTATATAGTACAATTACCACTTAGAGAAGATATTACAAAACTGGGGGATTCTTACAGCACAGCAATGAAGAGATTTCAAAACTTGGAGAAGAAACTGAGCAACAATTTGAGTTTGCGAGAGCAGTATCACAAATTCATGGAAGAATATTTGGCATTAGGACACATGACAAAAATAGATGACTGGGAGCTACAGATACAAGGAGATATACCAAAATATTATATACCACATCATGGGATACTAAAGACATCATCTACTACTACCAAGCTTAGGGTAGTCTTCGATGGGTCTGCTAAAACAGACAATAATTTGTCATTGAATGATGTATTAATGGTGGGACCAAGGCTTCAGGAAGATTTATTACACATCTTGCTACGGTTTAGAAAACATAAAGTTTTCATTGCTTCTGATATTGAAAAGATGTATCGGCAAGTTCTTATTTCTTCAAAACAAAGGGATTTACAAAGAATTTTTTGGAGATTTTCATCGGACCAACCTAGAAGCACATACAAATTAAACACAATAACTTATGGTTTAGCACCATCAGCCTTTCTCGCAATAAGATGTATACAACAAGCAGCATATGAACATATGTCAAATTTACAAGAAGCTTGTCAAACTATTTTGAGGGATTTTTATGCAGATGATCTATTATCAGGAGGGGACACAATTGAAGAGGTTAGGAAGTTAAAAGAGGACATCAGTTTCATTTTGAGCTCAGCAGGATTTCAGCTCAGAAAATGGGTCTCAAATAAACCAAAAGTATTTGAAGGGGACTTACAAAATAATCAACAAGTTGAGCATTATTTGTCTGAAGACATCACTAGTAAAACTTTGGGGTTGTACTGAAATACTCAATTGGACATCTTGCAGTACAATATTAATTTTAATATACAATCTCAGACAACCAAAAGGTCAGTATTATCAATGATTTCTCAAATATTTGACCCTCTGGGTCTTGTGGGACCAGTCATAATCACGGCTAAGGTAATTATGCAATCATAATGGAAGCTCAAATTGGATTGGAATGAGTCATTACCTCAGGATCTTCACACCGCTTGGAACAAATTTAAGGAAACAATTTCAGATTTACACCAAACATAAATTCCAAGACACGTGTTATGCTTACAACCAAAGGACATTGAACTTCACTGCTTCAGTGATGCATCGGAAATTGCATATGGGGTAGCAATTTATGTACGGTCAATAAGTCATGATGGGTTATATCATGTGCATCTACTATGTGCTAAATCAAGAGTAGCTCCGTTAAAGACAATCTCATTACGAAGGTTAGAGTTATGTGGGGCGTTACTCAGCGCAAAACTTGCCAGGGAAGTTATACATACAATGGACATAAGATTTAATAAAGTGCATTTTTGGACAGATTCGACAATTACATTACATTGCATAAAGGGCGAGGCTTCAAAATGGAAAACATTTGTGTCACATCGGGTTTCGGAGATTCAAAATTTGACTAAAACATATGAGTGGCATCACATCCACTCCAAAGAAAATCCAGCCGACATCATATCCAGGGGGATGGAACCAAAATTACTTAAAGATTCTTCACTTTGGTGGAATGGTCCAAAATGGCTAATGGAAGATAAGGAGAAATGGCCTTATTTTAATATAAATGACTTAAGTACTTTGGAAGTGCCAGATAAAAGGCCAGTTAAATTTTCATTAATTGTTACAACATTGCATACAATTTGGGATAGATTTTTAAGTCTTAACAAGTTACAAAAAACCACAGCTTATATTCTGCGCTTTATAAACAATTGTAGATTGCCAATAGGTGAACGTAAATGGGGTATACTTACTGTTGATGAAAGGGAGGGCGCACTAAGAATTCTAATCAAAATGGCTCAATTGGAAACATTTGGTTCAGACATTTTGTCAATAAAAAGATTGGGTTCACTATGTAAGACAAGCAGTCTCATCTCATTAAACCCTTTTTTAGATTCAGAAGGTATTTTAAGAGTTGGTGGACGTTTACAAAATTCAGATTTACCATTTTCACAAAAACATCCAATTATCTTACCAAAAAATCATGTGCTCACACGGCTTATCGTTACTTCATATCATCTTAAACATTTACATATGGGACAACAAACTTTATTATCTATTTTACGGCTTAAATTATGGATTCTTTCAGGGCGTAATACAATCAGACATATTCTGCACAAGTGCATAACATGTTTTAGGGCAAGGCCAGTTACGATAAATAATCTAATGGGTCAATTACCTAGATCACGAGTAGTAGCATCCAGACCTTTCCTTAATTGCGGTATTGATTATGGTGGTCCCTTTCAGTTAAAAACAAGCAACCTAAGAAACTGTAAAATTGTTAAGAGTTACATTTGTATATTCACTTGCTTTACTACTAGGGCAACTCATATTGAATTGGTTTATGAGCTAACTACAGAGTCATTCTTAAACTGTTTTAAACGTTTTGTTGCTAGAAGGGGTCTCTGTCAAAACTTGTACTCTGACAATGCTACAAATTTTGTGGGGGCAAACAATCATTTGAAGGAACTGTACTCATTTATAAGTGATACAAATATCAAGTCAAAGTTTCTCCAGCATTTTGCTGATTACCAAATTAATTGGAAATTCATACCTCCCCACTCTCCTCATTTTGGCGGGGTATGGGAGTCAACTATTAAGTCTGTAAAATATCATTTAAAAAGGGTATAGGGGGAAAACAAATACACATATGATGAGATGTATACTCTCCTGACACAGGTTGAATCATGTTTAAACTCACGACCTCTCTTACCATTATCCAATGATCCACTTGACTTTAGTGTACTCACGCCAGGACATTTTTTAATTGGAGATTCCTTAATGGCTGTACCACAAGAGGATCTCACAGATGTCCATACAAACAAACTCGCGATATCATCATCTTACGCAAGTTATTCAACATTTTTGGGCTAGATGGTCGCGAGAATATTTGTCATCTCTTCAGCAACGTAAAAAATGGAAAGCAGCAAGTCCTAATATCCAAAGGGGCTCGATGGTTATTCTCAAAGATGACAAACTTCCTCCAATGAAATGGGAACTAGGAAGAGTAGTCGATGTGTATCCGGGCAGCGATGGGATAGTGCGCGTTGTGTGTGTTCGTACTGCTCACGGTACATTCAAAAGAGCATGCGCGAAACTATGTGTTTTACCGATTAGTGACAATTAGCTCGCCCGGTTATATAGTTGTTGACTATTTCGGTTTGTTGAAAGGCATGTGTTACTTCAGCCTTTCAAGGGGGGCGGCATGAACAGTGTAGTTAAGCCGACTCTGTACGCGGCATCTACGCGCCGACTCGTGGCAAGGTGTCATGTCAACGCAGAGAGACAGAATCAAGATGGCGAACAAGAACTGGCAGATTTTACGTTTTTTAGTTTTACATTATAAGTTTTAAGTTGTAATATGTATTTTTAAAATAATAAAAACCAAATATACAGTCCACTTAAGTCGTACGGATTTATCATACCCAACTACGGCTATCCACACAAAACAGTGACGATAGTATTTTCAGAATGTCAATTGACCCATTCCATGTCAACATAGACTCCCTGCCTGAATCACTTCAAGAAAATGCTTTGCAAATAAAATATGATTCCTCTGCCAAATACTAGTAAATAAAATGCAAGAACAACCATCTCACTAACTATTTTTCTCGACCTAATCTATTTTTCTTTTTAATAATATTGTTTATAATATTTCTTTATAATTTTTGTATTTTATAAAAACTGATATTATTGTATCTTATTGCAGTATAAATAAATGTTTTGTTTCTTATACTTTTTTGTTTTGTTCCTAGACCCATACAATTTATTTTTAAGGGGTAGGGGTGCGAGAAACTTTCATTTCAACAAAAGGGGGCGTGGTACAAAAAGGTTTGGGAACCCCTGCTGAAAACCCATAGGACCCACTAGGAACTGACGTTAAATTTTTTATCTTTTGGTCGCTATTTTCCAGTTATTTCATAGATGCCGGATACTCCATTCGCAATTTTTATGTATTCTCATCTGTTGTCTGAAATGATATCATTGTTTGCTTGGATTGCGTTGTACTACTGATTTACATTATTCTATTTAAACCTCCTTTTAAATTTCCATTTATGTTTATTTGGCAAATATGGAATATGTTAATAGTAGTATTTTCCATATTATTTCTGTCCTATTGTTCTATTTTAGTCACTTTGTTCATCACTCTGTCTGCTTTATATTCTTATATAACGCAAATATTTTAAGTAGCTTAACTGAACCTACTTGTGTAATTTTTCCTCATCGAATAGATGTTTTTATGAATCTTAATATTTCATAATGATATTTCACAGTTTAAAAACTGGAGCAAACATATTATTGGTTAAGTATTTACCAATATACATTTTCAATTATATATAGTCAAATTATGTATCTTTAACACGCGTATATCTTATAATCAACTAGGAATTAATTAAATTAACATTTTATTCAAATTTTCGGCACTTATTATGCGAAAGCTAAACAGATTTCCAGTTTCCAGATGAGTACCTGCTTAAAATGCACGAAAGAAGCATAAAAGTTTCAGCGGTATCGCATTATATAAACTAATATTGTCTTTACTCCTACAATTTACAACTTCAACTTTGTTTTATATCAGAGCTCTGCTGCACAAGAAAAATTAGGGGTCTGTGGAAAAAAAGTCACAACTAAGAACCATAAAAAGGTATTGTAGCAATACGTTTTGTAATAAAGCAAAGTCATAAATGTATTTTTGGTGAGAAAAAAAGGTATATTCGGTCTGTACCGATATTTTACATTTTTGACAGTCAAAAAAATTTTAAACATGTTGAATTGTTTTTATAAAAAATTGTGTTTATGTATTTTTTATAACTTAATGACTTTTATTGCAATTCGCCCCAAAATAAAACAATTTATATTTTATGATAAAGTTTTCATAAAGACACGCTAGAATGTCTCCTAAAATATCAATTCATAAATAAATCAAAGATTTTTTTAATATCTAGTTTTCAATGAACTTATTCCCAAACAAGTTTTTTTCAAAAAATATCAACTTAGGATTCATATGCTTCCGAAAGGGAGAGTACTGTACTGTAAATTGTTATAGTGGGTCAGTACTGTAAAGTTTATTGCTATAATAAGACTGGTATTATACTAATATGCAATATGGTATTTAATACGAAAAACCCATACATTTATGTCACAAAAAGAAAACGACTGACCTTTGCTAATAAATCGACAATGTCTGCACAAGTAAAATTTTTCTCTCCTGGATTGTGTTGTAACCAAAAAACTCGTCCACGTTCCCCAACAATATGTTTCTGCTACTCTGCAAATTCTGCTCTCTGTCTTGTTCACTGCTTCCCACAGTATCTTCTCCTGGTGCAATTCTCCACCTTTTTTTTCAATCTCCACCTTTTTATGACCCAAGGATCTCTTTTATCGACGGTGCCACAAATTCAAACAAACTTTTCCTCGTTCCTTACAAAACTGGACACATCAGACTCCAAAAAGTTTTCAAAAGGACCTCTCTACTTAATCTATCGCCCATTCCACGATTCTGCTAATAACACTTGTAACTTTTAACACAACCTGCGGTACTTTTCCCACACACGGTCTTCAAAACTGGACTTCTCCTTTCGATCGAACAAACACAACTCCACAAAATCTACTCATTCATTCCAGACATCGGCTCGTTCTCTTCTTTCATCATATATAATTTACCAAATTTAACATCTCTTGTAATTATAAAAAATTCTCAAACTTTTGTATTTGTTTTTTTTTTTCTGGAGTTACAAGAATAAATAAAATTCCTTATACCTTTCTAACCACAAATTAATTCTACACTTTCCAAAAATTGTATTATCTATTTTTAAGAAACTAATACAAAAGACTATTTTAAAAGCTGTCTACTTAAACAATAATCGCTCTTTGAAATATATACGGGTTACTGGATTTTCAACCCTATAAATGGTTATCCGAATAATCTCTTATTGTTGTGACGCCTTACCAAACATTCATATTTCGGCGAAAACACTTTCCTAAAACTAGCTATAATTACTTTTACAAATTTTGTCATATACCGGGCATTGAAAATTTACAAGATCGTGGTCTATGAAGATGCAATTTTTATTTTATTTTTATTTCAAATAGAAACATAGCAATATATATATATATATATATATATATATATATATATATATATATATATATATATTTGTATTGTATTGATTGTATTTAATTAATTTAATGTTCGGAAATGTTTTGAAAAGCGGGACAATTTGTTGTGTTAAATTTTTTTATGTAAGGTATTTTTTTATTTTATATTTATTTTTATTTTCATATAAAAACATACCTTACATAAAAAATTTAACAGACCAAATTGTTCCACTTTTCAAAACATTTCCGAACATTAAATTAATTAAATACAATCCACTTCTAAATTTCAAGGTTATTCTCAAATATAAAAGTTAAAACTCCAAATTCATTAATGAGTAATATAATTTACAGAATAAATTGCAATCAATGTCAAAGTTGTTATATTGGTCAAAGTCAACAGTGGCTTAAACAACGTGTCACTCAACACAAAAGTGACTGTAACATACGAAAAACTCTTGTGCCTTAATGCACCACCACTTGAAGACAGGACACAGCTTTGACTTTAATAATGTAAAAATCTTGGAACAAGTTGATAATTATAAAAATCGACTTTTCCTTGAAATGGTACACATTTATAAAACTCCTGAATCTATCAATTATAAGACAGACACCAACCATTAATACCAACCAAGTAATATCTACTGCAACATACTAAACAATATATGATAGATCTTAACCTTCAAAAACAAAATCAGTAATTCTCTAGTACCTCTACCTATAATTTTATTTCATTCCTAAATATCAGTATTACAATAACTGATTACATACCATCAGTTACATTTTATAGATCAATTTACCATGTTCCTGATTCTTCCTCAATTCTCTACTATTAATTCCATCTTTCCACTTTATAATATGTATAATACTGTCATAATAATTGTTTATTTTACCTTATTCACTAAAAATTGTACAATGGGAATTCACTCTATAAAATATTGCGGTTACCATAACTCCTAAATAAAAATCAAACTAAAATGTCATGTATTTAGATATGTTAAAAAAATTTAAATTTTTACTCTTATAGTTGTAAGTGTTGAAATATTCACATTGTTTATATATTATAATTAATTATTCTAATAAATTTACAGTTTTCTCCTAAAGAAGTCACAAAATCGCGACGAAATATTGACACAGAACAAATAGAGTTTCATTTCCTACAGACCGATTGCTGTTACTATAAATCAATATATATATATATATATATATATATATATATATATATATATATATATATATGTTTTATCTTATAGTAAAGTTCCCCTTTCATACAGGCTATTAAACAGGTAGGTTAATTTTGAGTGTTCAGATATTATCAGGTCTTCCGAAGGTGCTTTGTTGTCATTTCTTTCTAAGATAGTTTGAGTTAGTTCTAGCACAGTATAAAGAGGTTCCACCTCTTTGGAACCTCTTTACACTGTTGGAACCTCTTTATAGTGTGGTTCTAGTATAGTATATTTCTGATCTTTCTCTATATGTGGCAGTTTTTCTGTTCTGTGATCATTAAATAAATCTTTTAAACATTTTTTTCGTATTTATTGTTATGTTTCGGGGTCTAATTATATTACGTTATTTTTATTTGTCGCTACAGATAAATTTTTTTGCTTCCATAGTCCAGCCACTTCATTGACCTTCATGTGTAATTCTCTATATTTCTGTTTAATTTGCAAACATTCTACATATTTGCATTTTTCTTACATACATTCTTTCTTGGGAGATAATTTTTATTTTCAAGTTATCTATTAAGCTATTTATATTTTGAAACGTCTGATTACATATTTGCCTATGTTTTGATTTGCTGCATTCAGAACCCTGTTTTGGAACATATCGCACTAACTTTTGATTTTTCCTTTTTTGTTTTATTCTTCTTTAGAACTATTGTTTCTATAGACATCTGTGTGTTTACCTGTTCTCTGTATAGCTTTTGATTTCCTTGGTTGGCAGATTACTATGTCAGTTTGTGTCTCTTGAATGATTTTGTAATTTGTTTTTGTTTTATTTTAAATCTCATATTTGCAAATACTGGATTGAGTTCTGAATTTATGTCGCACCTTAGGTAATGGGTATGTCTCTACGTTTAAAATAATAATATTACAAAGCCTACTGTTAATTATAATATGATCTATTTCGTCTCTCACAATATTTTATGCGTAGTCTTAAGGAGACACTCATGTATCGAGATGACGTTTAGATAGTTTAATCCAAATGTAAAGAATCACCATTCGTGGCGGAATTAAAAAAGCGTTTACCTCGGTCGTTCCTGTCATCATCATCATTTTGGCTTTACAACCCTGTGTGGGTCCTAGCCTCCCCAAGAATATTTCTCCAGTCGTCCCTATCCATCGCCTTCCTCCGCCAAGCACGTATTTCCATATTTCTCATGTCTTTATCGATGTTATCTAGGAATCTTGTTCTGGGTCTTCCTTTTCTTCTTTGACCAATAGGTCTATCAAGGAGCGTTTTTCTAGCTGGGTCGGTTTGCTCTATCCGCATTACATGGCCTACCCACCTCAGACGTCCTATCTTTATGTGTTTTACGATATCTGGTTCCTGGTATATCCTATAGAGTTCGAAGTTGTATCGTCTTCTCCAGACACCATTTTCATTTACCGCTCCATAGATGCGCCTTAGTATTTTTCTTTCGAAACATCCTAACATGTTTTCATTGCTTTTTGTTAAAGTCCAGGTTTCTGAACCATATGTTAGGACTGGGCGTATTATTGTTTTGTAGAGTTTTACTTTTGTATTTCTTGATATAACTGTAGATTTAAAAAGGAGATTAAGCCCAAAATAGCATCTATTAGCCGTGCAAATTCTGCGGTTTATCTCTGCGGTAGTGTCATTTTCAGTATTGACGAGCGTTCCCAGGTATACAAATTCGTTAACTGCTTCGATGACGTCATTTTCTATAACAAGTTGCCGTAATGTTTGTGGTTGCGTACCTATTTTCATGTATTTTGTTTTATTGGTGTTTATTATTAAACCCATTTTTGTAGCCGCTTCCTTTAATGCTACGTACGCCTCTCGTGCTGCGTTTTCCGTTCTCCCAACAATATTGATATCATCAGCATATGCTAAGATTTGCACAGATTTGTTATATATTGAACCGGTAGTTGTGATTTGTGACGTACGTATTACTTTTTCCAGAGCTAGATTGAATAGTATACAGGAGAGTGGGTCTCCCTGACGTAGCCTGTTATTTGTTTTAAAAGGTTCAGAGAGTTCCCCCTGGATTCGTACTTTGCATTCAACTTTTTCAAGGGTTAGTTTGGTTAAACTTACCAACTGATTTGGTACTCCTAGGTCTATCATTGCTTTAAACAATTCTCTTCTATTTACAGAGTCGTAGGCTGCTTTGTAGTCTATAAATATGTGGTGCGTGTCTACACCGTATTCCAGTGTTTTCTCTAAAATTTGTCTCAGGGTTGAAATCTGATGAATTGTTGATTTACCACCTCTGAAACCAGCCTGGTATTGTCCTATTATTCGCTCTGCATATGGTGCCATACGATGGCATAGTATATTTGAGAATATTTTATACGCTGCATTTAGGAGCGTAATTCCTCGATGGTTAGAGCATTCAAAGATATCTCCCTTTTTGTGTATGGTGCAAAGTATTCCAATATTTCAATCATTGGGAAGGGACTTCTGTATCCATATTTCTTTTATAAGCTGCTGTAGCGCTATTATAATATCGTGGCCACCTTCTTTATATAATTCCACTGGGAGATTATCTATTCCGGGTGATTTGTTTCTGGCTAGTTTGTTTACAGCGTCTTTAACTTCCAGGATCGTTGGTGGATCCTCCTCCCTCTCGTCTGCTCCGCTTACCTCGCAGCTTTCGTCTTCCGGGTTTTCTTCTTCTTCCTCTATATTAAGTATCTGGTTAAAATATTCCGTCCATCGGTTTAGTACGTCTGTTCTTGTTGTTAAGAGATCGCCATTTAAACTTCTACATTGATTTGTGTTTGCCTTAAATTCGTTTCTGTTGATGTTAACTTTCTTATAGAATGTTCTGAATTCTTTCTCTCTGTTGAGGTTTTCTATATATTGAAGTTCCTTTTTTAAGTGGTTTCGTTTCTTCATTCTGTGTATTTTCTTCCTGTTTCTGTTTCGTTCCTGTTTCCAAGACAAAAGACCTAAGATGGGTTCGACTTTTTCTTCGTCAATTTTAGAATTTTTCATCTAGCTTTATAGCATCTTTTATGAGTACTTTGATGTTGAATGAATTTTATATATATTTTATTTATTTGTTTAATTTTAAAATATAATATTCAAGCTTCTCCTTTGTGTTCTCTGACTTTGGTGCCTAAATCTGTATTATGTCGATAAGAAATGGTTGTTTATTTAGCTTTAACACCATTATTCTCTCGCTCATTGGTAAAATACCTTTTTTTATTGTTTTAGAGTAAGTTTAATCAAAAAAAAAAATCAATCGTACAGATAAATAATATAAAATCTTGCAGGCAGATGCACGTACGTATTAAAATACATACAATATTCATCTCAAACGACCCATCAAACTTTGTAAATAATCAGCTTAAAATTAATAGCTCTTAGGTATAAGTTATAAATAAACTTTGTAGAAACCAAATAAAGTTAAGTTTCAGGCAATACCGTCTACCAGTTAACATATTAAACATAAAACCATGAGTTTTGTCTATGTCGATATAATCAAACATACTCAATATTTGTTTTACTTATTTAATTGATGAAAATATTGTGTTTTTAATTATGTATTTACAAATTTATAAACTGTTGTTAAATGCTGCAACTAAACAAATTAATATAAAATACATAAGGAGAGAGGTTATCCATTGATGGCACTCATAAAAATAACGCTTACACTGATGAATACTTAAATGTATATCTTGTCAATAATTTAATGTATCGGTTGGTCAGTTTTTACTTAATCTTCTTCTGACTTCTGGTTGAAGGTACAGTTTTCTTGCTTTCTCGTTGGGGTGGACCAAAGTAAAGTAAAATTGGGACACAAACTGTCAGATAAATTCACAGTATTAAAAGATTTAAGACAAGATTGTTTCATCTGACCTACCTACTTGATTTAACATTTACACTGACAAACTTTAAAAGAGTGAAGAAGAAAATCCAGAAATATGGGGAAAAAATTATAAAACGATCGTAGCCTACTTTTTGCCGATGATCAAGTAATAGTAGCAGAAGACCAGTATATTTCTGAATGTTTCTTAAACAAATAGAACAATACACACAAGTGGGAAATAAAAATAAAGGTGGAAAATATAAAAAAAACACTCCAAACGGTAATCTGAGGACAAGGCCAGCACTTGCAATTAAATAATGGCATATTTATTACACATGGTAATAATTATAGTAATAATAGTAATATTACACAGAATGGTAATTAAACAATTGCATCCAGTACAGTGAAATTATAGTATATTCAAAAATACAGAGGTGCGTTTTTAGTAGAATCAAAGCGACGCAGGTGATATATTGAAGAAGGCGTTGTAGGTATACTATAAAACACTGAATTGGGAATGAGGGTATCAGGGGGAAATAATGAAAGCAGACACCACACTTACTTATAGAATGGAGCAAAACAACTGCTGTTGTACACGTACATGCCAAGAATGGCGCTCAGAGGTATATTATATATATATATATATATATATATATATATATATATATATATATATATATATATATATATATATATATATATCTATATATATATATATATATATATATATCTATATATATATATATATATATATATATCTATATATATATATATATATATATATATACATATATATATATATATATATATATATATATATATATATATATATATATATATATATATATCTATATATATAACCAACAGATGGCGGTACTTTATTTAGCGTCAGAACTAAACTGAAAAATTATCGGAAGTCAATAAATTAGTGTAAGTCATCTCGGCGTGTCACAGTTTGATTTGAGTTTTATTCCACACTTTTTATCGGTAATAATGAGTGAAAATACAGTTGATTTACCATTAGAACTAGAAGAAAATGATCCTTACTGATTCAAGTAAGTAACTTAACCTAAAAAGTCGGGAATAATTTCTTACGGAAATGTGTTTTATGCTTTTTCTATTCACAATAGATTAAATGTTAAAATTATTACTAAAGATAACACAAAATAATTCTTTTTATTATTATTGTGACTAAAATTACATCATATTCAAAGAAAAAAAAATTGTTTTTGACTTACACGCTTTGACCACTGAAATTTGTTACAAGTTAGCTGACAATACAAATCAGAACATTTAGTAAAGTATTACTTAACTACTACAAAACTTGTCCATTCGTGTGTGTAAGAAATTTTTTAAAGATACCTTTTAAGTGAGTAAGATGCGTATCTATAAACTGTCTTGTAGTACGAGGCCAGCTTTTTGCAGAGACAAAAGAGGTCACAAAGAACCAACCAATAAAATAGACGTCACGAAAGTCAAGGAACACATCAAATCATTTCCTTGCTATAAGAGCCACTATACACTTTGTGAAGCTCCAGATAGAAAATATTTAAATCCAGATTTAAATATTCGAAAGATGTATCAACTTTATAAAGAGAAATGTGAAAAGAAAGGTTCAGAATCAGTCAAAGAAAAATGTACTACCATGTTTTCTCTTCAAATTTTAATTTTCACTTCAAACCTTCATCTAAAGATACCTGTCAGTTACGTGATTCTTTGTATAATACCATCAGATTTGGGAATAACGAGGAAGATATACATAAAGCAAAAACCGATAGAGAAATTCATCTCAGAAAGGCAAAACTAGCGAGAGATTCGCTTAACAAAGATAAAAATTTAGCTGATGAAAATATTTATGTTCTTACATTCGATCTACAAAAAGCTTTACCTTTTCCCAAACTAAGCACATCTCTTGCTTATTACAAGATGAACCTATATGTTTACCATTTGGGAATTCATAGTTTCAACGACAATAAGGGGGACATGTTTATGTGGGACGAAACAGAGGGATCTCGAGTTTCACAAGAAGTTGCCTCCTGCCTGACAAAACATTTAAAAATGAATGCAAGAAATTGTGATAATACCATTTTGTATTCGGACTGCTGTCCTGAAAATTAGATTAATTTAGTTGCCACTGCTAAAAAGACTAATTCATTTTAAATAATTGAAATGAAACGTAAAGAATTTCTTTCGACAAGAATGTTGGAAAATATCATCATTAATAGAAAAATCGATACTACAGGCGGAAAAGTTAATTGGTTGAACATAAAATGGCTTAAATATTACAAAAATAAACCGGAATCTATTTTCTATAAACAAACACTGCAAGAAGATTTTCCATTTAACGAGATAAACATTGCAAAAAAGTCCGGAAAGGGAAGACCACCTAAGTTCTTTAATATTGTTCAGGAGCAACTCTACCCAAATCGCAGACCTGTCAAAGACTAAAAAAAAACACATGTTTTATTTACTTGCTTACATTCCACTGCACTACCACGAATTTCATAAAAATTTGCCAGTAATACAAAAGGCTAATCCTCGACCTTCAAGTTCAATGATCGAACTTGAGTCTAATAACGACAGTGAAGATTCGGATAATTAGATAGACTAATAATTTTGTTTCATCGTTGTTTTATTTTTTAGTTCAGTGGACACTTAGCATACGTCATTTTCTCCTTGTTTAAACGCATTAAAAAAGAAAAACGGTTTCATTTTTATTAAATTTTCTAATATTTAAGTTTATTAGTATGTTACATTTCAATAAAAATTATTATTAGTACTTATATGGGAGTCGTTATTTTATTACAAGTTTTGAAACAAGTTAATTTTCTCAGATTTTATATTTAGTGACTTAACCTGATTGGCTTCTGAGCCCTCCATATATATCTTTCATTAATTTATTAAAAAAAATGTCTCTTAATCATCATTTTTCTCTAATAAAATGTTTTCTTCGTTTTCTTCTTCATTTTAGAGTTTATTTATCTATTGTCTATTCTGGCATCAAACTTCGCTTAATAATTTCAAGGACCATAGTATATTTCGTCCTATTAGTTAATAATTTACTATTAGTTTAGTTGTTAGATTGCATCCATTTTGTTTATATGTTTGTTTACATTTTGTTCTATATTCTTTTATTTTCTTACTGATGGAGTAGATATTTAGTTTTATCTTATGTCTTTATTATTATCTCTGTTATTACTGCTGTCCACTCTTCTGAGAAATCTCGTTTGATAGCTTGGATTCTAGAGGTATCTCGTTGGGCTATTAGCCAACTTTTACAGCCGTATAGCAGAGTTTACTCATTGTTATAAAATTTATGGTTATATTGTTTCTTGTTTTGTCCTCATACTTACGGAAAATACGACACTGGACTGCATAAGGAGTAGAGTAGTTGTTCCGTGCAGCAATGAAGAGGGACTAATATATTCAGTATAATATATTGTTATAATTATATAGTTATTATATGTATATGTATATTTTTTTGTGGCATAGACTTTCGTCATTCAGCCAGTCTCGAAAGGTTATAATATATTCCTTAAGAAAGTATATACACATAAGTGCAGATTATTTCTCTCAGACAAATGCACAGCGATATCCCTAAAACGAAATAGACGAATAATTAATAGAAGAATACGTCGAAGGAAAATACAAGGACACTCGCTTCTCGTCTAGAGGCCAGTCAAGACATTTATTTTAACAGACAAATAATACTGGACCACGGATAAGGTATTGTTACAAATAGGATAAACAAAGGGTACAAGTCTAACCCTATACACGCTCATGAAAGTTTTTATGAACGAGTACCAGATTTATAAAGCTATGCATGTGCCTGACAAAAATTCTATAATTAAGTTATATATTGATACAGAACCTATAGCTAACAAGGACTGTATATTATATGGAGCGTATGTGTTGCATTTAGTTAATCTTGTGTACAGGGAGTTTGAATGCTGAATAAATTTAGGACATTCAAAGAAGATGTGATCGAGGTCACCTAGCTTACCGCAATGTTTGCAACTATCATTATCGATGACTTTTAGTTTAAATAAATGGCATGGGTAGCATGCATGTCCAAAGCGTATTCGATTTATAGTAGTAACATATTTACGAGGAGCTTTGAAATTCTGAAACCAGGTTGTTTGAGGTTTAATTGGTTGTAAAAAGGTATACCTTTTATGGTTTGTAGACCAGTAATGTTTCCATTTCTCTTTTCATCTAAGTTGCTGATTGTTTTTGAAAATCGTAGTAACATCTGATGTTTTAAGCATATATTTCAACGTAAAGCCAGTTGTTACACTCATTTTAGCTAAATGATCTACATATTCATTATGTTTGAGACCAATATGTGCTTTGACCCAAATAAATTTCATGTTGACTCCAGTCGATGATAAATGAGACAATCGATATTTTATTTTTTTTTTTTTTTTTTTTTTTTATTAGAAAAAGATGTCGCATCCACCAAAAGGTTATTAGCGACGGAACAAAATATAAATAACATAGTTAAACACCTACAGATTATACAAAATGTTTATGGATCTGAGATAATTCACTATATTGTCACAGGAACAGTTTTGACCTAGAGCCTGTGGTAGAGCGTTTGGGATCTTGTAGCGCTGTCTTTCTTGGTCATATTTACTACAAATTGTTAAAAAGTGTTCGACTGTTAATCGGACGTTGCACTGATCACATATAGGTGGATTTTTCTTTGTGAAAAGGTAGGAGTGCGTTAATCTGGTATGTCCTAGACGTAAACGCGAAACCGCAATTTGTTCTCGTCTATTGCGCGACGATGGAAACCACTGAGACACATTATTTTTAATTTTATTTAAATTGGAATTAGTTTGAGACCACTCATTTCGCCACAAACACAACACTTTATTTTTAAAATAAGCTTTTAAGTCAGTGGAAACACACTTGTCTATCGGCTCCGACAAATCACTTAAAATTGCCTCTCGTGCTATCCTGTCAGCTTCTTCATTTCCTGTTATTCCGACGTGTGAGGGAACCCATAAAAATTGGACGCTTCTTCCATGCTCATGAGCTTGGGAAAGCTGGTATTTTAGCAACTTTTCAAAAGGATGTTTGGGAAAAATGTGTTTTAATGAATTTAAAGAGCTAAGGGAATCTGTTATAATCAGGGCTTTTGTGAGTGTAAGCTCGTTAAGAAGTTTCACAGCACGGTATATGGCATAGAGTTCAGCTGAATATGTGCTGCATGCTGGGGGTAAACGGAAAAGAAGATTGTTTTCTGAAGAAACGATTGATGCCCCCACTCCGTCTTCGGATTTAGATGCATCTGTGTAGATTTTATGGTAGTCGGGGTACTTATTTATGAGGGCCTCAAACTTGGACCGAATTAGAGAATGATGTGTATTAGATTTATCTAAATACTCTAGAGATGCATCGCAAGTTGGTATATCGATCAGCCAAGGCTCGGGGTATTTAATATCCGAGGAGAAAACCTCCGGAAAATTGATGTTTAGGTTTTGAAGAATGGATTTAATTCTTTCGTAATATGGTTTTTTAGTATAGCGAATACCTTGAAATAAGTTTAAATATTTATTTGTAAAAGTATTTTGATGTATTGGCTTTGAAGTATTGCTCGCGACTGAGGCTGCATGTGATAGAGCGAGGTACATGCGGCGGTGATGTAGCGATGGTTCTCCTAAAAGAGCATAAATGCTGGATACAGGTGTAGTTGGGAAAGCCCCTAAGATTAATCTGAGACTTTTGTTATGAATAATATCTAATGATTTCAGTAGAGATTTATTAGCAGTGGAATAGGCAATTGCTCCATAATCTAGCTTAGAACGTATTAAAGATTTATACAGGAGGAGTAGAGTGGATTGGTCTGAGCCCCAGTTTTTATTACAGAGAGATCTTAAAACATTTAATCTTTTATTGCAGGAAAGGATTAGTTCTGAGATGTGATTTTTCCATGTTAACTTTGAATCAAAGATTAAACCCAAGAATTTGTGGTGATCTCTAAACTCCAGCTGTTTCTCATACATTCTTAGGTTAGGAGGTTGTGGCAAGGAACTTGAAGAGAATACGACTCCTATTGATTTTTCTACTGAAAATTGAAAACCTGTAAAGTTGGACCAATTTTCGAGAGTATCTAAAAAGTTTTGAAGGATTGATGACATTGAGGAAATATTTTTACCTTTAATAGATACCACTAGGTCATCAGCGTATAAACGAGCCTGTAAGGGTGCTTGAATGTTTTTGATGATGTCGTTTATTGCTACCAGAAATAGTGTTGGACTGAGTATGGATCCTTGGGGTGTACCATTTTCCAAACTATAAATATTTGAAAAGATATTATTTATTTTTACTTGAAAAGATCTGTTATTTAAAAAGTTTTGGATGAAAGCAAGGCAGTGACCTTGAATATTCCATTTATGAAGTTGTCTTAAAATGTTGTATTTCCAAGCTTTATTAAATGCACGTTCTAAGTCAAAAAATATAGCAACACATTTTTGGTTTGTAGCAAGAGCTTCATGTATTTCACTTTCCAAATCTAAAATGTTGTCTGTGGATGACCGATCTTTTCTAAAGCCATTTTGCTCGGAAATTAAGAAATTAGAATTTTCTAAAACCCATGAGAGTCTGGAGTTAACAATATTTTCTAGTAATTTGCAGGTTGTCGATGTCAGAGATATGGGTCGATATGATTCTGGGTCATATTTAGGTTTATTAGTTTTTAGGAAAGGAATGATTATTGCATTTGACCAAATAGCTGGCCATTGGTGGTGAAGCCAAATTCTGTTGAATATGTTTAAGAGATACGTTATGGCTGAAACAGGGAGATGTTTCAGAAATGCTGAAGGAATATCATCAGGCCCCGGACTAGAGTCCTTCAAGTTAAGAATAGATGAGTTTATCTCTTGAAAAGTGATGGGATGGTTTAATGAATTGTTTTGTGCTTCAAACAGATAAATGGGATTTTGTTCGGCGAATTCTTTGGCTTTGAGAAAATTGGCCGTATACTGTTGATTCGATGAGTGGCCTTCATAGATTCTTCCAAAAATGTTTGCAATATCGCTGCTCGATGTTATGAAATTATTATTTTCTTTTAGCCCCGTGAAATTATATGAAGTATGTAAACCAGAAATTTTCCTAACTTTGTTCCAGACATCAGAGAGGGGAGTATTGCTATTAATTTCCGATACGTATTTGTTCCATGAAAATTGTTTAGCCGTTTTGACAGTTAGCTGTGCCCTTGCTTTTAGCATTTTGAATTTTAATTTATTTTCGGATGTTTTATGTTTTTTGTATCGGTTTAGGGCTGATTTACTTTCACGGATTGCTGTAGCACAACGGTCATTCCACCATGGTACAGGACATCGGCCTTTAACAGATTTAGATTTACCAATAAATTTGTGGGCGGCGCTTAAGATAAGTTGATTAAACTGTTCTACATTCGAGTTAACATCGTCTGTTATATCCAAACTGGAAATGTTATTATCGATATATTGGGAGAATTCTTGCCAATTTGAATTTTTTATTCTCCACTTAGATATGAATATGGGTCCTGATGAGGGATAATTATGGTTTCTAATTAGGATTGGAAAATGGTCACTACCATATGTATAGGTTTGAGCGTCCCAACTGAGACAATGAGCTAAATTTGGGTCGCAGAGAGTTAAATCGATGCATGAGGAATGTCCTGTTGAAATATTGAATCTTGTAGGGCTACCATCATTAAGAAAATTTATATTAAGTTGATCTAAGATATCGGCAATACTTGAACCTCTGACAGACGTGTGATCTGAACCCCATATTATGTTGTGAGCATTAAAGTCGCCTAGAATTATACGAGGACGTGGCAGTTGCTCTAATAACCTGCAAAAGCTATCAGAACTGACTTGTTTGTCAGAAGGAAGGTAAACATTACAAATAGATACTAAACTGGTAGATATGATTCTGATAGCAACGGCCTCCAAATCACTGACTATTGGAATTTGTATCGCCTCGATGGATTTGTTTACTAGTATTGCTACACCACCGCTTGCACGACTTGCATCTGTACGGTCTTTGCGGAAACAAGTGAAATTTTTTGAATTGTACAACTGATTGGTCTTTAAGTTTGTCTCCTGTAGACAAATAATATCTGGAGAATATTCAGATAAAAGAAGCTGTAGCATAGGGAGACGATGGAAGAATCCATCAATGTTCCATTGAAGTATCGAGTTGAATGTTGTTAATAGATTCGGAGTTAGATGATACTGAACGATTGTCTACAGAAGAGTCACTATCTAAGTCAGAAATCTCTTTCCCTAAGTGGGTGAGTAGTTTCTTTTGAAGTTTTGTAAACTTACTTTTTGTAGATCTATCATTTGCATATTGATAGCTGCTTTGTAAAAGATGGAGTAAACCAGCCATATCAGTTGTAAATTCTTTAACGACGCTAATAGTGTCGGGGGAGCCTTGAACATTATCAATCAGTAAGGACAATTGGTGGAAATTTAAAACGAATGGTGGGGTATGATTATCAATGAAATTTTCAAGAGTTTCCCGTGTAGATTGAACTTTAGATGAGCGCGGTTTTTTTGGTTTGGAGAGTTTGGGTTTTGCAAACAGATTTTCTGATGAGATTGCTGAATCTGAAGGAGGCGTGTCGATCTCACCAATACTGCGTTTTATGGAAGAACTTGCGTTTTCGCAATTGCTATTAAAGTTTTCACTTAGATGATGTGGCTTTATTACATTTGGAAGTAATGGAGCAAACTCATTGGTAGTGACAGAAGTCGAGCTTGTAGTTTTATTTGTAAGATTGGTTGAATTGGTAGTTTCAAAAAATTGTGGTGATGTATCAGTTTTATTAGAATTTTCTGCAGTTGTATCTAATGGAAGAGGAGCTGGTAGATTGGAAAATATTGCTTCCGAAGTTTGTGAAAACGGTGTTGCCGCTGAATGAGGTCGATTAAAAGTGTTGCTATGAGTCGGAGTATTAGTAGTTTCTTTGTCGTGGAGATTTGTAGGTGTAGGTGATATGCTCGGATATGATAATGGATAACTTGATGACTGCTGGGTGTTTGGTACCTTGTGTAGTATACTTGTTGAAGCTGTTTGATTTGGTACTTCATTGTTTGACTCAATATGAGTTGATTCCGTTACTGAACTGGTTTTGCATTGGGATGATATGTGTCCTGTATTTTTGCAAATAAAGCAGGTGAGTGTACCTTGTGACAAAAATATGCGGTAAGGTGTTTGGTCGAAATTTATTAGAATAGAATCTGGAATTGGTGATGTTATAGGGCTTATATAAACTTGCCTCCGAAAGCTCAATATGTGACTATATTCGGGAAGAGTCGAGCTAATTTTCAGAAATGTTATTGGGGAAATAAGCTTTAAACCGATATTCTGTAATTCTTCAACTAATACTTGATGAGGAATTGACGGGCAGACTCCAGACAAGACTAGTCTTTCTGCTGGAGAGACAAGTCTTCGTGCTGTTACAACTTCGCCGAGTACTTCTATAGAGCCATGTTGTGTCATGAAGTTATCTACTACGGTTTTGTTTGCCAAATACATGCAGATTCTATTATGAGATAATCTAGATGAAAAAATAATATTTTTTGGGTTGATGATTGTACCCAAAGGAATGAGATAATCCTGCAGTTTAGCATTATCGATACAACTAAAAACAATTGCTTGGTTCTTACTCGGAAAAGAATGTGAAGCGGCTGAAGCATAACTGTTTGTGATATTCGAACGTTGATTTACTGGACTGGTTAGATCGGAAGGTGTGTTTACATTGTGTGAAGTCATTTTAAGCTGCGGTGGCGAAGGCCTTACTCCGACTCTGGTAAATGAAAAACCAGTCGCATGCTACCATAAGCTACTTATAGCAGCTAACCTCACAAAATGTTTGTACGGTAGTGTATATTTATTATTTGACGTTTTCTTTTCACAATAATAAAATAATAATTACGTATAGATGACTTACGTAGTAGTATCTAGTAGATAAACACTTTAATTTTAAAAAACTATTTAATAAAACCACTTGTTTTTATTAAAAACTAGGAGTACGCTATCAGTACTACTTAACCGTACCTTGCCAGGGCCGGTCTCTCCGATATTTTATTTTAAATATGTCGGGATTGCTAAATGTTGAGCGCAATTCAATGGTTTTTATGCTCTGCAAAACTGAAAGGCAATCTGACAGAATTAAAATATGTCTATTGCAGGTGTTTTTAACATATTTACGGCATACTGTACGATTTTGAATGAACTGTTATATATTTGGATGTTATGTATGTCAGAGCTGTATATATTGAATAAGTTTGGAGATAAAACTGAGTCTTTTGGTATACCTTGATAATTATATTGCGGTCCAATTAGCTTGTTATTATGATCTCTTACATAGATGATCCTCTTTGTGTAAAATCCAATTATTTTATCCACGAATGCGATTGGCATATGAAATAAATTAACCATTTTATTTCTGAAAGTTGACAAGCAAACTGATTCTGTTAGAACTGTTGTTAGAGCATCTAGTGTTCCAAAGCTTCTTTTATAACTAAACTGATTTTCTGGTAGCAAATGATTTTTTTGTAACCACCAATCCAACGTGGCACTGAGCCCTCGATAAAAATAATGTGTATTGTTGATGTTGATAATTTTTGCTTTCGTATATTGAAATCGTAACAAAATATGGTAAAAAAGATTGTATTTCTTACACTATTGCTACTAACATATTTAACAAGTACTCTGTATGGTAGGCTATGATAATTTAGGAGAAACAGATCTTAAAGCGACAAAGTAAAGATAGTACTTTCAAGTAATCTTAACTTGGGTCGCGGGATACCTTTTCCTAGTAATAAGTAACCATTAGCGGTCCTTGTATGTTAATAGAATAATTAATCCGTATTTTATTTGGGATGAATATGGGCATACAGTTACTGTTATAAATAATATTTTTGTTTCTTTTTGAGGGAATAAATATAAATTTATTTTATGCAATATATATGCTAATGTATTACAATGCTTTCAATATTTTTATAAGGGAATAGTGTTTATATTTAGATACTTTTAACAAATAACAGACTCGATATAATGAGTTTTTATGTTGCTATATTACACAGGTATAAACTATACATGATACATATATCCGATTTTTATATGCAGTATACAGATTTTTTCTGTATTAGAGATTTTCCGTTTCAATAATTGTATTTGCAGTTATTCCATTATATTGTCTAGAAAATAATGCAAACATTATTACTCTTTCGAAGCCAATTTCCATAATTTATATGAGCGTGCGTTATCTGAGTAGCGCCTTATATAGACTCCGACCGTTTTATTTTAAAGACAAAGTCGCATCCACCTTATGGTTATTAGAGACAGATCTGTTCAATTTTACAAGTATAGGTTTACATGTTTTCAAAAAAGATTTTTTTTACAAAATAGTACTAAAAGTAAACAATTTGATACAAAAAAATTAAATCTTATGGAACACATCGATAGCTTTTAAATAATCTGTTAAGTTCTTTGAATAACTATTTTGACCTAACACAACTGATAAATTTGAATATATATTATAAAGAGCTTGTTGATGTTTGAAATTGTCACATTCTAAGATATGTTTTACTGTTAAGGTTGAATTGCAGCGCTCGCATATTGGTGGGTTACATTTTGAAAAAAGAAAAAAGATAAAAGTGTGTGAGTCTAGTATGGCCTAATCGTAATCGGTTAACTATACTCTGTTCATGACAATTTTTGTAATAAGGTTTAGTTGCTTTAACTGTGTTTTTAATTTGTCGCATTTCAGACGTTGATATTTGCCATTCTTTATGTTAGACTTCTAAAATTTTTGCCGCACTAGACACTGCAATACGCGCACTTAAGTCCTCTTTTTCATTTCCGGGGATACCCACATGAGAAGGAATCCATATGAAGTCAACTGTTCTTCCTTTTTCTTGACATGTGTGAATTTCTGATTTGATCATTTTTTCAATTGGACGTTTATGATCTTAGGATCTTAGTGTTTAGGTCTTTAGATCTGTTTAGTGTTTTAATCGAACTCAGAGAATCAGAAAGAATCACCGATTTGACGATATTGGTATCACTAATAAACTTAATTGCTCGATAAAGAGCTAGTAATTCGGGTGTGTATATGCTATATTGGGGAGATAGTTGAAATAGATATTTACTTGAATTGATCACAAAAGCGGCACCAACTCCATTGCTAGATTTTGAAGCATCTGTAAATATTTTCGAGAAATTTAAGTTTGCAGTATATTTGACAAAATAGTTTTTATTTCTGAGGGATGTACTTCTGACTATATTTTCTCAAATATACATTACACTGTGGAATATTGATTAACCAAGGCATATCAGGATCAGCGATATTTGGATCGAGTATGTCAGGAAAATCAAAGTTTAATTTCTTACAATATGTTCTAATTTTTCATACTATGGTTTTCTTAGTTTTTCATTATAATTAAAAAGATCGTTGTATTTATCTGTGAAGGTGTTACTGTAAATAGGTTTTCTGGATTACAGTATATCGAGGATAAATGTGTTAATGTCAGTTGCATTCGCTGTGGTAAAGGGATGGCTCACCAAGTTCAGCGTGTATGCTCTCAATAGGTGTACTTCTAAATGCTCGTAGTGAGATTCTTAGACCATTATTATGAATTGTATCTAGAGATTTTAAAATAGACTTTCTGGCAGAACAATAAGCTATGCTATGCATCCATAATCGAGTTTATACTTCATTGACGATTTGTATACTGATAATATTGTATTTTGGTTGGAACCCCATTTCCTGTTTGATAATGTTTTTAAAATATTTATTCTCTTATGACAAGTTAATTGTAATTGCTTTATATGTTCTCGTTATGCCAGTTTGTTGTCTAAATGCATTCCTAAAAATTTAATATAAGGATCTACTGTTATTGGTTTCCCGTATAACGTAATATTTGACGCAGTACTTACATTTGCTGTTTTTGCAAAAACCATGACTCTTGTTTTTGTAGTAGAAAATTCAAAGCCAGTATTCAGAGACCGGGCTATTAGTTTATTGATAAAGTTTTGTGAACATTTTGTCATCTTGAAAGTGCTAAATTAAGTTCTTGAAATGTAATGCGACTATTAATTGCAACGTTAGTATTACCATTATTAGGAAGAGTATAAGTATGAGATGATGAATTTGAAGAATCTGCATGTGGATTTTTGTCGTTTGAGAGGCTTTCGTAAAAATCCGCTAGAACATATGCAATATCATCATTTTTGGATACTATTTAATTTTGTACTTTCAAGTATTTGATAAAAGTCTTCTGCGGAGTACCACAAATTTTTCTAATTTTTTGCCAGACTTCCTTGGAGCTAGTTGTGTTATTTATTTCGGATACAAACTTCTGCCATGAATTCCTTTTAGCTTGCGTTATGGTAAGCTGCGCTTTTGCATTTTATTTTTAAAAATTAATTCTGTTTTGTGGTGTCTTGTGCTTCTTATAATTATTAAAAGCAGATTTACTATTTTTTATGACTTCTTTGTATTCGTTAGATCACCACGGTACTGGTGTACATCCCTGTATTTGTTTTATTTTACCAATGTACAATATAGCACCTTTTAAAATGATGTCATTGTGTGAATTAATGGTCTCGTCAATATTATGGGTTATTTGGGCCATAGATATGTGACTATCAATATATTGAGAAAATGGATCCAAATAGGCGTTGTTAGTTTTTCACTTTGGACTAAATTCTAGATGTTTTTGCACATGGTTGAGATTCGTAATAATAATGGAAAAGTGATCACTTCCATATGTAAAAGGAAATGCTTCCCAGTCTAAACCTATAGTTAAGGTAGTATCACATAAAGAAAGATCTGGAACTGAAGATTCACCTCTCGATATATTAAATGTAGTAGGGTTGCCATCATTTAAAAAGTTTAGATGAAGATCTGTAATAATGTTCTCTAATATTTGGCCCCTTAAATTTGTATTTTGTGATCATCAAATTGTAATATGGCTATTCAGGTCACCTAAAATTAGGCGTGGTGTGGGTATCTGATCAAGAAGTTTGCGGAGGTCTTCGTAACTATCTTGTATGTTAGGAGGCAAGTAAATATTACAGATGTAAAATTTTCAATGTGGTTCTAAAATCTTTACCGCAATGGCTTCGAGATCTGTTATGAGTGGAAAGGCTTCAGGGCCTATATAATTGCTTACCAAGATTGCCACTCCTCCACTAGCGCGATTGGTTTTCGTTCTATTTCGAAAATAGTTGAATTGTTTTGGTGAGTATATATTAGAGGAACTAAGGTTAGTTTCTTGTAGGCATATTATTTCTGGGGAGTATTCTGATTGAATGATTTGTAACGTAGGTAGGCGATGGAATAGTCCATCAATATTCCACTGTAGTATAGAGTTGAAAATTATGCATCGAGGGAGGATAATTTACTGTCTGTAATATCATTACCTAGGTAGTGTTGCAATTAATTTTTAAGACGGGTGAAACAATGTTTCGTAGTTTTGTCGGATATATATGGATAAGATATGGTTAACAGATTTATTAGACCAAGAAAATGAGATGTATATTTCTTGACAATTTCTACAGGTGATTGACTGCCTCGGATATTTTCAATTAGCATCATGGGTTGATCATAGTTTAATAAAAGTGATGTGGAGTTTTCATGTATGATTAATTTAAGAGAATCAGAGGTTGGTGCTGTGCATTTGCATTTTTTTGGTTTCTGGGTTTTGATTTTGTGTGATATGGGTGGGGGAGAAAATAATTGGGTATTTTATTCACGGATTAACAGGGTGAATCTTTTACCTATATTTGTCCTTTTAAATTTATTGAGGATTAACAGTTCTTGAAATTACTTTAAATACTATGACGCAAAAATTACTGAGTTCTCGGGAAGAAACGCGTTGAGAATTTAAAACTCGACGTTTCGGCACCCATTTTGGAGCCATTATCAAGAGTGATACGGTTCGGTTCGAGTTCGGGGTCTCAATCTGCCTACTCCCCTCACTCGAGACGTACCAGTATCGCGTTCTATATTGCAAGAACTGTCTCTCGGCACTGAGGTCTCAATCTGCCTACTCCTCAGTGTCGAGTGACAACCGGTCTTACCCTGTGTGGCTGCTTTTATACTCGTTGTATGCGCGGGAACGGTATGCGCTGACGTGGTCTGAACTGACGTGGCCTGAGCGGTGTGGGCGGGAGGTCGCTGAAGCAGGGTTCGCCATGTGGCCGGCAATCGTTTTGCGTCATCGCGCTTGTTCAGGCTGTTAGGCCGTTTTTCGATTTCGATAGCTTCACGAATGATTCTCGCTTTTAATGAGCGGATGGGAGCGATGGTTTTTGCTTTTTCGAAATCTATTTTGTGGCCTGTCTGAATATGATGTTGGGCTAGGGCTGAAGTGGTATCGGAATGTTTGACTGATAGAGAATGTTCGTAAATACGGTTATGGATTCGTCGGTTTGTCTGTCCTACGTATGTACGTGGGCAACTGGAACAAGGTATCTCGTAGACACCATGGTCTTCATTGGAGATTTGGTCTTTTACGGATCTGACGAGATTGGACAATTTGGAGTGAGTGGTGAAGATGGTTTTGATATTAAGAGGGATAAGAGTTCTAGTGATCTTGTCAGTGACACCTTTAATGAAAGGTAGAAAGATTTTGGGTTGATCCGGCGGCAAGGTTTCTTTTTTGGATGGAATGGGGGTTAGAAGTGTTATTAATATAAACGAATTTTATAAGGAATTAATAAATTCTAATTGTTGTTTTCCAACAAACCTTAATCTTTTAATATTTTCAATGAATATGGAAATTCTTCATTGCATTTACAAACATGTTAAAATATGTAAATATAAGTTGTAAATAGTATATAGGCATAATCTGTTAATATGGTTTGAGAAAAAAAAACAAAAAAAGTATACCACAAATTAAAAAAAAAACAAAAGAGTTAAGAAAATAGAAATAGAACAAAAAACAAAAAAATAAATCCAAAAAAAAGAACAAAAAAAAAGCAAAAAACCAAAAAAAAACAAAAAAAGCACCAAAACAAAAAAAAACAAAAAAAAAGAAAACAAAAAAACAAGAAAATAATAAAAGAATAAAAAAACAAAATAAAAATATATCCATAAAAATATTAGGTATATAACTAGTAGTAGTAGTAGTACTAACATTGATAACTGATAACAAGAAAATTTTGACTATGAATCTGCAATCAATAATAATTAAAATTCAGTCGATTTTAACAATAAACACAAACAAGTCTGGTTAATTGGCTCTGCCAAAGCCATTTTTCAGAAAAAAAAAAGAAAAAAAAAAACAAAAAACAATTATTAAGTAAGTAAATTTACATGTACAATACGAATATAAATAAAGGAATAGGAGAATATATGGTAAATTCAATAATTGTTAAGCGCTTACTATTTATTTTTTGTTTTTAATTATAGCTTTATATTTCTTGTATCATTCAAAAAGAAGGTTAAACATTTTTCTATTATTTAGTTTTAAATATCTTTTAAATATGATCTTAATCGATGTACAGGAATTTAAAATAATTACGTATGTTTTATATATTTGAGGAAGCAAATTATATATCTTTATTTGAAGGTATTTAAAGTTTCTTTCGAACTACTTTCTAACTAACTAACTTTCTAACTAAGAATTCCTTACCATAGATATGACTCTACTAAGGAGTAATAAATAATCTTTAGATGATGTATGTCTAATTAATTTTGTGGATATTGAAATTTATATCACAGACATCTTAAGGTTTTGGAAGTTTGATTTATGTGCATGTCTCAGGGAAGATATGAATCAATCTCAATTCCTCAATATTTTGTTCTGCTTGCTCTATTAATCATCGGTTTCTTATAATCAAAGAGTTATAATCGGATAAGCTACTTTCACAACTTGTAAATGGGACGTTCGGTGTTTTATCTATGTTTAACGCGAGTTTAAAAAATTGAACTTATAAGCAAACAAATACAACCTAATTTTAAACAAAGAGGAGACACAGATAACGAAAATAACAATGAATAAAGACAACGGTGATCAAATCAAAGTGGTAATAAATCAACAAAATATACCTACTATAATTTTTCGTAGATTATTTTCCATTTAAGCTTTAAATCGAACCAAATGTCAGACAAAGTATAGGATCGCACTGTCATCCACAAAGCTTAAAATGTTGTTTTTAGTTTGGAGTCAGTATATTGTTTATATATATATATATATATATATATATATATATATATATATATATATATATATAGAATAAATAAAATTATGGAGAAAGCAGTAATATTAGTGATATCTACATGTGTAACAAAATTTTTAGAAGATACTCCAGTGTGGAAGATCATTAAGGGTTTGGTAACACCGAAAAAGTCCTCCCAGAACTGAATGAGCAAATGTGTCCCCTTTCGAATAATAATCGACCAGTTTCAGCATTTTCACTCAATCTTATGTATATTGCCAAATATCGTTGACATTATTTTCCGTGATCCACTTTGTATATATATGATATATATATATATATATATATATATATATATATATATATATCATTTTTTGTTGAATTTCAAGAGTTTGGTCTGCCTTAGATCTTGTGTATAAGTCTCATGTGTTAAAAGTTAATATTTTCCATTTAAAATGAGCCTAACACTCACGTTTCTTTCACAAAACTTAATTATACCCTCAAAAACGTTTACCCCCCTTTTTTTATACAAAACTTAACATCTCCTTTTATAGCTAACCATTAAAATTAGTTTTTGTTTTACAAAACTGCATAAATCCTCTGGCCTGCAGAACTATCCCTCTACTATTTTTGTTTGGTTTTAAAAGCATCCTCTAGAATTAGATGTTGATTCGTGAAACAGAATATAATATTCGTTAGTTCTAAAACTACTCACGGATCGCACTGACAGTTTATAGTAGCGTAGCCCCGCCATGCGACGCTAATTTAAATTCTTCTTCTTCTTCAAGTGGCATCTTCGTTCTGAAGGTTGGCGATCATCAGGGCTATACGTATTTTCGAAACTGCTGACCGAAAAAATTCGTTGTTGCTACAGCTATACCATTCCTGTAGATTCTTTAGCCAGGAGTTTCGTCTTCTTCCTATGGACCTTTTTTCTGCTATTTTCCCTTGCATAATTATTCGAAGCAGTTCATATCTTTCGCCTTTTGTAATGTGTCCCAAGTATTGCAGTTTTCGTTTTTTGATCGTAAATATGACTTCCTTTTCTTTATTCATTCTTCTTAAGACTTCGACATTTGTGACTCTCTCGGTCCATGATATTCTCAGGATTCTGCGATACATCCACAGTTCAAATGCCTCTAATTTTTTGGTATCAATCTTTTTCAACGTCCATGACTCCATTCCGTAGAACAGCACAGAAAGTACGTAACATCTCATCAGGCGAAGTTTCATTTCAAGGCTCAAATCTCTTCCGCAGAACACTCTCTTCATTTTAGTGAATATGGATCTGGCTTTTTCTATTCTTATTTTGATTTCTGCTGAGCTATCGTTATCTTCATTTATAAAAGTGCCTAAATATTTGTATTTGCTAATTCGATCGATAATTTCATTGTGTAAATATAAATTTTGGACATTTTGTGTTGATTTCGATATTACCATAAATTTAGTTTTTTTTATGTTCAAAGATAGTCCATATTCTTCGCTGCAGTCTGCTATCTTATTCACCAATGTCTGTAGCTCTTCAAGTGTTTCTGCGATAGTAACGGTGTCGTCGGCAAATCTCAGATTGTTTAATCTAACACCATTTATTTTAATACCTACGGATTGCTCAGAGCACCTACCTACGGATTGCACGCTTTATTTCAATTTCGTCAGTGGTATTATTCTGTACTCTCACTACTGCTTTCTAATTGTAGTACATATTTGCTATTAGTCGGATGTCTCGTTTATCTAAATTCTTTTCTGCCAGGAGTCTGATTAGGTGATCATGCCGCACTATATCAAAGGCCTTGTTGTAATCTATGAAACACATGAATACATCTTGATTTATGTCAAGACATCTTTGAGACATAAGCTAATTTATCGCTAGGATCTAAAAAAAGACGATCTATCAAAACAAGTGAGAGAGGGCGTTCAAAAATTATGAAGTACAACGATAGTGATCCTCATTTAGTGTTTCTAAAACAGAAGACCAGACCATGTGCCCATTATTCGAAAAATCTTCGTTGTGCTACGGTATCCTACGATGATATAAAAGTTAATCGACAAGCAGTCTACACGGCAGAGAGTAAAGGGAAACAAGATCTTGTTTTGATGAAATATATCTCTGCTTTCGAGCCCCAAAGAATAAGGGGAAGTGGTGCGAATGTCTCTGCACAAGAACGGTTTCTGTAAAAATTTTTCTTAATAGTCAGAAACAGAAAGGCATGATTCCTGTCTGTAAAAAGTTTTTTGCTTTCTCAATGGGTGTACCTGCCTCTCGACTACTGCAGATTGGAAAGGTCATCAATCAAGGTCTGCTGCAAAAAGAAAATAGAGGTGGTTATCGACGAAAAGCTTTTTTCAGAGCCTAAAAGGAAGCAGTCCGTCAATTTCTTGGTAAACTAAATTGTGTCGAATCTCATTATGGAAGAGGAAAAAGTAAGAGAGTTTACCTTTCAGCAGAGTTTAGTGTAAATAAGTTATATAAAATGTTTAAGGATGCTTATACTGCCGATTTGCACGTAAGCTAATTATGTTTTCACCGTATTTTGTAACCAATTTTAACATTGGATTTTCCTCTCCAGCTACAGACGCATGAGCTACGTGCACTCGTCTTAAATATCTTATTCAACAAAATGCTCGCGGCTCGGTTGAAAGAATTAGTCCAATGACTGAACTTTGTATTCACAAGCTAATGAAGGAAGTTCCATGATACTTACAGTTTTGTTTTTGATTTGCACCAAGTGCATCCACTCCCTAAAACTCCAATCGGCGATGCCTTTTATCGCCGACAAATTGCATTCTATGCATTTTGCTGTGTGCCTATTGACTCAAAGGCACCAACATTTTATACGTGGAATGAAACGCAGGGAAGCAGAGGAGCACACGAAATCGGATCTGCACGCCAAGATCTTTCGTCTTTTTCTGCAGTATCGTTGTTTTGTGATGGTTGCGCTAGCCAAAATAAAAATGCTCATATTGTTCATGTTTTGTGCCGTTGGCTTAAAAATTAGGCTCCAGAGAATGTAGAGAAAATTCATGTAACCTTTCCGACTCGTGGCCACAGTTTTCTTACATCTGATCGAGCTTTTGACCATGTGGAGAAGCGCTTGAAATTAACTGATACCATCATCTCGAGCGATGAGTATGCTTCTATTTACGAGGAGTTTGGCTCTGTACAGAAACTGGACATGACTGGGTGATATACGATATCAAAAGCCTTGAAATGATTTATCAAAAAATAAAAGAAATCAGCCAAACCAAACGTCTTATTATTAAGAAAATCAAATCAAGGGACCAGCATATTTCAACCAAAATAAAATGCTGCGTCAACTATAGGTTTGATAGTGGACTAACTTATTCCGTAACTGAAGAGAAAAAAAAATGATGTCCTTCATTTATTGCAAGCCCACTTTGGACAAAATTGGAAAGAGATACCTGATCTTCATTGGTATATTAATGGTCTTCAACACAAGGTTATCAGTGATCCAGATCCAGAAACACACAACTACCATGAGGGCGAGTGTGATTGCTTGGAGGATGAGCCAAAAAATGTTCACATCTAAATTTTTTGTACTCCTCATTTTTTTTTAGTTTTAGTAGGTACCGTTTAATATTTTTTATTTCTAAGATATTGTTAGTATGACAAAAGTTAATATCTCTCATATTTTTTTACAAAACACGATGTCTCCAACAGACACATGGCTATATTTTGTTAATGCAAATCAATAAAAATAATGTTAATTAACGTTTTATTTCTCTTAATCTAACCTCAATTGATTACGTTTTCGAAAAATTTCGAAAATTTTAGTACAACAGCTGCAGCACATTTTTACGTCTCCTGAAAATTTTTGAAAAGTGGATTTATGCAGTTTTGTAAAAAAGCTCCTCATTATATATATATATATATATATATATATATATATATATACATATATATATATATATACATATATATATATATATATATATATATATATATATATATAATGTATATTATAAAGCGAAAATGTATTTTGGTACCGTAAGTTTTTCATTGTTCCAAAAGTTTACAAAATTTTGCTTTAATTAAAATCCCCTTTATGGTGCTTACCTCTAATAAAAGTTTATATAGCAACTCCAGTTAACGTCTATCAAAGCTTTTTGTGTTTTTAACGAGTTGATTGATTTAGGTGTGGCATTTTCTTTACTAACAATCAATTCTCAAATAATGGAGTGGCAGTTTGGTTGGTCTAATACAAAGTTTGTTCACACCCATTCGTTGATGAGTAAACTGCTTATTATTTAATTATCGGTACAATTTAAAGTAGGTATCAGAAAGGTCTATCAATTTATGTATATATGTATATATATATATATATATATATATATATATATATATATATATATATATATATATATATATATGTGTGTGTGTGTGTATAAATTGATATGAGCAAAATCGATTTTGACCAAAAAATAATTTATAAATACGTAGGAATTATCAGGCAAAGTGATCTCTAATAAAAATCTTTTTTTTGTTCTAAGAAACTCAATATTTCACTATTTATTTGATAGCTTCATCAGGAGTACACTGTAAAACAATTTGAACATTACAAAAACTGGCGTACAAATATATTTAGAAATACACAGAAATTCAAAGATTTCACAAATAAAAATATTTATTAAGTAAATATATGTATATATCCGTACCTCAGAACAAAAGTGTATTAAGTCACAAAATATAAATTTTACAGGAGAGCGAAAATAAAAATTATTTTTACTGTTTTGTAACATTTTCCATTTAATACATTAAATTTTATTTAGCAAATTCTTTTAAATATGAATAATAATCATTGTTCTTTTTACCACTAAAAAAATTTTTTTTGAATACTACTGTTTTTGAAAAAAATGGACTTTACATATTTTTGCTCTGAAAAATAAATTTTTGACTGTGACTTAACATTAATTTTTCCCCCTATCTTGTGGCAAAATCTCCATTATGGAAAACATCATACCTATTTTACAAAATTAAGGAAAGATTTGGATATACAGAATTAAAAATACTATACGGAAGTGTTTGTAACAAAACCATTAATACGAGCAAGTAAAAAAAACTAAAAAAAAGTTTAATTAAAAAACAGAAATGGTCGTAAAGTAACTGTATTTTTATTAAGTAAAAAATTTAACAATAACTTTTGAAGTACGTAACAAAATAATAATTAAAAACTAAACAAATGCAGGGCTACTTCCGCTAATTATCAGTAATCTGAATTGTGTCTTTATGTACTAGAGTCTGAAAAAAGTAGTGAAACCTCGCTGGAACCCACTTTAGCAGCTTTTGAAGATCATTGAATTTTTTAGTACTTATCGGATTTAAGGTATCTCTCAAGGAAACCAGAGAATCTTCTAAAGATTGATGATTTCTTCTACCAACTCTTCGGTTAAAGTCTACACTCTGAAATTCCAAATCGAAGTCTGTTTTAAAGTACAGAATCCCAGGATTTTCTTGTCTGAATTGCATACATACTGCTTGTGAAATTAAAAATTTTTTGTTGTTCTCAGTTTTCTTTTTATTTTGAAATGATGAATCGCAAGAATTGTACAGTTTATTAAAGTCTTTAAAATTAGACGTTGTCATTTCATACACTTTGAAATCTTTGTTTTTTCCGGAAATTCTAGCCAACTGTAACCAATCCCATGGAGTAATAATTTGAAAATTAGGACATTTTTTAGCTTCTCGTTCTATAACTGAAAGTATACTGTCCACCTCCATGTGCGTATGCCCTCGCAAAAGAAATTTGTGAGTTATTTCTTTTATATGTGAATATCTCGAAAGTAGATAAAAGTAGCACATAATCATTTGTATGTTCCGGTTTTGGGATGGGCAGTTATCGGTCCAAATAACAACCGAAGTTGTGCTTTGAGGTAATGAATGAATGTATTGGACCAAGCATGAGGCCATTTCGTTTCCACCTCGGCCAGCAATTGATTCATCCCACATTAGACAGTTCGCCTATTTTTCCGTTAAATCATAAATTGTATAATTAAAACACCAGAGTTTTAGACTGTAAAAACTTTGAGAGTTAGTTAGCTTTGGGCAAGGAAGACATTTTTGTAAATCTATCATTAAAACTTTTTGTCCAGTGTTATTGATGGACATCTCCTTGTCTATCTGTTTCAATTTGTACCGTTTATCGGCCTCTAACAAATTAGCGTTATACTGCACTTGTAATGTTTCTCGCTCAGCTTCAGATTTTGACTGTCTTAGATTGATTAGAAATTCATCACATTTATCACAAGTATCTTTCGAAGGAACAGCGAACGATAAATTAAATTCTGTATTAAAAATGTGATTGTAAAGCCAAAGTTGTTTTTCAAATCACACTCTTCCTTAAACATCCTAAACATTGTAGAAATATTTAAGTGACCTCCTAAATATTTTTTCGCCGTCCTTCTTCGACTATAATGTGATTCTTCACATGGGTAGGCCATTATATGCTCACGAATCCTGTCCTTTACCTCATTCTTTACTTTATTTATAGATGGCTGCTTTCCTCTTTTGTCACATTCTACAACTCCACTTGTTTGCATTTTTTCAAGTGCACATCTAACAAAAGATTGAGAAATATCTAGAGTACGCAAAAAGAACTTACTGCAAACTTGAAACCTCTTTCCTTCAATGGTAAAAAAATATTTCCAGTTACAATGGCGTTTTCCAGCTCGAGCACCTGTTCGTTCTCTTTTTCTTTTGATACACATTTTTTCAAGACAAGAACATAAAAACTATCTTTTTTGATCTATGGCTGTCTCGTGATTTCAAAATTGTCGGTGAATTTGTGCTCTCTAAGGACCTAAGATGTTTTCATTGCATTTTAAACGGCAGTTTCTACAAGGCTCTCGAACCTTCCTTTCCTTTATAGTCTTTTTAGTTTTGGAAGATTTATATCGTTGGCCTGCCATCCTCTTCTTTTTTCGTTCGTTTCGTTGCCACTTACTTTCGTTCCTTAAACGTTTCTTACCTTTGCTTTGATGATCGGCTACCATGACCTCTTTTTCATTTTCATCTTCACCCTCATTTGTGATTTCAAAATCATTGTCAGTACTCGAATTAATGCTAGGAACAAATGAACTACCCGAATATTCAAATGGATCTTCCTCGTCTTGGTGTATGGTACTTGTAGATGAATTGAGCTCCAGTGGTGGTTGCTTAATTTCGTTAATAAGCAAGCTGCTACTTAAAGAAGGTATGTCTTTAGGTACATCTGAAACAACAGCAGCTGCATTTAGCTGCATTTCAGTTGTATCCTCCTGCAGGTTAACAAAGTTGTAAGATATATCTAACAAAGACGGTGATCTGATCCTCATCCGAATTCTGACTCTCAAGGTAGTCTAAAACAATAAAAAAAAAGATGTACAGGCAAAAAAGAGAAATACATTGACAAAAGCTTTGAGATTTATTTCTTTTACTTTTCTAAAACAATAATATCAGCTATTATAAGTGACTCCGTATCTTATATAACAAGAACAAAATAATTCATCCTTTTTTTATTTTAAATTCATTAGGTATAACTTTTCTATTAAATGGCGTACGAATGTTAAAGATCGTCACCGTAAATTCAAAACATTTGTCTTTATAATGTAGTTAAACTTATTATTTATCATTAGAAATACTTACGTTTACTAGAAATATTTTCCACTGATGAGGATTCATTATTCACGTTTTGTTTACCGCTCAGCGCAAGCTGAAGAATTCTGTGGGCTCTATCTTCCATTTTTGGCTATCTCGTTTAATTTAACATGCACGACTTAAACAAAAAATATAACACCGGGTTTAAAAGCGAAGAGAACATGCGCTTCAATACACTGCAAATAGCGAACTGAACAAACGCACGTATTGTACTATGTAATTCACACCTCAACAAGCACAGACTTGTCAAATTTTAAAAGATTGTGGACTTAATGCTTTGTCTGAATTACATTATGTGGGACATAATACTTTTTGTTGGACATAATATGGTTTTGCCCTGGGAAATGTACACACCACTTTGGATCTAATACATTTGAAATGCAGAAGATACTGTTTTGCTCTAAGCGCAATGTGGACTTAATACTGTTCATAAAAGGTTATTTTGGCCAATTTCAGTCGAAACAGCGAATAAGAAGCACCATTGAATAGAGCGGAAAATTTTAATCCCAGTGAGCCAAAAAAGTAGAAAACTGAAATTTTGGACTTACAGTTTGGAATACAGTTTTGCTCTGAGGTACGGATATATATATATATATATATATATATATATATATATATATATATATATATGTATATATATATGTATATATATATATGTATATATATATATATATATATATATATATATATATATATATATATATATATTGGATCATATTCAAACATTAAGGGAAGTAATGAGCAGAACAAAAGAATATGATCTACCACTGGCGCTAGCATTCATAGACTTCGAGAAAGCATTTGACTCTGTATACCCAAGAGCAGTCATAGAAGCTCTTGTCGACCAAGGAGTAGATAAACCATATGTCGAAACGCTAGCAAATATATACAAAGAGGCCACAGCTAGAGTAAGCATATATGAAAATACCCCAGAATTTCCCACTCAGAAAGGAGTCCGACAAGGAGACACCATATCCCCTAAGCTCTTTACTGCAACCTTAGAAAATATCTTCCGGAAATTAGACTGGAACAACCAAGGTCTATGTATAGATGGAGAATACCTAAACCATCTTAGATTCGCTGATGACATCATTCTAATTGCTAGAAGTCCTGAAGAATTACAACTGCAAATTAATGACCTTAATACAGCCAGCAATGAGGTAGGCATAAAAATGAACCTAGCAAAGACTAAAATAATGTGCAATGATCTGATCGCCAACGTGGAAATAAAAATTAATGAAACCTCGCTAGAAGTAGTAGATGAATACATATACCTGGGACAGCTCATACATAAATCGGGATCACTACTTCCGGAAATCAACAGACGAATAAAACAAGCGTGGTCAGCATTCGGACGAAATTCCATAGTCTTCAAGTCCAAAATGCCACTATACCTCAAGAAGAGAGTATTTGATCAATGCATATTACCCGTCTTGACATATGGATGTGAAACTTGGATATTAAAGAGAGAAATAACGTCGAAACTCCAAGTAACTCAAAGAGCAATGGAAAGATGTATGCTAGGGATAACAAAAAAGGAACGTAAAAGAATTGAATGGATACGGAGGCAAACCCAGGTGACTGATGTAATCCAAAGAATAAAATCCCTGAAATGGCAATGGGCAGGACATATGGCAAGAAGAACAGATAACAGATGGACCACTAGAACAACTATGTGGTACCCCAGGAACGCTAAGAGACCAAAGAGGCGCCCAAATCTCAGATGGGATTATGATATTAGAAAATTAACAGGAACAACGTGGTCTCGAATAGCACAAGATAGAAAAATATGGGAGCAAATGAGCGCAAATTATTAGAACAACATATAACTAAGACATCGTCGAATAATAATAAGAACATAGAATAACATTGAAATAAGGGAGGCTGCACCGTAATTGGAAACGGTTGATAAAGCTGCACATGATGATGATGATGATATGTATATATATATATATATATATATATATATATATATATGTATATATATATATATATATATATATATATATATATATATATATATATATATATATATGTATATATATATATATATATATATATATATATATATATATATATAAATATATAACTGTTTTGGATGGGTTGGAGTAAATAAAAGGACTATTGGTTAACTATTTTTTTAATCTTGAGCTTTCAATTGTGTTTACAATTATTATCAAGAGCTAAAAAAGACAAAATATCTTACAAGGTTGAACTAAAAAGAAAAAACAATTTTTGTTAACTTACCAAATAAAAATTAGTTTAGTAAGTAAAAATTACTGCTAATACATCTTCAAAATATTTAATATAAAAATGTTTTAATCTAATAAATGTTTCTCCGAAAATTTTTATAATTTTGAATTATAAATTTTACTTAGATAATTTATAATTATATTCTTTCTTTATGATTTATATATAAAATTTGTAAAATGTCATATTTAATTCTCCATATATCTGTTACATTTTTTCAGACATCTGTCAACGGTGAATAAATCTTCTTCTTTTTGTTACTAAACAAAAAAGAATGTTTAAACAAAATTTTACAATATAATTGTCAAAAATAAAAATTTTATGTTGGCATTTATGACATTGAGGCTTATTTGTAATTGGTTGCTATTTTAACTTATTTATAAATTCAATTATTTTTGTATTAATAAAAAAAAATGTTTTCAAAATTATAAAAATTTTCGGAGAAACATTTATTAGATTAAAACATTTTTATATTAAATATTTTGAAGATGTATTAGCAGTAATTTTTACTTACTAAACTAATTTTTATTTGGTAGGTTAACAAAAATTGTTTTTTCTTTTTAGTTCAACCTTGTAAGATATTTTGTCTTTTTTAGCTCTTGATAATAATTGTAAACACAATTGAAAGCTCGAGATTAAAAAAATAGTTAACCAATAGCCCTTTTATTGACTCCAACCCATCCAAAACAGTTATATATTTGTTCCAAACGAGTCACCAGTACTTCTTTTTTCTTATTCTTATATATATATATATATATATATATATATATATATATATATATATATATATATATATATATATATAGGTAAATGTTAAACAAAATTGATATAATTATTTAACAAATTCTAATGTTTATATATAAAATTTTCAATATGTAAAAAATTTATATTTATTGCATTTATCTTCGGCAATATTTTTATACGCGTTCGAAACATACTGTACACATAAACCTAATCTCTGCTCATAAACAGTAGGGAGAGTGGAGTAGATATAGCTTTGTCGAGTATATATTTCCCAACGATCTTTCCAAAAGTTTTTATTGGTGGTCGGTTATAAAAAGCGTGATTCATTTCTCCAGATGGATAGATACGACGCAGTTTTGCGACGTCATTTCAAATGGGATCGTATCTCCATTCTCAATAACGGGCTTTTAACCGAAAGTGTTTTTCCATTTTGTAATCGAACTGAAACTGAAGTTAATTTTTTTTTGTCCCAGGTGTAAAATACACGGTATCTCCCGGGTCCTTTCAAAATAATATATTCGGTAAACTGCATTGTTTGTTCTAAAAAAATAATTACACCTGTTTGTTGCATGGATTTTACAAAACCCGTTGATAATTAAAAAATCGCATACTCCCAACGGTTTACGAACATACACCAGAAAAAGTTTCCGATAGGTAATTTCAGAAATATCAGTACATCAATGGAAATATTTTTATGTTACAAAATTTAATTTTTTGAAACAAAAACGAAAAATGCTTGTGCGTCAGTTGACCATCATTTAAAAACTGAACATCATTTCGACTTTTCAAATGTTAGGATTTTACAACAAGTAAGTAGTTATAAAAGAAACACTGTTGTTAGGAATGTGTCACATTAATAAATAAAAAGATACAATAAATTACAAAGCAGACACTGGATAATTAAGCAATATCTGCTGTATTATTCTATATATTTTAAATTAATTTGTCTGGTCGTACAACAAAATTTTAATGTAGATTTTTGACGTATGTAAAAATATCTAATTTTTATTTTTTTTATTTAAAGAAACAAAGTCGCATTCACCCAAAGATTATTAGCGACATTCCGGTAACATTTGTAATAATATTAAATTTAACATTTGTAACAATCAATCATTGTAACAATTAATTACAATTTGTGAACAATTGAACATTAGTAACAATTAATTAAGTTAAGTTTTGTGTAACATATTTAGACATTTTAAGTAACCTAATAAATTGTTCGGAACTAAACTTTTGTTGAGGAGTGCTTTCAGGTTATTTGGCAAATTGTAAGACTGTCTTTGATTTGCATATTTAGGACAGTCTATCAAGAAGTGCTTTATACTGTCTACTGTATTGCATGTTTCGCATTTTGGAGGTTCACTATTTGAGAAGAGATAGGCATGAGTATACCTACAGTGTCCAAGTCGTAGACGTGTAATAATAGTTTGGCATCTTCTAATTCTGGCTGTGGACTTCTACGAAAAAATATCACTTTTGATGGTTCTGAGTTTCGGACTAGAGTCATTCCACTCCCGATTCCACGCACTTAACACCTTACTTTTAAAATAGACTTTTAGATCGCCTGCGATACTCCGACACTCTGTTTCTGATACGTCACTGGTGATAGCGTTACGCGCACTAGTATCTGATTCTTCATTCCCTTCTATGCCTATATGAGATGGTATCCATAGGAAGTGGACTCGTCTGAAATTTTCTTGAGCTTTTATTAATTCAGCCCTGATAATTTTCTCAATGGGGTGTTTAGGGTATACATTTTGCATAGCTTTGACTGCGCTGAGAGAGTCAGAAAGGACTAGACAACAAGGGATGTTTTTAATATTTATTTGCTTGATGGCTTTGAGCAAACCAAATAGTTCTGCAGTATAGATGCTGGAATTTAGAGGAAGTTTAAATTAAAAAGTGTCATTTGGGGTTACCACTACTACTCAAATGCCAAGTTCACCTTTGGATGTATCTGTATAAATTTTAATCCACTCATTGTATTGTTGATCTAGGATTGAATTTAGTTTAACTTTAAAAATAATAGGACTAGTTTCATGTTTATTATATATACTTAACGCTGTAATGACTTTGGACTGTTCGATAGTCCAAGGTAGATAGTTATTGGTATTCGTTTGAAATACTGTTGGGAATTGAATGTTCAGTCTGGAGCTGTATAATCGGATTCTCTCGTTTCGGATAAGGTTTGGGGCACGGGGCTTGTTATTGTAATAATTAATATATTTGTTATTAAAAGTATTACAGGAGAGGGGTTTTTTATATTTGAGGCTATAGATGTAGCATGCGCTAGAGCTAAGTATATTCTTCGGTTATTTAGAGGTGGTTCGCCGGCTTCGCTAGGTATGCTTTCGGAGGGAGTTGTCCGGAAGACTCCGAATGCAATTCTAATACCAGCGTTGTGTATGCTGTCAAGTTTTTTAAGTAGTGTTTTTGAAGCAGATGCATATGCAATTGATCCATTATCTAATTTAGATCTAATTAGTGTTTTATATATTCTTAACAGAGTTTCCTGATCTGATCCCCAATTTCGGTTTGCCAATGTTCTCATTAGATTCAGTCTTTTATGACATTTTAAAATTGTTTGTTTTATATGTTCTTGCCAAGTAAGTTGTTGATCAAACCACATACCTAAGAACTTTGCCGTTGGTTTAAATGGGAGCATAGTGTTGTATAATTTTAATGTAGGGGGTATTGATAAAATCTTTTTGGAGAAGAGCATACCTGATGTTTTTGTTACTGAAAATTTGAATCCGGACCATTGTTCTAGTTAGTTTAGAAAACACTGCAAAGCGTTTGTCATTGATTCGGTATTATTTCCTTTGATATAGACAAGTATGTCATCTGCGAAAAGTCGAGCCTTTAGAGGTTTAGTACGGTTGTTAATAATATTATTTATTGCCACTAAGAATAAAGTAGGGCTTAGGACTGATCCTTGGGGTGTTCCATTTTCTTCACTTTTCTCCTTTGAGTAAGTATTATGTACTCTTACGCAAAAAGACCGGTTCTGTAAAAAATTTTTAATAAATTTCAGGCAATTTTCACAAATATTCCATGAATGTAGTTCTTTCAGAATATTGAATTTCCACAAGTAATAAATGTCCTTTTCAAGTCGAAAAATATTGCAATACAATATTGTTTGGTTGCTAGCGCTTCATGAATGTCAGATTCTAGATCAAGAATATTGTCAATGCCCGAACGATTTTGTCTGAAACCGTTTTGTTCCGGAACTAAACGATTTGATAATTCTAATGTCCACGTTAATCTAAGATTTACCATTTTTTCCATCAATTGGCTCATAGAACATGTTAAGCTGATTGGTCTGTATGAGTCCGGTTCTAGGATTGATTTTTGAGGTTTTAAAAAAGGTAATATAATAGCTTTAGACCAAATTGATAGAAATTTATTATTTTGCCAAATTAAGTTGAAAAGTTGAAGAATAAATAATTTTGCTGAGTAAGGAAGATGTTTTAGAAATATTGCCGGGATATCGTCTGGGCCCGGACTAGTATTTTTTAATTCGGATAAAGCATTTTTCAGTTCTTCAAAAGTGAAAGGTAGATCTAATGGATCATTTAAATTGTCATTTGCAAAAAGATCAGTATTTTCTGTTATTATTTTTCTTTCAAGGAATGTATCATTGTAGTTACTGTTTGAAGACATTACTCTAAAAGATTCAGCTAGGGTATTAGCTATTTCTTGAGGAGAATTTGAAATCCCATTGTCAACTTTTAATGTAGAAATCATTGGCGTGTATTTCAAACCAGAAATTTTTCTTATTTTTTTCCATACTTCGCTGACAGGAGTTGAGGTATTTATTTCTGAAACATACTTGGACCAGGAAGCCTTCTTAGCTTGTTTTATAATAAGTTGTGTCTTAGCCTTAAGTGATTTGAACATGATTTTATTTTCAGGTGTTTTATGTCTTTTATATTTATTAAATGTAGTTTTACTTGCTCTAATAGCTGCTCCACATTCTGAGTTCCACCAAGGTACAGGAATCTGATTATTCTTTGTCTTTTTTGATTTTCCAACGAATTACTCAGCACTACTTATGATAATGCTATTCAAATTGTGTAAGGATTCATGAATGCTTTCAGCCGTTTTACAGTTAGGCATTGAGTTGTCGATATAATTTTCGAATTTTAACCAATCAGCAGTTTCAGTTTTCCATCTGGGTATGAAAACGTCATGGGTCAGAGCCATAGTGTTTTTTATTACTATAGGATGGTGGTCGCTTCCACAAGTGTATTGTAAAACTTCCGATAGGAAGTTTTATCATGAGTTATGGTGAAAGAGTCAAAAATAGACATTTTTCCAGGGGTGTAATGATTGCCTTCTAAAGCTCAGAACATGACTGTACTCACTTTCAGACATACCTACTCGAAGAAAAGTCATTTTGGATAGAGCGTGAATACCCAGTTTTTGTAATTCTTGTTCAATTATGTCGTTCGAGATTGTAGGACATGCATTAGATATTAGAAGTCTCTGGGCTGGAGAAATTAATCTTCTTACTTCGATTTGACATCCATTTATTTCGATATATTTATAAGAATGAAGAGCATCTACAGTGTTTTTTAAAGAAAGGTATATGCATATCCTATAGTTAGCAATTCTGGAGGCAAAAAGTACATTAATTTGACCCACTAGTGATCCAACAGCTACGACGTAATCTTGGATTTTTGTACCTTCAATGCTGGAAATGACTATTGCTTGTTGTTTTGTTGGATGTTTAAAATAATTTACGACATCTAAGTAACTGTGTTTAGTGGAGTTGTGTGTAGTATTATTGTTGTATGAAGTCATTTTATTAATTTTCTTGATCAGAAGTTGAGCCGGTCCTGTGGCCCGTCCAAAAAACTGGTCAAGACCTAACTGGAATTTTTGTTATCTCTTTACGTAGGTATTATTTAAAGGTTATTTTGTTATTGTTACAAAAATAATACAAAAAGAAGTGCTACTCACTTTTAGATAATATTGTCAGCACTAACGCTGAAATATTAAATTAAATTAAATTAAATTAAATTTGTAGTAGAGGTAAATATTAAATTTTGATTTGGTTTTTACCATTTAAAATGACTATATTTCGGGACAGCTGATAACGTGGTAGATTTGATCGCTATCAGGGCCGAACTCCATATACAAATATGTTACTTGTTTTTATGTTTGTTGTGACTACTGTTTTGAATGAACATGCAACTGTTTGAAGACTTTTAACTTTAAATATGTATGACAAATGAATTTGTAACATAGTCTTTTATTTTTATTTAAAATTATGATTATATTGTAGTTTTCTCCCAAGAATGCTAATAAATAATTAGCGAAATATTCAGCAATAGAAACAAAGAGTTTTATTTCCAAATAGCAGCCCGCATACCTGATATTCCAATATAATTACTGTGTACGTTTCGGGCGATAATAATGAAATTTAAATAAAATTATAATTAAAAGTATTATTAATGAACCTGCAATTGAAACAATTGTAAACATTTTATAGAAGAAACTTAAGATTAAAAATAGACTAGGTGGTGGTCAAATCAAGTTCAAGGAAAATAAAAAAAAATTATGCAACGAACTTAATACCAAATAGGGAAGATTTACTTATAAAATATCCAAAAATACAGTGAAGAAAGAAAAATTTTAAATTAGATTATATGTATCTCAGCTTTTGGAATAAAGAATTTGATGAAATCCAATTGAACTATAAGGGAAGACGATATCAATGGTGACCAAAATAACAAATAACGAAGTTTGCTCAAGCACTACAAAAAAAAAGAGGTAAAGTACCTTGACCAAATACTATCACTGAAAAGGTATAGATAGCCTTAAGGGATACAAGAACAAGTTGGCCAATACTGTTTCTTATAAAATTATTTAAGTGAGATAAGTGCGAAATGATTAGAGAAACAGCGTCTTATTACTGGTACACCAAAATAAAGGAGAACTTTAAAAACGTACATCTGTATCTGTATCTGTACGTACATATTACATTATGGGAAAGAATAATAAATAGAACTATTTGATATTTTCAAGTATTTTTTCTCAAAGGTACCAAGTAGTCTCTCGTTGTTTTAGGATCAAGACCATGTTTCAGCCAATATATATCAAAATCTGTCTTATTGAGGTTTTGTAGATGTTAAACTTCACTGCACATGTTAGATTTTTATTTCTCAGATATTTTTGCAGATTATAGAGAGTTCTATGCTATTGCTATGCATCTTTTACTTCGTCGCTTGTCGTGTTTGTTGAATTTACTAGCGATCCAAGATATGTAAATTCTTTGACGTGCTCAAAGGTATAGTTTGCTAATGTCGATCCTTTGTTAAATATTTTAAGAATTTTTAGTAAGATATATTTGGTATTTTCTCTGTGTACAAAAAGTCTTAATTTATTTAACACGTTCGTAAACTTTCTAAAACACTTCACTGCGTTTTCATACTTCTGTCCACTATAACGATATGCTCAGCGAATACGAGAATATGTATCGATGTATTAAAGACAGTTTCCTTCAATTTAGTATTTATTTGTCTGACTGCTGAAGGCAATATTAAAGAAGAGCCTCGCTAGCGCGTCTTCCTTCCTTAGACCAATATTGATACTAATGATCGTAGAGTTTTCTCCTGAATTCTAAGTAACTACCTTAACTACTTTGAATGAAATCCCAAATTCTCTCATTTCATTATATAGTGCAGTACTTTTAGCACTGTCAAAGGCTGCTTTGAAGTCGACAAAGAGATAGTGTGTGTTTATCTTATATTCTAGCGAGTTTTCTAAAAATTTTTTATGTGCGTGTATTTGGTATATCAATGTGGCGACCTACCTATCGGAATATGAAAAAATCCGGATTTAAAGACTATTTCAAAATATGTATAAAGCTGTAAATGGCCTTAATTTTTTAGAATACATAGTTTATAGCGTTTTTGGCATTTAATATTAGGACTAAAATACAATACATACATACATTACATATATAAGAAACGTAAAATAAAAACTTAAACATAACAGAGTTTTCCAGCTGTATTTCTGTTTTTATAAACAAAAATTAAACGTCTATAAACTTAGTAGATACATACTAAATGCTCCATACTAAAAACAAAAGGTTACACAACATACACATTAGTTTTTGAAAAAATTGGTTATTTTCTGCTGCTTTCTGCACTACACACCTTTTTCTGCAGCCGTGTGGACACTGTACACGTTTTTTTGAAGCCATGTCTCTCATACTTTTTAAGAGCATCACGTCACTTATACAACTATCTTCTTGCCTTGTAACGTAGCACAGCAGAGCCTCGAACGACTTGAATGCTTCGGAGTAACTCATTACCACCGGATTTTTGTCAGTGCTTTCATCCCCTTCGTCGTCTGAGTTTATATCATTATTCTGGCACATCATGTTCAATATATCGCCGTCTGTTAATTTGTTCGGTTTGTCTGCACTCAACTACCTGCTAACATCGTCTTCCTTCATTTTTTTACATCCTGGCAGGTTCTTTACCAGTTTAGCGATCTATTCTTCGTTGAAAGTTACATTGGTACCTTCCTCTGGTTTTTCTCCTGTTCACTCATCAGATGTTTTGTGGTCTAACAGCTTCCTCCATGACCTTACTATTGTTGTTGATTTTATGTCATCACTTTTTTTAGAGTCTCTGTAACGTTTTCTCCTTCATATATTTCAGCAATCAATGCAGTCAGTAACTTTCGTCGATAGACACTTTGTATAGATTCTATAACACTTTTCTCCATAGGTTGATAGAGGGATGTCACATTTGGGGGCAAAAAAAGACACTTTATTTCGCCATATTTTAGTTCTTATGGGTCGGGATGAGAGGGTGCGTTGTCCAACAGCAGGACTGCCTTTCTTGGTAGATTAGTTTTTGCTTGATGTTTTTTAACCTTTAGTACAATATGGCTGTGAAACCACTCTTTGAGTAAAAGACTGTTCATCCAAGCGCTCTTTTCATGACAGGGAAGAAAAGTCTCTCAAAAATGTTTGAAGACCCTAGGTTTATTTGACTTACCCATAAGTCCTACAGGGAGTTTGTGAGAACATGTAGCATTGCTGCAGACTAAAATTGTCACTCCTTCCTTCTCCTTCTTGAATCCTGGTGCACAGTCTTCTTGATTTGAGGCCAGAGTGTAGGTCGGTAGCATTTTATAATTGACACCTGTTTCGCCAAAATTGTCAAGATGGTCTCTCTCTTTAGATGAACCAAATATACAAACACTCATTGATATGGTTGTTAGGGGCATTTTTTATCATTTAGAGTTTCTTTATCCCAGTTGTTGAAACCTGCGATGATCACCATTTTTCCATTTTTTTTTTCTAGATTTTTTCCAGTCACTCACAGTGCTAGTCCCTACACCTATCTCAACATCAATATTTTTAGCCGTTGTACCAGCATCTTTAACGCACGAAACTTTTCTTCAAGTGTAACAACATTTTTCTTCCTTTGCTCGGCTATATTACAACAAAAACGATAAACAAACAACAATCACAATGTCAAGTAGCTGCAAATCTTAAAAATTTCACGCCAAACAACTTCGTTTTGAAGTCAATTACGCTCTGGTCAATCCTTTTGCTCACAATAAATTCCGTATCAAATTCGTCAAGGCTAGGGTGTCCATTATAGTAGATATTGTAGTTCTTCTAGGACTAGGCTCTGGACTACTGAGCCTGTTTACCTTATCTCTAAAGCAATTAAGGCTGCTTTGGATTTATGTATTTCTTGTAGTAGTAGATCTGTAGGCTATAAGATAACACAGCCCAACAAAAAAATGTCTTGCTGCTGAAAAAAAAATCAACTGATTTTGGTTAATTCATCTGTGTATTCCAAAATACAAACCCTTTCTTTGTATCAGCTCTAGTTTTCGAGATACAACATAATCATCAAATACTTAAATATTATTACATTTCTGTATATTCCACAAATATAATTGTAATATGTTTATAACTAAACTTAACAAATCCTAAGACAAATGCATACTAATGACTTCTAATTATGGTGTACTTTTTGGAACTGCCCATAACTTGAAATTACCTCTACCCGCTAAGCGATCTTATCAGAGATTTAAACTTTCCAAAGGATTCTTCTGAGTTGCTTGCCTCCAGACTAAAGGAAAAGAATATGCTTCACTCAGACCCAAAAATTACATAGTACCGTAATAGAGAAAAATATCTTTTGCCATTTTTTTTCAGCAAGATGGTATGTTTTTTTTAACAATTTTAAAGGACTCTTAGAAAAAATGGGTGTATCGGAGTATACACCAGACCACTGGTGTCTTTTTATCGACAGTTCCAAACAAAGTTTAAAGTGTTTCCTTTTTAAATAATGGCAACAAATATGAAATTATACCAATTGGGCATTCTACAAATATGAAAGAATATAAAACAATATCGCCGATGCTAAAAAACATCAAGTATGACCAACATCAGTGGGCAATCTGTGTTGATTTTAAGATGGTTAACTTTCTCCTGGGACAGCAAGGTGGCTATACAAAATATCCTTGTTTCCTGTGTCTTTGAGATAGTAAGGCTAAGGACCAACACTGGAGTAAAAGAAAATGGCGTACTAGAGATGCTTTAGTTCAAAGAGAAGCTAACGTAGTTAACAAAGCATTGGTCGACCGAGAGAAAATATTATTACCTTTGTTATATATTAAACTAGGGCTGATGAAACACTTTGTAAAGGCCCTAGACTAGAATCGTTCTTGTTTTGAAAACTTGTCCAGCAAATTACCTGCACTTAGTAAAGAAAAATTGGAAGCCGGAATATCTGATGGGTCCCAGATAGAACAACTTATAAATGTAATAAGATTAAATGTAATTCATGTTTTTTTTTTGTGAAAATTTTCTTAGAAACAATAAATCGGAAAATTACCAGGATATAGTGAAAGAAATGCTCAACAATGTTAACAAACATGGTTGTCATATGAGTATTAAAATAAATTACCCCCACAGACCGTTTTGCAGAAAAACTTGGTGACCTTAGTGAGAACCAAGGGAAATGCTTCCACCAAGATATCAAAACGATGGAAGAGAGGTATCAGGCGAGATGGGACACTCACATGATGGTGGATTACTGCTGGAGTCTTCAAAAGGACCGCACTTTTAATGCCTTTGCAAGAAAATCTTATAAAAGGAAGTTTTTAGGTGACGCCGAATAACAGATTTTTTGGCAGATATGTATGATGATTTTTGTATATTGTTGTACAATAAATATCTTATTTTTTAATTGTGTATTTAATGGGTAGTAGCACTACGTATATGTAGGTAGTGCTTCGTCAAATTACCCTATATGTTAGAAATGTGATCTGTTGTATTTTCTGAAAAAGATCTGATGGAGCAAATCTGGTGCCATTTTTGGATTCAGCAGACAAAAATTACCTATAACTAGTAAAAAAATTTCTGGCAGAAAACTGTGTGTTTAGCAGGGTAATAGGTACTCCCACCATCATTAAACATAGTCTTATACGAGTCTTCATAGGAGTTCCTGGTTGCAAAACCGAAAAGAAGCAATATTTCGAAAATTATGGCGAAATATTTAAAAATGTTAAATTTTTTCTAAAATTTTATTTAAGTAATTATTTACAAGTGAGCATTTAGGACAAGAATTTAATTTGTAAAAACGGTTAAAAACTATTTTATCGTTATTTACTTGAGCAGTTTGCCTTAAATAATCTAGTTACAATAACTAAACCGCACCCTACTAAAATGAACCGATATGTTTAAGAATCTAGTTTCCGCCGGTCTTAGATGCACTTTCTTGGCCTTAAAGAGACAATGGGTATGAAATGCAAAACTAAATTAGCTAGAAGTCGGAACTCCAGTTGCCTCAGCTTTTGATGGGCGTCTCTCTTTTACCCGCAGAGTAGCAATTTTATGCAGATCTAATTTCACTTGAAGAACAAAGATTATTTTTTAATTAAAAAGTAAATTAATATTTTTAATTCCCAATCTGTTTACTAAAGATTTATTTCAATCAATTTTTATTTTATGGTTGCTCTGTTATAAAATTAAAAGATTTGTTTGATAGGTCTCCTGGTTTTAATTTACAAAAGGTTAATTTTTAGAAAAAAATATAAGGAACGGGAACATTTTTAAATATTTTAATCAATCCTGGCACTATGCCATCGAGCAAAAAGACAGAAGAGGGAATGTAAAGTTGGTGGGGGCAAAAATATTGTTAGACAGGAAGTGCCATTTTGAGAGGCCACATTAAACAAGGAAAGAGAGTCTATTTATAAGTAATTAAACAAAGCAAAAAAGACTTTTGGAAAAAATACGTCCCATCCATAAATACTGACACTCCTTCTAGCAAAAAAAATTAAACACATGGCAGGCAAGAAAACTTATTTAAAAATTTCTGCCATACTTACTCAAAATAGCACAGTCAGTTGTAGTCAACAAATTATTAACATCTTGGGTGAAAATTTTCATAAAAAAGCAACAAATAGACTTACTTCAAATTGGCAGCTTCCCATGTCTACTAATCTAAACTCCAGTTTATCTGATAGCAGAAAATTCGATCAAATTTCTATAAATATGGCAATGGCAATGACAACAAGAAGCACAGAACCGTGAAGAGTGGCGAAAAATGGGAGAGACCTATGTCCAGCAGTGGACAGAAGAGGTTGCCTGATGATGATGGTGATGATGTCGTTTACATTAGAAGAATTATTAGACACATTGTACTGTTGCAAAAATTCAGCTGCAGGTCCAGATAATATCCCCTTTATCTTTATTAAAAATCTTTCTAGGCCTAGTCAAGCTAAACTTCTTGAAATTTACAATTTAATATGGACCAAAAAATCATTTTTAAATTTGTGGCAAAAATCCATAATAATTCCTGTTAAAAAACAAGGCAAACCTTTAACTGATCCAAACTTCTACACGTTAATTTCCGTTACATGTACGATGTTTAAACTCACGAAAAAATGATTAATACATGACTCCTGTGGTACCTAGAAAAATATAAAATAATCAATTTGATACAATCAGGTTTCCGAAACCGTTTTAGATTTGACATCGAAAAGCATTCTAACTATATATTATAGCATTATAAATGGCGTTCCCCAAGGGTCGGTATTGAGTCCTACACTCTTTATACTTGTTTTAAACGATATATATAAAAAAATTGAGCTTCCAGTCAAGTTTGCACTCTACTCAGATGATTTAATAATTTTCTGCCGAGGCAAAGACACTGTTGCCACTTGCAAACTACTTCAGAATGCTTCTGACCGATTGCTTGAATGGACTTTAGTAAGTGGATTTAACTTTTCTGTTAAAAAAACAAAAATAATTAAGTTTTCTCGCAGGATAGCCAGTACTCTAAATCTTAAAAGTACCATGAATGGTACTTGTCTACCTGCAGTTAGTGTTGCCCAAAATCGGTCTTGGTCTTGCAGTCTTGGTCTTGTTCTTGCGTTTTCGCAAGACCAAGACCAAGACCGCCTAATTTTAGCAAGACCAAGACTAAGACTGACCCTGCAAGATTTACGCAAGAACAAGACTAAGCCTGCGAGACTCTTGCCTCTTGCAGTTAGGAGTGTCGTTTTAGCGAGTAAAGTAGACTTATGCGCATTACGAACAATACCATAAACATACATCAAAATCATCAATCAAAATATTCATTAAAAACAACACATTTGACACGTGCTCAGAGGTCATAATTACAATGTAAAAATAAAATATTTTGTACATCTAGATATCTTTTCCAGCATACGACTTCTTCGCTCTAAAATTAATTGTCCAGATTTTGAGAATAGCTGCCCTCTAATCATAAAATGGTGAAAGCCTGACAATTAACGGCAGTGCCTTAGAACAAGTTGAAAACTACCACTATCTTGGCACAATAATTAATCACACAAACGATTACTCCAAAGAAATCAAAGTTCGAATAGAGAAAGCATGTACAAACTTCAATAAAATGAGAAAGGTACTTTGTGCAAGAGACCTAAAATTGGCCTTGAGAGTTAGGCTGGCAAGGTGTTATATTTTCTCGACTCTGCTATATGGGATAGAAGCATGGACACTTAACGCGTCGACTGCTAAAAAGTTGGAAGCATTTGAAATGGGGTGTATAGAAGAATCCTGAAGATATCATGGACCGAGCATGTAAGAAACAACGAAGTCATGAGAAGAATCAACAAAAGAATGGAAGTATTGGAAACCATCAAGACACGAAAACTGCAATACCTGGGGCATGTTATGCGTAATGAGAGATACAACCTACTTCAATTGATTATACAAGGGAAAATCCAGGGCAAGAGAAGTGTAGGAAGAAGAAGAATCTCATGGTTGCGTAACTTGAGGAAATGGTACGGATGCACATCAATTGAACTATTCAGAGCAGCAGCATCTAAGATCAGAATAGCCATGATGATTGCCAACCTCCGCCGCGGAGATGGCACGTGAAGAAGAAGAATCATAAAATAATCTTGCATTGCTACGCCGACAGTAATATCGTATCGAAATTTTTTAAAAATATTTCACCTTAGCTAATAAAAAATATAACACTTTATACGGACACCCACTTAATAATTCATTTTTTTTTACCATTATAATTTAGTTAGGAGGAATCTAAATAAACAAATCTTATCGGCCTAAGACTAAACATTGTTTCTGCTGAGTATGCGAGGAGATTATTCGGTTTGACTAATATTCAAAAGTAACGAGACAAATTAATAACAGATAATGTCGGTTACCGTGTAAACAAAATACCGAAATATTTAGAATAACGAAGTAACGATATATAATTCTCGGTTTGTTATAAGATACCTAGGGTATTGAATAGTGACGGACATTTCTAGTAGTAGTTACTTTTTCAACATTACTAAACTTCATTTGACAAGTTTTCAATTTGACATGGGGGACAAAGATTCAAATAGTTTTGGAATTAGAGATCTAAAAGATCTAAAAGCAAATTTGATAAGTTTTTCAAAATAATTCATGCATCCCAAATTGCTTTGTTTAAATTGTGCCTACATAGAAAGGTTAAAATGAAAATGAAAACAGAAACACTTCAGGTTTAAGGAAGCATCTAATATCTTTTCACAAAAAATAATTACAAATATTTCTTCCTGAAAAACCAAAATTCTGGTTCCTAAAAAAATGTTCCTACTACTTTATTTTGGTAAATTAATGTATTTATTAAGTAGATATCTCCTTAATTTAAAATAACTTCTTTTGATTATCATTGCTTTCTTACCTATTCTTTATTTTTTCAAGTTAGTTTTTATATAAAAGTAGAGCTGAGACTGTAATAACATTTATGTTGCTTTAATAAGTGGATTATAGTTTGTTATCTTATCACCTAAAGAATATGTGCCCTTGATACCTGTATGTGGATTTTTGCCACGTACCAATCTTTTTTAAGATTTCCATTTCATATATGGTGGAGGTCCATCAATACCTTTCTAGACAGAAAATGTTCGTTAAAATGCAGTCAAGTTTATGTCATTAATTTGTTTTTTTTTATGTTTTAACCATGTTTGATTGACTTTCGTGGGGCATGGTAGATAGCTGGGTTAGTTAGAGCATAGGCACGGATCGCTTAGATCGTGGCTTCAAACTCCCCTAGTAACGTTTAATAAATAGCAATAGGCTAATGGGTAACTGCAAGACTTGCCAGACTCTTGCTGCAAGACCAAGACCAAGACCAAGACTGGGAGTGCAATACCAAGACCAAGACCAAGACCAGGTGTATTGGCGCAAGACCAAGACGAAGACTGTCTAAGTCTCGTCTTGTTCTTGCATTTGGGCAACACTACCTGCAGTAAAGAGTATACGAATTTCAGGACTCACATTAGACAGTAAACTTTCTTGGAAATTCTATTTAAAAGATCTCAAAACTAAGTACACGAAAAACATATTAAAAATTCTATCCAATGGGTTCAGACGAAGACTCCTTACTTCAGATTTAGATATATCTTGTTTATTCTAAAATAGACTACTGCAGTTTCAGTTATATGTCAGCCCATCAGATTTAAAACTTCTTAATTCTGTACACAACACTGCAATTCGAATCTGCATTGGAGCCTTCAGGTCGAGCTCCGCAGAGAGTTTATACAGAGAAGCTAATGAACGTTCACTCTGGCTACGTCGCTCGCAATTTCTTTTAAAATATTCGTCTTGAATCTCAGCTAATACCGAGAATTCAGCCTATACAGTACTAAGTAATGACCTTTTAAACTCTCCTTCTCCTATTAAACTTCAACTTATGCCACAGTATCTTTCACGGATACTGAATAATATCGATCTTTCAGCCATAACTCCAATATTACTAAGAGTTCTATAACTGTTGGATGGACTGTAACTTCAAACACAGATTTAATCGTATCTTGTAATCAGCCGCTCATCTGCTACATACATACTGCTGAATTATTCTCTATTCTCCAAGATACAAACTCACTATCACCAGAATACAAAATAGTAGCAATATATTTAGACTCTTTAGCGTCTATCTACTCGTATTCTCTCAAAATTACGTACACAGTACATCCTTTGGTTCAAACTGTTCAAAACTCTTTCGAACGAACTAGCCGACCTCTTTGAAAAATAAACCGCGTCTTCTAATATGGAGAAATATTTTAAAAATATTATCGAAATGTCTTGGCAAGATCACTGGAATAAAATCCTTTTCAAGCTTCGTAATATAATCCCTAAAAAACTCATAAACATTTAATGACTTCCGAAAATCCACCTACATGTACACATTGTGGTAATATTCTATCTGTTAATATTCGTCCCTCTTGCAACAACAACAGAAAAAAGAATCTTTTGAGTCGAAACGAAAATATTCTTAGCCCGCCAGATCAATTTCAAAACCTTATTTATATCCTCTATGAAAACAGGCTTTATTAGGAAATTTAGAAAAAGAGTAGTTTAGAATTTTATTATTAATAATTGTACCAATATTTATTGTATTTAACGTATTTCTCTATCGATTGTAATGTTACTTTATATTCTTGTAATGTAATATAATAAAATTGTACCTGTGTCAATGAAATACGCTGTCGAGACACGTAAAGCTAAATAGAAAAACTTAGTGTTATCACCTATTTTCTTAATCATCTAAGTGAATATAAGTTAATTTAACCCCTAAATGGTATGACGGGGTCATTTTAGACCCAAAAAAAATGGTTATTAAAATTATAGAAAAAGGAGAACACCTGGCAACGCCGCCGCCCAGCTATTCGTCTGTGGCGTTGAGTACATTACTTGAACGTAGTCTCTGCAGTTGACTTTGTAGTTTGTTGAGTGTTAGACGTCGATAGGGTCAAAATTGACCCCGCCACACCTTAAAAAGGCCAACTGTCATTGATTTAGTTTTAAATAATTATGGCTAATTCAAGTGTCAGAACGAGACCCTTGACACAACAGGAGTTAGAAGACATAGCTGAACAGATTGGTGACAGCGATTTCTACATATCTGATGCAGAGACAATTGTTATTGAGCATGATACTGACTCTGAAGCTGGTGATCAAAGTGACACTGGGAATAATAACGATCAAATCTTAGGTACCGAATCGAGTAGTGAGGATGACAATAGTGATAACGAACAGCAAAGTTACTATTACGGGAGAAATAGGAAAAAATGGTCAAAGCAAGCTCCTGCGTCGAGCCGAACTGGTGCAACAAATATAGTGTTACATGTACCAGGACTTGCTGGACCAGCACGAATAAACAAACCTATGACTCCTGCTGAAGCATTCCAACTGTTAGTTGATGATAAAATAATTGACCAGATTATTGAGAGAACCAACGAAAAAATAACCAGTTTGCAAACAAACTATGAAGATAACGCTTTAGGATGCAGTACAACCATGTTGACAAAATTGAAATGGTAGCATTTTCTTTTTTTCTGTATTTGGCAGGCGTGTTCAAATCAAACAATGAAGATATAAATTCTCTCTTTTATATGAAGATATAAATTTCTGAAATTGTTCACCATTTTGTAAATAACTGTTAAACTAATTATTCGTGTGGAGAATACGTAACAGTGGATGAAATGCTCGTCGGTTTCCGTGGAAAATGTAAATTTAGAATGTATATAAAGAGTAAGCCTGAAAAATACGGACTCAAAATAATGTGCCTGTGTGACGCCCGTACTCATTATCTAAGCAATGCCTTTGTTTATACTGGACAACAAGATACAACAGCTAATCCAAAAAAGCTATCCGTACCAACACGAAATGTTCTTTCACTCACTGCACCAATAGTAAATTTCAATCGCAATGTAACTGGTTTTCTTCACTAGAGCTTGTTGAAGAGCTACGCCGCTGTAAACTTACTAACGTTGGTACTATGCGGAAAAATAAAAGAGATTTGCCAACGGAGTTTTTACTGAATAATCAACGTCCGGTTTATTCATCTATTTCTGGATTTACTAAAGACGTGACCCTGGTGTCCTACGTACCGAAAAAAAAACCGATCCGTTTGTCTAGTGTCCAGTCTCTATCATAACAACAAAGTATTGGAGACAGCTAAGAAACGACCGGATATTATAGACTTTTACAACAATACCAAAGTTGGGGTGGATGTACTGGATCAAACTTGTGCCAACTACAAAGTAGGACGGCGTACTAGAAGATGGCCACAAGCTATTTGGTTTCGGATCATGGATGTTGCTGGTGTCAATGGACATGTTTTATATAACGCTGCTAATCCAGAATCTGGGTTGACACGGCAAAAATTCTTGATTGATTTAGGTTAACAGCTAATACACACTCACTTAGTTCGGCGTGCTGTTATGGTAGATATTCCCAGAGAATTGAAAGAACTTATTCGTCGAGTTGGCCACATCTCGGTAGACGACCAAAACCAGGCAAGGCAAAGAGCTCCTAAACGTGGGAGATGTTATATTTGCCCACGTAATGATAATAAACAATCACTTAGATGTAATAAGTGTGAAAAACATATATGCAAAAACCATTGTGTTACATCAAATTTTTGTAGTAGGTGTAATATTGAGTAGTTATCATCATGTTCATACTTGTTTGTTAAATTTTTTGTATATAAGTAAATTTCTCATTTGGTTTTTGATCCTTTATTTAAACATTATTTATTAAGAATTTATTACTTTTTGAAAATACACGTGTGTTTTTTCGTTATTTTTTGAGATTTTTTACTTGGAGTGGTTTTTTATGTCAACCCCATATATTTCTTTCTAGCAGTAAGTGATATAGAATTTTTTGGTTTATGGAGTGTAATAATCATTAATATAATACTTTTTTATTATAATTTACTTAATTTTTTGTTTATTTACACAAAAAAATCCAAAGGTCAAATATGACCTCGCCATACTTTATATGTATTTTTTTCTTGCCATACCAGTTAAGGATTAACTTATAATTTAAAAAATAATGTACGTCGTAGAATATTATACTAACCAGTTAAAGAAAATAAAATCAAGAAAACTAATTATATCGTTACCAATTTACCAACTTACCTTTCGGTTAGGCCTTATTCGCTGACACATGCATTGGGTAGTAGTATATTTTCAGCATCCCTTCTACTTATTCGCCAGCAGAACCGCTTAAAAAAGATTGTTCCCTTGTGTATGCTTTACGTGACCATCTGTACAAAAACTACTTTATCTCCTATTTGCTACCGCTAACAAAAATCAAATGGACTATCGGCTATCACGAACTCAATAAAATCTATATTATAACTGCGAACAATGCAATTTTTCCAATTATTAGTTATACTTATCGTGTATTTATAACAATAATGGTTCAAGAAATTGATGAGATAAAGAGAAGAATTCTAAAGATAAATAGATTAACAGTAGCTTTTACAGCCATTTTAAAGACAAGAAACGGATCTATAGCTGCAAAAATTAGAATAAACGAAACCACAGTCCTATAATTTTACACATGCAAGCAAGAGTTAGACCGTGATCAAAGTATACGAAGAAAATTAGAGATGGGGAACGAAAATTGAGTATCATTTGTCATTTTTAATACGCTCTGTTTGAGCTTTGTGCTAAAACTAAAAACTTTGTTTTTGTTAATATTTCAAATAAATTAGCATATTATCTCTTTCCTTTTTAAAAAAGTAGAGTAGAGTATTTATTTAAATATACAAATATTGTATATAAAAAAGGAATATAAAACGTTACTTTATATACAAACAAGAACACATAAATATTAAACAGAAAAACTTTTATGGCAAAGTTACGGTAAGCAGTTCAGTGGATGTTCTGCAATGAGTCATATATTTTTCTGAGCAGTAAAAACAATGTTTTAGAAGATATTTTTTTATAACTTTATCGAAACTATTACAGCTTAACTGTTTTATACTTTTTGGTAAAATATTCTAGTAGTTATAATTAAGACTACTTTTTTCTGAAAGACTTAATCTAAAGCGATTTGTTCGTAAGTAGTGACAGTTACGCTTATTGTGAACATGGACATCAGACTGCTTTATTAAATGGGCACGTTTTCTGTGAATTTCGGTTAGAACTTGAAATATCAATACAGTAGGTAGCGGCATAATTTTGAATTTTATAAAGAAAGGTAGGCAGTGTTCTAGATAACTAACCCCTGCTAAAATCTTGATAGCTTTCTTTTGCATTCTAAAAATTTGAAGTGCATTTATTACACTATAGTTTAGATAAGAGTGGAATAAGGAAAAATATGTCATTTTTAATGTTTCAGAGTTGACAGTTGCTAGTTGGCGAATAACAAATAATGAACTTGATAGCTTTTTCTTAAGTTATGAGATATGAGCCGACTAGTTTATTGGATTATCTATGGTTATTCCCAATAGTTTAACAGTCTCTTTGTTAACTAGATCATTGTGTAAATTACTTGCAGATATAAAAAATTTTTGCGTTTTATTAGAGTTAAGTTTTAGTTTGTTTGCAGCAAACCATGAGCTAGATTTAGTAGAAACTTCCTCATGAGACATTTTAAAATCATTATTATTTTTTTCTGATATAACGTATGTCGTATCATCTGCGAATTGTATGGTTTTGTACGGAGATATAACTTTAGGCAAAGCATTGACATAAATAATAAACAAAAGAGGTCCTAAAACCGAACCTTCTGGGACTCCATGTTTTACGGGTAGAAAATCGGAGAGATGACCTTTAGACACTACAGCCTGGTGTCTGCCACAAAGATAAGAAGTTATAAACTTAAGAGGGATACCTCTGATCCCATAGTAATTTAATTTGTTAAGCAAAATGTCGTGTGAAACGTAATTAAAAGCCTTCGACAAGTCGCAAAGGGAAATTGCTATGCGATTGCCGCGTTCAAGCCCCTCAATCACCTCGCTCATAACATTAAATACCGCGTTCGTAGTAGAACGAGCACTTCTGAATCCATATTGTGAGTTGCTAACGTAATTATTTGACTTAAAATAGGAATAAAATTGTTGTTTGATAACCTTTTCAATCACTTTCCCAAAAGTAGAAACAATGCTTATGGGTCTTTAATTGTCAGTTTTTGAGGAATCACCTTTTTTGTAGATTGGTAGTACTTTTGAGTATTTTAGTACTTCTGAAAATACTCCAGTTGATAGAATTAAATTAATAGGATAAGTGAAAGGTGTTAAAACTATTTGCTAAGTTTCTTTTAAAATTTTGCTATTAATTTAGTGAACGTCCCTACAATTAGAATTACTAAGAGACTTTATTATTTGAGAGACCTCTTCTTCCAAAACGGGACAAAAAAAGGACTTGTCCGGAGAAGGACAATTTCTATAATTGACGAGGACATCGACGTTAATATTGGAAAGAGATGTAATTATATTCTCTGCAATTGGAGTAAAAAATTAATTCATTTCGTCTGGAGGTAGATCAGGTTGTACCGAACTGGATCTTGTGTAGTTTCTTTCGAAATTTACTATTTTCCAGCAGTCTCTAGGTTTATTACTGGAATTAATAATAAAATTACAGTAAGCTGATTTTTAGCAATTTTTAATTGCCGATTATATTCAACTTTGTGTTGTTTATATCTTTGAACAAATCGGGATCCTTAGTGGCATCTGCAATGTATTTAATAAGAGAAAGAAGGATCTGTAAGATCTTAATTCATTATTAAACCATTTCACAGGTGTTTTTTCAGCCATTTGTCGTAGTTTTGTTAGTGGAAAATGCTTTAATATTAATTTGTTATAAGTTTCGGTAAGATATACTGTTAAAAAATCAGGATCATTATTAATATCGTAGAAAAAGTTCAGGTTTTAGGTTTTAGGTTTTTAAATCTAAACCCAAAACCTAACTCCACCAGCCTTACACCTAACGGTAGAAAGGCTTAGTACTAAGTAAGTAAGTAAGTAAGAAAAAGTCCATATTTGTACTAGCTAGCGAACGTTTAAGCTTCTGTAAACCAGAAGAAGTAATAAACCGTTGAAATGTTTGATAAGTGTCAACAACTTTTTGCTCAGAGTCAATAAATAAAAATTGAACTCGATGGTCAGAAAAACAAGCTTCAAATACGCCCACTCTGTAGATGGTTTCAGAAAAATTTGTCATAATGTTGTCGATGCAACTACTGGACTGGGATGTGATTCTAGTATAATCGTTTATAGTTGTTTTTAGACCAAAAGATGTTAATAGTATTTTAAATATCAAAAAAAGGGTCAGATTCAAGTTTAAAATTTATATTAAAAGCACCAAGTATAATAAGTTTGTCTGCTTTACTAAGCAAAGATGTTATGAAATTTTCAAAATTCACCAAAAATAAGTCAAAGTCACCCTTACCCGATCTGTATACAGTTAAAATATTGGTTTTTATTGAAGGTACATAAATTGCACAAAACTCAGAACTTTGCTCTATATTATATTCATTTAGATTAAGAGAAGAATTTCTTTTCTTTCTAACATAAGATTTTCTTTTACATAAATTGCAACTCCGCCTTGTTTCTTTTTTACCTTACAAAAGAAATTAGCTGATGAAAAGCCGGACATGTTAATTAATTTTAAATTTTCTTTACTTTGCCAGTGCTCCAAAAATCATAAGACGTCATATTATTTTTGATCCGCAAAAAAAGCATTTTACATATCGACTTTATTGGAAATCAACTGCAAATTAACATGTAACATGCTTACCGTACTTTTTCGAGTTAGTTTATTTTGATAAAAGTTTGTAGAAGCTTCTAGGTTTCTTCCCCCATCTTCTTTTTGTGCTGAAAATTTCTGTTGAAGTTAAATATCCTAATGGCAGCTTCTTTGGGCCAAATATTAAGACTGTAGACTTCGTCAATTTTATCGAAAGGGAAAGATACCTTATATATGTAGAGTATTTGTCAGTTCTATGCCATTCATCGTAGTTAAAAGTAATGTCGGGTTCCGTCTCACCCAAAAATTTTAGAAGATCATCTGCTTTCATATCAACACCAATGCGGGACACATGTACATCACCTTGTCTAGGAATGGTGTTTACAGTAGACGATTCATTGCTTCCAATAATCGGTTTGTATTTGTTTTCTTTTTTCGGTTGGGTATTCCAAGATGAGTGTCCTGTTTTTAGATTGTTTTTATTTACGTTTTGTTTATCACTCATGTATGAATGAGGTAGACTTGTGTTTTTGTTTAATGACATTTTAATGGGTTCTTGACTGGTAGAACCTGAGTTGGTTGGGCCTGCTTTATTTACAGTTTTTTCACTGGATGACGTTGAAATGGGCATGGCTGAATTTTTATTATATTTATCTTTTAATAAAGAAATTAAATCTTGTTGCTCTTCCGTACGTTTTTCTAGATGGAATGATAGTTTACTTACTGCTGCAAGTTTACTTTTTATATAAGTAAGTTCCTTGTTGGTCTTTATACACTGTTCACACACAATAACGTCTACGTTATGTTCGACATTAAATGCTTTAATACCTTTTTTGCGCTGTTTGTGTTAATTTATTAACGTAATCTGATAACTGAGGATTAGAATCGGACAGTGGTAACTTTAAATTCACTAATATGTCAATTTTTTCCTGCTTTTTTATCTTATTTAGTTCCGCTGTTAAAACTGCGACTTGACTATCGGACGCCATCTTGAAAAAAAAAAGTATACGTGAGCTGCTTCAAGTTGTGGTCTAGTAAGGGGTATATAGAATCGACTTCTGTTTTGGGAAAGTTTAATAAACACGTTTCAGCTATTGTATCTTTCATATTACTAAGATATATCTAAGATTTTTATTATTTCGATTTATTTTGAAAATACACATGAAATTAATTTTACTAAAATAGCAGAATTTCACAAGGCGAGTTTAATGACCTCGCAAAATATTTAAAACCTACCAGAGATCAATCAACTCTCATCATTGCAACTTTCGTCTTTTTTATGGATACGGTACATTGCAACGAGTGACTGCACTAACGTTTCATCTAGGAAGGTAGGAAGAGAATACGTGCCCCAGAAATAGCGTCTATTCATATATTTTCCTAGGAGTTTAAAAACCGTACGTCTTCCGTAAAAAATGGAAAGTAAATTCTTCAGTACTAGGAGCCTATTACACATACTTAGAAGAAACCTATAAAAATAATAACAATTTTTTCCTGGCGCTATATATTATACAAGGCACGGTTAGAAAATCTCGGCTGATCTCATATTTATTGGAGTGCTAATGGGAATACAGCCTGGCTCCACGTATCTTTGCTTTATATGCAAGTCGGATAGTGGGAAGAGAAAAGCATTATGAAGTATAGGATTGACCTATAAGAACAGCATGAAAACCTAAAGTAAACAGTTTGAAATATCCTGCTAGTTGGTTGACGACACACGTTAAATTTTATGCTCGTATTGATTTTCACGATTACTCTGTAGAAAATAATTATTTCGCAAAGAAATTTTTGCATGATTGTTCTATATATCAATAGTCAGTAATTTTTGTAAAAATTTTGTGTAAAAAGTGCAGTTACAGCGAATAATTACTGTGAGTACCATTCCACAATTTATTATTATAAAACCCAATACTAATTACATACACGAGAAACCGGACCATGCCGTTCACCTCTTTTTGTTCGAACTGCTCGAAAACTATAGCGACAGCTGACCGCAAACTCCAGTGCGATGGATGTAAGCGACAAATACACATCACATGCACCGACTTTTCTTCGGTGGATCGCGTCACCCTACAAAAAATTCGTGGACTGAGTATACTTTGTAACTCATGCAGCTCCAATATTTCTAATATTTCAGAGATAAAAGATCTTCTGCTAGATTTTAAAATGGAAATTCGTTCGAAAATTGATTATTTTGATAATAAAATAACCGAGTTAAACAATAAGATCAGCCAGATTGATTTATTTAAGTCTACCGAATTCACGGATAATATTGCTAACGAAGCTGTAGATCGCATAACACGTGCTAAAAATATTCTAATTAGAGGCGTAACAGAATCTTCCTCTGGGGATGCACAACGCAGAAAAGATGTTAGACTTCTAAAGTTTTCATTCCTCTACTTTAAAAACCCAACCAGATTTTATGCTCTTCTGACAAAGAAACTTCCGAAACTCTCTCTTTAGCATTTTCACAGGTTTTTACTAAAGAATCGAATGATGGTTATCTACCTGTTATTAATTGTAATCGTGTCGGTGCATCCTTACAGCAAGTTGAATTCACAGTGGATCATGTCAAACAACACTTAATTAAACTTCGCACAGCCGCTTCACATAGTTTAGATGGTTTAACACCAAAACTGTTAAAAAGGTGCCCAGACACGCTTCCAATACCCTTAACGTTAATTATGCAAACTTCTTTCATCCAGAACTCCTTACCCCCTAGTTGGAAATTAGCTTACGTTACCCCTATTTTTAAAAAAGGTAACAAACTCGACCCCAACAATTATCGTCCGATTAGCTTGCTGCCAGTAGTTGCCAAAGTTATGGAAGCCATTATCTCCGAGGAGATGACCAAATTTCTTCTCCAGGAACATGTTATTCCAACACAACAACATGGATTTGTCTCTGGTCGCTCTATTCTAACCAATCTCTTACATTGTGTTAACGACTGGACGTCATCCCTTAACAGTTCGCAGCCGGTCGACGTTGTTTATCTAGATTTCTCTAAAGCCTTTGACCGTGTACCTAAGCGCAGACTTCTACATAAGCTTCATTTCGGAGTTCGCGGTACTTTACTTCGTTGGATAGATGATTTTCTGACAGACCGATATTACAAAGTTAGAGTTGGCGAATCTTTCTCACAGGACAGGTTAGTGGAAAGTAGAGTGCCTCAGGGTTCCGTCCTTGGACCTCTGCTGTTTACGGTTTACACCAGCGATGTTCCTTATTATGTCTCAAGTAATATATCGTTATACGCTGACAACACAAAAATATATGCCAATCCAATTACAAACCAGCTAACCCTCCAAATGGACGTGGACTCTATTTTAACTTGGTGTTCCCAGTGGTTACTACCCTTAAACGCGGAAAAATGTGTAGTGCTTCGAATTGGTAAAAATAACCTACTTGTGCCGTACTTTGTTAACGGGCAGCCATTAGATTCAGTGTTTTCGTATAACGATCTTGGTTTTATCATAAACAGCAGCCTAACTTGGTCCGACCATATTACCTCTATTTGTAAACGTGCGAACTCCAGACTGTATTTTATTCGGAGGTGTTTTTCGAGAGTTTCAATGCAATCATTCTGTAAACTTTACACTCTGAACGTAAAGGCGCGTCCACACTGGAGCAACATTTGGCAACTTGTAGCAATTATATGTTGCAACAAGTTGCTAAATGTTTAATTTATTAAACTTTTGACATAAAACAAACTGTCCTCACTAGTGCAACAATGTTAATGAATGTTTGAACTTGTTGAATCACAAATTCAGTTGAGTACAACATTCTGTCCATACTGCTGTAGTTTTGTGACATGATGGAGGAAGACTTATTAACTGCTACCGCGTGCTTTCTAATTTTGTGTGGTGATTCACGAAAACGGAAGCGTAAATGTTGGGTCCGTCCAAGTTTGAAGAAAAGGGAAAAATATGGTGGAAAGGAAATATTATCGGATTTAAAGAAAGATGACGTTTTATTAGAACTTCGAACCGATGGGTGCTTCAAAAATTTTTTGCGCATGAGTAGTTCAGATATGGAATTTTTGCTGCAAAAAATTGCACCAGTGATAAGAAAAGCAGATACTAACTGTAGAAAGGCTATACCTCCACAAGAACGATTAGCTGTAACATTGCGCTTTCTGGCAAGTGGAGATTCCTACAGCAGCTTGATGTATTTATTTAAGATTTCGAAACAAGCTATCTCAAAGATAGTACCAGAATTATGTGCTGCGCTAGTAAATGCAATTAAAGACCAAGTTAAGGTAAGTAAACTTTATTGTACTTTTTTATTGATAACTTTAGAAGTTTTACATGTTACTTAATTGAAATGCCTCTGCGAGAATGTTTGAGGAACCAAAAGCAGTAGAGGAGTCTGAAGAGTTTTGTATGTATGTCTTCGCTGGTGATATAGCTGGTGTGCTGCAATACGATGAATGTGATTGTGGTCTCGTGAAAAGTTGCATTGATAAAATTGGCTCATATGTGTTAGTTGATTGTGGCATTCCATAATCATATTTACCCATACTTGCATCGAACAAAATATTACCTATAAGATGTTCTACAATATTTTGTGCGCAGGTGGTATTCAAATCCCTAATTTTACACGCCATGTGTTCTCCAAATACATCGAATTTGTCTCGCTGTCGTTTATTTTGTATGTCTTGAATTATTTTATATGCCTCTTCTTTTCGAGCGTTATCATCGATTTTTCTTGTAAGTGTTTGTGTGACACGTCTAGTTTTATTAGGGTGTTTAAATTCATCAAGATTTGTGCTGTTCGGATTTTCCACGGTTTTTTACGAGGCTCTTGAGAGGATTTGTTAGATGCCGAAGGCTTCTCACAAGCAGCGTTAGATGTTGATGGGTTTTGAGAACCATCGTTATACAAGTCTTTCATGCCTTCGTTGCCATTTTCTGCATCTTGAAATTCTTGGGTCTCATTTCCACCTTCGTCACAATCTGTTACTTGTGAATCATCTAAATCCGTTTCGGAGGAAGTGTTATTAAGGTCATCCTGAAAAGAAAAATACATTGTATAAAATGTAAACACTACAAAGTAGGAAAACGCCTAATATTACAGTGATCTACATTTTTAGCATAAGTAATGATATCTTTGTATTTCAGATGCCTAAAACTGCTCAAGAATGGGAAACAATTACTAATGGTTTCAGTGTTCTTTGGAATTTTCCAAAATGTGTAGGCGTCATGGATGGCAAGCACATTGCAATACAAGCACCAAAAAACAGTGGAAGTGATTTCTTCAATTACAAAACGTTTTTTAGCATTGTTCTGTTAGGCGTAATGGATGCTAATTACCGATTTTTGTATTTTCATGTAGGCTCCCAAGGTAGAATATCTGATGGAGGAGTTTTCGAAAATACATTATTCAAAAAACTATTAACTCGCTGCAAACTCAACCTTCCAGAATATAGCTCTTTACCAGGACGTGAGAAATTAGTCCCTCGCGTATTTTTAGGGGATGATGCCTTCCCATTATCACCAAATTTACTGAAACCCTACCCTGGGGCGCAGGACAAAGGGTCTCCCAAAAGGATATTTAATTACCGTATCAGTAGAGCGAGAAGAATATCAGAAAATGTTTTTGAAATGTTATCTTCGATTTTTAGAATATTTAGAAAACCCTTACTTTTAGAACCAGAAACTGCAGAAGTTATTGTTATGGCTTGCATTTACTTGCATAATTTTTTAAGGAATAGTTTAAGATCTAAAAATTCCTACAATCCCCCAGGTACATATGACGGTGAAGATAAAGATACAGGACGTGTTTTAGAAGGATCGTGGAGAAAAAAAAACTCAGAGTAATACATTTACTTCATACAAGAAAGTTGCACGAAATGCATCAACTAAAGCAAAAGATATTAGGCAAGAGTTTGCAGATTTTTTCGTTACACCTTTGGGGATGGTGCCGTGGCAGAATAATTATTGAATTATAATTCATGTATAAATTGAAATTGCCTATTTATTTGTTTGAATAATTAATAACAGAAAAGTTAATATCTAAAAACATTGTGTGTTTACTTACCACGTTCTCAGCTTCACTTTCCTTGCATGGGCGGACTTTGTTTTTGTCTCGAAGAAATACTAATGCATCGTAGGCAAACCACTTGGAATGAAACTGAGCGCCTGCTCCAGATTTTTTCATGCTGCGATATTTTTTTTGCTCTCTATAAAACTGAGCCACCAAATTACGGATTTTTCTTTTTGCCTCTTCCTGAGATGAGCACCCTACAGCTGAACAAACTGCATTCCATGCATCATTTTTTGATTCTCTGCATTTATATTTAACATTTTTAGGATTCCAAATACATGGATGTTGTCTATAATTGTCAATTAAATTTAAACAATTCTCCGAAGTCCACTTAAACGCCATCACTAAATATAGACGCGGCGGTCTGTCTACTGTCTAGTCACTCAATTTGCAACAGGTCTCAACTCGCAACAATCCGTCCACATCGAAGCAATGTTGACAAATGTTTCACTTTGTTTCATATTATCCTTTGATCTTTACCGCTAGAAACGGATTTATACAACATACTACAACTTGTGTTGAATCGCAACACCAACTTTATGCAACGCAACACAACATATTACAACAAATATAAACATTTTATGTTGTAACAAGTTTTTGTTGTGTTATGTTGGAAAATGTTGCTCCAGTGTGGACGCGTCTTAAGACCCATACTTGAATACGTTGGACCAACGTGGTATCCTGATTTGGTTCGAGACAAGATTATGTTAAAAAACGTCCAAAGAAAAACCACTCGAATTTCTTTGGGACCGAGAAGACCTTCTTATGCAGAAGGACTTAATATGGCTAACCTAACTTCTTTTGAACTTCGCCGACAACGTGGAGACTTAATTACAACTTTTAAAATACTAAAATTCAATTTTGGAAATCTCGATGAAATGTTTACCATTAATCAAGATGAACGCCTCAGAGGTCATCAGTTCAAACTGAAGAAAGAAAATTTTTCTACAAGATCAAGGCAGAACTTTTTACCAAATAGAGTTTTTGAGTGCTGGAATAACCTTAACGATAACATTGTCTCTGCTCCCTCTACCAACTCGTTAAAAAAAACAGACTTGACCGTTTTACATTATAGTTAAAATATTGTTTTTCTTTTAAACCAAAAATTGTAATTTTATTTCTTTTATTTGTAATTTTTGTTTTTTACTAGTAGGTTATTAATGAAATTTCTTTGTTTTTGGGCATAACAGGGACTTAGTTCCTCTGCCCTCGCTTATTTATAATAATAATAATAATAATCCACCGTCTGCTGATCCTTCCAAAGTAATATTATGCACACGCAATGAACAAATCAGAAAAAGGATTTTAATATATTAGCAAGGAAAGTAAAAATTAAGGTAGGAATTTTTGAAGGTGTTAGGTTTCTGTTAAAGAATTTCTTAGGAAATTGCCTAGTTTGATAAGTATAGGGAGCAAATAGATGACTTGTTAGAAGCATACAAGTTGATGGGATTTAACAGGTCTCTTAAAACTATTTTCTCTGTTTCCATTTAGATTTGTTCTTTGCAAATTAAGGAAGGGTCAATGATGTATACGGTGAAAGGTATGCAAACTACTTATAGCTGCAATATCCCATGAACGTTTTTGTAACGCATTTAAGTTTATATATTTTTTTGCAAATTTCGTGATTTTAAAATTTTGCATTTTTTTTATTTAGACAAAAATGATCCTGAATCAACTACTGAGAGTTATTAGCGGGGGGTATAAATACAAATTAAAAGTATTAAAGCTCTTACAATGTATACAATTTAAATATACACTCCGCGTCATAGAAAACGGGCCACCCCAAATATTTAAAATATTTTCGAATTTATTATTTATTGCTACAAAATGAAGCATTTATTTTTTTGTATATTGAATCAATAACTCGTTTAGTATAAAATTTCATCATTATCGTAAAACATCAATCGAAAATAAAAAATTTAAGAAAAATAGGAAATTTATTAAAAAAATCAACTTACAGTTTTTAAAACAACAATGAACTGTATATTAAAAAAAAAAGCTGGTATCAATTTTCAGTAATGGGTATTGCCACCTCGATTCTGGATGACACTCCTCATTCGATTTGGCGTGGAATTTATAACGTTTTGGATATCTCTTTGGGGAAAAGTGGCCCATTCCTCAACGAGTGCCATCTGAAGCTCTCCAGGTGTTGTTGGAGCAGGTATGCTACGCCTAACGCGACTTTTTAGCAGGCTCCATATATGCTCAATAGGATTGAAATCGGGGCTTTGACCAGGCCAGTCTATTTTTGGAATACCAACCTCGTCAAGGTACTCCGTTACTATCCTTGCCGTGTGTGGTCTCGCATTATCCTGCATTAGCAGGAATTCGTTGCCAATAAATCCAGCATAGGGCATCACATGATGTTGTAAGATTTCCGTTATGTACCTTACTTCTGTTAACGCACCTCTGTCGATCACGACGAGATCCGTATGCGCATCAAAAGAAATCCCTGCCCAAGACATTACTGAACCACCACCAAAAGCAACCCGTGGTGCCAGAGTGCAACCAGCGAAACGTTCTCCAGCCCATCTGTACACCTTACTGCGTCCATCTTGACCATAAATAGACATTTTACACTCATCCGTAAACAATACTTTTTTCCAATCGTCTGCTGTCCAATTTATGTGCTCACGGGCAAAATCGAGTCTTCGTCTTTTGTGAGCTGGGGAAAGTAAGGGCCCCGTTGCTGGACTGCAAGCTGTCAAACCTTGCTCCCTTATCTTCGTCGAATAGTAGAAAGGCTGATTGCTGGTCCTTGAGCTTGCTGTAAATGGCCTTGAAGTATTCTAGCGGTTTGGGTCTGATTCCGTAATGCAGCAAGAATGACGACGTGATCTTCCCTAGCGGTTGTTTTCCTTTTTGGACCTGTACCAGGTCGTCGTTGGTGAGATCCTGTCACAATAAATCGTTGCTGGGTCCTTTGTGCAGTCGAACGACTAACATTCAATTGTCTTGCAACTTGTCTTTTACTTAATCCACTTCCCAGTAACGTTACAATTTCAACCGATTTTTGAAAATTCTCCATCGTTATTCATTCAAGTCTACTTCAAACTAAGTCGGCTACTGTAATACTGAGATGCGTTTAAAACTCATTAGAACCCTTTACAATGTCATACATTTCTCAAAACAATCGCTTCCTCGAAAACTTTTTCTCAAAATTGTTTTGTTTTATAGGTTCTACGAATATCCTCAATCCAGTTACATGGTCGGTTTGCTTTCGCAACAACCCATTTAACTTAAATAACCCAAGACAGATTAAAAATAAAATAATATTAATTCAATACAAAAAAATAAATGCTTAATTTTGTAGCAATAAATAATAATTTCGAAAATATTTTAAATACTGGGGGTGGCCCGTTTTCTATGACGCGGAGTGTATAATACTAAACATTGTAAAATTTAATGTCTTTTAAGTATTGTGGAGGTATTTTCTGAATTCTAATAGGATATGTTTAACGGTGATTGAGATTTTGCAGTAGTGGCAGAAAACAGAGAAGAGGTATAGCAAGAAAATAGGTTTCTTAGCTAAAATAATATTCGTAAATGGACTCAGATACCAACTGCAGGATAATTATTATTCCATGTAGCAGAAAATAGAGAAACTTGCGCAATGGTGATCGCCAACGTCAGAAAATTTTGATACGGCATGCGGCATATTAAAAAAATAATTGTAACGTTTTACTTAAGTATAAGACAAATCGAAGTTACCTAAATAAATATTCAAAATTCACAATACTTTTTATTGAGCATTTGACATTCTCTTTCATATGGGATTCTCTTTCAGGCGATTCCACATGACCCTATGAAGATGAAGAAAACTAGAAAACATATTATGCTTTAGCAATAATATAATTTTAAAAATCTTTAAAATATCTAATTTCGTCATTTTGTTTCAGGTAAGTCCGTTAAAAAAATATCTCAATGGTATCTGGTAAGTTTTTATGCTGCTAAAAATTTTAAATTGTAATGTTATTAGCCAATAATGTGGATAACTACGCAACCTATTTAAGTTTAAAACAATATCATTAAGAAACAAGTAAGTTTCTTAGAAAGAATTAAAATTTTCGATCGACATAAAATGATTCTTTATCATTTATTTCCGTTAAGCTTCACATATCTATCTTTTTAGAGCAGGATAAACAACCCATAACACTGAGCCTTAAAAGTAAAACGCAATCATCATCATCAATTATATACACTGGGCCGCTTCTAGCCAGTTATCCGCTATACGTTTTATATCATCGGTCCATCTAGTCGGTGGTCGTCCTCTGCTTCTTTTATAGTTTCTGGGCCTCCATTCCATAATACGTCTTGTCCACCGTCCATCTTATGTTCTGGCTAAGTGCCCTGCCCAGTCCCACTTAAGCGTCGCGGTTCTTTCGATGACGTCTTGAATTCTTGATTTTTGCCTGATTTGTTGGTTTGTTATGTGGTCTTGAAGGCTCACGTTCAGCATTGCACGTTCCATGGCTCGTTGTGTAACTCTGAGTTTATTCGCAGATTTTTGCGTGAGTGTTAAAGTCTCTGCTCCATAAGTTTGTACAGACAAAACACATTGGTTATAAACCTTTCGCTTAAGACACATGGGAATTGAACTTTTTAGAATATGGCTTAATTTGCCAAATGCTGCCCATGTCAAGCCTATTCGCCTCTGTATTTCAAGTGTTTGAATGTCTCTGCTTATTTTGATCTCACGTCCCAGATATTTGTAAGTGTCTGATTGTTGTATGGTATTATTGTCTATAGTTATATTTGCACTCATTACGAGATTTGTCATAAGTTTAGTTTTCTCAAAGTTTATCTTTAATTCTGCTCTTTCAGACAGACTTTTAAGGGAATGTATCATAGAAACTGTATCCTGTAAGTTATCTGCGATTAATACAACATTATCTGCAAACCTTAGATGATTTAATCTTTCTCTATGTATATTGATGCCCATATCTTGCCATTAAATGTTTTAAATATTGACTCTAGAGCTGCGGTGAACAATTTTGGTGAAATATTGTCTTCTTGTCTAACTCCTCGACCTAAGCTGAATTTTTCTGTGTCTTCGTGTAGTCGTACACTTGATGTAGATGTTTTGATTAGTGTCGTGTACCTGTAATCTATCCGGCTTTGATTTAGGGCTTACAGTACTGTTTCAAACTCTACAGAATCAAAAGCTTTCTCGTAATCGACAAATGCAAGAACCAGTGGTATGTTGTACTCGATACACTTTTCTATTAAGATCTTTATGGTATGCAAATGGTCATTTGTGCCATATCCTGCCCTGAAGCCTGCCTGTTCCTTGGGCTGATAGAAATCAAGTTTAGGTGTTAGTTTCTTTGTTAAGATTTTCATAAAGAGTTTGTACATATGGGTCTATAATTTTCTAATTTAGTAATATCGCCTTTTTTAATCAGTTCGATTACTGATTGTAATAGAATTCCTCTTTCTGCTTTTATTGCCTCAATAACGAGTCCATCATTACCAGGCGATTGATGGTTCTTCATTTCCTTTAAAGCTGCTCTTACTTCTGACACGGTAATGGGTAAAAGTATTTCCGATCTCTGATTTATGAGAGTCTTTACTCGTGTCGGAAAATTGTCTTGTGGTCTTTGGCTGGTATAGAGTTCTTTATAAAACTCTCTGGTTATTTTCCGAATGTTTTATTTATCTGTTGTTGCCTTTCCGTCTTTATCTCTCAGCTTGTATATTTCTTTTTTACTTTATGTGAGTTTTCTTTTCAAAATCTTTAAACCTTTATTCTCTTCTACTGTTTAATTACATTTTTATTACATTAGTATTATATCTTCTAACATCTTTTCTAATTTCCGCTGAAATTCTTTTGTTTAGTTTTCTATATTCTTCTTTGTTTCCCTTTTCGTTCTCGCTTAGGTTTCGTCGTGTTGCCATGAGAGCTTTTGTATCTTTGCTAATCTTTTCACTTTTGTTGCTATTTTTCTGGCAAAATTTGAGTTGTGCGTTTCTAACCGTGTCTGTTATTAATTTATTGTGATCGTCGATACTTAGAGGTTTGGGATTATTACTCTGTAAAGTTTCGGCTATATTTTTAATGTAAGTTCTGGCTGATTTGGTGAATTCCAAACTATGCGTTTGCAACTGTTTATGATCTTTGCTCTGCTTAAAACGCAAGGACTATTTTTTCGTCACACGTGGTAATAATTTATATTTTAGACTAGGATATAGACTCGTGCTGTAAAGCAGCAGTAGCTACAATCTAGTCCAGATACATTAGTCACCAATCACATTAGTCATGGTTTTGTCAATGCTTTCTTTTTAACTTCTTTACGAGCAATTAACACGACAAGACTCTCTCGGTCTTGAGCTATTCTGAACAGTTTTAAACTTTCCATATCCTGGTTCATTCCATTTTCTATATACATGTATTAGATATACAGATATTATTACTTGCTCATTAAGTTTGAACGGGAGTGGTAAGATTGAACCGACAGTTTCTGGAACAACTGTTAATTTGTTGAATGTGGAATTGAAGTTATTCTGCCATAAATTGGTAATATGTTGTTTCTATAGACGATTTATGGTCGTTTCATGTTTGACTTAGGGATGCTTTTATCTAGTGTAGCTTAATCCGCAAGTTGGTCAACTGCTTCGTTTCCGTTGATTTCCACATCTTATGGCACCCATAAAAAGTTGTTTTTATATTTTTTGTTGATAGTAGTATGAGCTCATTTTTTATTGGCATTACGATAAATATAACAATTGCTGTAAAGCTTTAAATGTACTTAAATAGTCAGATATTAGAATGTAATAAGGTGCGGATTTTCTTCTGCAAACTTTTAATGCTTTTAAAATAGCCAGTGCTTCCCCAGTAAATATGCTACAATTCAGAGGAAGGAGTATTATAAATTTTTCTACTACATGTATGTAAACTGCTGCTATATAGCCCTGATTGAATCGTTGTTGCATCAGTGTAAATATGTTCAGAATTTAGATATCAGGATATAGACCAATCAAGTTGTAAAAAATAAGAATTTTTTCGGCACAACTGTATATACGGGTTTGACAATTATTGAAATGTATAATATGAGCACATATAGAACATGTAGAATATTGTACTATGACAGCCACTAGTACGGTGGATACCGTAGACCAATTATCTTCTCTCATTAACACCGTCGAAATAAATGCGGCATCAGTTTTCAAACGCGATCCTCCTTTTATCTCTAGCGTGAAAAACCGAAAGGATGCTCAGAGAAACCCTTCGAGACATTTTCAGTCTAGAAACAATTCTTCTAGCAATAACTTTCCCAAGGACCGTTCTTCAGACAAGAATTACATACCTCCCTTAATTTTTAAGCCAAATTCTTCCACTGCGTATTGGAATTGTCAAGGCAAAGGACACAGTCACCGTAAATGTCGTCGTCCAAGGAAAATATTCTATTACCGATGTAGAGAACCTCAAGTTACCTTCCCACAATGTATGAATTGCAATCCCCTAAAAACTAACTTACGGAATAAATAGTATCGGCTATTTTATTCCCAGTCACCCTAAAAAGTCCGGTATTTCTCAATCCTCTAGTTATTCTTCAAATATAATTCAGAATAATTTATCTCGAGGATACTGTTCCCCCACATTTCACCGAAATACCTTTAACTTCCGTTAGCGAAAAATCGATTAAAAACCGAGACTTTTTACATAGAAACTCCTACCGCTTGACCGAAAATGAGTGATAATAATAATAATAATAATACTGATAAAACACCTATGCATGTTCCGCGCTTAGCTACTCGTTTGGTATTGTTAAGTGAACAAAAACGGATACAGAAAATCTTCAGCGAAAAGTACGAACACACCTCACAAAGGCACAAAAACACCATCCTCGAAGTGCAGTAGAAAGAACGACATTACCGCGGTATTTAGGAGGACGAGGAGTTATGGATATAAGTGAGCAACTAGAAAAACACATTACTAATTTAAGAACTTATTTTCAGGTACAGGCTGAGACATCTACTCTACATCGCGCGATTTGTGCAGTAGATAATACAACACCGATCAAACTGAGGAAACCAGAAATGCGCATAAACCATCTTACTAAGGACGAAAAAATGCGCACCTGGATGGGTAAACCTCTTCACGGGCGACATCCTAATGAGGTCAGTCAAGACCACGTCGACAATAAAGCGTCGAACTATTGGCTGACATTAGGAAAGTTATTCCCTGAAACAGAAAGTTCAATACTCGCCATTCAGGATCAGGTTATACCAACAAAAAATTACCTGAAATATATCGTCAAAGACCCTCAGGTCCAAAATGACAAATGCCGATATGGATGTCAAGCTCAAGAAACCATCCAACACATTACCGGGGGTTGCCAGGCATTTGCTGCAACTGAATATAAGGAACGGCACGACTCAGTAGGAACGATCCTTCATCAAGAGATAGCCATCAAACTGGGACTTTTCCAAACAAACCATCTCCCATATTATCAATACGTTCCTGAAAGTATACTTGAGAATGATAACTACAAGCTATACTTTAACCGCACTGCGCTCACAGATCAAACAGTGGCACATAATAGACCAGATATCATACTAGTTAATAAACTAAAGAGACAAACAACACTAATTGATGTGGCGATACCCAACAACAATAATCTTCGTATTAAACAAAACGAAAAGATCGCCAAATACAGGGATCTGGAAATTCAAATACGAAGACAGTGGAGAATGGAAAGTACCCAGACAATACCTATTATTCTCTCTACTACTGGAGTTATTCCGAAGAACCTCCTAGAAAACATAAGAAAGCTAGGTCTGAATGAACATCTCTACAAGACCATGCAGAAAGCTGTACTTCTCTCAACATCCAGATGTGTACGAAAATTTTTGGGAGATACTCCAGCATACCAAGTCACCTAGGGCTCGATAACACGGAAAGAGTCCCACCAGAGCTCAATCCTTTTGATACCGTAGGTATCTGGGATGAGTGAATTTTCCCCTTAGAGGAAGTGAGAGCCGTATGGCTAAATCTGGGATACTCATAAAAGACCTTTTATATCTGTAAATATCTACAATCAGGATTTTACTGTACTATTGGATACCGGTTGTTCCATTACGTGTGCCGGACAACAAGGTCTCCACTTAACTTAAATAAATAAATCCGTTAACACGAAAGTGTATCTAGCCGACGGTTTCAATAAAAAAGTGACCGGTCTCATAGAACAATTTTGTCTCTCTATTGATTTTAATACCAACAAATGGAATACTAAGTCCGACAAACCAAACCATACTTTCTCTATGGCCAATCCAGGAGCTATCTTGTCGCAACTTTGTTCGTTAGAATCTCTTAGTCTAACCGACCGTACCTTAGCGGACAAAATTATTAATAACTTTAACGAAGTTAGTAGCGCTGACGGTATAGGTCGCACAGACAAAATCATTCAAGCGACGTCCTTTCCTCATGTCTCCATATATGTCGAATATCTTAAATAAATAACTGGATTTAATGCTCCAGCTAGGTGTGATAGAACCCACTTGTAGTTCTTGGTGTTCACCCGTTTTGTTGGTTAGGAAGAAAAATGACGAATATCGTTTTTGTTTTGATGGTCGGACTTTAAACGATGTCACTTAACATGACACCCACCCGCTTCCAAATATTGATAGGATCCTTTCTCTTTTACGAGGTGTAAAATTTATCTCTTCTATTGATCTTAAGAAAGTTTTCTGGCAAATTCCCTTGGAAAAATCATCTCGTGAAAGAACTGCTTTCGCCGTAGTAGGTCGAGGGTTATTCCAATTTACCGTTATGCCTTTCGGCTTGTGTAACTCAGCATAAACACAACAACGTCTAGTCGATGCAATTTTCGGACCTGAATTCGAACTGTTTATTTTTTGTTACCTTGACGATATAATTGTATGTTCCCCTACATTTAAAGAACATATCTATCTTCTTTCTAAAATTAAAGAAAAGGACGCAAATCTTACCATTAACGTAGACAAATGCGAATTCTTCAAAACTTTCCTTAAATTTCTCGAATATATCGTTGGTAATAATTCTCTTCGGTCGGACCCCGAAAAATATTTGCTATGATAACTTATCCCAGACCTAGAAACACTACCGAAATTAAACGCTTCATTGGACTTTGCTCTTGGTATCGCCGTTTCATTCAAAGTTTCTCTACTCTTATCTCTCTAATAAACGATATCCTAAAGGGTAAAGGAAAAGAAAAGAAACAAGCCATTACATGGAACCCTGAAGCCGAAAAGTCTTTTATCTTAATTAAGCAAGCCTTAGTATCTGCTCCCGTACTGATTCAACTAGATTTTTCGAAACCCTTCGTCGTTCAAGACGACAACAGTCATACTGGAGTTGGAGCTGTTTTAACGCAACAATTAGAGAATAGCGAATAAGTCATATGTTACGCTAGTCGATCTCTGACTAAAGCCGAGCGAAATTTCTCTGTCGTACAACGTGAGTGCCTTGCCGTTCTTTTCGCCATTGAAAAGTTTCGACCATACGTCGAAGGAGAAGGAACCAAGTTCACAGTCATAACTGACCACTATTCCCTTCTCTGGTTGACTACTCTTAAAAATCCCTCTGGTCGTCTTAATTGTTGGGCCATGCGCCTAAAACAACATTTACTCTCGTTCATCGAAGGAGATCCTGCCACAAAGTACCGAATGCACTCAGTCGAATGCACGAACAAGTCCCTCTGGACGAATCTCCTGTAAGTCCCGAAATAGCTTCTCTCGATGTCGATCTAAATAGAATCAAACCCTGTTATGATAACTTACGGTCCAAAATTGTCGCTAATCCAGATAACTCCCCCAATGGAAAGTAGAAAATGAATATGTTTATGTATGTACCTACCTGTCTATCTTTTAAATCCAACGAAATAGAATGAAAAATATTGGTACATTTACCCTAGAAACACGACGCTCTCAAATCCTGACATTAACCCCCTAATTGTACTCATTTAGGCTATTTTAAAGCTTTATCCCGGGTCAAAGAGAAATTTTACTGACCAAAGATGAGGAGACACGTCGTCAAATACTCTCGTTCTTGCCAAGTCTGTGGAGCTCAGAAAGCTCCAAGTTTTCCTCAAATGGGCTTAATGAGAAATCAAAAGAAAGCTGAGTTCCCGTGGAAAATAATTGCAATTGATTTTATCGGTCCCCTCACACGCAGTAAAAAAGGTTTCTCTTGATTACTCCTCGTGACTGACTTGTTCTCTAAATACACTTTAATACAACCCCCACGCAAAGCTACCGCCCAGAATGTCGCTAACTTCCTTAAAAATAATATTTTCTTAACTTTTGGTGTTTCTCAACACATCATATTATGCGATAATGCCTCCAATTTTATTAGCAAAATCTTAAAGAACCTTTGTCATGAACACAGAGTTCAAAAAATCTGGTTCACTGCCGTTTATTCCCCCCAATATAACTTTGTAGACAGAAGTGATCGTACCATTTGCACCGGTATTCGCAGCTATATTACCGAACATTTGAAATGGGACAGATAAATTTTGAAATTTTAACAAGCTATTAATACCGCCAGCCATGAAGTTACCCAAGACTTCCCAGCTTTTCTGATTTTTGCCCGCAATGTTCCCTTATTAGGAGATTATTATAATCGTCCCCATGACCAGCTCAAAATTTCGAATTCTCTCCCGGTAACAAAAAGACGAATATGCCTCTGAAATAACCGGTTTGTCAATAGTCTTCAAGGAAGTCCAAATCCACCTATCTAAAGCCTACGAAAGAAATGCCAAATACTATAATCTCCGCAAACGAGATGTTCAATTTTCTGTTGGTGATACCGTGTGGCGAAAAATATTGTTCTTAGTAGTGCTTCAAAACGTTTCATGTCTAAGCTTGCTCCCAAGTAAGTAATGGGTACAATATCTAAAAAATTCTCTCGTATCAAATACGAAACGAAGACGGTACTAATACTGCACGCTGGCATATAAAAGATCTGAAGCCGTGTTATAATCACTCCTTTGATTTCTATCTAACTATGTCGTTATTTTTACTTTCGACGTTATGCGATTTACTTTAAATTTTTCATTCTACCTTATAACTTATAACACACCTTACCTAATTTCTGTTGATAAAATACCAGTTATATATGCTGTGCTGTAGTCCTTACGAGCGAAGAAATCTTATCGTGCTTTACTTTAAAAAAAAATTACCTTACCTTCAAATGAAAATTGAAAGATACGTTACCTGTTGGAAACACACCTTACCTTTCTACGAAAATTGGAAAATTACCGTATCTTGAATAAAATTACCTTGACTTCAGATGAATTAATTGAGGACTGCCTTACTTAAGGAAAACTAAGATTTCCTTGTCTTTACCTTTTACAAAACACAATTACTTTATACGTTATCTTTACTTATACATTGTTTCTAACAAGATTTCCCCTAAATTCCTGAACATTCCGTCTAGCTGTGACATCTCTGTCATGTTTAGAATTTTCAAATCGAGTAGTACTCTTTCTTCTACTTAGCTTAACTTTTGATGTGAGACCCAACATAGAGATAACATCTCCTTTACACCTTGTTGTCATAGAGATCAGCATCTGCCAGAAATACTAGGCACTGAGAAAGGCTAGGACTGATGTTAGCGGACGTTCGCCAGTTGACTTGCCGAAAATAGTATCTGGATCCTAGTTTCTATTGATAATCTGTGGTTAGAATTTACTCGTTCTTTAACCGGAAAGAGGCCCGGAAGACTCTCTTAGTGTAAATTTTGGTGCCTAAGAGATTAGTCCCGTCAATACCAGAATAAACACCCTATGTGCACTTAAAAAATTACGTACCATACGTACCCCCTGCTCCCAAACCTCGGGTTTTGCAACCACCTTACTGAAATATAATTTTTTTAACTCTATTGAATCTCCATCTCTTGTAAATGCTGTATAGACTTTTGATAATCATCAAGAAATACTGCGTACTTAAAATCTCCATTACAATTTTTCTTGCTAGTTACAAACTCCCCTTTTACCTGGTCAAACTTAACCTTAGCCTTATTACCTTTATACCTGGTTACGAAAAACATTTACGTACTAATCGTCAATTATTACCACCTATGGTTAAGTACCATTATCTAGATTTTTTTCTACCTTCGTACATAACTAAATGAATGTTCAATCCATATTTTTAGTGATGGTATCTAAGAAAAATACTCGTACTATTTACTGATACGATGTTATTTAACCAAATGTGCCTTACGTTAACAATATCGCAACGAACTCACTCTCGCGTTTATTGTTTAACGATTCCCATGTTACCATGCGTAAATCAATGTAATCTCCTACCTTGGTACAGGTTTTCACGGCTAATCTAAATAGATCATATTCCAATCAATCTTTTCGGATAAACGCCTATCTGTTCTTCCTCACCCTGTGAATGGACCATGTTGCTTTGTTTGCCTTACATGCCTTGCTTTGCTGTAACAATATTTAGCGGATACCCTTTTACACCTTTTGACACATATACATATATGTGTATATATTAACATAGTTGTACAAATATATTATATAGGTTATATACATTATTAAGCTTATACCTTTATACCTTTTGTAAAAATTGTAAATTTGCTTTTATCTTTTGATTATCCTCTTAGATAGATAATATTTAGTCTATCATTTATATTAGGTTATAATGCTACTTAGTCATATTTTACGTATGTGTTATCTATCGTAGTACCGTAAATTTTCCTTGTCTTTCCCAACTTGTCTTTGCGTTTCACAGTTCCGATGCAAACTCAGTACATACAGTTTAAATCGTCGAAAGGGCAGTAGAATTTTAACCATTAGCTCTTACACTATTGAATATCTCTCAAAGTTCTGTCCACTGCCTTTAACGACCTCTTGTGGGCCAAGGTACATTCGTCCCAAACGATTTATTAGCATACCTGTAAAATCTTCTACATTGCACGTTATTTTTGGCGATGTTGCAAGCTAGTATTTCATTGATTTTAATGTTTAATGATAATTTCATTGCAGAATACGCAGTTCGTCCACCCTCTAATAAATTTGCACCTATTCGACATGAAGCTAATGCTAGTGTTACTGTGATTTGATTTTCGCCAAGAACAATACAATTAATAATGCTATTTCTGTCCCTCTGCTATATGTCAAGTTTAAATGGTACTTTCACACATTTTCTTAGAAAAACAATTCAAGCTATACACAAAATTGAAAAAAAAAGACTACAGACCAATTGTATAAGCATACTACTAACTGGTCTTTTTTCATAGTTTAAGCTATCTTCCTTGCTTAATATTTTTATGTGCGTTTCTGAACGCACCCTAGTTGACAGGTACGAACTGTTTGTATGGGAAAATAAAATAGTGACGTTAAGACAAAGAAGTATATTTATAACTGTTTGTATTTTATTAATATTTATTGTATTGTAATATTGTATTATTAATAATTTTCACATACGTTTTTATTATTTTCCTTACAATATCATATTATCATATTTTGTCAACATTAAAACCTTCCTTGGAATGCTACAAATATAATAATATATACTAATTAAATGACGTTCATAAAAGGTCATTAAATTAATATATATTTATATATATATATACCTATATATATATATATATATATATATATATATATATATATATATATATATATATATATATATATATATATATATATATATATAATAAATATATAGGTGGATACTTAAAATAAAGTAATTCACGGTAAGAAATATCCTATTACTTAAGTTGGACCAAGCAATACACTTTCACAAAATTTCATATATAATATGTATGTATGTATGTATGTATGTATGTATGTATGTAGGTAGGTATGTATGTAAGTACGTACTCATTTATGTATGTATATATCTATGTATGTATAATCTTACGTTGTACACAAGAAAGAAAAAATTATATTTCGCCGCCGCTGTATAATAGAAAGTTGAGACAGAATATATAGCGGAGCTGAAGGTTTGTTGTTTTTTCTTTTTAGGTCATCCGTATTCGTTCCCGTAACAAAGTATTATTGTGCCTTGTCGGAGCTGGCCACTATGAAATTTTGATAATATTAAAACCCGTGACCTCCTAAGACTGTCAGTCGAAAAAATAGATTGTTAGCTGAAATAAAATACATCAATAAGCTATTGATTGTTTTGCTTATTTTTAATGTAATTTTACCTTATAGATAACAGAATATTTGTATTGTGTCAGTATGATGCACAAGTATGGCATAAATGTATTATTTCAGAAACAGACGACTTAAAAAACCATCTTAAAACACGTAAATTTTATTTTTTGAATATCTGTCAATTGCTATACTATTTTTTTAAACACAAATCGAAGTCACGTGTATTGTTCAAACATTTGTTTCTACAGGGTTAACCAAAATTATGTAGTCAGTTAAGTATCATGCAAAAGTAAGGAATAAATTACTTGCTTTAAAAAGCGTTTTGCTTATTTTTAATGTAATTTTACCTTATAGATAACAGAATATTATTTGTATTGTCACAGTATGATGCACAAGTATGGCATAAATTTATTATTTCAGAAACAGTCGACTTAAAAAACCATCTTAAAACACGTAAATTTTATTTTTTGAATATCTGTCAATTGCTATACTTATATGGGTTCAACATTTTATCGTCAGTGTTGGCGTAATGACGTAATTGACTATTTTTTTAAACACAAATCGAAGTCACGTGTATTGTTCAAACATTTATTTCTACAGGGTTAACCAAAATTATGTAGTCAGTTAAGTATCATACAAAAGTAAGGAATAAAATAATTACTTTGGAAACTTCTAAAAACTTTTAGATTTTAAACTATTTTAGATTTTTTCTGAAAAAAAAATCTTAAACAATGCCAATTTAAATCAATTGCTATACATGTGTTGGACATTACGTCATTAGTATTGGCGTAATGACGTAATCCACGATTTTTTTAAATACAAACAGAGGTCACGGAATACCTCATTTAAAATGTCTTCCGATCACCTTTGCAACGATGTATTCTTCAAATATTTATTTCTACACGGCTAAACAAAATTTTATACTTAATATACTAGTAAGCCGGACGGCCAAACATGCCAAATATTTGCGTCATCCGTATTTGGCAGAACCAAATGGACGTGGACGTATTGACGGTTGCTGCAACTTTTTTACTTAAATGCAGTTTACCAATAATTGTTGTGTAAACCCAAAATGACTAAATGACCGCGTAGTCATAGGAAACCACAGAGCAGTCGACACATACATTCGGCGTGCATTACACTTATTGGTATGCTTTGCGAGTACTTGGTTGTTCTTGCGAATAAAGCAAATAATGGACGAATGTACCCTCCACACTTCGTCTTATGCGACCGAATCTGGCGCATAACGAATAACACAACAACGACGAATCAGAGCAGGAATTCCAAAGGACACTGTTCTGGGACCCGTACTTTATTTATTATATACCTATGGCATCCCTGCTACAGAAATATTAAACTGGCCACATTTGCAGACGATACTGCAATACTAGCAGTCTGTGAAACTTTCGAAGAAACAACAAGTCACCCCTAAAATGCATTAAATAAAATAAACATTTTTAATATAAAAATTAATCACGGGAAATCTATCCATTGATTTCACTTAAAAAAAATAAATAATTATATTGTTAGACTAAACAATAAAATCGTCCCGTACAAAAAAAAAACAGTTAAATACCGAAGACTACATTTGGATAACAAATTAAAGTGCATGAACATAAGGCCGGCTCCACACATGGGATCCAACGTTGGCGTCAACGTTGGAGGCAACGTTGGGTCAACTGTGTTCCCACGTTCGGTGAGGTATCCACACATTGGGGTTCTCTCTAGAGGTTCCCTCTAGAGCCAACGTCAACATGTACGACATAATTGCAGCGAATGCGACTGTCGTGATTAATGAGTGCATATGATTATATTTTGCTACAAAAAAGGCGAAGGCCTCGTCAAAGAAGATGGTGACGATATGGAAGTACATATTTTAAAAGTTACATGACCACACGACGGTGGTCTATTAGGACAAAATGATCTATATTTTAAAATTATAAGCATATATTTTTGTAAAATATTTAGATAAGTACATTTTTTTGGGTGCCTGAAAGGTACTGAAAAAACCAGATATGCATATTATTTATTTATGTAAGAAATAGCCTTTTGAGCAAAAACCCCGTTCTGATAGTCCACCGTCGTGTATCTGAGTGTTAATCCTAAACAACTCAACGGAGGTTACTGAAGTGACCGAAGATCGATTTTTACATGTTGTAAATTTGTTTTTTAATACCATCACGGAATGGAAATTTTCTTCGATAAAATAATTTTTATTTTCTAAAAATAATGCTGTATAAAATGGCAATACAAGCGTTTTAAAAGAAACAAGAAGACGAGGACTCTTTTTATAAACTGCGGCTTGTCATTGGTTTATTTTCTTTTGCTATGCTAGATTGTGCAAAATTAGGTAATTTTGTAACACTGATGTAGCGTCAATGTGTGGTCGGCAACACAAGTAATGGCGCCAATCCCTTTGATGTTTACGCAAGAACACAGCCCACGGAAAACTCCCAACGTTGGAGCAAGTCATAAAAACGTTGGCGCCAATATTTATAAATAAATATTGGCGCTTTTTTAATATTATTAAAAATAAACAATAAAACACATTTTTGTCGGTACACACATTGGACGAACGCTATTGGGGTCGACCATATACATACTACAAAAGACTAAATTGGCTACGGAAGAAGAAAGCTCAACTTGCGTCGTTAGCTTTTCTATCACGATGTCGAGACAACGGGATACTACCAAATTTCTTACAAACAAATCGATCCATCAGAACAGGTCAATCCAATAGAATATATGCAGGCATGGAAACAGCACTATTACCAGAACGAATACACGACTCTAGACAAAATTTGGCGAAGGTTGACAAGGAGCTTCTAGATTTGTTTTACGTTTTGAACAGCAGGTTGAAATATGCAGATTGGAATAAGATTAAATCCATTTGTTACAGAAAAATGGAAAATGAACTAGGAAGGAACGCTGAACGCCAGAAAAACAAATGCGGACGCTTAACAAAACATAAGGAGGTAGAATAAAAACAATACACAGAAAGGACAGTAGTCAACCTTTCAGATAAGGTTTTAACTTCAGCCGAAACATCATTACTAGCCAAAGGGGGAAATTTTGCGATTGCACCTAGATATCCGTGCCGTAAAATCATTAAACGCAGACAATGATGTAATTTTACCAGCTGACAAGGGAAGCGCCACAGTCGTAATGAAGACAACCGACTACAAAACGAAAATACAAAATCTCTTAGATCCTGCGGTATATAAAAGACTTAAACAAGATCCCACAGCAGTCACTCTACGAAAACACAATAGACTTATAAAATCTTCGTCCATACCAGAGGATACGAAGCCAAGAATATGCAACAGCGAAGCAGTCCCACCACGCTTGTATGGTTTACCGAAAATACACAAAGACGATGTACCTCTACGCCTTATTGTGAGCTCAACAGGGTCTCCGTCTTACAGCCTTGTTAAATATCTGGCCAATATTTTACAAACACACATAGGAAAAACGATGCCTTTGTAAAAGACTCCGCCCATTTCATCGAGAAGATCAAAGGAATAACTTTACAGGAACCTGACATTCTTGTTAGCTTTAATGTTGTTCCCCTATTTACAAGAGTTCCCCTAGAAGACGTTCTGAATTTAACTGAGGGATTGATTTCCAAGGATATGGTGGAATTATACCGTATTTTCCTCACTACCACCTACTTTTCATGGAAAGACTAGATTTATGAATAGGTAGATAGAGTAGAAATGGGAAACCCACTAAGCCTAGTCGTAGCTAACCTTTTCATGGAGCATCTAGAGAAGAGGGTAATGGAGTCAGCATACAAGCCAAGGGTATGGTTTAAATACGTCGATGACACTTTTGTGATTTGGGATCACGAAGTAGAAAATCTTAACCATTTTCTGTCTTATATAAATACACTACATCCAAATATTCAATTTACGATGGAAACAGAGAAAGATCAACAATTAGCGTTCCTAGATGTATTAGTAAATATTTGAAAGAAAGGTTACTTAGGACATAAAGTGTATCGAAAACCTACACACACGGACAGATACCTAAACAGGAACTCAAATCATCATCCAGGCCAAAAACAAGGTATCATCAAAACTCTGGCGGAGATGGCGAAGAGAATTTGTGAACCACAACATCTGCAAAGTATTTAAAAAGCGTTTACCTCTAATGGTTATACAAGAAGAGAAATACATAAAGCGATTAACAACGTTTCTAGAAGAAAGAACGAAGGAACAGCTTGTATAGGCAAAGCGTTCTTGCCTTATATATCGGGGGTAACAGTCAAAATTGAGCGAATACTTAAAAAAGCCAATGTAAAGACCATTTTCAAGCCAACAAAGAAAATCAAGGACTGTTTAAAATCGGTAAAGGGCAAACGTGACCCGTTAGCAACGGCCGTAGTATACCGAATATTATGCACATGTGGAATGGTATATGTGGAAACTATGAAAAGACACACAAACACAAGGATAAACGAACATAAAAGTCATTGTCGTTTAGGACATATCGCTTTGGGAAGCGGAGAACATCGGATACTGTTTGAAGAAACGCACATGCTGGATAAAACATCACAGTACTACCTACGGTTATATCGGGACGCGGTGAAAATATACAAGCATCCAAATAATTTTAATCTGAGAGAAAAAGGACTAAAAATTAACAAAACATGGATACCGATATTGAAATCCACTAACAACCTACCCGCAAATCACAAAAAAAGAAAAGCTACAAACGAAGACACGCACCCTCACGCGGAAAATAGTGGAGGGGAGGCGAGTAGAAAATATAAATATGATCTCCGTAGTACAACGCTGCGTCAGTTTCAGTTTACGTCGAGAACTAATCTCAGAAGACAACGACCTAACAGCCCGAACAAACAGTTTAACAAGATCGACCATGTTTTGATCATACAAAAACATCATCAAATCACTAAAAAAGCCTGAAGCGTGATAGGAAAGGACTGTGCATAATGTGACTGTGATAACTGCAAAAAGACAAAATGCAGTCAGAAGTTAACACCAGCTGGTAAATGGTGAAATACTGAAGATGGAAATTCTTGGTAAATAAGCAAAAGTAAAAGCAAAACAGACAATTTTATCCAATTATAATGAAGCCTTCCAACAGGTCTACAGCAGAAAATGAGGAGATTTTTAAGAAATAATGCAAAGCGCTGATAAGACAAAATCCAAGATATCAAAGAAAAGTTTAGAAACATATATATTAGGTCTTTCTACCAGAAAGTAAGAAGTATATCGAGCAAAAAAATATTAAACACGGCTGATCATTTAATATCCGAGTGGAAAAGTTTCTTCAATTAGCTGTTAAATGGACAAGATAATAATTAAGAAGCCGAAGAAAAAATGTTAGAATCCAAACCCATGGCAGACCAACAGAACAAGAAATAATGAGAATATTTCAAGATTTAAAGAACAAATAGAAGCCAGAGAGCAAATGGGATAAGTGCAGAAATATTAAAAGCAGGTAAAGAACTGTTAGGAAATCAATTAGCTATTAGGATATCAAGCTAGCTTTACACATCTACAACGGATCAAAATTTTGCATTAAAAGAAATACTGTTTAAGTTAAAAGTTGAAGATACAAACAGAAGATGATTAGAAAGTTTATAAAATTAAGACGGTCAATAACTTCACTTATATTTCAATCAATTTAAAAAATATTGGCCATGATTAGAACAAATAAGCGCAAAACTGGGAAACACTAACTGGAAATATGGAAATCTGAGAAATCAAGTGATCTTTAAGTTTTTATCCAAAGAAACAAAGCTAAGAATATGCGAAAAGAAGTAAGAATAAGTTCTAATATATATGCGCGACGTTGTTGCCTAATAGCGTTGAGGAGGAACTGCTAGAAAGATGGAAAGGTAAAATGCTGAGAATCATTTCGAGATGAATAAAGGCTTTGGACAGACGGAGAAGAGGAGCTAACCAGGATGTATATGAGCAGTGTAAAGAGCCTAAAATTGCGATAAATAGCAAAGCACAAATAATGAGGTAGATGGAACATACTCAAAGAACTTCAGCAGGATGAATACTAAACCAAAAATAAAATGAAAAGACAAGGATAAGAGTGACTTAAAGAATGTAGGTGACGTGGACAGAAAAGTATCGTCAAGAGTTTTAGTGAAAAAAAAACTAATAAATTAATTTAAATAAACTTTTGCCCTTTAAGGCTTGGTGTACACTATGAATAATGTACTTTATTTTGAGCTTATGCATCTGGTGAAACTAATGCATTATCGAGACATGAGCGATAACTAAATTTATAGTAAATAAATTTAAAACTTATCCCAGTATTGGTTCTACGAAACCAACTAAAAATATTACTCCCCTTATAAAACGAATAAAATCTTCAAACTTTGATATGGATAAGCTAAATCGATCTCTACAAGTCAGTGTAAATTTTCCTTCCTGGATAATCAAACCACTTACCATTGATTTAACCCTCACAAAATACCCCAAATCAACTACAAATCCGATTTTCATTAAACACTTGTACTTCAAAGTGATATCTCATTATCCTAATCATCTCCAAATTTTCAGTGATGCCTCTAAAGCTCATAACGGACATGCTGCTGCATACTACTGTAAATACACTACTCACACTATATCCATACCTACCAACTGCTGCATCCTCACAGGCGAGACCAGAGCCATTTTGGAAGCCTTCATTTTCTTCAAACGCGTAGTGAGAATAAATGTGTCATCATCACTGACTCGTTAAATGCTCTATTGTACACCTAGTAAAACAAATATACCCTACAAATCCAATATTTCGGGCTATAAAAAATGAGATAAATATAATTCAATCAACTCGAAAATAAGTAGCATTTATCTGGGTACCGTCGCATGTAGGAGTAGTTGGTAATGAGAAAGTGGACAACCAAGCAAACACAAGTCGAACAAACTCACAATACACAACCAAATCAATAAATTACCCATATTCCGATCTCAAAAACCTAATTAAAGACCACTGTATGAACATATGGCAAGACTACTGGAAAGATTCAGTAACCAAACTATATGAGATTTATCCCCTTGTGAAGACCATCTTGAATAATCCATCCAATAGAACTGATCAGGTATTAACTAACCGACTAAGAATTGGACACACTGCACTGACCCATAGATTCTTAATCAACAAAGAACCTTCTCCAACCTGCAGAAACTGTTCTCTTCCATTGACGGTGAAGCATATTCTGATTGACTGCCAGTACCACACAGAAACAAGAAGAAAATATGGAATCTCAGATGACATCAAAACCACTTTAACCATAAACACTGACCATGTAATAAATTATTTAAAAGATTTACGTTTATATACATCTATTTAATGTAAATAAAATGAACTCTTGTCTACGTTACTCCACTAATAACCCTGCGTGGTTGATGTAGCTTATATGTTTTTTCTAAATAAAAAAAAATTTAAAACATTTTTATGTTAACTTTCTAAGTTAACACGAATCTTTATCATGTAATTACCAACATCATAAATAGCTTACTTTGATCTTCCTACTATTATATTTTCTTTATCAAAAATGGCACAATTATTAACAAGATTAAAAAGACGATGAAAAAATTCATATTTTCTTTTTGCTTTTCTTTGTTCTTTATAAAATACCTTTCAATCATCTTGAAATCCCGACGTATGTCGGCGTATCCATAAAAACGTTTGTAACCAAAATGAGTTCCGTATATTTAGACCGAACGTATATAAAAAATCCCTTTTTCATTTCTTTTATCAAAATTAAAACTCAGGCACAAAGGAAGCAAAACAGTCATAAAATATATAGCATGTATTTTATGCGTAATATAGATCCCTCTAGTTTAGTAACAGAGATGTGTTACTTTAGCACAGTTCCTCTTATAAGTTACGTCTTCTTACGTTGCAATATAAATATTAGGGTAAGGTTCGGTTATATATTTATACATATACATATATACACTCATATTAAGTTTATTATTTCTCAAATCAATAATGTCACTGCTTTCCTTGATAATCACCTTCCTAACAATTCTGTTCTGAAGCTATTTTCTTGTGGCATTTTAAATTAATTTATATTTAAATGGGAATAAGCCACAATTAAAGGTTATTTAATAAACGTATTTTAACCTTTAATTGTGGCTTATTCCCATTTAAATATAAATTAATTCCTAAAAATTTGTTGGATACATTTGAGTCATCTTTACATATGAAATTTAATTTTATATATCATAAATCCATTCAACACCTCCGTAAGAAACTTAATAACTTAGACACTCCCCAATTTAAAAAAATTCCATTTAATCCTAAGTGGATTAAAAATTTATCCAATACTGAGGTTCCTCAGGACATTCTCAAGTTGTTATCCTTGGGTCCTAAATTTGGCTTACAGCCAACTTTCAGAGATTACCCTGTTAGTAGAATCTTAGCAGATGTTGAAAATATTTTGTCACATGCTGACAATTCCGACCTTCTATCTCTTAGGTCTTCTTCCAACAATATTCTGTTGAATTTTTCTAATCGCCCTAGACACTCCAAATCTGAGTTAGATCAAATTTACAGGGAGACGGTATCGTTTTTAAAAACCCACCCTAATCTTCTCGTTTTTACTAGTGATAAAGGGAATGCCACTGTCCTTATGGATAGAGATCAATATCTCAGTCTTAGTCAATCGTTGTTAGATGATAATAGATACTATCAACCTCTCTCTACCAACCCTTGCTCTAAATTCACTAATAAAATAAATTAACATTACTCACTTGAAAAACTTAAAAACTAAAGATCATAGATCAACCACCTGCAAAATATTTACATAATTATAATGGGTATGCTCCCAGATTTTATTGTCTACCGAAAATACATTATCCCACATTGAGCATGAGGCCGATTGTTTCCTCCATTAATTCACCAAATTAATATAAATATTTCAAAATTTTTAACTGACATATCAAAATCTTATAATTATAATAACAACTTTAATATTGTTGATTGTTTTCACTTTTGTGAATTTATTAATAACTTTGAACTTCCACAAGGTTACATTTTAGTAAGTTTTAATGTGGTATCTCTTTTCACTAATTTACCTCTTTCTAGTGTCACGACCTCCTCACGAAATCATTGGAACTCTATCCAACCTAACTATCCTGTATCCTGGGATGCACTTGCAGAACTGTTGCAATTAGTATTTGACACTAATTTTTTGGTCTTTGATGACAAATATTATCTTCAAATTTTTGGGACACCTATGGATTCCTCAATCTCTCCAATTTTAGTTAATTTTGTACTGGATGATTTAGTATCTGACCGTTTGGGTCTTTTAGATTTTCAAATCCCTTTAATTAAGCGGTATGTTGATGACTTATTATTAGCCTTACTCCCAGACAAGATACAGGCCAGCTTGTCTTTCTTCAATGAGTTTGATCCTCACTTACAGTTCACTGTTGAACTTGAGGACTCCATAACAAATAGTATTCCTTCTTAGACATGCATGTCATTAGAATGGGAGATAACATCTTAACCACACGTTGGTATAGGAAACCAATGGCCTCTAATAGGTTTCTCAACTACCATTCTTGTCATCCTTTCAAATATAAATTAAACCTAATTAAAGCTTTAAGCTGTAGGCTAAATAGACTGACACATCCTGTTAATCGAAGGGAATCCCTTCAATTACTTAGAAATATTCTAATTGAGAATTCTTATTCATCCTCCCTCATTAATAAAAACCTTTATTTACAAAGCTATGGTTCCTCTTTAAATGACATACCCAATGGTAACCAACTTAAAATAATATCAAATAATTTCATTAATAACACTGTTCTGCCTAATACGTTACTTGAGACTCCAACCACCCATTAGTCATCTCTACCTTATTTTTCTCAAGTTACTAAAAAACTCTACGTTAAACTGTACAAACAGAATAACGTACCTGTTAAAATTGCTGTTAAGAATGCTAAGACTGTCAGAAATTTGTTTTCTAAAACAAAAACACCCTTGTCCATTCTGGAACAAGTAGATGTCATCTATCGTATACCTTGTGCTGAGTGTGACTCATGCTACATCGGGCAGACAGGGAGATCACTGAGAGGGCGTCTTACGACACACCGCAGTGATATTAACTTATCTAAGCATACTTGTGCTCTTGGCCGGCATGCTATTAATAATACTAAACACAAAGTGGACTTTAATGAAGTTAAGATTCTTGGCAATGAACGCAATCTCGTTAAAGGCAGTTTTTTAAAATGTGTTCAATACTTAAACACCCTAACGCGCTTAATAAGAGAACGGACATTAGTAAGTTGAGCCAAATTTATCATGCATTAATATTGCAGAATTAGGCTTAATATGTTGTTTACTTTAAAATTGTCCCCTAAGGTGTATGTTCTATCATATTTTCATATTAAATAATTTCAAATAAAAATAAAATAAAATATTTTCTTCCTTTATTTAACTTAGATTCATTCAACTTACATTTGATTGATTATTTTGTCAATGTTGCATTTACATATATAAAATAATTGTTTGTGATCAAATAGTTTAATAAAATTTTATAATTCAAATTGATTCATAGAATCTTTATTAGTCTCAATTTCAAATGTTATGAACCTTGGACTGTTGGAAGTTGAATCAATCTTCACCTGTTGGCTGGCTATTCAGCCACAACGTAGACTATTTCAATACGCCTTGCTGTTCTGTCATATTCTGACCTCAACGCCACTGTCTTTTCTCGTTATTTGGCGTGGATTCGATTTGTTGCTTCCATTTAACTAATTTCAAATATATCTCATACTTCCCTTATCGCAGCAAGTTTATTCTGATTTTTAGGAACAGCTCTAGTTATTCTATTTTCAAACTGAATTAACACTGGCAGTGCTTAAAATCTGTTTGTCGACATAGCAGCGGTGAAAAACGAACGTCGAATAAAAGTATTGGACGACTTCATTTCTTTGGTATACTCTCTTCTGTATCTTAGTTCTTATGCTTTCAAAAGTATTCCAATAAAACTATCTAGTTCACCATTGCCAAGTTTTTTATCGTTTTTTTTTTTGTTGTTTGGATATTCTTTATTAAATTTTTAAGAATTTCTAGAAGCTTGTTTATTACTATGATGGTGACAAATAGTCCCTTTAATATTCGTTGTAATTAACAATTTTAAAAAATGTACCAAAGACCTAGCATTTTGCTATACTTTGTCAATCCAAAACGGGCATTTACAATATTTCTTCGAGTTTAACTGTTTGTTGCAATCGGTCTACTTTCCCACAGAATATCCGATTTCGCAATATATTTTGAACCTACTAAACAATTTTCCAATTCTGTACTCATTGAGTTTGCATTAGATACTTCTTCGCTGTTTATTTCTAAAGTGTCCTTCGTTTAAAATGTAGTCTTAAAATTACTGTTTTGTTGCTATTCGAATTTTGATCGCTATCGTACTCGATTTCACAATCAGATTCATTATCTAAATTTAAGCTATTAGCAATTATTTAAGTTCTTCTTGTATTATAAACCGTTTTTTTCCCAAGAATTAATTTTAAATTGAAGCTTAAACGAAAATAATTTTTATTAACAAAAAAATTGGTACACACTAATACCCAATCGGGGTTTTTGGGAGACTCCACTTATCTAGGTAATAAATTCTTTGAACCAGTCACAGCGAAATGTCGTTGCAATGAAATATTCAAAGATACGTGACCTTTAACACGTAACTGAAAGCTATGTTTCTATCAGCTTTAAATAATCAAATTGTCGTACTATTCACAGATCTGGGGTCTCTGGGAGACCCTTACATAGGGCTTTAAAGGTAAAGAAAAGGAAAACAGATAAAAAATAGTAGCAGACCGAAAGGTATATCTCTACTCAGTTAACATATGTAGTATAGATATTCTAATTTGCTTTTTTCGGTCGTATAAATAATTTCGCATTCGTTCGTCTTAGATTAATTTTTAAATTTTATTTATCAGTCCATACTTTTATTAGTGATGCACCTATAGGAAATATTAGATATCTATTAGTTGATATTGTTAGCAAAGCATCTAAGACGTAGTTATACATTTTAAACATTTTAAATTTCGTGTGAATTTAAGATAAGTTATATCTTAAATTCATACAAAAAGGTGAATTACTTCAATCGATCAAGCCCATCTCTGTTATATAACTTTGTATTACTTATTAAAAATGTGAGTTCAGTTCAACTCCACGAACGTTCTCTATTCTTTTCTCCCTGAGGCAAGTCGTTTTTTCTTTAGTGTAAGCTCTTGAATGCCGCACGTCCAAAGAAACTTGCTATCGATGCAAACAACTTATTTTCAATACATACTTGATTGCACTAGAAGGCTATCTGCTCTTTTATAGGTCTATACATGATTTAACATTCAATAGCGCACAAACATTTCATCCAAATTTATTTTAAAATTCTAAAACATAATTCCATATCTGGTTTTGAATTTTTCTTTCAAAACTTCTTGAAAGCTTTGCTTTTACTTTTTTTATTTTATTGATAACAGCATCAACCACTTTGGGTTATTAGCTGTATTATAATGAATACATAAATACTTAAATCTAAATAGTATTTTTGATTAATTATTAGGTTCACAATTAAATAAGAATGTCATATTTTAAAATTGGTAAATAGGATTTACAAAACAATAATAGTTACATTTGTTTAAAACAATATCTTTCAATTAATTTTGTAAATTTACAATGTGCTCCTAAGATTGCTTTTATATTGTTAGGTAGTGAGTGTTTTTGTCTTTCACTAATATATTTAGGACACTCTATTAAGATTTATGTTACATTAATGTCGCAGTTACATAAGTCACAAAGAGGGCGATTTAATTTGGAGATTAGGTAGGTGTGGGTTAGTCTGCTACTCTGCTAATCGCACCAAGATTCGATTGAGGGCTTTACGATGTGGAGAGCTGATTGTGAAAGATTCCATTCATTTGTAACTTTTTCTTTAAGAAGTGATTTGTAGTCTGAAATAGACACCAAGTTCACTAACACTGAAGAGCACTGTGTATTGCTTCCCTGGCATGAAAATCTGCTTATTCGTTTGCTTGAAGTCCAATGTGTGATGGAACCTATATAAAGCGTACTTGCTGCCTCGCGTTGTTTAGTCAGTATAATTGTTCTTTTATTAAAATACATATAGGATTACTTGTATATAATCGTTCGATCATATATAATGCACTGAAAGAGTCGGTAATTATGACAGAATTTCGAATTTCTTGTATACATATATAAATGAGGACTTGTAGAATTGAGTATAGTTCTTCAAAATAAATACTGCAACTGAAAGATAATTTAAACTGTAATAGAATGTTCGAAGTTATAACTGCTGATCCCACACCAACAATAGTTTTAAATGAATCTGTATAGGTATGACAATAATCTGGGAAAGAAGCAAGTATGTTGTAAAATGATTGAATAATTGTTGCATGGGGGGTCTCTAGCTTATTGTATTTAGAAAGAGTTAGATCACATATTGTAGGAGAAAAGGTCCAGGGGGAAAATGTGACTGTATTTAACCGTGACAAAAAATTTTAGGATTAAATATTATGAAGAGAGAGATATCTTTTGATTCTCTCGTAAAAGGGAGGGTTTGTCTTTTTTTTTTTTATTTATATAAGTTTCTTTGGAACGTTCAGCGATAGTATGATGGAAAGTGGTATGCGATTGTATCGGAAATATGGTTGTTATTTCTTCAAGCAAGTAATTTCTTCTAAAATTTAAAGGTGGTTCCCCGGTTAAACATTGAAGACTTTTAATGAGGCTACTACAAAATGCTGCTGTAGCTATTCCTGGTACTGTATTTTGTATGACTTTTAGTTAAGCAAGAAGAGTCTTTTTTGCAGATGAGTATACAACTGATCCATAATCAAATTTTGATCTTGCTAGTGATTTGTAAATATGAATCAGACTTTTAAAATTAAAGCCTCAAATACGATTGCACAGTGTTTTCATTAAATTGAGACCAGATTGACAAGATTGCATAATTTGTATAATATGGTTTTTCCAAGATAGTTCCTTATCACAGATGATTCCTAGAAATTTTAAGTGTTCCAGATACGTTAAGTTGTTTTCGTATAACTAAAGATATGGATTTGTAGAGATTTTGCAGTTTTTATAAAAATTAAGTACATTTGGTTTTGCTTGTAAAAAATTGAAACCCACCGCTTTCGACCAGTTTTCAAGGTAATTTATTGCACATTGTAAGTTTTCCTGTAAAGAAAAAATATTTTTTCCTCTTGAATATATAACCAAATCATCAGCGTATAATCTCGCCTTAACAAATTTTGAAAAGTTTTCCAAGATTTTGTTTATCGCTACTAAGAAAAGTATTGAACTAATAAGGGATCCTTGAGGTGTTCCGTATGTTTGGTCCTTAGTGCTAGATTGTACCATTTATCTTAACTTTAAATTGCCATTTATTAAGAAAATTATAAACAAAATATAGCATGTTACTTTTGACACCCCAATGACTAAGTGTATTAAGAATGTCGTATCGCCAAGCCATGTCAAACGCTTTTGTTATATCGAAAAAGACAGCAAGACATTCCTGTCCAATTACAAATGATTCATGTATTTCGGACTCCAGGTGTATTAAATTATCTTTGGTGGATTTGTTCCTGCAAAAACCGCTTTGTTTATTAATTATTAATTTATTATTTTCCAAAAACCATCTTTGTCTATAATTCACCATTTTTTTTTAAGATTTTGCACATTGTATTGGTAAGAGAAATTGGTCTATAGTAATCAGGATCAGTTCGTGGTTTATTTAGTTTTAGTAATGGAAATATTATCGCTTTCGTCCATTTTGTCGGAAACTCGTTATTTGTCCAAATTCTGGTAATTAGGTTAAGAAGATATTTTTTTCCATTATCTGGTATACTTTGTAAGAAACTAAGAGGAATATTCTCTGGTCCTGACGCCGATTATTTGCTGGTACTTAAAGAGTGATTAAGCTCTTCCGTGGTAAATGTTAAATATAATATTAAGAGGATTATCTTTATTTCAATCAAAATCTAATAATTGATGATCGGAAATCATCTTAGTATTGGTGAACTATTTAGAAAAGCTGTTATTGCTGGAGTTCATTTCAAATTGTTTTGCTAGTTATTCTGCTATGGCATTATTAGGTGTTATTATCTGTTTATTTTTACATAGGAATGGAATCCTTTTATAAGTATTGCTTTCAGATATTTTTCTAACATTTTCCCATACGTTTTAATTAATTAAAGGATTTTATATATTTTTTTAATATGTATATCATTACACTGTGCGTTCTACCATAGTAATGAATTTCTTTTATGTAGAGTTTATGTTTTTTCTATATGTCTTTCATCAGCAAAATGGATTAGTGGTATTAACGGATTCAGAAGTTTATCTATGTGATGATTTCCGGTGACTTCTTTTAAAGTATGGCAGTTCTGTTGGATATACTTCTTGAATAATTATCAATCGGCTTTCTTTATATTCCATTTTGGGATTGGAGTTGTATTAATATCTTAATAATTATTATTTCAAGAGACTTTGATTGAATAATGATCACTTCCATATAAAAACGGGATTACACTCCACGAAAACTTTGGTGGCAGTACGTTTTGATTGTCCATAATTCAACAAGTTTAGGTTTTTTAAGGTATGTATGTTTTCTAAAATTTTACCTTTGGAATTTATTCCAAGAGATCCCCATATTGGATTGTATCTATTAAAATCACCAACAATTATTATGTGCTGATTATCAACACTGATAATCCTACTACTTCTAATTTACTATTGATTATTAGTACTTCCGATTCATATTTTGGCTTACAACAACTCCTCCACTGGCAATATTTGCGTCGTTTCGGTTTTTATGGAAGATAATAAGAATAATTCCTTATGTCATACCTATGCTGACCTTTAAAGTTTGTTTCTTGTAAACAAATAATTGATGGCAACATTATTGAACATAAATGTTTAAGCATTTCTAAATGGATATAGAACCGGTTAACATTCCATTGAAGAATTGGATCGACGATTTTATTTTATTTCTTGAGATGAATTTGTTGTACTATCATTGTTTTGATTAGCAGCGTCATTTGAGTTAAGCATTTTCGGTATTTTGTTTATTATTTTAGTGCAATTGATCTTCATGCTTTTTTCTGTAAAATACGGTTTAATTGTTGTTATCATATTCATAAAGTTGGGTATATCCGTTGTGTATGTTTGTAGTACGCTGAGGGGATCAGACGAGCTAGAACAATTTTCAAAAAGTCAAGAGTTTGTTCATATTATGTTAAGTTAAAATTATTTGACATTATTGTGAAATATTATTTTTGTTGGTATCATTATTTCCTAAAGTGATATGGTAGTTTCAGGTTGTTTTTTTTTTTTATTTCTTTTTGGTTGCTTCTGAGATTGTAAATTCTTTACTTAATTCTTCAGTGGGAGATAAAGTACTATTGATTTCCGAAATTGTCCTTTTGTTGGTCGTTGACTGATCTATGGATATACCATTAGTTTCCATAAGTACATGAGGTATTAAACTCGTATCTGTTTCTTGGTTAGATGTAGGTTCGGCACTAGAATTACTGACGGGAAGATCTGGTTCCATTTCTAAGGGTGATTTGTTACACTGGGAGGATTTTTGTGGTTACTGTTGTATTTGCTGTTTTAATTGATGGTCGATAAGAATAGAATCATTTTGTAGATTATGACTTCAAAATTTGCTGCAATGTGATTTGTTTGCTTACAGAGAAAACAAAAGGGTTTATCTAAACTTAAAAATATGAAATACGAAGTTTGTTCATATGTAATTAAGAAGGAAGAAGGTAGCACAGCAGAGTATGCTAATTTGTTTTCAGATTGTTGATCGTCAATCATGGCTGTTGACAAATCAATACCTCCTACGTATAGTATCGTATCATTCCGCCAACTTTACAGTACATTTATTCTGGGTTCGTTTATTGTTTATTAATGATTGTTCAGTAAGGGGACAACCAATATATTTAAAAATTTGCATATTAATTACGAAATAGGTGGGTAATTATCCTGTGTAGTACTTAAATTAATAATATTTCTTGTTTTCGAGAAAAATCACTTACGATATTTTACGTTGACCAACATAAAAATAAATTATACGAGTAAACGCATCGTAGTATGTAACACTTACTATGAATTACGTTGGACACTATACAACACTATTTGTCGGATGTCATAGATACTATATTCTTCTTTGTAAAAAATGGTAAATATTTGTTGCAAGTAGTAGATAATATATTCTACTCCATTAAAATTTTAAATAATAATGTCGTAAGTTTATTAACCTCATTGTAATAAAAATATTCAGGGGTATTTTTGGGAAAGTAGACAATGAAAAACATGAAATTATTATTTATAGAATCACACTACCATATTTTATTGATAGAATTATCGTTATTTGTCACACAAATTCAAAAAGTAGTACAGTATTGTAATTATTTTAAGGTACCGTAGTCTAAATAAATCATGCAATAACTTTTAATAACCCTTCTTCTAAGATCCATCAACATAACGTAAATTTCAATAAAACGTAAAAACCTTCTAGTAACAAAAACAATTAAAATACAATACAACGCACTATCACCCTCATCCTAAATGTGCTCAACTTCTAAACAGCAATGACGAATAGATACTTTTAAATTGGGTGCAGCATACAAATACATGGCTATGTGATCGCGGTTTTTGCCCACACAATTATCCGACCAAAATCTCAATTCGTTTGTGCCTAGATCCTTATATTTTGAAATAAATTTCATCTAACACGTAGAAACCTCATTAGAGTCCCTTTTGCACTGCCCTTCATGCCACATGAAGCAAGTACCCTCTTTGGTAATCCACGACATTGAAAACAGTGAAGTTGAATATTGATAGTTTACGTTTATAATAAAGATAATAAAGAAACTATTTTTTAAAAATTGAATGTAGCTGTAAATATTTTTTTCTTAGTGGTTTTAGCTTAGTTTTTATCAAATAACTTTCTTTCACACATGAGATTTTTACTATGCAGATGTGATTTATAAATCTGTGTTTCAAGCAATATTGGTTTAGAATTGTTTTTTTAAATGTGACATTTATCACATTGGTGCTTTTTGGGAACTCAATTTATAATATTCGTAAACAATATCACGATATTGCCTTTTAGTATTAGCTATAGAGGAGTATACCTGTTCATCAAACCATTCCTTGTATAAATCAAATAAGCGATGGAAATTCAAATCACTATCCAAATAAAGGTTATCATTTCTACTTCGTGTATAATGAGATTCTACGGGTTGAAAGGACTTGATGTGATCACAAACACTTTTGACAACGTCTTCGGTTAATACCTTATGATAATTGTGATGGCATCTCTGATCTATTTATATCAAACCGCTAGTAACGTCTAGTTTTTGCAAAGCAGTGTAGACAAACTGTTCACTTATAAAGAAAGTATTTAAAAACGTCTTTTTACAAACATATTTATATAAATTCGTCCTTATTATCTCTCTTTACTTTCAGTATACAGCGCTAGTCAAAAGTGTCCGTTCCCCCCTCGTATCTTTTGAACGGTTATTGTTATAATAGTGAAATTTGGAGTGAGGTAATAAACATACGTGGGCTTCTCAACTAGTCATAACAGGTGACGTAATAGTGACATATGACTTTACAGCGCCACTGTGACAGATAATTTTAAATGGAACCTTATGGCAAGTGATACCTCGGTTGAAAGGTATTGAAAATACCTATTCACTCATAATAATTTTGTTTGAGTTGAAGCTCATTTTGATGCATAAATTAAATAAATACTAAAATTGTAGCTTCTCATTTAATTAATAAATATTTAAAAACCAGTTCTTATGGTAAGTGTTCAAAATGTGCTCCATCTACTTCCTGACAGTAATGCATCCTATTTCTAAACTCTTGCTGTACTCGTTCAAATGTGTCGGGGGAAATTGCCCTACATTCTTCAACAATTCGTTGTTTCAAAATGTCAATATTGTCGGGTGCTGTAGCGTAAACTTTAGATTTCAAGTATCCCCACAGAAAAAAATCTAATGGTGTAAAGTCCGGTGATTGAGCTGGCAATTCTATCATACCTCGTCGTCCAATCCATCTACCACGATATTTCTCATCTAGGTAACGTTTATTGCTCCATAATGGTGTGCAAGAGCACCATCTTATTGAAACGTTATTTCCAAGTTGCCGAATTCATCTGGATTATCTTTCAGAATTTCAAGTATTAACGGTTCAATTGCATTTCGTAACATCTCCAGATACACTTCACCGGTTAAGTTAGTATTTAGAAAAACAGACCTAACTATGTGGTTTACCAAAATACCTACCCAAACATTAATTTTTTTTGGAAACTGAGTATGTGTTTCACGAAAGACGTGAGGATTTGTGTCACTCCAATAGCTCATATTGTGTGTGTTAATATTTCCATTGAGAGAAAAAGTACTTTCGTCACTAAAACAAATTGTTTTTATATAAGCGGGCTGTTGGTTAATTTTATTGGACATATTTTCACAGAATTCTAGTCATCGGTCGGGGTCATCATCTGAAAGTTGATGCACAATTTTTAATTTGTATGGATGAAATTTGTGACGAAACACTCGGTGTACTGTCTTTTGACTGATTCCATAGATAAATGCAATTTGGGCTGTAGAAGAAGTAGGGTTCACTACAATTTCTGAAATGTCAATTTTTTTGTCATCACTAATTGTTGGTCGACCAGGTCGTTTGACATCTTGAACACTACCTGTTTATTTAAACTTCCGAAGAAGCTTCCTCAAATAAGCTCTCGATGTAGGACGATCGGGGCACCTCTAATTAAAATGACGTTACGCTGCATGGAAATTATTTCCACATTCAGCAATTATTAAGACAGCCGCTACTTTGTCGGCTAAGTATTAACTAAGAACAACTAACTAAAAACAAGTAGACTAAACTTGAATTGACTAAACTAAGCAGAAACAGAAACTAAACATTAACGTATAAACGCGTTTGCTAACTAAAATTAACTGGAGAATTGACTAAACTACGCAGAAACAGAAACTAAATATTGAGCTATAAACGCTTTTGTCAACTAAAACAACTAGAGAATTGACAAATGTCAACTTTTTTGACAAATAACCAAAGGCGGACGTTAGATTTTTTATTAATTAAATGCCAAACTAGAATTTTAGCATTTATTTAATTTATTCGTCAAAATCATGTTAAATCCAAATGAAATTAGTATGATTAAATAGGTATATTAAAATAATTGTAGTTTCGCATTTAATTAATAAATATTCTAACGTTCGAGTCTGGTTAATTGTCAAAAATGTCGACGTTGACGTAAAAACAATTTTTGAGAATTGAAAAACGTTAACTTTTTGACAAGTGACCAAAGGCGGAGGTTTAATTATTTATTAATTAAATGCGAAACTGCAATTTTAGTATTTATTTAATTTATTCATCAAAATGAGCTTAAACTCAAATAAAATTAGTATGGTTGAATAGGTGTTATAACAATAACCGTTGAGCAGATACGAGGGGGGGACGGACTTTTGACTAGCCCTGTATAAATGAGTGTAAAATTGCGTCTTAATACTGTTTTAGTAAAACCCTTCGTTTTTTTTTGTTTTAGTACTAAGTAAGCAACAAAACCCCATTGCTTTTTTCCCTTTTACCTAAATTCCAAAATTTATTGAAAATGGAAATCCTTTCATCGGTAATAATTTTTAAAGAACATTTTTGTGTACAATTTTCTGGGCACATCGGTTTTAATGATTTCGCAAACTGTTTGTACCATCACGACCTTTATATGATTTACCATATGAGCCATAGGTTGTGGCTCGGTGTCATTCATGAAAAAGTGTAACGCCCGCTCACGTCTGTTACGATGAGTCACCGAACGAGTGAGAGGCCCGCCGGACCGGCGAATGCCTTGCGTCTCTCTCCCACTCAAACATGACCGGTCCGCTGCGCGCGCAGCACTAGAGAATTAGGCGCGTTGAATCGGTGCGTGCTTGTGTCTCTGTCTTTCTCGAGCGTTCTTGGCGTTCAAGACACATTACAGCAGAAACACTTCCTTTCATTTCATATTTCTCCTATCATCGTCCTATCCTCAACAAAATCACTCAAATAGAAATTAGTTAAGTTTAAGTTTACATGTACAATGTTTTAGTAAACAAAATATATTTCTATAGTTAAAATTTGTGCAATTCTTATTTTCATTCAATTCCTTGTTCCTATTATGCAATTTAATAATATTCATATCAATAAATATTCTACCGAGAAAAAGACGTTGTCACGTAAAATCTTCGCCCGTAAAACCGACTTTACAGGCAACCGATTTTTTTACCGAAAGTGATACATCCACTTGTTAACCCTGAATATTTTTTCTTCTTTCGCTTAATCAATATATAATAATTTATGTATAATAAAATTTTAAAGTGGAATATAAATAGCTTTCAAACTCGTTTACCTATGTTGCAACTATTAATCAATCAATACACACCACAAATTATTTGTCTTCAAGAAACCAATTTTAAACATTCCACGTGCATGAATCTAAAGTCCTTCAATTCATATTTTAAAAACAGAGATAATGCAAAACACGCATCATGTGGAGTGGCAATATATGTAAAGGAACAAATAATATCCAAAGAAATTCCATTAATCACAAATCTCGAAGCTGTAGCTCTAGAAATTGGCACTACACAAAAGATCAACATATGTAATATATTTGGGCTTTTGGGAATTGTATCACACATTCCCATTAACTCGGCTCATAGGGCACAGAGCCACCTTCTCTGTCGCTCATATGAGTAATTCCTGTCTGGCGCGTCCACGTCGCGGGGGTGGGCATCTCTTGCTTCAGTAGACCGGAGCTAGTAGATGGCTAAGTTCAGATAGGGACCCAGTTCCGTGGGGTATAACACGGCCCCCTTGCCCAGGGATACGGGTGAAGACCACAACGATGATGAAGGTGGAGAATATAGTATTCGGTTCAGTGAATTCAACGGAAGTGGCAACCCTGTTTCTAGGGATAGTATAGAATCAACCTGGTGAAGGGCAGCAGCGATCACCAGTACTAGAATTAGGCGTAAAGGAAATGATCCTAAACCGGCTTCTTACTAGAATACCGTAGGTGAGACTGAAACAGTTAGAGGGCTACGGTACTGCGATGCGGAAAGCAAGTAGGAAACTACCGCATTATATTCCTCAGGACATCCGTCCGTAGATTTTTTCTTGTCATGTTGGAAGAAACAAAACAAACGGCCCCTAGTCCCGGGCAGGCCTTAAATGGCCAAGGAGTGCGAAGAATCTCCCGGTTTCAACTTGATAAGACAATCAAAATTGCTACGTGGAATGTTAGAAGCTTATTTGCAGCAGGCAAACTACAAAATCTAATTCAGGAAATGAACAGAATTAACATCGATATTCTCGGCATAAGCGAATTGCGATGGGAAGGCACAGGCATGATCAATACTACTGGTAAAACCCTTTACTACTCATGCAGTGATAGCACAGACCCTCACCACAGACATAGGGTGGGAGTTCTGATAAGCGAAAATTTGCGCGCCTCCGTGAAGAACTTTGTCCCGATCTCCGAAAGAGTCATACTTATTCAGTTGCATGGAAAAGTTAACATAAATATTATACAAGTCTACGCCCCTACAGCAGACAAGCCAGAAGAAGAACTAGAGCGATTTTATCAATAGCTAGACGAAACCTTAAAGGTGACTAAGAATCACGAAATTAACATCGTATTAGGAGACTTCAACGCAAAAGTTGGGGAAGGAGCTGTAGATCACGTAGTTGGAAAATATGGTCTTGGTCAGAGAAACGACAGAGGGGACAGATTGATACAGTACTGTCAAGACAAAGATCTAGTCATAACGAATACTTGGTATAAGTTACCACCCAGGAGGCTTTACACATGGAAGTCGCCTTTAGACGAACATCAGGGCATTATAAGGAACCAAATAGATTATGTGACAATTAATAGAAGGTACAGGAATGCTATTACTAAGGTATCTGCATTACCTGGAGCAGACATAGGATCCGACCACAATCCCTTAGTAGCAAATATCAAACTGAGGCTCGCTACAGCTAAAAGAAAACACCAGAAGGCATCAGTAAACATTAGAAAACTCAAAAACAATGAAACAAATGAAGCGTACACAGAGGAAATAAACAATAGGTTCTCTAATATGGCAACTGAGAATGATGTTGAAAAGTCATGGACCACCATAAAAGAATCATTTGATGAGTTGAACAACACTTTTCTACTCGAGAGTAAAACAACTACCAAGAATGAGTGGATGACAGAAGAAATATTAGAGATGATGGAACAACGCAGGCAGTGTAAGATCAGGCAGGACGAAGTAGAGTACCGAAATATACACAGTCAAATTCGTAAAGAAATTATAGCCGCGAAGGAGATCTGGATGACTACACTTTGCGCCGAGGCTGAAAGCCTATATAAACTCGGCGACAGCTTCAATCTTCACAAGAAAATTAAGGAAATTGCTGGTGTCTTCAAGAAAAAACAAGTCACTGGTATACATAATGACGAAAATGAATTAATAACGGACCCTAGCGATATACTTAATACTTGGAAAATGTACACAGCCAATTTGTTCAATGATGACAGAACACAAAAACCACCACAACTGGGAGACCATTTGCATGGCCCAAGTATTTTGAAAGCTGAAATTGTACACGCTATCAAACTATTAAAAAGTAACAAAACCCCAGGACCAGATGATATGTACGCAGAAACAATCAAGTTACTTAATGAAGAAAACCTAGACATTATTGTCAAGCTCTTTAACGACATCTACGATACGGGCCAGATTCCAAAAGATTGGCTTCGATCTACATTTATCGCCCTACCAAAAACACCACGTGCGAACTTCTGCAAGGACCACCGACTAATAAGCCTAATGAGTCACTTTTTGAAACTTTTCCTGAGAATATTTCACACTAGATTGTTTAAGAAATGTGAAGAGGTCAGTGGATGGAGTCAGTTTGGTTTCAAAAATGAACTTGGCACGAGAGAAGCGATCTTTAGTATGTAAACATTGATACAGAATTGTTTAGATCAAAGAAAGGATGTTTTTATCTGTTTCATCGATTACGAGAAAGCATTCGATAATGTAAAACATGAATTGATGATAAAATACCTACAAGAGTTGGGATTGGATGCAAAGGATATAAGAATCGTTGCCAATCTGTATTGGAATCAGACAGCAACAGTACGTCTTCAAAATTCCAACGAAACAGAAGATTTCTCCATTAAAAAAGGAGTAAGGAAAGGTTGTATACTGTCTCCAATGCTGTTCAATTTATACGTAGAAAAAGCCTTCGCAGAAGCAGTGGAAGACTCTAATAAGGGTAATAAAGTTAACGGCATATTTATTAATAACATCAGGTATGCCGATGATACAGTCATAGTGGCAGATAACATCGAAGATCTTCAATGCCTTTTAAATGATCTAACTCTTGCAAGTGAAGCTCGGGGTTTGAAAATAAATATCAAGAAGACAAAATCAATGATTATAAGTAGAAATGATTACCCCAACGCAAAGATATATGTCTCTGGAGAAGAAATCGAACAAGTCAGGCAATTCAAATACTTGGGATGTTTGCTGAATGAGGGTTGGGACCCCGAGAATGAAATAAAGAGCAGAATTGAACAAGCCAGAAATGCTTTTTTGAGGCTTCGTAAGTTTCTGACTGATCGCAAATTGGACTTCAACCTCCGATACAAGATGCTTAAGTGTTACGTGTGGCCTGTTCTCCTGTACGGAATGGAAGCATGGACGTTAAAGGCCAGTTCCATTAACAAACTTGAAGTGTTCGAAATGTGGTGCCTGCGTCGAATGCTCAGAATATCACGGACGGACAGGGTCAGAAATGAGGAAGTACTCAGAAGAGCGGGCTTACAGGATAGGGAACTTTTTAATTATGTAAAAAGTAAGAAGACTGCATACTTGGGGCACATTATACGAGGAGAACGATACACTTTTCAGCAACTGATACTCGAAGGGAAAATAGAGGGTAGGAGAGGTTTCGGACGTAAAAAAATGTCATGGCTGCGCAATATTCGACAATGGACAGGAATCCACAGCTATGAAATGCTTCGCAATGCTGCTAAAAACAGAATTATTTAATCCAGAATATTTAACATCTCACCTGACAAGACGATGTACGGTGGACGCCTACGCAGAAATGCATGGCACCTTAAGAAGAAGAAGAATGTAATATATATATATACCTCCGAATTATAACCTAGAAGAACAGGATCTTGTAAACTTAATAAATCAGGTTCCTAATCCAAAATTCATTTTGGGAGATCTAAATGAACACAATACTAACTGGGGTTCCTTTAAAACTACACACACTGGAAAAAAGATTGAAAAGATCATAAACACATTAAACCTTGCAATAATAAATGATGGTAGCAGCACACACTTAAATTTATCGACAGGGACATTTTCTTCTATAGATATCTCACTCTGTACGCCAACTCTTCAATTAAATCACAATTGGTATGTAGAAAAAGATTTATATGGGAGTGATCACTTCCCAATTTTAATAGAAAAACACTCGATGAAACCTACGCCAGTTACACCTGATCCGAAATGGAGGCTAGATAAAGGTGATTGGCGCAGTTTTCAAGAAATTATCCGTAACGGATCATCAAAAATTTGCTTAGAAAATTCAATAGACGAAATAATTCTACAGTTCAATAAACTCATAACGGAAGCAGCTCTAGAAGCGATAGGTAAAACAAAGTTTATAAAAAGAGATAAAGTAACTCCCTGGTGGAATGAAGATTGTAAAGAAGCTATTAAGGAAAGTAAGAAAGCTCTTCAAAAGTACAAAAGGTTCAAAAGCCTAGAAAACTTAATTAATCTTAAAGAATGTAGGGCTAGAGCCAAACTGATTACCACGAGATCTAAAAGACAATCCTGGATAAAATATGTAGAAACGATCAATAATTACACATCCTTAACAAACATATGGAGGAAAATAAAAAATATAACAGGCACTAGCTCATATCAGCTTCTTTTTTGAAACACCTTCCTGACGAAGCAGTAGAAATATTATTAAAAATATATAATCGTATATGGACCAAACATGAATTTCCCAATTTATGGAAAACAGCCATAACTATTCCCATCTTAAAATCTAATAAGCCACAAAACAAAGCAGATTCTTATCGTCCAGTGTCTCTAACTTGTGTAATGTGCAAGCTTTTAGAAAAACTTATAAATAAACGTTTATTGTGGTGTCTGGAAGAAAATAACCAACTGATTAATGAACAATCTGGATTTCGTCCTTTAAGATCGACTACCGACAATTTAGTAGATATAGAATCACATATTAATAACGCATTCTACAACAACCAAAAATGTATTGTAATTTATTTTGATTTGCACAAAGCATTTGATATGGCTTGGCATCACAAAATAATTTCAACACTGGAATCATGGGGCTATCAAGGAAATATACATGCTTTTATTAAAAATTTTCTCCTAAATAGAAATTTCAAGGTAAAAGTAAACGGACTTCTATCTAATGTAAAATATCAAACAAATGGCACACCCCAAGGCTCGGTAATCAGCCCGAGCTTTTCCTTATAGCTATCAATGATATAATCAAATCAATGAACAAACCCATTCAAGCGAGATTGTACGCGGATGATCTTATAATATTCTTAAATGGAAGCAATATACAGAGTATGGCCAAATTATTACAAGATCAACTCGATAAATTTATAGCATGGTCTAAAAGGAGTGGTTTTCAATTTGCTTCATCTAAAACTCGCTGCATCATATTCTCAAAGAGACCAAAACAGATAAAAGAAATACCTACTTTAAAACTTGGTGGTCAAACACTTGAATATGTAAACACAATTAAATATCTAGGTCTAATATTTGATCAAGCTCTAACCTGGAAGGACCACATCAAATATATATCAGATATATGTCAAAAAAGACTAAACCTCTTGAAATGTCTTTCTGGTACGAACTGGGGAGCAGACGGTAGAACTCTACTCATACTATATAAAAATTTGATCCGCTCTAAGATCGATTATGGATGCCACGCTTACTCGTGTGCTTCAACAACAACTCTAAAAGTTTTAGACACCATTCAAAATAACGCTCTTAGAATAATAAGCGGTGTATTTAGAACAACCCCTATCTTAAGTCTTCAGGCCGAACTGGGTGAACTACCATTAGATTTACGAAGACAGGAATTAATGCTCTCTTATGCATCGAAGCGGTACTCTTTACAATATCACCAAACCATTCGCTGCTCGAATATCCAGCGCGCAAAAACCCACATTCCCTTTTACGAAAGATGCAGACGAATCATAAATGAATTAAACATTAAAGTCCCCGAAATCTATCCTAGCAAGATGCCAACTTCCCCTCCTTGGCTAATGTCTTCTCCTCACATAAATTTGGATCTATTATTAGAAATTAATAAAGAAAGCAATTGTCATCTAATTAATTCTAAATATCAAACGTTAATTTCTCAACTTTCTTCCTTCAAACAGTTATTCACATATGGATCTAAAACAGAGCGTTGTGTAGCATCTGTCTTTGTAACAAATGATGAAATAAAGAAATATAAACTAGCGGAGACTAATACTATTTTAACAGGAGAACTCTTTGCAATATATAAAGCCATATGTCATGTTACAAAATGTCCTGAAACTAATTTCTTAATAATTACTGACTCACTAAGTTCTCTAGAAATCATCTCAAAAATCTATTCTTCCCATCCTGTGGCCAAACTCATTAGACAAGAATTGCATAATCTAAACTACAGAAACATTGCCTTCCTGTGGGTGCCATCTCATGTTGGAATCACGGGTAACGATTTGGCGGATAAATATGCACGAGAAGTCTTAGAGGACACAACTATTGAATTCTATCCAAAAACTCCAGCGACAGATCTCAAATCATATTTCCACAGCAAAATAGTCAACATATGGAATAGCAGGTGGTATAAAAAACAGGCCAAATTACTTGAGATAAAACCAATATTTCAACCATGGTCTGATAGTTCCACCAATCGTTTTTCTCAGGTTATCATCACACGACTGCGGCTTGGTTATAGTTGCCTTACGCATGGACATCTGATGACAAGGGATCCACAACCGGAGTGTTATGCTTGCGAGACCCCGCTAACAATAAAACACCTTCTAGTGGAGTGCCCGTTACACAGTGCGGAAAGGTGTAAATTAGGAATCCCAGAGAATTTGAGAGAACTATTCTTAAAGTGCGGTGCCAAAGTGATTATCCAATATCTAAAAGCAATAAACTATTTATACAAAATTTAATTGTTACACTGTTCAATTATTGTTATTACTTTTCTTTTTTTTTCGCTAATAGCCTTACAGGCTGATGCGAGTTTGTGAATAAAAAAAAAAAATTAAAGAAAATATACATTGAAAACTAGAACAAGCTATAATGGAATATTGACATTATGTACTAATAATACTTATTTTTGACTAAATAATGAATTTTATGAACAAAATTTTGGTCTATCAATGTCATTTTCTTTATTTCCATTATTAGCGAATAAATTGATGAAAGATTTGGAAAAACTTTAAACTTTAAAATTTTTTGCAAATATTTTTTTCCAAACAAAATTTAAAACCCACAGTGTGGTAGGATATGTAGATAATGATTTAGCAATATGCCCTCATAGATCAAAATTGTTGGATATCTTTCTGAATAGTATTAACGATAAAGAAGATACAATAAAATTTACCATGTAAAAGGGATATAATAACTCACTGCCTGCCCTGTAATTTCAAAGAAGGATACGTTCTAATCTCAAACTAGGATGGCAAACCAACACACGTCAACAGATATCTAAATTGCAAATCAGTATTAGAAAGGTAATAATTAAATACCTACAAAATAGAACCAAAACTTCATGTTCTGACGAAAATTCGTTTCTAAAGAAGCAAAATTGGTTAACATACGTTTTATTTAAAAGTGATTATCCTTTGTCGTTTATAAAAAGAAATTTCCAAGAATGTACCAAACTGAAGCGAATTGGTCCTCTTACATTCACAAGTCACAATACAAGAAAAATAAAGATACTATAATTAAAGATTTATCGTAAAAACTTAAAAAAAACAGAAAATAAATTCAACATTTTAACAACATTTAAAACAATAAACCCATTGACGTATATTTCATCTAATATAAAATTAACAATGACCAAAAAAACAAAGAATTGTATTTATAAAATACCTTATAAATGCGAATATTTTTATTTAGGTGAAGCATCAGGACCATTGAATGTTGACGAATTGATCATCAATCTTATATAAAAATAAAGAATTTTTTAGATTCCAAATATGTAAACGCGCAATGGAAAATAAAAATAGAGTTCAGTGGAAACATTTAAGTATAGACCTGAAAGAAACAGATGGTAAAAAGAGAAAAATCATTAAGCGGCCCATATTACGTTAATGGCCGGTTTCACCAAAGACGAATAGTAGTCTTTTTGACGAATAAAGTTATTTGATCAATTAAACTGACACATCTACGTTTCACCAATGTCAAATAAGACTTATTTTATGAATAAACTAAAAATAATTTATTTACTGATTATCGGTCAAATAAATATTTATTCTTCGAATTAATTGACAAATTAACCTCTCTTTTTGGCCAAACACCAACCTTTCCTCATTCTTATATTTCTCCCACTTGCACCATGTGAAAATTAATGGAGATGATAAACAGGCGCATTTTATGGTTTATTAAAAAACATCAAATTTTACCTAAAGAACAATCTGGTTTTCGCCGACATCGTTTCACAAGCGATAACCTCGTCTTCCTTCATACTCACACCACCGAAGCTATTAATAACAGTCAAGAAGTGATTGCATGCATTTTTGATATTAAAGCTGCTTTCGATAAAATACCTAGATAGATTATTCTTGATAAACTATTAATATACGGCCTCAATGGAAATATTTTTAAATTCATCAAGCACTTTCTTAGCTCTAGATCCTTCAGAGTCTCTGTAAATGGTTGCCTATCACCACCCCACATTCAACAAGGCGGGGTCCTTCAGGGCTCTGTATTAAGCACCACATTGTTTATTTTATCGATTAACCACATATGCCACAGTCTTCCCTCCCCAGTCCAATTTACTACATCTGCTGATTACCTTGTAATTTATTGCCATAGTGTTGCGACCACTACTACTTGCAAACTTCTTCAAACATCAGTGGACTTATTACAAACTAGATTGACTGCCCTCGGCCTGTCCCTCTAATCTACAAAATCACAACTCATCAAATTCACCATAAAAACGCTCTCTACTGCCCCTAAAATCTTAGTAAATAACCACCCTCTCTTATTCGTCGATCACCGCAAAATTTTAGGACGAATATTCGACTTTCGACTTTCTTGAAAACAACATATTCAGGAAACTAAAACAGAGTGAGTAAAACGTTTAAAAATTATCAAAACACTTTCCCACTACCAATGGGGCGCTAGCGAATGTACACTATTAAAAGTATATAGGTTTTTTATTCGTTCTAAACTCGATTAAGGCAGCTTATATATATATATATATATATATATATATATATATATATATATATATATATATATATATATATATATATAATTAAGATAATAAAGATATATATATATATATATATATATATATATATATATATATATATATATATATATATTCGTCTTCGAAAACTAAGAATGTGATTGTACTCCGGCATAGAAGCACAAATTTTTGGGAATGTCATGTGGGAGACAGGAATTACGCCGATTTTTTGTGGAACTCATGGATTAGCCAGTCGTGTGGTATTGTAGGACATACGTTGGAGAGCACAAGTCGTTCCGCTGGTGTAACTAACCCCTGCTAAAGCAGGTATATGGGCCTTTACTAAAAGTGATTATTTTGCTGATAAAACTGGATTTGTTTATTGACAACAACAACAAGTAATAGCAATCTAGTTAATTTTATATTAATTAAACTGGATATTCTGTAAAGATTTTGTACACTTACAGTTTATTTCAATATATCACTGAGATTCACGATTTGTAACTTATATTAAATTTCGTTATTATTAAAAATATTCGGAGCGCACATTAAACAACTTCTGCTTAACTTACTCGTTACGTCCGAGTGTGATAATTTTATGAACAAAAAATCAGATATTAAACATTTGAGTGAAATACACTCATTTTTAATAGCCTTTGATAAGAATAGAAAAACCAAAGTTAACAGGTTTTCTTAAAATTTTAATTTATTAATAATGTTGATTGCTGATAAACCACTTAAACTGTAGAACTTAATATGAGAATGACCAAAAAAAAAATACTAACTAGCGATTTATAGAAAACAAATCAAATAAATCAAATAAAGTAGAAAATAAACAGAAAGAAGAAGAAATGAAGTTCAACACAAATTTACTTCAAGAGGAATCCATAAGGGACCTATACCAGAGAAGACTGGACCAGAAGTTACAGCATTTCGGTTTCAGAAAGGTCAAAGAAACGTACGAGCACGTCAAATACAGCATAAAAAAGGCGGCATTAGAAGCTTTGGGGAACTTTGAGAAAAGAAATACCCAACACAAAGTAAAAATAAACAAAGAAACCAAAAAATGTATTGAGGAGAAGAAAATTCTATATATGAAAAATATGAGCACCCAATCCCCAGAAGACACACAGAAGTACAAAGAAAAAAACAGAGAAGTGAAACGAAGAAGGACAAAAGAAAAAAATGAAGAATGGGAAGAAACATGTGCACAAATTGAACAATACATAGGAGGAACAAGGAATTCGGAATCCTGGAAAATACTGAAATTTTTAAGGAAGAATAATAACGAAAAGGTCCAAATACAATACATATCAGAAAAAGAGTGGGAAGACTACTACAAAGAACTACTCACAGAAAACTGCCCAGATTTCATAGAGACAGACACAGAACAGGAACAACAACAAAATCAGAATGAAGAACAGATTGAGATAACATTAATCGAAGTAAAGAATCTTAGAAGGTTGAAGAACCTGAGGAAATGGTTCTCCACAACAACAACGAATCTATTTAAAGCATCAGTCAATAAAATAATTATAGCCAGAATGATTGCCAATATTCGGAACGAATAGGCACTGAAAGAAGAAGAAGAAGTAAATAATGCCATAAAGACTTTAAAGAACAAAAAATCAGGGGGACCAGTAGGAACGTTAATGAACTAATTAAGTACGGAACGGACAAACTACACAGAATTATACACGAAATGTTCAGTAACGCTATAAACCTGCACGAAATACCAGAAAAATGGTCCAAAGCATATATAACCTCGATACATAAAAAGGGAGATAAGAAGAAATGCGGGAACTACAGAGGCATCAGTGTGATAGCATGTATGGGCAGGTTATATGGAAAAATACTAAAAGAAAAACTGGAAAAATCTATCTCAAATAAAATCAAAGAATATTAAGCGGGGTTCACGGCAGGAAGATCTTGCATAGACCACATATATACACTCCAACAATTAATTGAAAAAAAATGGCAAAAAATAGACCAGTACACATGGCATTCATAGATTTAAAAAAGGCATATAACACGGTCCCCAGAAAACAACTATGGAACACGATGAAGGTAATCGGAATAACTCAGAGGTTAATAGAAGCCGTAAAAAACATTTACAACAACAACAAGGTAAGAGTTAAAACCGGCAATAAATACTTAAACGAATTTAAGACCACAAAAGGCTTATTGCAGGTATGCTCTACATCTCCGACACTGTTTAAGATATTCCTCGAACAAATATTAAAACCATGTAAATGTGAAGGGATGGGAATACCAATCCGGGACAACTTCTTGTACACATTAATCTTTGCAGATGACCAAGTGGTAACGGCTCAAGATGAAGAAGATCTGTGCTATATGCTCCGAAAATTAGAAAAGGAATAGACAAAAAATGGACTGGAAATAAATCTAGAAACGACCGAATATTTAACAACAGAGCAAGAACCAGTTAGACACTTGGAAATGAACGATAATAGGGAAATTAACGGCACTAACAAATTCGAATATTTAGGATTCATACTCTCAAAAAATGGAACCACCGAGCAAGAGATAACCAGCAGATTAGCACAGACAAGAACATATATTAAACAAATGAACGGGGTACTGTGGGATAGACAGATTACCAATAATATAAAGAAGAGAATTTATAACACCTTGGTACGCAGTATAATCACCTATGGAGCAGAGAATTGGGTAATAAATAAACGAAACACGTCCAAAATCACAGCAACTGAAATGGAGTTCATGAGAAGAAGCTGCAGAGTGACAAAAATGGATCGCATAAGAAATGAGGAGATAAAGCGAAGAATGGCAGTAGAACAAGACATACTCAGCTACATCGAAGAAAAACGTTTAATTTGGTATGGACATGTGAGAAGAACAGATCATACAAGGTGGATTTCGGATTGGAGCCCAATAGGAAGGAGGAAAAGAGGTAGACCCTGAAGATCATGGAGGGATGAAGTGGACGAGGCCATGGAAAGACGATGATAGACGATGGAAAGACGACTTAGAGATGGAGAATGACAGAACAGAAAGGACTGGAGACGTTGGCTGAAAGAAGGAAGGCGACGACAGCTGTAAAAATCCTTATATAGATAGATAGAAACCAAATAAATGTCTAAATTTACTTCAATTCATAAAGATGTCAGATACAAATAAAATTTTCTTCAGTTTAACGTTAGGTTCACGAAAAGAATTAAGAATTTAAAACTCATCGAAAAAATGGATGCCGAAACGTCGAGTTTTTTAAAGGTTTGGGTTGAAAGGATTTAGTTGGATATAAAAAGGATGCATGAAAGTTTAAATATAATTCTTAGACTATTGCATGCTAATGTGTTTATGTTACTATGGTTTTTAATCATTTATTGGTGAATGACGAGCTTCTTTTCGATTGGTTATTGTTTAATATTATCACTAATACATGTTGCCATCATAAGTTATGTGCCCAAAAAAATATGTTTATTATGTTTAAAATATTTCCTTTTTATTTTTATTAAAAGTAAAAATGTTGCTTTTATATTTTTTTTATATATGACAAAGTATAATGGGAGAAATAATGTTTGTTTTACTATAGCAAACTGGTACTTTTGTATTTTCAGGCAATAAAACATTTTTGAATTGGAATAGAATTGAAGTGAATTGAAATATACGGATTTTATTTTATTTACGAACGAAATTCCCACGATAAAAGCCATTCAATGAGAATGTAGATGATACTCTAAATAAAATATCATTAAGTGTATTGTAAAGAACACTACGTAAAATAAAATTACCGGTATGTAGTGGGAAATGGAAAAAATTAGTTAATCGAGATAGATGAAATAGTGAAGAGAGAGTATTGACAAAAAATTCATAATTTCAGACTTTTGGCAAAAAATTTACTATTTATGATCGAAATGTGGTTAAACAAGGTCACACAAAATCCATGGCATGGCAAGTCTTACGTATTAAACATGGCAACGGATGATGAATTGCCATCCGATATTGGTAGTAATTAAAGCGGTTTGAAGAGTTCTAATGTGATTAAAAAATATACGTGTTGTGGAAAAAAAAGTATTTAAGATATTTTTCTGCATAAATTGCGATGAATTATATCATGATAGTTGTGCAAAGAAGAAAAATATTAAGTTTTTAAATAAGAATCATGTGGTATAATGTGAAAAAATTTAAACAAGGATATTATATTCAATCAGATGAACTAAGACCTCAGAATCATATGTTAAAATAGGAAGTGCTGCTATTAAATAGATTAATTGAAGAGATGAATAAAAAAATATTAATTTAAAGGAAAATAACCGCCCATTAGTTAATAGAATATCATCTTTAAATGTAACCTTAAATAAGATCCATTTCAATAACCAATCTAATAATCGAGGAACAGTGCCTACCTCAGTGAATAATCGAATAATTAAACCAGTTTGTGATGAAGTGATAAATATACAGCACACACCCGAAGTGAACACAGCGGTGCCAAAAATACAAATGTCCTTTTCTGAAGCTACCAAACGACATAGTAGTTCAAATCACAAAAAAATTGAGACAATCTTGCTAGTTCCACCGCTATATCCAGTCAATTAACCTCTGTGCTGAACAAACAACAATAAAACCATGATGGATTTACGCTCGTTACAAGAAAACAAAGCCATAGGAATTTTGTTCTTAGAGGTTCTTCAGAAATATTCAGTGGACAAGAATTTGTAGCCGATAATAATAAAAAGAGGTGGTATTATATTGGTAGGGTATCCAAAACTGTAATTGTAAATATTATAAGCAAATATGTAACTGATAATCTATCATTAAAAGAAGGTAATGATAATGCCTTTATCATATGACAACTTAAAACTATAGGAAGAACTAATTCGTTTAAAATTAGGGTTGACTTTAAGTACAACGATACAATGAACTGTGCGGAATTTTGGGCAGATGGAATTATTCTAAGACGATTTACTTTAAAAAGAAAGGTAACTCAAAGAAATAACAATGATGTTATTCTTAATCCGTCTTCTTCTGATGATGGGAACAAATCTAAGAATATTCCATAAAATTTTTCCCAATAAGACGACCATCTTTGTGCATCAAAAGGCTATTACAGTGTCATTATCAAAATGTTAGAGGACTACGGATAAAACTTAATACCCTCTCTGAATCAGTAACAGGGAATAATTATGATATACTGGCATTTACTGAAACCTCATTATATGATAGTATAGAGAGTAATGAACTAGGCATCTCACAGTACAATATATAACTCAGTGATAGATCAAGCTCAACCAGTTCATGTGAACGACTTGGAGGAGTTCTTACAGCGATTAATAGGAACATTTATTCAGTTTTAGTCAATCATCAATTTAACCCTACGTTAGGCGCCTGGTATTTTTTAGCGGCCCTCGACGCGTGGTCTACATATGTAGACCATTTTCTTTTATTATTAATTGACATCTGATGTGATAAATTTTTAAAAGGATATACAAAATAGATTTTTTTATACATATATTTTAACATAAATTTCATTTTAATTAATATACATATATCTGTGTCTAGTTATTTAAAAAAAAAACGGAAAGCATGTTTTTCTACCTTTATTATTTTGGGATAAGTTTTGAACAACAACATAAAATTCTTAGTGCGCTAAAATTAAAGCAAATGTAATTTTCTGATACTAATACATACTAAGCTTACCTAATATTACAAAATTGACAAAAAAATCATTTGAAAGTCATGAAAGTGAGCACAAAATAAGTATATACATATTTAGTCGGTTAAACAGCTAGTGCACATATCTGGCATGTGTTGTTTGCATTCTAATAGTTGCATTTTACACAAGCTTTTCTTGTAGAATTGATGCAGGCTCGAGGACAAATATGACAACGTCCTACCTAATTTTCTGGTTTTGCCGGTGGAGCAGGCGGGGCTTCAATTCCAAGAAGAGCATGCGCGCGTCTTCTTAGTTCTACTGGCACGTAGGTGTTAGTTAACCTCGCCTCTATCTGAGGCTTGATCAATTCCCAAGCAAATTGCTCAATAAACTCACTTCTCTTGACTTTGGTTTCAAAGGGATGATTTCCTTTATATACGCAAAGAGCGTTTATACCCGATATATTCAAAAGGTCGAAAAATATTACCATTGGCCAACGACACGTGTTTCTTGCAACATTGTAGTTTACACATAACTGATCGACACAATCTACACCAATTTTAGTTTTGTTATATCGGGTGACGATATCAGGTTTTTTGGAATCCCCTGTTTTTGGATCAATGGCATTATCGTGGTGCATTGAAGATACCAAAATAACAGACTTGTTTCTTTTGGGACAATAAGACACCAACGTCATATCCTCCTGAAAACCAAAGATAGAGGTTTTCTCTTCTCTTTTTTTATTAGGGACTCAGCGGGGATCTCACGCTTATTCTTGCGCATTGTACCGAGAGTAGTTAATTTTTTTGATTAGCAATTTTCTGGTCAATGGAATACTGGTGAACCAATTATGGCCTGTAATATTACGGTGAGTTCCCTCTATTGGCTGCACCAATCGTAGTACAATATCTTCAGCAGTATTGCTAACCTTATACGGGCCATCAGGTTGAGTTCCGACATACGTTTCGAGATTGAAAGTGTAAAAAGTTTTTGCATCAATCAGCGCAAACATCTTTATCCCATACTTCGCTGGTTTATTAAGTATATATTGCTTTAATGAGCAGCGTCCTCTAAAAGCCAATAATTGCTCGTCAACAGTCAGATACGCACTAGGGATGAAATTATTTTGAAAATTAGCCAAGAAAATTTCGAAAACATTTCTAATGGGTGCTAATTTGTCTAATTCCCTCCTTTCTGTTCGCGTATTGATATCATCAAATCTTAAACAACGGAGTAGAAATCTAAACCGTTTGTCGCTCATAGCGAGGTAACATGATTCGACTCCATTGCTTTTGGAATTATCCCATACTTTGCGAGCGTTTTTTCTGGAACTTCTCAGTGTTCCTATTAAAAACAAAATTCCTATCAAAGCTCTTATCTCCGTTTCATCAGTTAATCTAGAATCCCGTGCCCTACAAAATCGCTCTTTTATGTTCTGAATATATATTATATTCGTTGAACAAACTATTATTCGAATAATTGCGTCAGACAAAAAAAGTTTAAGATAGTCAATTGCAAGCATTGCATTGAGGGCATCACGTTTTGGTCCGGGTAAGTATGTTAGAAGATTATGAGAACGCGTTCGCACTTGTACATTACCACAATCCTTTCTCGACTTTGTCGTCATATCCTTACCTTTGTAAAATTTGCCATCACCAATTTGTTTATCGTCGCTTTGTGATTCATCTTCATCTGATGTGAGTTCTAGTTCTCAGCCAGTCTCATGATCACTTTTTTCCACTATATTTTCATTTTCTTCTTCTTCATCTTCCTCATTTTCATCTACTTGGCTCTTGTCTCCACTTGATTCCTCTTCAAACCATCTTAACCATACAGCTGGGTATGTACTACTCTGTGTACGCCTTTTCTTAGAGTCAGACATGTTTCTCTGAAACAAAGAAGAAAAATACTATAAAATAATGTATCAAAATAATGCATACATTTGTGTAAAAACACAAAATTGAATATTTGACAAATATGAATACATTTCTGAGAAGTACAATTCAAGAAAAAACAACACTTACCAATTTATGACAAGTTTATTATATAAAAACACTACGTAGGTACTCGAAAAATAATTTCACACTGTTAGGCGCGTGGTCTACAATCGTAGACCAATCGTGTTTACACGTGTTTAAAAATTAGCACTTCACTAGCTCGCTGCAACGCACATATTGAACTTATAGATTACGGTGTTATTAATAGCTACTAAACGGCACAGCCTCATAGTATATCCCAACTCAAGACAATCGTCGTTCAAACAGATGTGGTCTACAGTCGTAGACCACGCGCCTAACGTAGGGTTAAAAACATTGAATATATTTTTGTTGAAGTTTTATTTGGAAAACAAAAGTGTCTTATGGGATGTGTTTATTTACCTCCAAACTCTCCATTATGTTTGTATAAAGACTATGTAAATTGTGTAGAAGGTATTTTATATGAAACACAGTACAGTTTGGTATATCTACTTGGTGATTTTAACCTACGAAATATTAATTGGGAAAATGATGAATATGGTTCAAGACTAATTGGAAATATTACTAACAAAGTTGAATGTAGTTCAGAAAGTTTTGCTTTTTTAAATCACTTTCAATTAAATAAAGTACCAAACTGTAATAGGGGTTTCTTAGAACTTATTTTTTCTAATATAAATAACATTGACTTAAAAATTGTTGATCAATCTTTATTCAAATGTGATAGCTATCATCCAGTCTTGTTCTTTGACATTATTGGAAATGATATTTTTGACTCTCTTAGTTATAATTATTTCTCTTTTGACTTTAAAAATGCTAATTATATCCTTATTAATAAATATTTGGGTTCAGTCGACTCTGATAGGATTATTGATGAGACTGATGTAAATAATAGCGTTGATAAATTTTATGAGTTGTTAGATTCCTGTATTAATCTATTTGTATATACCAAAAACTAGGTGCAAAAACTCAAAATTTCCGAAATGGTACACTCGTCATTTAAAACATATTTTATGTCAAAAGAAGATTGCTCATGCAAAATAAAAAATGACCGGATCTAAGAAGGATTATGATTATTTTTCTAATTTGCGTCAAGAATTTAGGGATTGTTTCAAGGTATGTCATCACCTAAATAATTTACAATCTGCTATGTATGATAAAAAAGATTTTTGGAAATATGTAAATAATAAAAGAAAATGTTTTGATTTGCCAAACACAATGAAATATGAAGATATAACTTCTGATAATTCCTAAAACATAGCAAATTTGTTTAGTAAATTTTTTAATTCAACCCAAGTTACTTAATACAGAGTATCCAGCTGTAAACTCTGATAATAGTCTTTGTGTTGAAATTTGTGATATTATTGTGTTAGATGTATTTGAATTTATATCTTACATTGATCTAAAAGCAAGTTGTGGACCTGATAATATATCTCCTTTGTTCATATTTAATTGTAGATTTATTCTGAGTTATATTTTACAAAAAATATTTAGTTTATCATTGAGCTCAGGTGTCTTTCCAGAGATATAGAAGAAAAGTTATATTATCCCAGTCCATAAAGGTGATAATAAAGAAAATGTTGAAAACTACCGAGCTATATCTAGAATTTCATTTTTTGCTAAATCTTTTGAAGCGATTGTAGCTGTAAAACTTGGTTCATTATTGAATCCTACTTTAATGCCCGACCAAAATGGTTTTATTCCAGGACGTTCTACTACTACCAGTCTTTTAATTTTACAAGAGTTTTTGTTGGATGGTCTTGAAGGGTATGACCAGGTTAATGTCATTTACACCAACTTTTCTAAGGCATTCGATAGATTTAATCATACTGTCTTAATCTCTAAACTTTATAATGCTGGTTTACATGGATGATTATTACGCTGGATGGAGAGCTATCTCACAGATAGACCTCAAATCTCTGGTGTTCCACAGGGTGGAGATTTATCTCCTCTGCTTTTTAATTGTTTTGTAAATGATATAAACAATTGTTTTTATCATAGTAATATTCTTTTCTATGCTGATGATCTAAAAACTTATTGAGTCATAAAAAATTCCAATGACTGTAGTTTATTACAGAATGATTTAAGTAGTTTATTGGATTGGTGTAACTTAAATGCTTTGAATTTGAACATAAATAAATGTAAGGTACTGAAATTTTTTAGAAAAAAACATCCGATTTCATTTGAATACCATATTGGACTGAATATTTTAGAGATAGTCACAACATTTAAGTATCCTGGGGTAATTTTTGACCCTACAGTAAGCTTCAGGGATCACTTTTCTTACGTTTCTAATAGATCCATGAAACTTTTAGGTTGCATGGAACGTAGCCTCTCTGAATTTGATAACATTTATTGTCTCAAAAATATTTACTGTTCCCTTATTAAATCGGTTTTGGAATATGGTAGCAATATTTGGTCTTTTCATTATAAATGCTATAAAGATCTATTAGAAAGAGTACAGAAAAAGTTCTTAAGATTTATTGCTTTTAAATTGAGAATACCTGTAAATGAAATTGAATACATTCTTTTGCATTAATAATTAGTTAAATTGCCTACTCTTGAAGAAATGCGAATATTGCTAGATGTAGCATTTATATATAAATTAATACAAGAAGGCATTGATGCTAGTGCTCTTTTAGAAAAGGTTTACTTCCGTACTTCCTGTAGAGACACCAGATCCCAAGACTTATTTTATTAAGAATTTCATAATCGAACTTATACTGTAAATAAACCCTTACAGAGAATGTGTAGAAATGCAAATAAATTTAATAGTAATGATTTTTTTCATTTATCACTACTTCTTCTTCCTTTGCCCTATCCGTTTCGGACGTTGGCTATTAACACGGCTATTTTGACTTTGTTTACGGCACTTCTGAACAGTTCGGTCGATGTTAGTCCGAACCATTGTCGCAGGTTATGCATCCATGAGTGTCGTTTTCTCCCCGGTCCCCTCCTACTGTCGATTCTTCCTTGGACTATTAACTGTAGCGGCCGGTACTTAGTATGCCTCATGATATGTCCGAAGTCCTCAAGCTTCCGTTTCTTTACGGTGAAGATTATTTCTTTGCTTTTGCCTATTCTCTGCATTACTTCCACGTTATTGATGTGGTCTGTCCAGGATATCCGAAGAATACGGCGATATATCCACAGCTCAAAGGATTCTAGTTTCTTCAGGGTGGCTTTCGTTGTGGTCCATGCCTCTGCTCCATAGAACAAGACCAGGAAGACATAACACTTGACCAGTCTTAATTTTAGTTCCATTGAGATTTTGCTTGTGAACCACTTTTTCATATTGTTGAACGCGTTTCGCGCTTTTTCAATTCGTGATCATATTTCTGTTGACTGGTCCCATTTTGTGTTGACTGTGGTTCCAAGGTATGTGTATGTCTTCACTTGTTCTATTTTTCGGTTGTTTAATGTCAATTGCATCGGAGGTTGTTGTGTTCTGCTGATGAGCATGCATTTAGTTTTGGTTGTATTGAGTTCTAAACCATATTCTTGACTTGCTGTGTGTATGCTTTGCATGAGTCTTTGAAGCTCGTTGCAGTCATTTGTGATAATAACTGTGTCGTCAGCATATCTAATATTATTGATGACCTCTCCGTTTACTTTGATACCCTCCGAAACTTCTCCCAGTGCTTCTCTGAGGATTTGTTCGAAGTATATATTGAACAGGAGCAGCGAGAGGACGCATCCCTGTCGTACACCCTTTTTAATATCTATCTTCCCACTGTGTAAGTTGCCCATCTTTATCTCAGCACTTTGGTTCCAATAGAGACTGGTTATTATGCGCAGATCCTTGCCATCAATATGCATCTTCCTGAGAATTTCCATGAGTTTATCATGTTTGACCTTGTCAAAGGCCTTGAAGAAGTCGATGAAGCACAAGTGGACGTCCTTGTGCATGTCTCTGCATCTTTGAATTAAAACTTGCAGACTGAAGATCGCCTCTCTTGTGCCCAATGCGCTTCGGAATCCGAACTGTGACCCCGATATATTTGCTTCGCATTTGTTATATATTCTATTGTGTATGATTTTGGTGAAAACTTTGGTAATGTGATTTATCAAGCTTATTAAGCGGTGTTGATCACAGTGTTTTGCACTTGGTGTTTTAGGTATGGCTACAAAGGTCGATCGAAGCCATTCCTCCGGAATCTCCCCTTTGTCGTGTTAAAAAGGCCTGTCAGAAAATCGAGAAAGTGGTCATCCGTTTCGCATAGGAGTTTTATGATCTCGCCCTGTATGTTGTCGGGACCTGGTGTTTTGTCGTTTTTTAGCGATGAAATGGCTTTTTCCACTTCAGACCTTAGTATTTCGGGTCCAGTCATGTCGTCAACTTGGTCCACTGTCGCTCTGCGTTTATCGTTAAAAAGTCGTTCTACGTAATCTTTCCATGTGTCAATGAGCTTCAAGTCGTCTGATATAAGGTTACCGTCTGCGTCTAGTGTCGGGTGGGGTTTATTGGTTTTCTTTTTAGTTGTTAATTCTTTGATCTTTTTGTGCATGTTGTGGTAGTCATATCTTCTGTTGCACTCTTCGATTTCATCGCATTTCTCCTTCAGCCAGCGTTCCTTCGCTTCCTTTATCTTTGTTTTTATATTGTGACTTGTTTCTTGATACTTCACTTGATTTTTGCATTTGTGTTGTCTTCTTTCTTCCATCATATCAAGGATTTCATCCGTCATCCATTCTTTCTTCTTTACGCGCTCCTGTAACAGACGTGTCTTGTTTGTCATTTCACAAGCTCTTTTTATTTCTTCCCATTTAGCAACTGTGTCTGCGTTCACTCAAGTTTCCAATGTTTCTTCTTAAGGATTCCTGTACTTGTTGTTTAATGTTGGGATCCTTGAATTTCCTAATGTTTATCTTGGTTTTTTTAGGCTTCCCTTCTATACGTTTTAATTTGATTCCCAGTTTACCCACCACTGGGTTGTGATCCGATTGAGCGTCAGCCTCGGGATAGGTTTTCACTGATGTGATTGAGTTTCTGAATCTTTCTGGTATGGCAATGAAGTCGATCTGGTTTCTTACATTTGTTTCTTTCGAGTCTGCTGGCGACTTCCAAGTGTAAAGTCTGCGAGGGGGCAGTTTACCACTACTAGTACAGTACTATTAAGAATAAGATCGAAAATACCTTTTTATGTAATCACATTGTATTTTAATAGTTTAAGTTAAATTTAAGTCGATTTTTAAACAAATGGCAAGTCCGTAAATAAACATTACATTACATTACATTACATTAAAAGTACACGATAGCCTTAAATGGTAGACTTCAGTTTCTTTGCGATATATCGATAAATATCGATTTATTGCGTTTATCGAATATTTCTAAATTCATTTTTATTTTTAATTGATTCTTATTTCAAATTATGCTCATTTTTTTCTTTTTATATACTGTTAAAAAAGTGTTTGTGTGACATGTATGCGAGTAAAATATTAAAAGCACATAAATATTTTATATCAAACTCGCTTTATGTATACATAATTTTTAGATACTATATGCGAAAGGTGCAATTTTGTTAAACCTCTCCAGGTAGTAAAATTGAATTTTACGCACACTGTACCTAAAACATATTTTAACGAAAGACTTTTTTTTTATTTAAATTAACGTGCATGTGAAGTCTATGGTTATTAGCACGGGATTTACATGGTATATATATAAATTACAAAATAATGTAGTTAACATTTAACATAAAGAGAAAATAATAAAAACTTGTAACATAACATTTATATTTTGTTGAGCAGTTGACTTTTCTCGAGGAATTTGATAACCTTGTTGTTGGTCTGTGCTGTTTAGAACCTCTTTGATGCCAGTACTGATATCGAGCTGTTTGCGTATTATGGAATAAAAAGGGCATTTGATAAGTATATGTCTGATTCGGAGAGTCGTATAATATTGCAGTGCTGACATTTTTGTTGTGGAGATGATGTCATCACGTAGCTATGAGTTAGACGGGTATGTCCTATACGCAATCTCCGCATGATTGCCATATTTTTTTGAGATAAACTGGGATAGGTAAGAAGGTTCACTGAGGGTGAATTTCATGCAGCGCTGAAGTAACATTATTCCAGTGAATCTGCTAGGTGGATGGATTAAGCTTATTCAGTCTAGCTTTGAGATCGTTGTAAATTTGTATATTGATAATGGTGTGTGAATGATGCAGCTTTTTTGGCAAGGCTATCAGTTTTTCGTTACCACTAATACCAACATGGGATGGTACCCATATCAGAGTGATCGTTGTTTATTTGATAATTGGTTTATAAGAAGCTGATATGTGTCATGAATATCTTGGACGATAGAATGATTGGTGGATATAGCATTAATGGAGTGTATAGAGGAAAGTGAATCAGAGCATATGGCTATCTGTGTATTTGGATATTGTTGGGCATATTTAAAAGCATGTGAGATAGCTAGTAGTTCACCAGTGTGGATACTACACCAAGGAGAAATTTTAGAGAGTTCGATAGGCTGTTGTATGTACAGTGGTTACAGAATATCCAACACCACTCTTTGACGCGTCAGTGTAAAGAACTATGTTATATTTATTTTTGTTTATAGTTTCTAGAAAGAGAATTCTTAATGTACTAATACTGGTATTTTTCTTGTTCAATTTAGTAAGGGAAATATCATAATGTGGAAGTATGTTGGTCCAATAGGGATTATTGGAGAATGGTAGAGTTATGGTTTTAGGCAAATTTATATCTTTTAGTAACGGTTGTAGAAGACTAGGAATGGGATGTGTAATTAAGTTACATGGAGGATTGTTATGGGGTTAGTGTGATGATACAATTAAATGATTACTGGATTGGTTGGATTGGAAGAAATTGCAGAAGCATAAGAGAGAAAAAGGTTTTCTCATCTAAGCCATAGAGGAGGTTCATTAGCTTCACAGTAAAGATTTTCTGTCGGACTAGAACGGAATGCACCAAGACATAGACGAAAAGCCGTGTTGTGTACTGTATTTAGTGAATTTAAGATTGATTTAGTACCAGACATATAGACGAAACATCTATAGTCAAGAAGTTCCTGTATGTATTTTTTCTAGGTTAATTTTAAATTAAAAATCAGCCCTAATATTTTGCAATTATCAACAACCGGTAATTTGAAGTTGTTGATAGTGATTTCAGGATGAAAAGAACTCATTCTTCGACTAAATTTAATAACTTTGGATATAGAGAGTGGGATAGGGTAAGTCCTAGAGAAGATAATTTATTTTGTAGATCATTTACTCCTAATTGTAGAATTTTACTAGTAGTTGCGTTGGATTTACCATGACAGTAGATTATTAAGTCATCAATATTCAGATGATATCAGATGATTTCTGTGTGAAAAGTCATGATGAGATAAAGTAATATTATTAGTTTTATTCCCGAACTTCTCTTCGAAATGTTTGGCAAAAGTGTTAGGAATAAGTTCATGTGAAGTGATCTCTATACCATTTGAAATTAAACGAGTAATTTTATTATTAGTTTTGTGACCTTGAATTTGTTGTATTTTTTTTCCAAAGTTGGCTAGGATTGGAGTTTTCGTTGATAGATGATACGTAATCTTGCCAGGATGATTTTTTACTTTTTTTAACTACGTGTTTGGCTTTGAATTTTTTGTAATTTATTAGATTTTCAAGGCTTTTATTTTTTTGGTACCTAATTTAAAGCTTTTTTGGATAGACGAATCGCCTCTTTACGAGAAGAGTGTCACCAGGGAACTGCTTTATGATTTGGAGAGAATGATATTTTGCCAATGTGAGTCTTAGCAGCTGAAAGAATAGTGTCTGTTATTGACGTTAACAAATAGTCTACATCGTTGATCATTAGTTTATCATGAGCGAGTAAGAGAGTGTCAACAGCTTTTTGAATACTCTGGCCAGAGGCAGTCCCACTACAATTGTTGGAAATTATTATAGGATAATGATTGCTATCAAAAAGATCGTCAGCTGTTTGCCAGGTTAAATAAGGTGCAGATTTAGAGTCACTAATAGTAAGATCTAAAGCAGAGAAAGATCCAGAGGAAATATTAAAATGAGTATTAGATCCTTTTTAAAGAAGACATGAGTTTGTGCAGTTAATAATATTTTCCACTACTTTTTCCCGCTCAAATGTTGATTGAGAACCCCACATACTCTTATGTGCATTAAAGTCTCCTGTGAGTACAAACGGCTGTGGAAGTTGGAATATAAGGTCTAAAAGCTCTTCTTCTTTTAGATAATGGTTTGGAGGAATAAATATGGAACAGATGGTAAGTATATTAGGGCAATATGTAGTTATGGCAATTGCCTCAAGATTCGATATTAAAGGTAGCATTGTTGAAAAGATTTTGCTGCATTGCAGTTAGAGTCACGTGAATTATTGGACTTAAGTTGGTAAGTTCGTCAGCGTCTATATAATTTAATATGCGTTTTAGCTTTTTCATTATTCTTGTAATTCGATTTTTAAGTGATCTATCGGATACAGTTTGGTATATTTGTGTAATATCTTCTAGGAGAGAATGAATGTTCGTGGTGAAATTATGAGCTTCTTTGAGAGGATCACTATCCCCAAAGGAATTTTCTAGAAAGGCAAGTAAGAAAGGCAAATCAGTAAAAAAGGTGATTAAAGACTTGTGTCAAAGGAATGAGTTCTTTTTATGCCAGAGTTAGAAGGGACAGATACTGGTGTTAGAGACTGTTCATTTGGGATTGTTATGTCAGTAGGTGGGTTATTTGAATAGATTTCTTCTTTTGAGGAGTGTAAAAGAGAAGATATTCTAGAAGGAGGATCAAGTGGGATTTGGCTAGAAGTTGTATTTGGAGAGGGATTGCTAGATATTTCTTTAGGGTTAGGGCAGTAGTCTGCAGTGTGTCCAGATTGCTTACATAAAAAGCATTCAAGTGTGTCCAAAGTAATAAAGATCTTATAATTTGTATTTTTATAGGAGATTACAATTGAAGTATTTAACTCAAAGTATTCTTTATCTGATATCACAAAGACTAAGCGTCGAAAACTGAAGATGTGAGCGTATTCGTCTTCCGGTGAACTACATCGACTAAGCGAAATAGAGGAAGCAAGTTCTAATCCAAGTTCATTTTTAAGTGCTTGATGTTGCTGTTATAGATTTTTTCTGTGTGATTTTTGTTACTGCAGCGAAACTAGGTTGAGCTGTTTGTATTGATGTCATAATTTGATTTTAATATTTTGGATGCCAAAATATTTAGTATGACCAGACACGACTGGCCCAATTTTATTTTTCGAAAGTATTTAAGTGATATCGACTTACAGTTCACCAAATATATAATGTAAAAGTGTAAAAACGCGTGACGATCATGATGCTCATTCGTCAAACGACGGACCCCGGACTCGCACTGACGGTCCAGACCGTTTGTATGTGCGTTCTCACTTCATTGTTAGCACAGGCAAAGGGAATTTCACACTTTCAGCTATATTTGGTGAACGATACCAATATTTACTTGATAAACAATCACATTAAACTAACAAATTTTTAATAAAAATACTATTAGTAGAAGCCTTATGTTCACTCGTTGGCTTCTGAATGGGAATCACGAAATAATTAAAAGAGTACAATTTAGTTTGAATGATAAGATAGTATTAAATAGTTAATTGAAAACTTGAAAAGTTTTTTTTTTGAAGCTTCTTGCAAATTTTTTGGGACCGAATTTGGTTATAAGTAAAAATAAATTTAAACTTAATTAAAAGTAATTTAAAAACTATTCATTAAAAGTTCATTCCTATTTGAGAAGCCAACAAGTGGAACAGGCGAAAAGCTCGGTTTCGTTCGGAAAAATTATCCCATAAGATTTTTTTGCAACACTTTCATGAGATACCACAAAATAAGGTTCAAGAGGTCGCCCAGGCAAAAAGTTGTTCATTTTTTTTTGGAGAATTATTTAGACTATACTGAAAAGGTTTCTTGTAAATTTTCTGCAAAAGTTGATCGTTTTCGAGAGTGCTTAGGCTGCGGCGTTTATAATAGAGAGCAACAAGATCTATGGCACACATACGCGCTTCATTAGGTTATTTTTTTTTAGATTTTTTAGATAATTGTGAACAAAAAAGATCTGTTATAAGTTTTCTCTAAAGTTGATCGTTTTCGAGGTATAAATAATTTAAAAATAAAAAATGTAAAATTAAGATTTTCAAAGCTCAAAAACACAAGTTAAAAATATTATTTTTGAAATCATCAAGTGCCTAAATTCAAGCTCAAGCCTTTCTTAATCAACTCCTGATTTTTGGCTTATTTGACTTTAAGACGTTGTTTTTAACTGTTAATGTAAAAAACGCAAAATGACGATTTTTAAAGCTCAAAATCACAAACAAGAAATATTACTTTTTTAAACATCAAAAGCCTTAATTCAAATTCCAAACTTCTTCTATCAGCTGCCAATGTAAATTGTGCGCTTATTTTATTTTAAAACATTGTTTTTAATTTTTAATGAACTGCGCATGGCAGGACGCATTTATACAATGAGAATTCAAACTATCAAAAATGTGTGCCATTTATCTTTTTTCTCCCTCTTATACACGCCGCAGCTCAAGCTCCTGTCCTATCAAAAGCGCTTCACTAACGATTACAAAAAAATATTTTAAAATTAAATACGTTTGGCCTAGAATATATAGAACTTATAATAGAACAAGGTTTGAATTTAAATTTAGGTCCTGGTGAATTCAAAAATAATATTTTTTAGTTGCGTTTTTGAGCCTTAAAAATCATTCTAAATTGTTTATAATATGCATATTCGTCATGAGCAGCGTCTTTTATGAAATAAATGAACGAAATAAAATATTTGTCAAAAACTAATTATACAAAAAGGTGTACATATGTTAAAGTATAATTATAATTTGAGTGTATAAGGACTGTATAATATAGGGCTGGTTTAAATAAATTAGGATAAGTAGTGAAGGGTTATACAGATTATAGCAAATTAAGTTTATACAAAGTCTTACCAATTCATCTGCTGCACACACACTTGCGGTATTTAGTCTTTTACTCGCGGTTGTGCTTCATACAGGAAAGCTGTCCGGGTACCGGTTTCTGAACACGTGTCTCGCGGTACTAATACTGAGATCACGAGATACAGCACATTTGCGTCTGTATGCGATTTAAAAAATTAATTGCGGTATTTTTCGCGTAACTATAAGCGGGAGAGAGAAAATTTGTGTTGTTAGCGGCAGTCAACAGTATAGAGAATACCTCTGTTGCTACCAATAGTCAACAGGGCAGAGGGAGCGTCTGTTTGCAGCGATAGGTAACAGGCAAAAGAAGATAGTACGTCTGCTGCTAGCGAGACTCAGCAGACGAGAGAGAGATCGACTTTCCTCTTGATAGGCTACAAGCAAGAGAGCTTGTCTTCTGTGTGAGCTGTGAACCACGAGATACGACGGCGACCCGGTCCTCTTCTGCCAAATACTTTACCCTGCATAACAAGTTGAAGAATTCGATATTTTTCTTCGTTCCGCATCACGTGGAGGAGGTACTCAAGCTTATGTTGTTTAATTAAATTAAGCACTTCTTTTTCTTTTGTCATGCGCTGTAGGACCTCAACGTTGGTGACATGGTCCACATAAGATATTTTTAGTATCCTTCTGTATATCCACATCTCGAAGGCTTCGATTCGTTTTTCAGTGGCTTGCGTCAGTGTCCAGGCTTCAACTCCATATAGTAACAATGTCAAAATATGAGTTTGATTAATTACGTTATGAACGTAATAATCCTGCAGTGGGATCTTATGCTATAGCTATATCACGTGGTTTCAAATATGCCCAACAATATCCAAACACACATATATCCATAAAAAACTAATCCACTTAACTCTATCTTCTTCTTCTTCTTCTTCTTAGTCGTTAACATAATGCAGGTATCGTGATATCATAAAGCTATTAGCTAAATTTCCCAATGTTCCTCCACGTTTTTCTATCTTCTGCCATTCTAGCACATTCTGACAATGGAGCGCCAATAGTAGCAACAATATGGTCCGTGTATCGTGTGGGAGATCTACCTCTATTTCTTTTGCCTTCTACTTTTCCCTGGATGGTAAGTTTTACAAGACCATTTCTTCGAAGCACATGTCCAAAAAAGCTTATTATTTGTTCTGATATGTGTGTTCTTAGTCTTTTCTTTATGTTTAGCTGGTCCCGTATGAAATCATTTGTTCTTCGGACCACCACATAACTCTATACACTCCCATAATGCTATGTCCATTAACCATCCTCTTGTCCAAGATATTCATGACATTATCAGCTTCTTATAAACTAAAATACAAGTCACAATACAGTCACTCTGATATGGGTACCATCCAATTTATTGATTAGTAATAACGAAAAAGCCAAATTAGTGGTAACGAAAGAGCCAATTGCCTTGCCAGAAAAACCGCGTCATCCATGGATACGAATATCAATATACAAATCTGCAACTCTCTAAAAGCTAGACTGAAGAAGCTTAATTTATATACCTGGCAGATTCACTGAAATAAACCTACTTTAGCGCAGCATGAAATTGAACATTCAGTGAACCTACTTACCTATCCCGGATAGGTAACTAGGTTCACTGAAGCTTTACTATAAGTAATATACCTTTATCTGTTAAAAATATGTCAATCATACGGAGATTGAGTATAGGACATACCCGTCTAACACATGGCTATCTGATTACATTATCTTCACAGCCAAAATATCAACACTTTAATACGACTCTCCGAATTAAACATTTAGTCTAGGCGCACACACATCGAATTTGGACGGTCGATAAAAGTTTGATCGAACTTTTACCGATGATGCTTTGCACGCACACTACACGACATTTATTCGATGACATTTGTTAATCCACAAGGGTTTGTTAGGTGGAGTACACAAAATCACAATGAACAACACAGAACTGCGTAGCAACACAGAGCTACGTACGTTGAGGAGTGTCCAAAAAACGCAACTGGTCCTCTGGTCGGTCGACAAAGATCGATGTGTGTGCGCGCTTTCATTTGGTACTATACGCCTTGGAACGACGGCAACGACCACGGGAGCCCTCCATACAGTGACATTCATCGATCGCCACACGATATCGATGCCGTGCGGTTTGGCGATCGATGTTTCTTCTCGCCACCAAAGGAATTTGGTTGATCAAACTTTTATCGACCGTTCAAATTCGATGTGTGTGCGCCTAGCCTTACTCACTGAATGTCCTCTCAATGCCAAAATACTTCAACAACTCGGTATCAGTAGTATCTTCAAAAAAGTCCTAAAAAGCACAGACCAAATCTACAAGGTGATTAAGTCCCTCGAGGAAAGTCAACTGCTAAAAAAATATAGATTTTGTTGCATGTTTTTATTTTTTTTTCTTTATCATAAATGTTAACTTAAGTATATTACTTTGTAATTTATATCATATAACCATGTGAATCGTAAATTATAACTCGTGCTAATGTCCATAGAAGTCACATGTCACAATTTAAATAAAAATAAACATCTAAAAAAAGTCGCATAAAATATCTACTTGAATCATTAAAATACAATCCTAATTCAAATGTTTCGTTTTTGGCACAATAATTTTTTTTGTTTGGTATCGTTTTATTTGTTAAAAAATTTTTTAGTCACAAATCAGCCTGTTTGTTATAAAAATAGCGGAGAAGTTCATCTATATCCGTCAGACTGATAAGGGTCAATATAACTCTCATATAAAATCTCTATTGTCTGTTAGGTTAAAACGCAACAAAAAAATCCGTGGGGCTGGGAGGACTTAGGAAACATTAATTATTCTTTCAAAATCAAGAAGCTGTCATTTTGAGTTCAAAATTTTTATAGATTTATTTTGTAACGAGTTGTCCGATTTTATGTTTATTTATAGTAGAAAATAATATGGAATCTGAAATACAACAAATATCAAACAAGATAAATCTGTAGCTTTTCATTGATATCATAAATTGATTCTCAAGCGGGCGTGGTACAAGCTAAACATGTGAAATATGAATATGTATTGTTAGAAAGTTATTGTTGGATTTTGATAAATGTAGCCAGGAATTATATCGATATAACGAAGCTCTTTCCTTTGTTGGTGCCATAACAGTTTGTCATATTCGATTAAAATTTACTACATTTTTACAACCGACCGATATAAAAACGTTACAGTAGCTAAAAATTTTACTACGGAAATTTACATTTAAATTCGGTTATTGAGAAACTGGAAAAGATACAATAAAGCTGTTCCTTTCCCGTACTTGTCTGGAAAGTCACAATGTTTATGTAAAGTTTATCGAGCGATTCTGAGAATGTAAAATCTGGATATATGCCATATTCTAGATTTATCAATAGCAACATAGTTTACATCATAATAATGTTAAACTCAAGAATTATTTACAAAACACTAAACAATCACAGTTTTTTCTTATCTATGCTCCTAGCATTTTATGTTTTTTGTAACTACTCTTCGGAATATCGGTCTAGTGTTAATTCTCCATAAAACTTATTTAGATACTTTAAGTCACGTTCTTTTCCTGTATGTCAACTACGTTTGACTTTAATTTTACTTTGAGAGTGCTCTGTTTTCTTGATTGGACTCAATCCATTAGCTAAACTGAAATAACTACAAGATATCTCTTATACCTATTGTATCTTAGAATATTATTAACGTATTCCATAATAATTATTCACACATTTTTATTTATTATTATATTACACATTTTAATATTTTATACAGGGTAAAACACCCAAACGTTGGCACTCGACCATCGATTGGCACACTAACTTTTAAACTATATTAATAAGGACAATAAGTCAATTATCTGAAGCAATTATACATATTTCAAATTTGGCAACATTTTCCTTGGTAGTAAACGACTGCTCGTGCTTGTTGAAATAAATGTGGCTTGTGTGTTTTATGAATGTTGTGGTGACTGTACCAAACAAGGTAAGTTTTTCGTAGGGATAGTGCAATGTTAAACTAATTTGTAAATCAGGTTAATTTTTGTAATATACAACAGAAATTTTTACACACATTACGGACCTTATTGGTTTGATTTTAGCATAATTTTTTCTTCATAAAAATGTCGATTCGCGCCAATTTAGAGGATGTAAACATTTGGAAAGCACAATTTAACATAATCTAATAATTATTGGCATAGGTGCCGATATATAGAATTGGAGTTGTTTTTGTTATTCCTAATATTAGCACTTCAACGGTAAACGTTAATCACCACCTCTTTTGAATTCAATATTGATAATAATTCTGCGTGAAAAAAATAATAAATCATTTTTACGATTATCATATTTACGATTCTAGATGCCAAAAGTAAAGAAACATACAAAATATACAAAATCATTCACCGAAGAATTGCTTCAGAAAGCATTAACTCATGTGAGGAATGGCGAACAGAAGAAGACCGTCGCTATGAAGTATGGTTTTCCACGGCAAACAATTCAATATCGTTTGGGTCCTAAATTTTCAAAACCAGAACTTGGAAGAAATACGTATCTTACAAGAGCTAAAGAAAACAAACGGTCGAATGCATTTTAGATAGCCAGAAAAAAGGCTTCCCAGGAAGAAAAGTGGATATTCAGGCCTCCGTAAAAAGCTTTTTAGATGTAGATAATAGAACCACTGCATTTAAAAACAACATTCCAGGTGAAAACTGGTATAACCTATTTTTAAAGAGGCATCCAATACTCACGAAACGGACACCTGAAGGAGTAACTGCGGCTTCAGCAAATGTGTCTGAGTAAAATATACGAGGTTGGTTTTCCGAAATAGAAAAAAAATTAGAGAAAAAAACCTCTTTTCTGTTTTGAATGTCCCAAGCTGAATATAAAACAGCGATGAAACGTATTTCCAGTTTTGTCCCAAAATGGGTAAAGTTGTTGTACCAAAATGTTCCCGCAAAGTGAAAAAAATCTGACATGTTTAACGAATTATTAATTTACTCAAACAAGCGTCTGTCAAAAGCAGTTGTTACTAGTGTTCCAGATATATGGGGAATCGGATTAAGCAATAACGGCTGGATGAAAACAGAATTTTTTATAGATTATATACAAAATGTATTTCATCCATATTTCAAAAAGAAAAATGTTGAATTTTCTGTCATTCTCTTTGTGGACGGCCATGCACCTCATCTTAGCTATCAACTTAGTACTCTTTGTACAAAACTTGATATCGTTCTCATAGCTCTTTGCCCTAACTCTACCAGGATATTACAACCTGCAGATGTCGAGAACTTTAGACCACTTAAGGCAATGTGGAAAAAATCGCTGTTAGATTGGCGTCTTAAAAATTAATTTTGTAAATTTTTCAAAGAACATTTTTTTGTACAAATCCATAAAGAAGCTTTTTATTTTTTAAAGCCTAAAGTTGCCTCTGACGGATTTAAAGCTTGTGGATTCTACCCATGGAATCCAAATTCAATCGGCTATGACAAATGTTACGGCAAAAATTACCGGTTTCAATGTTGCAAACACTGAGAAGCATAAGACTGATAATAATAGGGTTTTAACTTATCAAAAGTTTATTGAAATAGTTGGAATAAATAAGTCATTAGAACTTGATGATTTTGGCGCCTTATTTAGTGGATGTGATGCAAGGTGTGAAAGTTTTCTATCATACAAAAATTAAAAACCTATTTTAAATTTGAAACGGAATCTGACACAGATAACCATACAATAGAGATACAAATAGAAGATTACAACGTAGCAACGTAATAAATGATAGCGTAGTACATTACAACGATGAAATATTTTTAAACGAAGATAATATAGAAGGTATACCTATTGTTTTTTGCGATAATCAACCCGCTGATGAGGGTGTAGTACTAGTACAAAAAAATTGTTGTACTGCAAAATACAATTCTCACAGAGGTTTTTCCTTATTCAGGCATATGTAAGCCTAAATTAAGCCAATTACCTGATACATCGCTAAATATTCAGCAAAAAATGAAATTTCAAGAAGAAGAATCCATAGAAGTTGATGATAGCGTAACTTCTATTGGAACAAATTGCCAACAGTATGTAAAACAAAATAATTCGATGAGGACACAAGAAGAAGGGACCTATAAAGAGAATAATAAACACGTAAACAACAATCAAAAATCTTCATGAATTAATAAATTTTTGATCTATCCGAAAATCCCAGAAAGAACGGGTAAACGACAAATTGAGAAACCTTCACTCGTGCTTACGTCAACGGTTTATAAAAGGCAATTGGAACAAAAGGAAAGAATTAAAGAAGAAAAGGAGGAAAAGAAAGCAGAGAATAAACAAAGAAGATTAGAGAAGCAACAGATAAAAAAGGATAAAGAGACATTTCAAAAGAAGAAATCCCTAAAAACCTTAAAAAACAAGGCAAATAGTAAATATGTTCACAACCATTCTTTAAATAAGTGTGTCACACCTTCTAGAAGATGTGGTACCAGCAACAATAACCATGACTTACAAAATTCGACAGACCTAAATTTTCGCAGATCGCAAGTATCAGACGCTGTTATTCCAAATTTATAAACTAAAGTCCCCCATATAAAAAATCTTTTTCAAAAAAGTCCAGAACGGCCGTCACCACAATCTTTACCAGAAAACAATAAGATTGTTCCGCGAGGACTATGTTTTATTTGTACGCACAATATTTACAGGACAAACATATGAATAAAATGTCAGAACTGCACTACAACTTGTAGAACTTATCATGTCAGCTGCTTAACTAAATATAAATTATACAAAGAAAAATTTATTTGTAGCACTTACTTTGCTAAGAAAAATCCTAAGAAATACCTGAATGTAAACACAATATAAGATTTCTTTTACTTTAGTTGTTTACTTAAAATGATTTTTTAGTTGGTTTTTACCAGAATTTAAATTGTGTTTTAAAGAATACAGCATGATTGATTTTTAGTTTGGTAATTTAAAAAGTTTCTAAATTTTGTAACTAACTGAATTAAAATATGTTTTTTTATTTTGATGTTTTGTTTTAATTGTGTAGGGGATCGTTTACCTAGGTAGGTACCTAGGTATCTATGTATCTTTCACAAAATAATTGGTGCCAATAATTATAAAATATAAATGGTGCCAATGAATAGCACACGAGTGCCAATAATTAGAAAACTTTGATTTTCAATAAAATTAAATAAAATTTAACTATAGCAATCAAAATATGATTACAAAATATTCATATAAGTGGCTCGAAAGTGATAAATATTCATAAAAAATACATATCGATCATACGGAAAGCACTTGATTATTTTAGAGGTAATTTTATTAAGACGGTCTACGAGTGCCAATGATTGGGTAATTTACCCTACAGTGTGTCACAAAAGATTGGTCACAAATTAAACCACGATTTTTAGGGATGAAAATAAGTCATAATAAATCTAAAGAGGGGTCTCCAACCGTTTCCCCCAATTTTTTTGTAGTATACTTATTTTTCTTTATGTATTTGTTTGTATATTTATTAACCTAGAATATACTCCCACTTTGTTAAATGCAATATTACATTTTTATAAAAATATTAAGTTTATTATTAACTTTGAATTAGGTATATAAAAGATATTGTTTTATTTCAAAACGTGTTCAAAATGATTTCTTCCTTCCTGTATACACGCTCTTAAATAGTTTTAGCAATGACTACCGAATAATGAATATTTAAAAAAATCAAATATTTTTATCGAACTGCAGCTTCTAAAATTTGGATCCTTAAAATTTTTCTGCTTCAGTTATTTCCGTGGAATAAACAAAATCTTTTATAAATCTTCGAAAATAAAAATCCGTTGGACTAAGGTATTAACCGCACGGTACCCCTCAATAATTGGTGCATCCTCTTCCCTATCCAACGTGCTGAATATTTTTGAAATGAAAACGCTTTATTTTTGTCGCTTTAATGGTGTTGAGCACCATCCAGTATAACTACATATTTTGTATGATCGCTAACGGTATATCTTTTAAGTATAGGGACAGATATTTTTGTAAAAATGATAATTTTCTTTGTATACATTTTTGGGAAGGAATATTGGCCCTACTAAATAATTACTGATAATTTCAGCCCAAACGTTTACTTTAAAATTACTCTGATGGTGATGCTAAATTCCTTACAATTAGGACTTACGTCTAACCAAAGATGGGTATTGTAGTTTTTAGTGACGTCATTTCTTGTAAGGGTTGCTTCATCAGTGAACAAAATATTCTTTATAAAGTTTACGTCCCGTCTATTTTCTTCTAAAAGCCAATCAGAAAATACTATACGTTTGAAACGGTCTTGTGGAAATACTTCTTAAACTGCTGTTACATGGAAGGGGTCAAGTAACTGTAATATCCCCTTGGTTAAAGACTGGAATACGGCCGGGAAGACCGCTGTAATATCCTAGTCCTATATAGTTAAGGGAGACTTAACTCTGCGAGCGGTGGCAAGGCTTACTGGTCCAACTAGTCCGAACGGTCGTGATTCCGCCCTCGCGGATTTACAAGAGGGTAGGAAAAATTTGGTTAAGAGGAGGAAGGACGTTCAGGTGCAGGCCCTGTAAAAAGGTAGAGGTTATTGGCTTACGTTAGAAGTCGGAGAGATGTACAAAGCGAAAAACTGTGTTCTCTTCTAGTCTCGACCTGAAACCGGCCGGGAAAGAACAAAAGCCAATTTTCAAACTTACAATATATTAATAAATCGTAAATCTACACTAATACAACAAAATACTTGAGATGGCTAATTATTGTTTTATCATATTTTGCGAAGGGAGACGAGAAGAGACTTACCAAGGAGTATAAAGGGCGGACAATCTACTTAGCGTATTTAGGCCCTAGCTAAAGAATATGCCTTGTAGTCCGAACTGGAACTCAGGAACAGTCTGAATGAACTCTGGGAGCACTGTACGTTATCGCGATTCTAAGAGATACGAAAATTCGGTACTATACTCTCTACCTTGCTGTCGGACACGATACCACGCTAATTGAGCTGAACACACCGGGACGGCGGACCGTCTAGCACTCACTGCCAGGCCCGGTCGCCCGAACACTACTCACTGACTCGGTCGCCCGAACTCTACTCACTGCCGATTGCCCGGTCACTACTGCCTGGCCCGGTCGTCGGGCACTCACTGCCCCGTTGACCGATTTTCTTCGTTTTTATGTACCGCGAATGCGTACCCTCAATTACTCGTCATAGTACCGAAGCGTCGCGCCTTACCCCTAGAGTTTTCGCTGATTATGCCATCTGCTCCACGTGTTAAATAGGATCATGCGATGGCGTGCTTGCTAGCTCAGCTTAATTCTTATCGCTGGCGTGTCGCTTCGTTGTATTATTTCCAACGAAGGTCTTCACATTTCGTAATTTTTAAACATTCGGAGCTGACCTGATATCGAAACTTGTGTCATACACGTTAACTAGGTCGGATTTTCATTCTTTGTTTAATTTGAAATGTATACGTTAAACTATGTCGAATTTTATTATTCTTTATTTAATTTGGAGTATATAATGATTATTTAATTAAGTATAATTATTCTTTTCTAGGCTAACTACCCCTTATTTTGTTTCTTTTATTTTCTTTCTATGTTGACTTGTTACATCCCGGGCTAACTGAGTAACGGTTGTGTTTGGGGGGTGGGGTTGTTTCCCCTGGGTATGTGGCTGATACATTACATAACTGCTCCTTCACCGTTCTTTACACTTTCATACGATATACCCCAGCTTCAGTAGATATCTTCCTTATTCTTGTTTATATATGCTAATCAAACAGTCTAGAATATTAGTATCATTTGCACGGTTTATTTCGCGACCACTGTTACCAACCATTTGTTTTTGTAAAGCTTAGTTTCTCCTGAACAGCTATTAAATGCTAGGAATATACGCCTGCCCTGTAAATTTCTGGAAGTGTATGAACTCATTACTTTATAGCCCACCCTAAAATTATTAGACCCACCGAGATATAACAGACTGATCACCGGCATCCTTTGTAGATCGGTAAACTCATCACTGTAAATAGGTAAACTCATTACCAGAATTTTTGCCCCAAGGCCTGTTGCCTATTACTTGGTAATCTATTAAGTTTAAAAATTATTTTAAGCGAACTACTTTAATTTTTAACTGATATATTTATATCAAGTGTCTCTCGATGAGTAGCCTAGTAGACGTACCTACCAATCTATACGGATTTGAAATCTGAAAATACAGCTACATAGGTTTTTAATAGTGTGCATGTGCTATTTTAGGTTAAATCTGAAATGGTCCCCAACTTCTTTATTTTATTTGCATTTGATATTTGATTATTCTTTCAAATTATCAAACCTTAGCTGTTTGAAACCATTTACCTACCACGGGATTCAAGTAGACTAGTGATCAGTTTGCAAATCTCTCCGGGTCTATTTTAAAATCTCTGCTTTTACGGTGATGAGTTTGTACTATCTACCAGAGTATTTATGCTAATTGGTGATGAGTTTACGTGTATCCCAATTTCTATTAGTGTACTTACCTGCATAACGCCTTGCCGTCGCGGCACTATTCCCTTGACATTCACCTAGTTAAAAAATAAAGATAAAGGTAGCTACACTTAATTATTTCCGTAGTAGTTATTCTTACCTAAGACTAAGTGCATATCTGCTTGTCAGAAAAACTGTAATTGTTCATTTTTTATTCAAATCAATTCAAACAAAACTTTCGTTCACAATGACTGTCAAACCATTGACAAAATAGAGTACACCACAACAATAAACCTAAATAATTGTAAAAGTTATATTGATTTTAACACATTAAATTAATATCTTTTCTGTTCCTAATTTAAAGTTAATAGGTACCTAATAAACTTAATATTTGTAAAAATGTACTATTGCATTTAAAAATGGTTGTACCTTCTAAATTAATGATTTAAAAAAATATTAACACACAAAAAAGTTGTAAAGTAGGTACTTTATTAAATTGACGTTCAACGTCGCGTCGTTTGAGAATAATTATAGATTATACACAGCGAAAAAGTCTTGGCAAGTCAAGAAATAAACAATAGACCGACAGTTAATGCCTTATTATCAACAACACCACAAACCTTTGGATCTTTACCTTATATTCCAATCTTAATACCAAAATTTCTCAAATTATTTAAAGGATTATAAAACATAAAAATTGCCACTAGAAATATTAAAACCATAGCACATTTATACTCTAAAACTAAAAATCTTGTAACAACCATGGAAAGTTCCAAAATAGTGTGTCAAATACCTTGCTTAGACTGTGATAACGTTTATATAGGAGAAATTTCTCGTTCATTACACAGCAAAATCATTACTCACAAAAATAATATAAAAACAAACAAATCACAAGCTTGTGCAATATCTAACCACTCCATCCATCTAAATCACGTATTTAATTTTTCACTAGCTTCAATTCTAGAGAGGGAGAAAAATTAACAGAACAGGTTATTTTTCCATGAAAACTGAAACATGATAATATTATAATTTTAAGGAAAATTTTTAAAAAACTTTTAATACGTGTGTGATTGTGCTTTTTAAAATTAAACTTATTTGTAATTTCATGACTAGTAAGTAAAAAAACGAATAATTGTAACTACATAAGTTTTATATTTATTTATTGTCAGTAGATGTCTTCAAAGAGAATTGAAAATAAATTCTAAAGCTTGACAGTAAGTCAAAGAGTTTCCTTTGTCTTTTGAGCCAAATAGACTGCATCCTCAAGAATCACCACTTGATATTTAAACCAACAGTCAATAATACTACTATCTTTAAATATATACCTATATATATATATATATATATATATATATATATATATATATATATAAAGATAGTGGTATATATGTATATGTGGTTATATATATATATATATATATATATATATATATATATATATATATATAATAATATAGAAACTTTTTTAATTCTTGGCTTTGTCGGTCTGTTATAAATAAAAACATTTCATTACTGCTTTCACGTTTCGGCTATTTGCCATTTTAAATAAGTGCTTTATTTTATAATGACCACATTACACAATTATATATTATGGTTCGGCCCTGACAAAAGTTGTAAACAAGACGTTTGTCTCGGCTCTTGATATTTTTGTGTTAAACTATGAATATTAAACGTTATAAATTACAGTTAAAGTTTACCAACATTATTTAAAACTTTAAGTTTAAATATTTTTTATTAGTTAAACTTAAAAACCCATTCTAAACTAAATTTATTAGTTTTTTGGATGGTTTATCGATCGCAAATAATTATAATTTTATCAATAATAAACAACAACCAGTGTTGTTTTTTGCTGAGGCAAAGAGGCACTATATTTTTGCTACTGTCTACGTCTACGTTTGCTACGTCTCTTCAAAAGCAAATCTTATTCCTTGACAGCATCACAGCAGAAATTTCCTACTAAAAATCAAGCAATTATTTTTAGTGCTATAAAGAACGCCCGTCTTTAGGATTATTTAATCCCTCTAGGCACTTTAATTAATCCAAAAATATTTTATTCTCTTCTCTGTTATCTAATAATAGAATTTGTATGTATCTAATTAGTAAATTCAGCGTAGATGAATTTATGGAGAAATATGGTTTTATTAAATTGCAAGGAGAAATCTTACGAGCTAGAAGACTTATAACGCCTGCTGAAAGGCTCGTGTTTTCTAACGTCAGTCCAACAATTTTCCATGAAGTACTTATCTGAGAATTAAAAGAAATGGGCTTAAACCGCGTTTCCCCTATAACGTTTTTAAAAAGACAGATATTTGTCAGTCCACATAATATCACTATCCCAAATTCTATTGAAATAAATTATGAAAACACCTCTTACAGAATTTTCATATTTCAAGACAATCTGACTTGTTATACGTGTAAGCAATTAGACCATATTTCAAACAATTGTCCAAACATCAACAGTATAACATCAACCACTCAGGCCCAAAATTCAACTATACCGAATCCTACTTCTACGCCAAATTCGCAGTCTCTTATCGATATTAATAGACAATTACATCAAGCTGGGGTAGGTGATCCAAATATTACACCTACTTCGAAACCATCTTCATTTTCTTCTATTCTAGAAATTTTACAACCGCCTAGTAAAATGAAAATAACTACAATTGCTGACGAGAACATTTCCAATATAACTTCAACTGTAAAACCTTCGGAAGAAAAGGACCCACAAGCTTCACTCGAAACCACGAAAGATTCACCATGTTCATCCGTGAAAAGAAGCATTGATGTAACATTATCTCCCCCCATCGAAAATCTAAATACAAATACCCAATTATTTACTACCCCACCCATGTCTCACAAAAACAAAACCCAGAAACCAAAAAAAACTAAACGCACAGCACCAATCTCTAATTCTCTTAAATTATTCCTGAATGAAAACTCCACTTTTATTAAACTATGGTTAGCTCATGATGCTAATTGAAAATATTCAAGGCAGTCAATCACCTATAGAAATTGTCAAGGAATATACATCCGATTTTCTTGGTCCAATAAATCTGTTAAACATATCTTATCCATACATATCTGACAAAACTACGAAACTTCGTTTCACCCGTCTTAAAAATAAATTGCAACCCTACCTAGGTAACGATATTACAGACAGTGAATTATCCTTCCTCGATGCACATTTTCAACTCTATACTACAGTGAAATATTGATGGACCATTCCATCGCCTGTAACGAAATATTTTGCCTACCACATAGGGTATAATTATAAGGGGTTAAAAATTGGGACAGAATGTACTGGGGTAGAGATAGGGCAAGCAAAATAAACGATACTGTGCCAACAGCACTCAGGGCTTATTTGGAGAGCTGGGTCGTGGATAAGTGAATGGCAAGCGGGTTGGATTGGGGCAACTACAAAAAAATGAAACAAATGGATACTTACATGAATTTCCTAGACAAATGAGTTACAAAAACAACAAGAAAGACCTCTAGCTATTTAAAATAAGGACGCCGCTTCGAATGATCCTAGGCTTGCTGGATAAAGGAAAAAGGCTCTTTTTTCCTAAAATAAGCATCACAAAAAAAGGTTATGAGACTTTTCTAAAATAAAAAGACAAAAAGACAGAAAATAAATTAAACATTTATTACTGTCTCAACACAAACAGTTACAAAATACAGATGGCACAAAAAATACTGTATTAATAGTTACAAAAATTTATACCAAAAATAAAAAAGAAAACTTACATTATCCTTTTACAAACTCGGAAGATGCTACAAAACTTACAAATGTTACTGGACTATAAACTGTTGCAAATAAAAATTATTACAAGTAAAGAATTATCTTTTTAAATGAAAACATTCATAAAGTTAACGTTTTCTAAAAACAAAACAAAATACCTAGTGTCAAAATTAATAAAACTAGTCGCTAGCTGTCATATGTCAACATGTAATTTTATGACAGAGAACAAAGAAAAATGACAGCATAACCACACCCTAATATTTACAATATTAATTATTAAAACCTTTTTTTTAGTATTTAAATTATGAAAGCAATTAATATTTTAATGTTTTTTTTGAAAGTTTAAAACAAAAAATTACCTTGGTTTTACAAAAAACAATGCACTAACACTTCTGGGATTAAAAAATTCGTTAAACTGTAATTATACTGGAATTATACTAGAATGTCTGCTATACACGAATAAAAAGACTGCTTCAACTGGTCTGGAAAGACGACCAGAGACAAATAAAAGTGAGGTTGGAACGAAATCAGCGGCATATTGGACACACCATATAAGCGGCTTTTTACAACACTGGAACCATTTTCAAAACTCTGGTACACGGCACAAATCTCTTAGCTACTTAACAAAATAGTGATTACTCTTTACTAAACTGACATATTAACAGAGAGTAAAATTTCACTATTTTCAACACATTTTGCCGGCCTATGATGACTACATAGTAACGACCGTTCCGTTTGACTTAATCTTCCAACCTAAAACTTGAATTAACTTCGACTCTCCTAATCGTACCGCTTCTCTCTTCGCGTCCCACACTCACCCGTTCATACAACCGAACCAACCCAAAATTCTGGTTAAAAACGGCATCTAATTTTGAATCATGCTTGCTTTCAGAATTGCAGAACTAAAACGTAATATTTGAATTATTTTACTGCCAGCTCTTGTGAATGCGTCTCAAACAAGTTTTTGTAAACACAAAATTCGGGAAATATTTTAATACTTGGCCCAGAGGCGTCTTAGAAAATTTTATACTAAGAAATTTATTATGCTACACGCCTCCCTATGTTACAATTCATTCAATCAAAATAGTCCCCAATATGTCTACAAGAAACTAACCTTACTCTTTCCAATATATACTCACCAAAGCAATTCAGTGGTCAGTGGTCAGAAGTAAGAATGTGTTGTGCTAAGGCACAAGAATGTTTATGGCATCTAATATCACTCTTGTGAGAAGTTAGTCGATCTTTAAGGGATCTACGAGTCTGGCTAATGTAACATACTTTGCAATCCATGCACGGGATGTTGTAAACCACATTAATCTTTTCTAACGGGTTTAGAGGAGTTTTGGTTTTAGAAAAAAGTTTACCAACTGATCTAACATTTTTAACTTCAATTTTCACTGGTGCCAATGTTAAAAGTTTTGCGACCAGATTATGAACAGGTCAAAATTCTTTGTACAGAAAGCAACCATTTCAAGAGAAGTTTTCTAGAAATGTGCCACATTTTCCTTAATCCTTCCTCCATGAACAAACGTACTGACATCAAGAACCTCAGTTTATTATACCATTTTCTTCTTTCCAACATCAAATGAGGAATTTCTCGAAGTTCTTTTGCTTCCTGACGGTATCACCTCCGTTCCCTTTGATCATCATCACATATCAGTTACCTATCAACCTTCTTTTTATCCCCCATTAGTATTTCCTTATATCCAACCTTTTACATTTATACTGACTCATTCCTAATTTACAAAAGGCTTTATCTATTTCATAATCCATATTCGCATTCCTCATTCCATGACTTAATCGCCATAATTAATTTCAGATTTCAACCTTCCTTCACTACAAATTGGTTTTGTAGACATTCCAATCAAATAATTTTATTCTCTTCAACGTCCTCTGCGTTGCTGGTTTGCGCTCTTGTTGTATTGCGCATACTCATCTCATACTTCCAATAAGTTGCTCCGACGCACAACTATGAAAGGACACACATTTACTTCAACGAAAATACCGGTAACTTGATTTGGTTTTCCGGCTGGAATTTTTGAATTTGAGGTGCGCCCTAAAGTGAAGTATAAGATGTTTCTAAAACGTTAACTTTATTAGAATAACAGCTCTGTGCCAGTGTGTTTTTTTAAAATCTTTTGTTTTTATTTCTACACTTTACTGTTAATATGTTTTTTATGTACAATGTGACGGGTTTTTCTAGTGCTTCGCAGTAGTTTTTATCCATTTTTTTCACCTTTAAAGTAATCTTTTTCTTATGGTTATACATGAATTCGACTACATATGAACATTTAAGCTTATATTACAACTTTAATATTGTGACCACGGATACTAAGAGAATGGTGTGTTTGTTTTACAGCTTAACTTTCTTCACTCACCATTCGTAAGTTATTTTCCATGTTTTTTTATATTCTTACCTACCATCTTTGTATTCTTTTAGATTGAACTGATTAAGCTTGTAAATTAAATAAGCGAAACGTCTTCAAATATAGGAATGGAACTGTGATTTCCTTTTATTATTTCTTCTTTGACCGATATCCTCGTGACCAAAAGATTTATTTTTTTGAACTTCCTTATTGAATATTGTTTGACGGTCGTACTCCTTTATATATATATATATATATATATATATATATATATATATATATATATATATATTATTATGTTTGCATCCTTTAAAAGTTTAAAATTCCATCTTAAATTGAACTTGTATATTGTTATATTAATACTTTAATAAAAAAACTAATATATTACATATTCAGCTTTTCTTATAAGTTCTCAAGTAATGTAAACGTTCGAAAAAACGACTGGGAACATCTACTTACAAAATCACCCTCTACTTTACTCTTGTACAACTGGACATTTGCAAAGACGAATGATGGTATTTCGTGAGCGGAATATCATTTTGTCTACACTGGAAATAAAATCTCCTGAACGTGCTCCGCAATCCAATCATAGATATTTGCAAATAATTATTTCGGTTGAGTTACAATTACACACTCCAACCGGGCGGTGAAGTAGCAACGGGAAACGGAAGTGAGAAATACTGTTTTCTACACGAATACAAAATGATTACACAAATCTTATCAGTTTATTTTATCGAATCTTTCTATTGGCTGATCACGATCAGCTGGATTACGAAAAGATAAATTTAAAGGTTTAGAACTATATAAAAGTCAACTTCTTTTTCCTTGTCTGATTTCTACATGATATCAATTACTCATGTCCATTAGTTAACCTTTAGTCATATTTTATTTTGGCAATCAACAGTCAAACCCTCTCTTTATATATATTAATTGTCTACTTTGTGGTTTGGGTACTATCGGCGAAGATAATTGTTTATTTTTATTCTTTTATTTTCAATAAACATTGGGTTGGTTTACTTTCCATTGTCTCACTAAATAATATATACAGTGTGTCAATTTTAAAACTTACGATGGGCTATATCTCACGAACAAAAGCTTATATCGAAAAATGCTTGACACCGTTTCTAGGGTAGTAAGGGGGAACTAAAATGATATGAAAGAGAACTCACCCCCATCAACCCCATAGGCCCCACCCACCACAACTAAAAAAGTTTATCGAGTGACGTCACTTGACACTGACGAGTAGGCAGATTGAGACCTCCGTGCCGTTTGACGGTTCTTGTATTTATACAGAACACGATACTGGTACGTCACGAGTGAGGGGAGTAGGCAGATTGGGACCTCGAACTCGAACGGAACCGTATCACTTATGAAAATGGCTCCAACATGGGTGCCGAAAAGTTGAGCGTGAAAGTCTTAGCGCGGTTCTTCCAGAGAACTTAGTAATTTCCAAATCCGTAAACTAATTTTCGAAACCAAATTCAGACTTTTGTTTTAATCTGTGCCTTCTAAGAATTGCAAGGCAAAACAGACGTTAATAAAGATGTTATTAGAGATATGGCGAATCTAAAAATTGCATTCCACAACATATCTCCTCAATTAAGCAAAATTTTTAGCGAATTGGTTTCTAGTACTCATACAGAGTATATCGGAATAAAAAGGAAAAGACAGTTAAGATTTGATTTCACGTACAGGGCGCCTGTGCATCCGCTTATACGTATTTCGGCCTCATAGGCCTCTTCAGAACTTGCAATTCTTAGAAGGCACAGATTGAAGCAAAGTTCTGAATTTGGTTTCGAAAATTAGTTTACGGATTTTAACATCAGATGTCGCTATTTGCGTCTATACGAAGCCATGTTAGAGTTGCTTCCTAAGACAGAAAAGATTTATTTTCACGTTCAGAGCGACTGTGAAAGCCGGTCTGAATAGGTCTATTAGGCCGAAATACGTGTAAGCGGATGCACAGGCGCCCTGTACGTGAAATCAAATCTTAACTGTCTTTTCCTTTTTAGTAATTTTCATTTATCTGACCGTGAAAATCTATCCGAACATATATATATATATATATATATATATATATATATATATATATATAATATTTTTTTGAATGGTATAAAGATATCCTATACTTAAGTCTCATAGTTTTTGTGTAATTTACAATTATTTAAACTCTTCATCGGTATACATATTAATTTTAAAACAAAAGATATAGTTAGTTTATGTCATTTGACATTGTCATTGTCTGACATTACTGTCTGGTAATTGTCAAAATATAAACATGCTTGTGTAATATTTAACTTTCATTGTTGCTAAAAATGAAGAATTACGCTATCCATGAAAGAGTCGACATGGTACTTCGCATTGGAGAATGTTTGGAAAATTGTCTCTTAGCTTCTAAAGTTTATGCTCAAAAGTATCCTGATAAAAGACACCGACAAGAGGAAGTTTTTGAGAGATTGCTTAATAGATTCCGTGCTACAGGTAATGTTGCAGACGACAAGGTAAATAAAAATAAATCAGTTATTGGTGACAACGTTCACGAACTTAATGTCCTGCTTTCTCTTACGGAAACTCCAAATATTAATACAAGAAAAATTTCAGGTAAACTAGAAATTAGTCAAACTAGTGTATGTAGAATACGTAAGACCACTTTCATCCGTATCACATTCAACTTCACCAGCATTCGACAGAACAAGATTATGGTAACCGTTTAAATTTTTGTTTATGGACTTTAAATAAAGTTGGAGAAGATCCTGATCTTTTTAAAAATGTATTATGTACAGACGAATCGACTTTTCATAATAATGGTCTAGTAAATAGACATAATTTTCATTATTATGACACAGAAAATAAACATTTATTTCGTACTGTTGATAGCCAACACCAATGGAGTGTTAAATTTCTCCCTGTAAAACACCCTGTAAATAAATGTTTAATAATTAATCATGAAATACATTCGACCAATATCCATCTATTTAGATATATGAGTAATTTTATTAGAATTGCTTAAATAAATTAAGAATAAGTCCTCGTTTAAAGTTTTACATTTTAAGAAAATTCGACATAACTCAGAACACTCTGTACATAGGCTTAGGGAAGTCTTATGAAACTATACCTTATTTTTTGCGGACAATTAAAAAATCCAATAAAATACAGGGTATTCTATAAGAAAAAATATAACTACGCGTGTAACGCCGCGCTTTATTGTGATACCCTGTATATTTCAAAATAATTTTAAAATGTAGACTTTATCAACCTACATACTATACATTTAAAATTTTTTAAAAATCTTTTACCGTTTCGCTGTAATCTTCCGTCTCGTTAGTGGTGACTTACCCTGTATATATATATATATATATATATATATATATATATATATATATATATATATATATATATATATACAACCAAACTTATATGGAATTACCCAGTATTTCTTACTAATAATAAGAAATGTATGACAACTTTTTTTGCAGATAAGAGATAAAGGTTTTTGTTGGAAATACGATTCATAATTGATAAAATTTGATCCAGTACACATTGAAAAATTTTATTATTTGTGTCAAGTTGTAAAACCGAGACGTCAGAGTAAAGTTAAGTTTGTGTTCAAAAAAGGTAATATGCCCTACGTAGGTTTGTCAGATGTTTAGAGGGGAAGAATTGTTGCTCTTGTTGAGCAGGGAATGTCAGAAAGGCAAATTTCAGCTACGCTACACGTCTCACAGAACGTTGTTTCAAAAACATATGCAAGATTTTTCGAATTGGGTACACTCACGAACAGGCCTAGAGAAAGTCGTCGTAGAGTAACTAGTGATCGACAAGACCGGTTTTTAGGTCAAATAGCTAGAATAAATCCAACCTCTTCTCATCCGGAGCTCCAAAGGCAACTTTTGCAGACTACAGGTATTGACATTTTAGTTGAAACAGTACAAAAGAGACTTCGTTCCCAAAAGTTTTTTAGCAGGAGGCAGTTGAGGGTTCCCGAGTTATCCAGACAGAACAAAATTGATCGGCTGAGTTGGTGTCTGGAACACTAGAACTAGACAAATGAAGATTGGCAAAATGTCCTTTTTTCAGATGAAACCAGAATTGGTCTGAGATCAGATGACCGTCGAATTCGGGTTTTAAGAGGTCGAGGCAAACAAGTTAGACTGCAAACTGCCAGATCCATTCCAAAATATAAAGGAGGAACTGTAATGTTTTGGGGAGGTATTATGATGGGAGAAAAATCACCTTTGTGTCCCTTACGGCAAAGTTTAACGGGTCGCCATTATGTCGATTTGGTACTAGAACCCATAGTTAGGCTGTGGCGAGGTGCAGTGGGAAATATTTTCATTTTCATGCACGATAATGCCCCTCCACATACTAACAGAGTTGCCACAGACTTTCTGGAAACTGAAGATGTTACTGTTCTGAGCTGGCCTGCCTGCTCACCTGATATTAATCCCATTGAGCATGTGTGGAACCTCATTAAAAAAAGGATTAGAGCTCGAAAGTATAATCCAGGTAATTCGGATCAGCTCATTCAAGGCGCTCTAGAAGAATGGGCAAACTTACCTCAAGAACAAGTTGACGATTTGATTAGGAGCATTCCCCGTCGGATTGAAGCTTGTATTAGAGCTAGAGGTGGCAACACTTACTATTAAAATGAACAAAAAAAATGTATCTTTCTTTAGTCAACCATTGCAATGTTTTCATTTGTTGGTGTTTTTTTTTGCGTTTTTGTTAATTTCAAGCATTTGTAACATTTTTGATTGTTTTTTTTTTGATAGTAATTAAACTGGTAGTTCATTTTCATTATAAAAAAATTAGTAATACTTTACAAAATCGAAAATACTGGGTGATTCCATATAAGTTTGGTTGTGTATAGATGTTAATATGATATTGTAATTTTGAAATATATGATAAAACAATAATTAAATTAATTATGATCCAATTAGCTAATTAAAACAGAAAAAAGTTATTTACTAAATTTTATTACGATTATGTGAATAAATTTTATTAACGACGCCAATTTCATAATTCATATGTTTTCTTATCTCAGGGTTACTGAGTTCAAAAGTTCAGTTTAAGTTGAAAAAATACCTTTATCTTCAATAGTGTTCAATAAGAAGAGGAGTAAAAGGAATAAATAAAAAAAACTCAAATTTGTGCAATACAATAAAAATATAATAGTAATAAACCTTTTAAAACTGTTTATACAACTAATGAAATCTCTTAGAAATAAATGTTTCCCAAATCATATAGCTTTCACATATAAAATTACAATAGGAAAATTAGTCCAATCTATTATCTCGTCTCAATAAAGTTTTCTTTGCATTTTATGAAAAGAATTCACTTTAATTAACCCTCTATAGAAAAACTCCTTCCCTGATTGCTTATAAAAACACTCCTGTCGATTAAAAAAACGTCCTGACTCACGTGTCTATCTTCTTTTGGGATTGCCTCTATCTGCTTTACTACGAATCTCTCCGGGAATAATAATTTGTTTGTCCTTACAAATACTACAACAGCAGATGATGTTTTCTCCTTCAAAAATCATTCTCGCCTCTCAATCCCTTCCATAATTTTCTGTTGACCAATCAACATCCGCAACATCATCAACATCAAAAACCAAAACAATGGTAATTTCAAAAAAACACACACCAGTTATAAACATACTAGTCAACAACAATCTAGTTGAACAAGTGAAAAAGTTTAAGTATCTAGGCTGTTGGATACATGAAACCTTAGACCAAGAACAAGAGGTTAAATGTAGAATAGAACAGGCAAGAAACACCTTCTTAAAGATGCGACAGTTACTCACTACCCGTAATCTTGATTTGTCCCTACGATACCGCATAATAAAGTGTTATGTATATAGTGTACTATTACACGGCGTGGAAGCTTGGACGTTAACAGTCAGCTCGTTACGACGTTTAGAGAGCTTTGAGATGTGGATGTTTCGTCGTATGCTGAAAATTCCATGGATCGACCGCGTTAGAAATGAAGAAGTTTTAAGGCGTATGAATAGAGAACGTGAATTCACAGAAATTGTCAAGAAGCGTAAAACGTCTTATCTTGGACACATATTTAGACACGATAGGTATAACTTCCTTCAGCTTATTATAGAAGGGAAAATAGAAGGCAGACGCGGCCCGGATAGACGACAAATGACCTGGCTGCGCAACATCAAAGATTGGACAGGATTAGACTTTCAAAGTTTAATAAGGAAAGCCCAAAATAGGGAAGACGTTGCAGAAGTCATCGCCAACCTTCGCTAAGAAGACGGCACCTAAAGAAGAAGAGAAGAATCAACATCCTCGACTTAATTCTCCAAACGCCAACACTTTCCAATTCCCATAATTGTGTACAAAAATATGAGACAAAGACTTTCTACTAATACCCTAAGGCAGGTAATAGACGGGCGTAAGATACGCTGCGAGAGATACGCAGCGTATTCTACGTTGTAATAGGAACCATGCATTTTAATGGACGGTAATACACGAGCGTTGCTCTCGCAATCCTACGCCAGCCAATCGCAATCTGCTGCGTTGTCCACGCAGCGAGAGAAACGGACTAGCATGCAACTCATTGTTGCTTATGTGTTCAAATAGACGAGACGTTTGTCACGCCAGAGGTACAGACACAACAAAAAATAATTTTTAAAATTAAATATGTTTGATACAGAAAAATTTATCAGTGAAATTGAAAGGCGCCCTGCGCTTTACAATTTACATTTAAAGGAATATTCTAATAGGGATTTAAAGGCCAAATTGTGGAGTGAAATTGCAAATGAAATGGTTGAAAACTGGAACGATTTATCCCCAGACGAAAAAAATAAGTTAGGTGAGTTTTTTTACTTTTTGATTCAACTACAATATGCAATTAAAAAAAAATTGCTTTTATGGTAGGTATTTTTTACTTTAATTTTATATTTTATCATATTGCCATGCTAGTTGTTAGAATTTAATGCTAGTTATTAGAAATAATGGGAAAGATACTAGTGAGTAGACACCTAATTTTAAGATTTCATTAGTAATTTAAGTTAGAAACAAATTGATAATTGGTCTTACCGACCACATTTTAATGTAAGTACACTTCTGTGTCTTTAGTAAAACAAAAAAAAATATTGCCATGCCAATTCTCCTTCTTTGCTTACAAAATAAGATTTAAATTGATTTCTGACTGAAATTCCAGATGATCGTCCCCCAATTCCTAAGGCCGATATATCTTGTAGTGGATCTGTTAGGGTATCATTAAAATCAAAACCGTCTCTTCTTCGTACGAAGTTATGAAGGACACAGGCGGTTTTTGTAAGGAGTTCTGTAAAGTTAGGTTCAAGTAAAATAGGTGTAAGGAATATCCACCACTTTCTGGTTAATATACCAAAAGTACATTCTACAAATCTTCTTGCTCTTGTTAACCTGTAGTTAAAAACTCGCTCACTATCGCTGAGTTTTCGTCTTGAATATGACCGTAATAAATTAGTGGGTAATCCGAAAGCTTCGTCACCAACAAATACAAAAGGATAATCGGGACTATCAGTATATGAAAGTGATTGGGGTAAAGGTATGTTAAGTTGATTACTATCCAAAAGTTGTCCAAAAGCTGAACTTTTCAATATGTTACTGTCAGATTCTCTTCCGTAAGACCCTACATCTACAGCTGTGAAACAATAATCTGAATCTGCGATGGCCAATAAGATAATGAAATAAAATTTTTTGTAGTTAAAGTATTCACTTCTGGTATTCTTGAGACACATCATACGAATGTATGATGTGTCTCAAGTCTACAGCGCCCAAGCAGTGCGGAAAATTGGACCTTATGAACATTTTGTTTGATATTTCTATCCATTTATCTTTAGTTGGTATAGGCATTTCTAACGGTTGTAATGTCTCCCATATAGCCAAGCATGTTTCTTTTACTATTTGTCCAATGGTTGACTTTGCCACATGGAAGTAATACTCCAAAGCAGAAAAGTTCTATCCGGTTGCTAAATATCTGAAACAATATTTTTTGTTTTAGGAAAGGAACTTCAGACTAAGTGAAAATCACTTCGTGATCAATTTAAACCAGAAGTTACCCTATAGAAGAAAGTTAAAAGCGGACAAGCCGCCACACAAAGAAAGCGAAAATATATATACTATGATCAACTCTCATTTTTAGCAGTTCATATGGAAAAGAGGCCAACGTCATCTAATATCCAAGAGAGAGAAGAAGAAGATAGAGAATAAGTTGCGGAAACAATAAATGAAAGCAATACTCAAATTTAGACAGCTGACGAACCCGAAAACAAAAGATTAAAGAAAAATGTTCGCAAACGAAGATTAGAGGAAGATGAAAATTTAAAAAGTATCACAGCGATACTGTCGCAGTCAGTAGCTTAACAAAAATAGGAGAGATTAGACGACGTTATGGGTAATAATGCTTTTTTAATGTCATTATTGCCAATTATGAATAGTATGCCGCAACAGAATTTAATCAATTTTAGACTAAAGATAATGGAAGTGCTTCAAATATACACCAGTATACATATTTATGAAACAAACAATCAACATAATACAAGCCAGTTTACAAATTATATGCAGCCTTTACAATACAGTATACAGTCTCCATATCCACAGCAGTCCTCTTCATACAAGCAACAACCACAAATAAACAATCAGCCGAGTACCAGCCAACAATTAAATTATATGCAACATTCTCAACAAGTGTATACACAGCAGTCCTCTGCATGCTCGCAACAACCACAAATAAACAATCAGCCGAAGACCAACCAACAATTAAATTATATGCTACCTGCTCAACAAGTGTATACACAGCAGTCATCTTCATGCTCGCAACAACCGCCGGTATCTTCAACTCGTCTTTGCGCTGCATCCAGTCTGTCAGTACAGTGCTCAGAAACTCCGTCTCCTTCGTCCGTCCAATCACCTTCGAACTCTCCTATAGTTTCTCCTTCTGGATCCACTCAATCAACTTTACAGTATTTAGTCCCTTCGTCACCAGCTGCATCGGAAGATACTTTAATTGATTTATATTAATATTTTTATTTATTTTACTTTAACGACTTGTTAAGGATAACAATTTACTTTAATAAAATTTTATCTTACTTTGTTTATTTACCTTATTGTAATAACTAATCGTTATGCTGGGTCAATTGGAATTCGCATGTTGGTTTTAGTCTTGGTTATTTTACTTTCTACCAGCTTCAGCAGTTCATCAAAACTTTTTATAGACATGCGGTAGTATGAGAAAAATTTTTCGGGATACTGTCTGTGTACGCAAAATTTTAAATGAAATTGTCCTGTCTGGAGTCTGCTACTAATAACAGGATGAACCCACCAACGACGAATTTTTTTTTGTTTTTTCGTTTTTTTAACACTAAACAAAGTGCAGGAATACATCCGGCTTGAACTAAATCCATTTTATTACTGACTATGACTGTACTCTTTCCGCCAACAGGCGTGAAATAAAACGCTCGTCTATTATGTTAACCAAATACGCTGCGTATCTCTCGCGGCGTATTTTACGCCCGTCTATTACCTGCCTTAATGACTTGTTTCGTGGTAACCGAAATTATTCCTTGAAAAAATGCAGGTAGATTTGATATTTCAATATAACATTTTATTCACTTAAACTAATCTTAAATACCTATCCTAATTTAAAAAGTCCGAAATTAACTTTAAATCTAAAATTGAAAAGTCTCTTTTCTTCAAAAAACAATATAACTTCATTAAACCGTGTATCTAAATATGATATAACAACTATAACATGATTTTACAAATTTTTGTGTCTTTTTCTCTTTTAATTTTTCTTTATATACATTTTCGGATCATATATATATATATATATATATATATATATATATATATATATATATATATATATATATATATATATATATATATATATATATATATATATATATATATATATATATATATATATATATATATATATATATATATGTTTGTTTTGAGGTTTCCGCGGGAGCTATATGTGCTATCACTATTTTTCCGGGTTTGACTCCGCGTTGTAAAATGCTGGTTTTCTTGAAAACCATTGTTTTGGCGACGTTTCGGCAAGGTCTCACTTGCCATTCTCAAGCCTGGTGGAACTACTTCTCGTCGTTACTCGATTAGTACTGGTCGACGGGGCATTTCGGCGCTCGTTTAAATACTCTCTCGGCGGCGCGCGGGCTCTTGTGATTGGTCCTGCCTGTGTGCGAGTGGGCGGGGCGCCAGACAAGGCCCCGCCCACTCGCACACAGGCAGGACCAATCACAAGAGCCCGCGCGCCGCCGAGAGAGTATTTAAACGAGCGCCGAAATGCCCCGTCGACCAGTACTAATCGAGTAACGACGAGAAGTAGTTCCACCAGGCTTGAGAATGGCAAGTGAGACCTTGCCGAAACGTCGCCAAAACAATGGTTTTCAAGAAAACCAGCATTTTACAACGCGGAGTCAAACCCGGAAAAATAGTGATAGCATATATATATATATATATACATGGTTCAATTATATACGCCGCTCTGCTTAAATGTGTGTTAATATTTCACTAATATCCAAAGCTTCCACAAAGTTCTTCACAAACAATTTTTAATCAATAAATTGCACACATCCGAAAAAAATCATCATGAAAATATGATTTCACCAAACATTTGAAATGAAACTTTACACGCTAACGCTTACAGCGAGAGTTATTATAGTTTATTCAATTAATGATTTTGTGCGTAGTGTTATTTGGAGATTAATGTATCACATCCATGCCAATAATTCAGGAGCTCATAGATTGACCGTACTCTTTCATATTTGTATGGCTTTGGTTTGTTCAATACATTATAACAAAGGGTTACAAATCCTATTCAGAAAATGAAATTGAAAATTAGATGAGCTTTTTTCTTTCTCGTAACACTTCCTTCTCAGATAACACTTATTTAAAGATGACGCCTAATATCAGTTTAATTTACATATCTTTAAAACCCTTGTCTTTTAACAGATCTTCTTCTTAGGGGGCCTGTCTGTTCCGAACGTTGGCGATCATTCTGGCTATTTTGTTGGTTGCTACACGAAATAGCTGTGTTGAGGTCTTTCTATACCATGCTCTCTTCTGTAAAACAAGGGGTCGCTACCCCTACAAGAATAAAAACGACCTCGTTTTGTTGCAGACTCTGGCACTTCTGTTTGCTTTTTTACACTATTACCGGTGGTCTTTATTGCAACGATTACGGAGTTATGGTACTTGGTGGGTTCTTTTTGTATTGCTTTAGCTCTTTATTTTATATTGTGCGAGGTCAATTGTTTTCCAAGTTCCTCCAAAAATAGTTTTCTGTGATGTTTTATGTTTACTTGGGTGTTCCATTCAGAATTTTTCATATTACATAAAACGAAAGCCTTGTAGCATGCAATACCCAAAAAGTTTACACAAAAAATACGTAGGGGCCATCTTCTTGTTGCTCTTTTGCATGTGTGTTCTCGGATCAATTTATCTAAAATATCAACTTCACTTTTGGTTTTGTTGTAATCCAAAATAATTTTTGGGATAAACTTCAAACTCTTCCTACTTTTTCATAAGTACCCAAAAGAGCTAATTTTTTGGATAAGAGTTCTTCAGATAAAGCAACGTCAGAAAAACAAGTGATAGTTCCAATATTTCGACCAGACTAATACCAATGTTCTACAAGTGTTTTGACAACTTTTGGACCTTGGGTACGTTCAGATTTTTTTTTAATGAAATTAACGTGTCTCGACATCTATGGCCATTGACACGGGTTCAAAAACGTCTGGAGTATTACATTATACATATAAGATTATTACATTATATAAGATAAATACAGTAGGTTACATTAGATTTGGAAAAATATAGTATTACAAACTTTGTTTTTTTTTAACGAACAATGTTAAAATAGTTGTTATATACGATAATACAATCTGCAATCTTTTAAAAAGTCAATTAGAGCACTGTACACATTAGGCGAACTAAGTATGTTTCAGGTTACCGGTTATATTATGCGCTAGTCTATATATTCTATAATAACTGCATTCAACGAGTAAGTGTTCTACTGTAAGGCGGTGAGAATCACAGTGTTCACAAGCAGGTGGGTTTTCGGAAGTCATCGGGTATCCGTGAGTGAAGCGAGTGTGTAGTATTCGAAGTCTTCGAATGATGAGTTAGTCCCTCCTAGTCATTGTAGGTATATTAAATGAGTATACAGTGGAATTGATTATGTGCAGTTTTGTGTTTTGTCCATTCCAATGATTTTGCTATGTTTGACTGACTGAACGTTTTAACCTTGTTTAAGCTTTGTGCTTCTTGAAGGGTGGTTAACACGTAATTAATAAAGGGTGCTTTTCAGCATGGTGGGTTCATGTGAGGACTAAGACTGGGTGCCGCCGCTAAAGGCAGGAGTGTCAGAAGAATCTCATCCACGACCGACGAGAAGAAGAAACTGGTGGGCCGCTGAAGCTGCTGTCCGCCGTCTGGATCCAAGCCTGTCACCAAGTACAAGCTCCATGGAAAAAAAAAACGGTTCCTTTCAGAGTGTTTTGGCCTTGTTTTAGGATGTTTGGAAATCGCGTGGAGGATAGCTGTGGCTGTGTCCTCACCTAGGATCAGGTATCATTGTGCAATGAGATTGGGAAACCACAGAAAACCAATCTCCCCCTGTCCTTGTTGTATTGTAATCGGCTCTGAAGGAGTATGTGTGGTGCTCACTTATGTAGTGTGTGTGTAGTTAAATGATATGTTGGGTGAATTAAATGTTTATGATTGATAGTGTGAGCTTGTTGGTAAAGTGTTGTGTGAATTAGTAAGTGTATGTATTTCTGTTTGTGTGTATAGGTGTACTTGTGTTTAGTTACGGAGTTGGGTGAAGAAGTTAATTCGGTTGTTGAAATGGGAAGTAGTTATGGCGTAGGTATCCGTATAGGGCATTGGAAATTTGGTTGATTGTACGGATGGTCGCACTTCTCTTTTCAGGGAAGACGTTAAATAGGGTCATGGATACGAAATGGATGATGGATTTCATGTCGGAGGATAGGTCGTATGAGGGAATTTGTTTTGGTGTATATAGTGGTTGAGTTTGGTCATAGTTGTTAGGAAAAACGTTTCTGTGTGGACATCTGGGTGAGAAGGCGGGATGAGGGCCACTACAGTTCGGGCATTTTGGATCGGATGTCTTGGGGCATGCAGAGGACCTATGGTTTTGTCCGCAATATATGTAGTTGATTTCTCTGTGCATTTGTTGTGGAAATATCCGCTTTTGCAACATTTCGAGCAATACTTCGAACGAATCGGAACGGAGTTGCCAGATCTTGGGATCTCGCAATTTAACCGTTCGCCCTCGATTTTAATACCACTCGAAAGTGCTTCGGCGAACTTGACTTCAGAGTTAGTAAATACTCTGATATAGGAGGTGGGTTGATTGGTGGAGCGGGCAATGAAACAAATCACTTGCTATGTTTTACGAGTGTTTTGTTTTATGTTTGCTGCTAAATCTTGATGAAGTTGAATTTTTTCTTGGCGTAGGTCACAACAGCTTGCTTTTCTTGCTGCGATATCTGCAGACTCATTTCCACTGATCCCCACATGAGATGGGGTCCAATAAGTATACCAAAGAAAGCACGCATTTCGACTAGATCAACTTTAATGCAATGCTTGGATCCTGTCAGAAAAAAATAAATTGAAGGCATCCATGCAGGTCTCAAAATTTTGACTTTTCGTAGTGGGACTTACGTTTTTCTGTACTAAAATACATGCCAATATCTTACCCGTTTTTGGAGCTATATAACGCCATGTTCGTCCTTTGCACATAACATCAAACACATAACAGGTCGTAAAAATTTGTATCAGTTATTTTTTTTAATTAAATGCATGAAAGTGGCCACTCAAGATTAAAATAGAAGGTTCCATTAAAAAGATAAATAGACCTATCAAATGATTTATCACACGATATCGCTTTATATTTAAGATCTTCGAGATAAACGCGACCCCATGCTTTGTAAGATAAACTTTGAGAATTATTATACTTACAAAATATGCCAAGTATAAAAATTTACGAGTCTGAGCATTTTTGCTTTTTGCACCATTAAGAACAAAACATGGGTGAAAACTTTTTGGTTGCCCACCATGTGAATTTTATCATAAATATATCTGTATCTTATTAATTAATGCGAAAATATTTTTATTCGTCCCATTTATATCATATATTATTGTCAAATATTGTAATATAATAAGTAAAATGAAGCAAAATGTGTTTATGTTGATCATGACGCTTTTAAGTAAAATCTGAAATAGAAACACTGCCGTCTGAGCATCGTCAAGTGCCAGTTCAAATTCCCAGTGACATGTGAAATTCAAACTCACTAGGGATTATGTCTTGTTCAAAAAATGTTTTCTTGTGACACATTAACCAAATAATTCTTTAATTGACGTTTCAGCCCCCATATTGGAAATCGAAACATCAAATAATTAAAACTTTGTTTTAGAATAGAATTTCGTTTGAATTCTTTAAATTGTAAAATTGTGAGGACTTTTAACATTTTAGTGAGTGCATGTTTTTTTAATAATTTATTATAAAAAGATTTGCTACATATTTCTACAGTTTTTTTATTGTTTAAAAATGGCACGATTAAGTTTTTAAGCATCAATTTACAGTATCTATTGGTATAGACATCAAGAGTATCCCCCAATGCCAGTAATTTTTTTTATAACAGCGCATTCCGTCACCGGCTTATTGTAGTTTGCGTGGAATATCGATGTTTGAGTAAACCAGTTCATCTAAATATACTTGACCTTAAGACACATTCGACACAATACAGATCGTTTATTCTCTCTCCTGATGCCATCCATAATGTAGCTTCGCTTATTTGAAAAATTTTAAACTGTTTGTCCTGGTGTAGTGTAGTGTAATGTACAATTTTATGTTTATGACATTCTATGTTTGTTGGATATTTAGGCCAAAATTGACGAAATGCCCCTGAAGATGCTTTAGGAAGCGAAAGTACTTGGGCAAGATTTAATTAATAAACTGTGCTCGATATCTGCGTTTTATTTGATCAAAGTACAATACACATCACCTAAAGAACATTGGACCAAATGTCCATTTCACATAACGTCATTTGTCCGAAAGTCATCTAAACTAACGCAACTTCACCTAATGTCACTTAGCCTAACAGTTATTTAACCTAAAATGGCTTGATGTCAAGATTTTGATTTCGGGATAATATCAATGGAATTGTTTCTATTTCAAATATTTCCCAAAATTTTGATTAAACGGAGGTTTATGTAATTGAGAGTTAGGTACCGATTTACCATAAACAAAAAATACCAGCCCTTTCTGTAACATGACACTGATTGTATCATATGAAGTTTGTCTTCAACGTTACAAAAAGTGCAATATTACGCCAGGTTAAATTCTTTTGGCTCAAATGATAATTAGTTCTAATTTCTTTAGATCAAATAATGTTTGGTTCTTATACTCTTATTTATTTTTACTGTAGTATAAATAATTTTAACCCTAGAACACTAACCTTAACTTACACTCTCGTACACACTAACCATTCGTAATATTTAAGATTTTTTTTCAATTCCAAAAAAATAAAGCAAAAAATTAAGATAAAATTTTAATTAATTTTTTAAATGGACAAAGGAACAATATGCCTAAAATATGAAACAAAAATTCAAAATTTATATATTTACGTCACAGCAAGAACGAGCACGGTATACTGCGCAACATGCTCGGTTACAGTGATTGCAATGAAGTGACGTCATTCTTCTTTTTTTGGAGGGATCGATGTAGCATGTAGTACGTTTGTTAGAAGGTTGATTTAGGTCAGAAACTTCCAACAGAATTTGAATTAAATCGCTAACCAGAAGCTTCACCGAGCGTTAAAAAGTCGGCATCGCAAAACGCTTTTCAAGCCATAATCTTGTGAGTTGTTGATGTGGATTTAACATAAAAGCCTTTCTGAACCAATCACGGTTCCTGAATATTTTTTGATAAATTATGCTTATATATAATCCAAGATTTTATACACGCTATGTTGATCATACCATAGAATATACAAAGCGACTATCTTGGAGTTTTTCGGGAGCAACTTCGGTGGCCACACATTTGGTCGAAAGTGTCCATACCACCCTTTTTTGGTTATAGTGTAATATTATTTCTGGTTATTTAGTAGTTGGACAAACAACTAAACATTCGTGCATTGTCGATAAAACTAGAACGGTTTTGTTCTTTCTGGATTTATACGACACTAACGTCTTCTCTCGGTCAAAGCAAAATCTTAAATTTTCGATTTCTCTGTTTTTAAATTAATCATTTCAGGAAGTATCTCTCGTTTATTTTGCCGCAAAGTACCAGTAGTTGTAGTTGTAAGGTTATCAGGAGGCTTCAAAAGAGTATCCGCAAGGTTCACTGAAGTGAACCAATTGTCCATTGTGACGTTTCGGTAACTTCCGTAAATATTTTCAGTCAACTTTTTAACATAATATTCTCCTAGAGATTCTCCATTTGTGTGCATATGTTTTCCGAGGTAAGAGTCTGCGCTCAACATGTACTTGGTACCGCAAGTACGTCGCAAGTCATTACAATTTTAATTCCGTACTTGGCCGGCTTATTTAGGATAAACATCCTAAAAGGACATCGGCCCCTAAAAGCTAATAACTGCTCGCTAATTGTCACATAGCTACCTGGTCGATAGGACTCTTTATAATTAAAAATAAATTTCTCCCATATTTCCTGGATAGGGGCAAACTTCTTTATATTTTTTCTTTCAGTTCTTGTGGTTTTATCATTGAACCTAAGATTATGTAGAAGAAAATCAAATCTTTCGCAGCTCATTGTTGCTCTATAAACGGAGCCAGACATTTTGGAATCAAACATCTCTCTACTATAAGGATAGATATCTTTTTTTGCTCCAGAAAATATAAGTAGTCCAACAAGAGCATTTAATTCATTTCTTGTTACGAGAGAATAAGTATGTTTAAAAACTTTAAAATTTTTAGATTTTAGGCTGATTTGAGTATTGGTGTGTAACAGAACTTTTTCGAACATAAAATCGTTTATTAAACACTCAAATACATCTAATGGTTTATTAGCATCTTTTGCCTGTCCAGATGGTCCTTGAACAGTATGCAAAATATTCCTTTTTGTAGTACGTTTCCGAAGATTAGACAGAGTACACCAGCTATGACCATTTTTGCCTTTAAGACTCGTAGTCAAATTGGAAGTATGCGGTTTCTCGATCTTCAACTTGTTGAAAACACACTTCTTCATTACTTTTTTTGTTTTAATGAGGCTGAATTGTTGTGTGTGTGTGTGTGTGAGAGAGAGAGAGATGGCATTAGACAAAAAATCTTTTTGCCACAGAAAACGGCTGAATTGTTATTTGCTGAAATGAATGGTCTTGTTAAATGTCGGTTTCCACAGAAAAAATCGCATATTGAACTCTACATGAAGTGCTAGGCATAGAAACAGAAGTAGAGTTGTTGTTAGGCTTTCTTTTTCACTAGAAAATTCTAGCTCGTACTCCGAATCAGACGGACTGAAACAATTTTGCACTCTGTCTTTACTTCCTGAATTACTAGAAGTTTTCCCATTTGATTGTAGGCTACCATCATCTAATTCACCCGTCAATATATTTTCGGCCTCCAATTCCAATTCCAATTGGGTTAAGGGTCTTTATCGTCAAATTTTCTAACCATTTTTTAAATCAATTGTCTGTGAATGAGAAAAGAAAATAATAATACCAAGATAACAAAACTTACGTTAACACTAACCTTTCGTAAAAAAATACGAAGCAACTGCGATCTTGCGATTAACGACTGCACTAAGAAAGGCAACTATGCTGTGAATGCACTCGACAAACTGATTAACGAAGCTACTCCAATACCTACGCTTTTCAATTCATGCAATGTTGCCAAATCTTAAAAAAAATAATCAGCGTTCGTAAATTTTACGAATGGTTAGTGGGGTTAATAATTTATTTGCTCACAAACTATTAATGAAATATATTTTTGCTTAAAAAGTACATCGTGTCCGAATGTAAAGTTCCTGGAATTAAAAATATTTTGTAAATTGTAAAAGATATTGTCAAAGAGTTGGAAGACAAACTAAATAAATTTATTTTAGGCAAATACGATGAAAATTAAGACATTTTAGTAATAATGAAATTAAAGACTTTGATTATTTTGAAGCACAAGATGTTTTTGACAGTGAATAAGGTCTCGAGGAACAAGAAGACGATGGAGTGCCTTCTTAAAGTCGGTTGGTAATTTAAAGAGATAAAAATTTCTAAAAAGCCAAAAATAAAGAATAATAATCAAATAAAAATTAGTTCATCACCAGGTTCAAAACGAGGAGTACTAAAATTGGTTGGCTTGGTTTTATAGGTTAGCCGAGCTAACCGAGTTAGCTCTGTAGGTACCAAATTAATAGTCAAACACATACTATTCTGATGTTTTGGCAATGCTGTGGGGTTCTTACTGTTGTAAATCTGGAATGAAGTAACATGATTTTTGTATAAAATGTTCTATATTATATTTTAAGTTTTTTATAACGGCACATTTGTAAACAAATATGGTACTTATTATTATCAAATTGTAGTGGAAGGTCAGGCATGCGAAATAACTTATTATACCTGATATTAATATGTAATATAAAAAACTTTGGATGCACTTGATTAACATATCTGAAGACGCTACCTTGACTAATAAATATACCTGTTTCATGGGATCAAAATCATAACTCATTCATGTCACGTGAGCAAGGACAAATATTTTGCTCAATACTGAGTATAGTGATAACATTTGTTTTCTATTTCTGAAAGCCGTCTGCTCTAAAATTGCTGTACTGCAACCGACTGCCTTATTGTAGATCTTTAATTAACTATCATAAAAATCCTCGGAACTTGGTGAGATCTGCTATATATAAACTCTCCACCAATATCTGATAGACTTTTCTGGTAGATACTTATAGGATAGTTTTATATTAAGAGGACGTTCCGTATGAGATTTGTCTAATCGGGAACGAGAGCTTTCTGTGCCCCACTTCGTGTAAAACTTCCCTCTCATACAGCCTGAGACCGACCGGCAAAGTACATAATATAAAACACATCTCTCAGCAAATACATTACATCATACACTTTGTTATATAAGGGTAGGCTAATCTTATCAAAGACAAAACGTGTATGTATGTTCCTCTTATCTATAATTGACAATGGGTTGTTTAAATTAATTTTTCGCATGTCAAACAGATAACAAAAATGATACCTACCAGTGGATCTTAATAAATAAAAAGAAAAGTAGTTAAATAATCGCTCACCGTTCTTTAAAAATCAACTAAAAGCATTATTTGAATGACTATTATGTAGCCAATGAAGCATTACCGAACTAATTACATTTGTATTAAAGCAATCAAACAAATAATCTCCTATGGTAACTACTACATCTAGCAAAATGTGTAAATGTAAGCTTCAAAAATTAATCATTTGTTACGATAATTATCCTGGCCTAAAATAACCGTAAATATTATGACTAATGCTGTTCTGTTTTTAGATTTTACGAGAGTATTCTATTAGCCGGCAGAAATTTACCTGAAGGGACCTTCCAGAAACGGTCGAGCCGATGTAAAAATACCCGTTTGCCTTACCGTTATAATTTCGCCGCTAATCGAGAAGGCTGTTCGATGATTCTAGCGTAAAGGCAATGGCATATATAAAGGACATTTTATTTGGAAGGAACAGTTAATAAAGAAGATTCGCGCTCGCGATATTTTTGTTACGCTCGCCTAAATAAATTATGTGTATTATTTAGTGAGAAATAAACTTATATAAATTATCGTGCCTTTTAATAAATTAAAGTAGGAACAATATAATAAATTAGTAAAGACATTATAAATTAAAGACATAACAATTAATAAATTCACAACAAATGGTGTCAGAGTGAGATCGAACATAAATTAGACTTATAATAATAATACAAGTGAATATAAAATAAATTGTGAAAATGGCTACGATTTATGAGCTGACAGTGACTAATTTAAGAAGACATCTTGAAGACAGAGAATTAGCTTCTACCGGAAAAAAGGCTGAGTTAGTCCAACGACTAAAGAACGCTTTGCTAGAAGAAGGACTAGATCCAGAGACTTATATATTTGAAGACAAACATGATGCTGTCCTCTCGTCGATTTCGAAAATTTCTGGTGACATCGCATCATTAGAGAACAAAGTTTCCGGCGACATCGCTTCTTTGGAAGACAAAGTTTCTAACGAGATTTCTTCGCTGGAAAGCAAAGTCTCTGCTAATATCTCTTTGGAAATCTCTAAAGTCACTTCTGAGATGTCTGCCCTGGACGATAGAATATCTTCGTTAAAAAACCAAGTTGCTGCCGATATGTTGGCCTTCGAAGAAAAGATATGGAAAGAGATGGAAAAGAAGCTGGAGGAAACAGGGACAGCAGAGAGAGGAAACAATCCAATTACAGTGGAGACAAAAGAAGACGAGACGAAATGTAAGTTGGAAACACGACCGAAATTTGAAGGAAGTGGAGGTTCTGTCCATGTGAAAGTCCCAACTTTCGACGGAAAATCATCATGGAACAACTACATGAAACAGTTCGAATCAGCCGCAAGAGCAAATGGATGGTCTGAAAAAGAAAAGGCTGTAAACCTGTCTATCGCTCTTCGAGGAGATGCCTTAGATGTGCTTCAGACCATAGCCGTAGAGGAGACCGATGATTTCGAACAACTGAAGAAGAGGTTAAATATGCGATATGGCCACGAACATTTGGAGCATGTATATCAGTCGCAGCTTAAAAATCGTAGACAGAAGAAAGATGAGGCTCTTCAAGAATATGAGGTAGATATTGCCAGATTAGTACGATATGCTTATCCAACAGCTCCCGAAGACATGATGGAAAAATTGGCCGTTCAAACGTTTATTGATGGTCTTCGTGATCATGAAATGCAGAGAACACTGCGATTAGCTCGTCACAAGACGCTGGTTGATGTCCTATCCGCCGCCCTCGAATACGAGTCAGCTACGCAGGCCTCTGGCGGGTACAGTAAAGTTAGGACTGTAAAAGAGGAAGGAGATGAAGATAAACTTGACCAGCTCGTTAATATGATGAAAAGCATGACATACAAGAAAACGAAGACCATCAGATGCTGGAATTGTGGCTAAATAGGACACGTACGAAGCTCCTGTAAGCACCCTAGGTACGACGCAAATCAAGAAACTCACCATCAGGAAAACTAGAACGGGTCAGCCTTAGGGGGGCAGCTTCGACCCAGAACTTTTCCAAAGACCCTCTCATACTAATAGCTTCTTTGAAATGTCGTGAAGATAGTGTATATGTAGATGGAGACATAAATGGTAAAAAGCATACGTTGTTGGTGGATACCGGAGCGACCAGAACCATTATACGCCCGACAGTTATAAACAGCCGAAAGAAACTGTTACCAACGAGGTTACGACTTCGGACCGCTACAGGTGAAAATGCCAACATTCATGGAGAAATCCAGGTACAATTGGGAATTGGGGCAGAAAAGTTTGTCCATACTGTTATAGTTGCTGACATCGAAGAGGATGTTATATTAGGAATGGACGTAATGAATATGCATGGATTCCAATTGGATTTTAAGAATAAGGTAATCAAAGTTGGCAACGAGGAGGTATTTCTCCATCCACATAATGACAACACTGTGCAAGCAGCCATTACAGAAGATAGAGTCGTGCCTGCGAGAAGCGAAACGATCATAGTAGCGCGACTACAGGGAATTGTAGACGAAGGGAGACCTGTTATGATGGAGCCTTGGAACCACGACGATGAGGTTGGCCGTGGAATCATAATTGGAAAGGAATTGGTGACTTCGGCTAAAGAAATTCCTGTGAGACTTATCAATGTCAACGACTACCCAGTGACCATAAAGAAAGAGACAAAAGTAGGAACTTGTGTACCTGTGACATCCATAATTCGTCAGGCGACAACATCTGATAATTCCAACGACAAATTCGACCAAATGGTTGCAGTTGCAGGACAGTCTCTAAATCAGATGGAGAAAAGGAAATTAAGGGAATTTCTTCGGCAGTATCGTGATATTTTCGTACCGAAAGGAGGAAAGACGGGAAGAACTACCGTTGTTAAGCATAAAATTGATACTGGTAATGCTAAGCCAATTCGTCAAACAGCTCGACGATTACCACAGGCGAAGAGAGAGGAAGCTGAAACGATTGTTCAGGAAATGAAGAAAGACGGGGTGATAGAACCTTCTACGAGTCCATGGGTCTCTCCGGTGGTCCTGGTTAAGAAGAAAGACGGAACGACGAGGTTCTGTGTGGATTACCGTTTGCTGAACAACGTTACCAAGAAAGATAGTTATCCTCTGCCTCGGATCGATGACACATTGGACACATTGGCTGGAAGTAAATTGTTTTCTACTTTAGATTTGAAGTCTGGATACTGGCAGGTAGAAATGGACCCAGTCGATAAAGAAAAGACAGCCTTCACCACAGGATCTGGATTATGGCAATTCAACGTTATGCCATTTGGACTTTGTAATGCTCCTGCGACATTTGAGAGGCTTATGGAAAATGTGTTGAGAGGGTTATCTTGGAAAACATGCCTGGTTTATTTAGATGACATAATCGTCTTGGGGGAGACATTCGAAGATCATTTGAGGAATTTAGAAAACGTTTTTACTCGACTTAAAGCTGCCCAATTGATGCTAAACCCCAAGAAGTGCCAGCTATTTCAAGGTAAAGTCAATTATCTGGGTCATATAGTCAGTAAAGAAGGAGTGGCCGTGGATAAGGGAAAAATCGATTCCATTAAGGAATGGCCAAAACCAACTGACAAACATCAAGTGAGAAGTTTTCTTGGACTATGTACTTACTACCGGAGGTTTATTAAGAAGTTTGCAGATATCGCTAAGCCATTAACGCGACTTACAGAGGAAGCAAGAGAATACCGCTGGGATAAAGACTGCCAAAATGCCTTTGAAACGTTGAAAAAGCATTTAATAACAGCACCAATTTTGGGGTATCCACTGCCAGAAGGAGAGTTCATCTTAGATACGGATGCAAGTAATGTGGGAATTGGAGGAGTGCTGTCTCAGATTCAAGGAGGACAGGAACGAGTCCTCGGATATTTTAGTAAAGTTCTTTCAAAACCTGAGCGGAATTATTGCGTCACGAGAAGAGAACTTCTAGCAGTAGTTAAATCAGTAGAGCACTTCTATCAATACCTCTATGGAAGGAAGTTTTTAATCCGAACCGACCATGCCGCCCTTAAGTGGTTGATGCAGTTTAAGAATCCAGAGGGTCAGATAGCCAGGTGGATCGAACGACTCCAAGAATACGATTTTAAGATTGAGCACCGAGCCGGAGTTAGCCACAGAAATGCTGATTCTCTTTCCAGAAGGCCATGCCCCGCAGAGTGTTCCCACTGCAACAAAACGGAATCCAAGGAAGCAGCAGTGCTAAGAACGACGATTGTCAACGACGACTGGACGCCTACTAAGATAAGGGAAGAACAAGAGAGAGATCCAGTTATACAGAAAATCCGAAAATGGAAAGAGGAAAACCGTCGACCACCTTGGCAGGAAATATCAAACCTATGCTCAGTAGTTAAGACGTATTGGGCCCAGTGGGACTCATTTATCATCGAAGATGGCTTGCTCAAACGAGTCCTGGAAAATGATGACGGTTCAGAGAAAAGAAGACAGTTGGTGATCCCAAAGAGCAGAATAGCCGAAGTACTTCGTCAGTTACACGACAGTCCATCGGGAGGGCATTTTGGTGTAAGGAAAACCCTTCAGCGAATTCGGGAACGGTTTTATTGGATGAACAGTTCCGACGACGTAAAAGACTGGTGTAAGAAATGTACTATTTGTGCTACGAGTAACGGGCCTCACCGGAAAAGGAGAGCTCCTATGAGACAATATAATGTTGGAAGCCCGTTTGAAAGAATAGCTTTGGACATTGCAGGGCCATTTCCAGAAAGTGAAAATGGGGGCAAGTACATGTTGATAGTAATGGATTACTTCACTAAGTGGGTCGAGATTTATGCACTTCCAGACCAGAAGGCCGCCACCGTTGCAGATAAGTTGATCCAAGAATATATCAGCCGATTTGGAGTGCCTTTGGAGATCCATAGTGACCAAGGCAGGAACTTTGAAAGTGATCTATTCCAAGGAATATGTGATAGACTAGGCATGAAGAAAACAAGAACTACCGCGTATCATCCGCAATCGGATGGTATGGTAGAACGAATGAATAGGACAGTTGGCAAGTATTTGACAAAGATGGTGTCCGATCATCAGCGAGACTGGGACCAATACCTTCCGTTCTTCACAATGGCCTACAGATCTGCTGTTAACGAATCAACAGGCCAGACACCAGCGAAAGTCCTATTCGGACGGGAAATGCGACTACCTTGTGATCTAGAGTTTGGGTGTCGACCTGGAGAAGATGTAGCAGGTGAAGATTATGTGATCGAATTACGAAGAAGAATGGACGATGTACATGAGTTGGTCCGTTCCCACCTTCAGATCGCTAGCGACCGAATGAAGAAACGGTACGATACACAAGCCGAAAAGGGTTGCTTTAAGAAGAACGACAAAGTATGGCTGTATAATCCCAAGAAGCGAAAAGGTTGTTCTCCCAAATTGCAGCAGTTTTGGGAAGGTCCATACCTCATCATGGAGAAGATCAACGATGTCATCTACCGAATAAGCAAGATTCCGAGGGGAAAGCCGATGATAGTACACCATAACCGGCTGGCGTCTTTCGAAGGTGACCACGACGTAGATGAAGAAGTGGAAGTAAACCAAGTCCAAGACGTGTCTGACCTCACGTTTGAGGAATTCATGGGTGCCTATGGAGGTACCGGTAAAGCAAGACATGGTGTTACCACTGAAGAAAAGCAAGATCTACTCGCGCTCCCCGATGACTACTCGCTGGCCCTTACCATCCCGGCCAGTATCAAAGACGCACCAGGGTTGGCATCCGTCTTTCGAAGGAAGTTTGGTCGAGTTGCAGAACTTCAATGCCAGGTGCCAGCTCCCGGTAAAACCTTGAAACTCCAAGATGCATCACGTTACCTTTTCTACCTGGTAACAAAAGACACTGCCCGTGACCAACCTACCTACCGAGATGTGTGGGAAGCCTTACTTCAATTGAGAGAGCACGTACTAGAGTCCGACGTGCAAAAGTTAGCCATGCCAAAGTTGGAGTGCCGCCAATTAGATTGGAGGGTTATCCGAAATATGGTGGAGGAGATCTTTAAAGACACCGAAGTCCAGGTGTTAGTCTGTTGCAATCCGCATAGTTACTGGTGCGGAGAGAAAACCGTCCCTTGTCATTTTTATACAACTGGAAGTTGTAAAAGAGGGTCCAGTTGCCGATACCAGCATACAGTTCCGGTTTCAGTCCCGACAAGGTTCCAGGAGGAACCATCTTTTAAGAGGGGGGCAATGTTACGATAATTATCCTGGCCTAAAATAACCGTAAATATTATGACTAATGCTGTTCTGTTTTTAGATTTTACGAGAGTATTCTATTAGCCGGCAGAAATTTACCTGAAGGGACCTTCCAGAAACGGTCGAGCCGATGTAAAAATACCCGTTTGCCTTACCGTTATAATTTCGCCGCTAATCGAGAAGGCTGTTCGATGATTCTAGCGTAAAGGCAATGGCATATATAAAGGACATTTTATTTGGAAGGAACAGTTAATAAAGAAGATTCGCGCTCGCGATATTTTTGTTACGCTCGCCTAAATAAATTATGTGTATTATTTAGTGAGAAATAAACTTATATAAATTATCGTGCCTTTTAATAAATTAAAGTAGGAACAATATAATAAATTAGTAAAGACATTATAAATTAAAGACATAACAATTAATAAATTCACAACACATTGTTATACCAAAATTTCACAAGCCTTTTAATTTCATAAACAAGATAAACTAGAATACACCTGAGCCATTTCACAGGAGAAAATAGAGGGAAACTGACTGGAATTATAAAAATATAAAACTACTCCAAGGGCGAATCTAGGGCGTATTCAGACTAACAGAAGGACCACGCGCTATTTAGTACTGGAATAAAATATTACTAGATAAATGGTAATCAGATTAAACAATTAAATGAGATCAATATCAATATAATAAATTTTCACTATGTTTCCCGTGAAGCATTATATCATTTATACATTAAATACGTCAGCCATCTTTGATATTTGCCAAGTCGATAAAGCTTTAGAGTAACGTAACGAAAAGCAAATATAAATAACTCTAATTGAAGGCTTCCTTATACAATGTGGAATCAAAATGTTTGATTTGCTTACTTCGACAAGCGTTAGGGTAACTAGTAAAAAAATAAGTTTTAGCACATTTTGCTAAATTTAAGATGAGATCTATAAAAAAATTAATTAAGTTGCCGTATTATACAAACAATAAAAGCAAAAAGTTAGTTATAAAAATATTATTAATTGTACTGTACTGATTATAGTAAGATGCAATACTTAGTGTGAAACCTTTGAGTTATAGGCAATAAAAAAAAACTGACGAAAAATGCGCCTATCTATGCATAGATTTTTGTCAAAAAAGGCAGAAATTTTAGCATATAGGCAATATAGGTAAATGACTTTTTAATTATGTATTATACAAAGTCAGTTAAGTTAATATTACCCTAAGACAAATAGTATATTTACTAAATGTAACATTAGTAACATAAATAATTTTTAATTAATAATAAAAAATTATAACCAATTAAAATACGATGACTAATAACTAAAACTAAATGCTTTTCAATATTTCTTGTCTTTTAATTATGTCTTCGATCACTTAAACTTGTTTTGTACATTGAAAATGCATGTCCTACTTCGAAAGATATAATTGTAATATGCTATTTTATATCCTTCATTATGCCTTATGTTATTTATTAGCTTAATATTTTACCTACGTTATATTTTTTTACCTTTCGTTAAATCATTTAGATTATATTACATATTACTCCCTATTATCCTGGCAGGATCGCCATATGGTAAGTAACGTGGTTATTGTATTAGATGACACATTTATTTAAAACACAACTGTACACTCTTACAATATTACTTATCCTAAATGTAATTAGTACTTAGTTGAAGTTGCTCTGAGACTACTTCATAATTACCAATACGTGGTATATCGACTTGTCATCTTGACGTTAATTTAGTTCTGATCTTTGAGATAATAATTGTTGTCTCTTTTATAATAGTCCTTGCTATATCAGCAGTCGTTCATAAGTGGGTCAAGTTTGTTTTATTAGCCTACGGCGACAACAAGTTCGCGATCCACAATTCTGCTGACTCGCACATTCCAACCGAGGCTGTTTCTTGTGTATGTCCTCGATTTGATTTATTAAAAATATATTTTATATAAACAAATTCGAAATGTGTTACACGTTTCTTTTAACTTACTCTTTATATGAATTGTAATATTTTAGGGATAATACCACACTGGTTCAATCTGTAATTCCTAGGAAAATATCCCATTTAGAACTTTAACAACATTAGCTAAAAACGAAAAACCTTCATTCTTGTCAAAAACATATTTATTTTTTTTTAAATATAATTTACCGTTACTTCCAGGTGCCTTTTTAATTTTAGAGTTTAAATTATCTACTTTTATTTTATTATTTTACTGACTCAAATAAATTCACCTATTTTCCTTCTAATAACATATTTCTGGTTATTATTAATTTATAATTTTTTTTTGTTATTTAAAGGCAGCCGCATCAACCATATTGGTTATTAGCGGATGGATTTAATGTAAACAATATTGATTACAAATAACAAATAAATAATATATATGCGGTTCGATATGTTACAGTCTCTTACAAATTTCACAATATTTTCACTGGTACCATCATTAAAAATATCCCTTATAACTGATGGAATTTTATTAGTTAGTCTTTCATCACTATATTTGGGACACTCCGTTAATACGTGTTTCACTGTTAACGGCACGTCACAACTCGTATATTTTGGTTGAGGTTCCTTCTTCATGAGATATTCATGTGTGAGTTTGCTGTGTCCTAATCGGGGTCTGGTTAATACAACCTGAAGGAAACGGCTAGGAACGTTGTTACTCCATCGTCCAAAATTTAGTTTAATTTCTTTTAACTTTGAGGATTTTTCTTCCCAACATTTAGTCCAATTACATATCAGCTTTTGTTTAAACTACGGATTGAGATCTTCTGCTAATGGTTTTATTATCGGTCTGATATTTGGGGAATTTGCTATTTCTCGAGCATTTTTATCAGCTAGTTCGTTTTGTTTAATGCCTATATGTGATGGTACCCACATGAAGACTAATGTTTTATTTTCCAGCTGCTGCATCTTGTTTTTAATTAATTTAGTAATCGAGTTGCAGGTGTACATTTTTGACAGTATATGGAGGGAATTGATTGAGTCAGTAATAATAAGGAATTTATCTGGTTTGACTGTTTGTATGTGATTTAGAGCTCTGTGTATTGCATACATTTCTCCAGCTATCACAGTGGATCTTGCGGGCAATTTGAAATTTTTTATTATGTCTCTTATAACAAATGATGATCTTACACCAGAAGTTGTTTTAGATGCATCTGTGTAAACTTGGATATAATTAGGGTTGTTCTATTATGATTGCTTATAAATATTTGTGGATTAGTTTCAGATTTATGATATGATGATAGTTCTAAATTTAAAGTAGGCAAAGGTATTAACCAGGGAGGTGGCGTGTTTACGTTTGCTGAATGTGTTAAGGGAAGATTAAAAATTTTAATAGAGTTTAAAATGTTTTTGATCATTAATTTAAATGGTAATATGATAACGATGACTGATTAAGAAAAGGGTTGTCAGGTTATAGTGATGATTGTTTTGAAGCGTAAGATAGACTAAGTAGTTTCCGTCGTTCATGTAATGATGGCTCTCCAAGTTCCCACTCGAGGCTTGCAACAGGAGTTGTTCTATAAGCTCCAGAGATTATGCGTAATGCATTGTTGTGTATAATGTCTAAGATTTTTAAATTTGACTTCGACGTTGAAGAATATGCAATGCATCCCTAGTTCAATTTTGATCGAATTAGGCTTCTATACAACAGTAATAATGTATCTCCGTCATCACCCCATTGTTTATTGGCTAAACATTTAAAAAGATTTATACCATTTTTGACATGATATCGCCAATTTTTTAATATGTGCTTTCCAACTTAAAGTTTCTTCAAATGTTATGCCTAAATATTTTATCTGTGTACTTCGTTTCAAAAACTTTGTGCCGAATATTAAGGCAGGTATGTTAGTGTGAATAGGCTTCTTGAAAAAAATAATATGTTGTGTCTTGTCAGCTGAAAAATAGAATCCACTCCTATTAGACCAACTTTCGATTTTATTTAGTTCTTCTTGTAAAAGTTTGACTATCGATTTAATATTTTTTCCTTTGATAAACATTATCATATCATCAGCATATAATCTAGCCTGTGCAGGTCTCTTGAGATTTTTTATAACATCACTCTTTGCTATTAGGAAAAGTGTAGGACTAATTACAGATCCTTGTGGTGTTCCATTGTCTTGAGACTTAATACTAGAAAGTTCTCCATTACTACGTACTGAAAATTTCCGTTCATTTAGAAAGTTATTTAAAAATGCCAACATGTTTCCTTGAATTCCCCAAGTCTGCAGCTTTGTTAATATTCTGTGTCGCTATTCTAAGTCAAATGCTTTGTGGATGTTAAAGTAAACAGCTATGCATTTCTGTTTGTTACAGCAGCCTTCATTAATTTGACTTTCTAAATGTAAAACATTGTCTATAGTAGATCTCAAAGGACTAAATCCAGCTTATTCCGGTATGTAAATTGTGATGTTCCAAATGCCACATAAGTCTATTATTTTCTCTAGCAGTTTGCAAGTAAAACATGTAAGTGATATTGGCCTATATGATTCTGCTGCTGTAGCCGGTATGTTAGGTTTTAGTATAGGGATGACAATAGCTTGTCTCCTTAAGTTAGGAAATTTTACACCAGATTGTATTAAAAAGATTCAATAGGAAGTCTAAAGCTTCGTTAGGTAACTGTTTTAAGAATATTGCGGGTATGTCATCTGGACCTGGTGATGTGTCTTTTAACATTTGGATTGTTTCTAATAGTTCTGTTTTGTTAATTGGAGTATTAATATCATCGTTATTGGCTATAATTTCTATTGGATTTGCTTCTTCTTCTTCCCGATATTGTAAAAAGTATTGCTGTAATTTTCATTTTTAGATTCTTGTCTGTATGTTTCAGCTAATGCTTCTACAATTTTTTTGTTTTCATTAATTAGGTTGTCATTTTGTTCTAGGTATTTTATTCCATATCGTATATTGAGGCCAGCTATTTTCTTAACTTTTTTCCATGCTGATGATCTGTGAACTTTGAACGTATTTTTTCCAAGACTCTTTTTTGGATCTGGTAGTAATTAATTTTGCATATGCCCTTTCTTCTTTAGCTCTATCAAGTTGTAATTAGTTTTATGTCTTTTGAAAGTATTTAAAGCTTTTTTACATTGTTTTATTGCCAATTTACACTCATCATTCCACCAGGGAACAACTTTGTTTTTCGTTATATACTTTGTGTTTCCCATTGTAATTGTGGCGGCTTCAGTGATTAAGTTATTAAACAATTTTAAAGTTAAGTTTATGTCTTCTTTAATTATAGGGATATTCGATATTTCTTCAGTAATTTTTGTTTTAAAAATGTTCTATTGTGGATTGGTTTTTATTGTGGGCGTTTTAGTAACGTCGATGGGTCAGAAATAGACAAGTCAATAGCTGAAAAATTTTCAGTAGCTCCGTCGAAACGAGTTTTAGCTCCGTCGTTCATTATTGTTAAATTCAGGCTATTGATTACGTTTGCTAATAAAATAACTTTCTATTTTTAGTTGTTTTTTCGAACCCCATAGAAGAGTATGGTTGTTAAAGTCCCTAAGAATTAATTTTGGTGATGGAATTTGCATAACTAAGTCGGAAAGTTCATTTTCTTGGATATTTTAGCTCGGTGGAATATAAATGTTACATATGTTCATTTTTTGATTAATAACTATTGTTAGTGTTACTGCTATTTCTTCTAAGTTTGTATTAATTGTGATTCTGTTTACTTGTAAATCGGTTTTAGCATATATCGCAACACCGCCACTAGCATGATTTGTCTGTCTATTTTGATAGTAAACATTATATGACTTCAAGTTATACGCACTGTTGTCTTTAAAATTACTTTCTTGAAGACATATAATATCAGGTGAATATTTCCTAACAAGTACCTGAAATAAGGGTAGGCGGGTGTAAAAACTGTTTAAATTCCACTGTAAAATATTATTATACACGTTCGAGCAGTTGTTTAGTTAATTTTTTACTTAGTCTAGTACATTTAATTTTCATATTTCGATCTTCAGCCTGCGTATGTATTTTATTTATCATTTCTGTAAGAGATGGTATATGTAGGGTATAGTCTTTAGCAATGCTTAATACATCACTACTACCGTGAGTGTTCTCTAACAAATCAGTGAATTGTTGACTATCGAGTGGGAACTTGGGATTGTGATTGTCAATAAAATTGGTTATCTTTTGCGGTAATTCTCGAAATTCTAATGAAAGTTTTCGACTCCAACTTTTTCTTTGGAACTTTTGGAACAGGTGTTGGAAAGGAAGATTTTGGTTCTGAGGAATTAGTAATATCTGGTGTATCTTCTAGGCTGGGTGTTGCAATTTCAGATAAATTTCATTTGGAGGTCGTAGGTTTAGTTATCGGAGTTATTTGAACTTCAAAAGAAGTTCAAAAGAGGCTCATTAAATGTAGGAGTAATTGGTCTTTGTTCACATATAATTTTAGGGTTAGTGGTATTTGATATAGACTCACTTAAATTATTGCTGTCTGAGGAATGGTTTCGAAAGGAACTTTGTTGTTGTGATCTAGTATATGAAAAAGTTAAAGCTTAGAGTTGAAGGCTGGCACATCGAGATGCAAAATGACCTAGTTGCTTGCACTTATAGCATAATCTATCTGTTGTTACAAATATGCGATATTTTAAGTCGTCATGATTAATTTCTAATGTATCGGGAATTTGGAAACTATCTTCTCGAGGAGATATGTACACCTGCCTTCGAAAACTAAGTATGTGACTATACGCTGGATCGGTTGCTCCAATTCTTAAGAATGTAAGGGGTGACATTAGATGTAATCCAATATTACTCCCTGTAAATTTAGATCATAAATAGGCTTAGGTAATAAAATCAAAAATTGTAATTACCACAAATAGTCTGGCTAATTGGCTACGCCAAAGTCATTATATAAGAAAATAAAAAAAAAACAAAAAATATCTGTTAACTTTACGATATTTCTTATAAATAACGTGTAACAGTAGTTTCTGTAAATAGTTAATAATAGGGGAAATTTTTGGGTGATGCACAACTTTTCAAACTATGTGTATATTTTATTTCTATATACAGATTTCTATATTTTCAAGTTGTTTTTTGAAGTATGTTGTCTTTTTGACCTATTTATTATCTTTCCTTCTTTTGTTGCACTCGAAGTGAAAAACAATCTTATTTTTGGCTTTGGTAGTTTGTTTATAATTCAGTCAAACTAATTAATACTTTACTTTACTTAATCAGTAGACCCATTTGTACCTTTCGGTGTTGGGCCGTTTATAATACAATTCATTAAATTACAATATTTGACAGTCTTCTGTTCCACTCTTTAATGGGTCTTCCTCTTCTGTTCTTCCCTATTGGTTTCGCGTCCCACACTCTTTTTACTTGTCTATTATTGTCCATCCGGGTTAGATGTCCGAACCATGCCAATTTTGTCTCCTTGATTGAGTCGAGTATCGGTTTGATTTTGAGCCTTTTTCTTATTTCTTCATTTCTGATTCTATCAGTTCTTTTTACTCCGATGGTTCTTCTGAGGTGTTTCATCTGCCTGAATTCTGCTCTGATGTCTTTTGTTTAATATCCAATTTTCTGCTCCATCACTGTAGGTCTATATATTGTTTTGTATATTTTTATCTTGGTCTTTGTTGATATTTCTTTGTTATTAAGGAATCCTCTATTTAGTGCTTGGAACAGTTTTCCTGTGTTTTCCATTCTGTTGTTAAGATCGTCCTCGATGTCTCCTTTGTTGTTGATTACTGTTCCTAGATATCTGTATGAATTTGTTTGTATTATTTTTTGTTGGTCTATCATTACTTCTATTTGATCTTCCTTCCCTTGTTTTCTTGATATTTTCATTATCTGTCTTCTCTTTGTTTACGCTTAAGTTGTATTTGCTTGCTTCTAGGTATCATTTCTCTAAGTCGTATTTAAGTTTTTCTGCAGTTTACGCAATTAATACTATGTCGTCTGCAAATATACATATCTCAGCATTTATCATTTGCATTCTGTTCCAACCGATGCAGTATTTCTTGAATGATTTCTTACATTCTTTTACTATCTCATCTATTACATTTATAAATAGCACTGGGCTGAGACTTCCCCCTTGTCTAACTCCTTGAGTTGTTTCAAATGGTTCTGACTGAATATTTAACATTCTTACTGTATTTGTTGTTTTTATGTATATACTCTTTGTTGCTTTTCTTTTGACTGAGTCGAATGCTTTTTCCATGTCTATAAAGCTCAGATATATTTCTTTATTTTTCTTTAAGGCTTTTTCTATTACTTGTTGCATGGTGAATATATGGTCTTGTGTGTTGTGTCCTTTCCTGAATCCACTTTGTACGTCCTCTAATTTATGTTCTATTTCTTTTGCAATTTTCCTTTCTATTATGGTTTCGTATACTTTTGCTGCTACACATAGTAGTGATATACCTCTATAGTTCTTAACTTCTCTTGTGTTTCTTTTCTTGTATATAGGTATAATTACTGCATTTGTCCATTCTCTGGGTATTATTTTTCTCTTCCATATTAGGTTATATATGTATAACAATTTTTCTTTTACTTTTACTTCTATATATTTCATCATTTCTGGTGCTACTTTATCGCTTCCTGGTGCTTTCCCCATCTCTATCTTTCTTATTGCTTCTTCCAGTTCTTTTTTTTTCTATATTTTCTGGATTTTTCCCGTTTCTCATGGATACTCTCTTCCTGGCTTTCCTTTTTCATTGTATTCGCTTGATTTCCATTCAGTATCAGCTGGAAATATTTCCTTTATCTTTCCATTATTGTCTTATTGTCGTTTATTATTGTTTCTTTCTTGTTCATTATTTGTTTCAGTTTCGTTTCTTTGTTGCTTCTTAGGTTTTTCAGTGTTCTGTAAAATAATTTTAGATTTCTGTGCTGTTTTCTTCCATTTTTTCCCCGAATTTTTCCCAACTTTTCTTTTTCTCTTTTTTAACTATCTCTTTAACTTTTGTTCTTTGTTTCTTATAATTTTCATATTTTTGTTGTGTTTTATCTTGTATTCTTTCCATAATTTCTTCTTTTCTTTTATTTCTCTTTTCACTTCATCGTTCCACCAAGATGTTCGTTTTCCTCTGTTGTTATTTTTTGTAGTTCCACATATTGATTTAGCTGTTTTATCATCGCATTTTTAAATTTTCCTCATTCTTCTTCTATTGTTTCTGTTATTTCATGTTCATTGTCCATCCCTGTCTCTAGCCCTCCTGAGTATCTTATTTTCTTTGTTTCTTCCCTTAGTTTATAAATTTTTATTATTTCTTTGTGTTTTCTGTTTACGTTCTCATTTCTTTTTATTTCTTTTCTATTGCTTTTGAATATGGTTTCTAGTAGATAGTGGTCACTACCAATTTCATAACTCCTTTTTACCCTTACGTCTCTTATCCAGTTCTTCTGTGTTTTTTGCACTATAGTATAGTCTGTAATTGATTGTTCGTCTCTTGTGATCCTGTGTATCCTTTTATGTTGGAAGTGTATGTTCATAATCATTAGGTTATTGTCTAGACAGAATTCGAGTAGTAATTTTCCATTTTTGTTTTATTTTTTGCTCTTCATAAGGTCCGATGACATTGTTGCATTTTCCTGCTTCTTTCCCCACTCTACTGTTTATGTCTCCTGTGATCACAATTTTCTCTGTACAAATATTTATCACTTCTTGTAATTTGTCCCAGAATTCATTCTTTTCGTTTTTTGTTGCGTCTTCATCTGGTCCATAGCATATGATTAGGTTTGTATTGGTTTCTTCTGTATCCATATCTATGTCTACTCTTAGTATACGTTCGTTGTGATATATCCAATTTTTTACTTTGCTGATACTCTCCTTCTCTATCATGCACGCTACTCCTTCCTGAGCTCTCTTCGTTTCTTCCACTCCACTGTATATTAGTAACATTCCGTTTTCTAATATTATTCATCCTTTTCCTTTTTTCTTTGCCTCTGTTATAACTACTATTTCAATATTCTTATCTTTAATTTCTTCCCCCAGTTCTATTTCCCTCCCATTTATACCTCTCACATTCCATGATGCCATTTTCCAAATTATTTTGTTCTTTTCTGTGTTTAAGTTGTACTTTAATTTGTTTTTACTTCCGTTTGTGTTATTATCTTTAGATCTGCTTATGTCAATGTTCTGTGCCTGTTTTGTTTCTCGGTCCGTCATCGTGTTTTCTTCAGCTAGTTTTTTGAACAATTTGTTTCTGTATTGTATGTTACTTTTTCTATCCGGCTTGTTTTTTGATTCCATTTCCATTTAATGCCTTTAATAACTATGGAACCATATCCAATTTTTGTCCTTTTCCCATTAGTTTTTTTATCTGCTGCTATCTTCCTGAGATTTCTTTGTATTTCTATCTCTTTTAATGTTAGGTCACACTCTATATATACTTTATGTTGCCTATAGTTCATTATTTTACCCTTGGCTTTCAGTATTTTCATTTTATCTTCGGATTCTTTACATTCGATAACACACATTGTTTTATTTATATTTTGTACCCTATTTATTTCTGATGTTACTCCCATTTTTGTTTCTATGAAGTTCTCCAGTTGCTTTGCTTTTATTGTGTCTATTGGTAAGCCTCTCGATATTAGGTTATTTTTCTTCTTTTTTTTCTGACATGCTTCCAAGGCTATTTCTATTTTATCTATTTTTTGTTTCATCGTAATCATTTCTTTCTTTAGATTTTCATTTTCTCTTATTATTTATTTCATTTGCAATTTGTACTCACCATTTTCCTTCCTAATTTTTTTTAGTTCCTCAATCATATTACCCATTGTATTTTTTATATCTTCCAGGTCCTTGTTTTTCTTTTTATTATCGCTTGCTATTTGTCTCATTAGTTCCATCATTTCGGTCTGGCTGCTAGTTTCGACCTGTCTGGTGTTCGGCTCACTTTTCTGCTCCTGCTAAATATGTCTATCTCCTCTTTGCTTTTTCTTATACCATCTTCATCAACATTACCATCCGCCATCTTTCTTCTTATTCAAATAATTAAAGTATTTATAAATATAAATATTATAAGTAACGGTTACGGATCGCGACAAGCTCCGCACCTACCTCAACAGTTAAATCTTAGCAATTATTCTCGATCCTAACCAGTTTCGACTTCTACCGCTTGTAAATACAAAATACAATCAATATCAAAACGACAAATAAATACAGCCTTTATAATTCTGTATAGTTTTACCGAAACCTGAATAACAGACGTATTGTTTTTGTTGACAATTAATATTGTTTATCCTTAATCACCCGTCCAGCGCAAAAAGCTCAACTCGTTTCGACCACTCAGAAGTTTCACTTTTATCTGTAGAGCAATTAAAACTAACTCTTAATTTAATACAGTTCAACAACACATAACTGATTATTTACTTACATAAAGGTCCTTTTTAAATACACTTTGCACTATTTTGTGTGCAGATTAAACTCGAAACCATCCAAAGTTTGGAATTTAATTTCGGAGTGACACTACACACGTCCAACTCAACGGATAACTCTGTACACTTTTTTTCCAAACTAATTAATAATTTCTTTATAATATCTGTTTTATATCTATTGCATACGGGTTTTATTTTATCCATGTTTATTTAAATTTTTTTCAAAATCGTTTCAAGGTGTTTTGTTTTTTAAAGTATCGATTCTGTTTTTTTTTATTATTATTATTTTTTGCAATAAATTTCCTCTAAAAGTTTTGTGATCACCAAGTCGATCTTAGCCTGTCGAATACTTCTACAATCCATGATACCTGATCCGTACTTAGTATCTATTGTAGTAACATGATTTATTTGATTATATTTTTCAGCGTTTAAGGAGACCCAGCTCAGGTTCTTACGTCAATGTCTTTTTTTTTAATGTGTTCTAGCTACTGTCGTATTTAAACAGACTGCAAGGTTTACGGTTCTTATTTCATTATCATTACTTTAGTAAAAGTTTTCACGACACTTCTAAATTTACAGCTTAGAACTATAACAAAGATTTATCTCCTAAAGTACTTTTTGATATTATTTATCATTTTAAACGTTCTACTTTAAACGAATTCAGTGTAAAGGTTAAATTAAAAAATCTAAATTAATTTAAGGTGCATTACTGTGCTCTTTGCTGGGAAGAAAGAATAATTTTAAATTTAAGCCATTCTCAGATAAATTAAATATTATGCTCATGTAGCGGTGCCGCAATAATTTACTTTTTATAACTTCACTCTGCATTTTAAGATTTACGTATATACTTTATTATTACTTATTTATTACTATAATTCTAAATATAAAAGGATATTCTACTTTTACTCATCACATTCTTTGCTAAATATTCTTATTACTGAAGCAGTTTAAAATCCATTTCTTCTTTATTTTCCCGTTTTTTCAATTAAAATTGATAAATAATTTACGGAGATATTTGCAAAAAAGCAGTTTTTTTGCACTAATTTATATACTATACTAATACTAATACTAATTTTTTTTAACAAAATAAAATGTTATTAATACATTTAAACATCGAGGAATTACCGTGTTTTAAATTTGTGCGAAATTTCCCCCCGATCGGTAAAATAGTTTAAAAATTATTTAATTTATTTATCCCTGAGGCTAATTATTTAAACTTTTGAACTTGTCCTATGAATGATGCTAGACACATTTAGCAAACTTCATAGGATTCTTTAAGACTTAAACTATCTCAGAAGTTAAATGCATATTGCTTTTTCATCGAAATTATTTACAAAATAAATGGTTGAAAACGGGGTATGTTTTCTACTTATAAACAATTGTATTGTTGTTGGATAGCTGGTAAAAAAAATGATATTAAAAAAAAACCTTCTATGACCAATAGTAACGAATTTAGCGACTATTTTTTTAAAAATCGTATCTCCATTGTTTATAAAAATTAAGAAGTAAAATTTGCACAAATTTTGAATGAAAAAAAATCTAAACTTTATAGAAACTTATAGCTTAAAATTCATCAAATTTTTCGAAACTTAGAGCCCTTCGAAACAAAGGTACTTTCAAAAGATTGACATAGGAAAGTGGAGAGGATAAGTGTTTCAGCTCCGTTCTTTTTTTTTTCGACATCTCAACTTCAAATTGAAACACGTAGGAAAAATTTACATTATCTCGGCTTTCATTTCTCGTCCTAAAAAAAAAGGAAAAGATTAATGATTGAATATTTCTATATCGTTATAATTATATGCTTGAGAACCAGATTCCAACGAGTTAATGATAAAATTTGTATAATACACGAGATTTGTAACTGTGGATTTACCTTGGCTAAAACCATGTTGTTCACCAATTATGTTTTTACAATCAAAACTTAACATTATATTTACAAAAAAATCTAATAGTTTCGGTAACTCTGACTGTATACAAACTGCACGGTAATTTTCAGCTTTATCTTTCTTACCAGACTTGAAAATTGGTTTAAAAAAACTAGATTTCCAGAAATCAGGAAATATCCCTGATGTTAGTGATAGGTTAAGTAAATGGTGTATTGGTTCTGCCAAAGTGTATACACATTTTTTAAAAAAATACAATGGAATTTCATCAGTTTTCTTGGTAAGTTTCCACGGGATACTCAGAATCTCATCAATTATTTCCTTAAAGTCAACAACATAATTGCTTACATTCGCAGGTTTCCTAAACTTAAAAATAGGAATTTGATTAACTACAACATCATTGTAGACAGTTGAAAAAAAGTTTGCAAAAATATCAACGATTTCTTGACTATTTTCCCCAGTATAATCATCATACTTAATAACTGATGGTAACACGTGAGTTTCTTTTACTCTTTATAAATTTCCAGAATGATCTAGGATTTTCAGATATATTGTTTTTAGTTTCCTGAACATGTCGTTTATATAGTGAAGTTCTTTACACTGAGTTCTAATACTTAAAAATATATTATAATCTTTTTCCCAACCTGTCTGTTTGAATGTTTTATGAGCAGTTTTCTTTTTTAATACTAGCGATTTTAAATCACAGTTGTACCAATTAGAATATGTGGATGTTTTATATTTTTTAATGGGTACAAAATTATGTATTGAATTGCATAGAATTTCATAGGATTCAATAGATTCGTTGATATTTTTGTTGATGAAAACTAATTTCCAATCAATCTCAGCCAAAAGATAATAATTGATCCTAAAGTAATCACAATCACCATTTCTAAAGTCTACAAAGTATTCTTCATAATTCAAAGTTGATGAGTTAACATTAACAAACAATCCCAAAAAAACTGGAGTATGATGGACACTTTTGTCAAACAAGGGATCTGATGGTTCCGACACAATTATATTAGATAAACTAGAAAAAACTAAGTCGAGAAAAGTATTTCTGCTATTAGGTATCACATTAATTTGAGATAAATTACAGTAATAGGCAGCATTACACAAATCATTAGCAGGAGAATTGGGAATACAGTGAACTCTAATTCCAAATTCATCATTTATCCATTTAACATTGCGTAACTTATAATCACCGCACTGGAAAGTTTTCAAAAATAAACTCAACACTGCTACAATGATCAATGTAACACTGCTGTTCAGACGCAGGAGGGATGTACACAGAGCCCAAAATAACCATTTGATTGTGACACTTAAGTGACATTAAAACTTGTTAAATATTATTTTGTGGTATAACAACTTCACACACTTGTAAATTGGCTTGTTAGATGATTTCTATCGGCTCTAAAAATGCTGTAATTGTAAAGTCCCAATTCAGCATTATTAAAGTCAGAATTAAGCCAGGTTTCAACTAGTATAATTATATTATAATCAGAAAATCAACCAAGTCGTTAAGCTTGGTACGTAAGCCTCCTATATTCTGAAAATAAATGTTTAATAAAGTTTCTTCGATACCACGTTTTAAACCGCTCTGTTATTTTTCAATTTTTAAATGTAAAAAACGGAAAAAAAATTTGATATCCTTAAATTCTATCAACAAATAATAGTGCAGTGATAATGCCAATCAACTCAACCCGACGTGAGTAACAAAAAACCTTTATATAAGATATTACAATAGTAAATATAACCTATACAATTCGAATCAAGTTCAACCTACTGGTTTTATCAACTGGTTTTTTGGAACCGTTCGGAACTGATCCACGCCGGTTCTTTGGCCGGTGACAGGACCGGACCTGCGGCAACGCGGGAAACAATATAAAAATGACTTCAATTAACAACATGACTACTTCTACTTCAAATACACCAAAAAATACTTATTCCAATGTAGTAAATACTTTCAAACACCCAACAGAGAACCAAGCAGTAGTACTCTCCAGTATCGAAGGCATCAAAATCCACAATTACATCGTAGCAATTGGATCACTGGTTGGTCCACGTAACGTCTTCTTTGCGTCTAGAATTCCAAATAACAGAATATGTATCTACCTCTCTACCAAAAACATAGTCGATATGCTTCTTCATTCCTACAAATATATTAATATAAATAAGTCAGAAATAGAGATAAGAAGATTAATCACACCAGCACAACGACTTGTAATTTCTAACGCATGTCCTTCAATTCCAAACAGTATCATTGAAGCAGAATTACAAAAATTAGGCATCACTGCAGTTTCCAAGATGACTTTCCTAAGAGTTGGTATGGCAGAAACCGAATATAGCCACGTCCTAAGCTTCAGACGGCAAGTATTTATTTCGCCCCTTGATAATACCTCCATTCCTGACTCCTTTAATGTATTCCACAATAAAACTTATCGTTTATTCCTCTCTATTGATGGACTAAACTGCTCTAAGTGCAAGACTATTGGACATAACGAGACAGATTGTCCCATCATAACAACTGCTAACTCCTCAACCGTACCCTCAGAAACCTCTCCAAATACGACACCTGAAATAGATGATAGAGATCCTGAAACACAACAAAACATGGAAACGAACACCAGCATAACTGAAACTATAGAAAACGCAAGTCAACCCTCCTTACCAAAAGAAACAATATCATCAAATCTAAATAATATTAATAATCCTGCTGAAACTGTAACTCTGCAACCTTCAGTTAATATTAATAAACAACTCAAGTATCTACTCAAGTTAAAAGACAAATCCCATCCTCACCTGACATCGACCAAAATAACCCAGAAACAGACTCACAAATCTTTACTCCTATCACACATAAACTAAAAAAACCTAAAAAACAAACTAAAACCTCTAACGACGACATTATTTGTTCTCTAGAAATGATAAAAGACAAAATTGAAAACCGATCACCCCCATTCATATTAAATTTTAATGAAATATGCGACTTTCTAGTTAATACCCTTCATGCTAAACATCCTGAAACTATCTCAAAGAACTACTCACAACTCTAAATTAAAAAACAACATTACCAGATTAAAGAAAAAACTTAACCCCACTCACACATCTTCAACGGAAGAGACTGAAAAATCCGATGGATAAATCACTAATCCTTCAATGGAACCCAAATGGGTATTTCGCTCACCTCGAATCACTCAAACTATTAATTCAAAAATATTCTCCACTAATACTGTGTATACAAGAAACTCACTTCAAAGAGAATTCTATAATAAACCTAAAAAAATTATACTCCTGAACCTGAACAAATTAAAAGATGTCATAGAAATTGTCAGCACCACCTTACCACTCCCACTCAAACGTTGTGAACAAGTGATAATAACTCGACTACGATTAGGACATACTATAATAACCCATATCCACTTAATAAATAAAAAAGCCATCCCTTTCTGCCACAACTGCAAGATCCAAATCACTGTGAAACATATTCTGTTAGAATGTAAAACATACACCCAAGAAAGAAGAAAAAATAACCTCTCTACCAACATGAAGGATCTACTAAGCTGCCAGTTCAACGAAGTGCTAAAATATTTGAAAGACATTAAATTTTACAGTGTTTAATAGAATATATTTAAGTTATATATACATTGTAAGAAATTGAATACTTGTAATTTGTGTTTGTACCCCCTGCTAATAACTCTTAGTAGTTGATGCAGGGTAATTTTTGTTTAAATAAAAAAAAAAAAAGTTTCTTCGGAATTCTTTTTGAAAGATTTTGATTGCTAGAATTGATAGTTAACTTTTTCTTTACTTTTAGTTGACTGTTTTAAATAGCAAGAGCAGTTTATATCAAAAACGTGATGATCAACATCAATATGGTTTAGTTTCATAATATCCTTAGCGTACGTAATTACACACGACATTTTACGAATATCGCTCATCGATCATATTTGCGAATAATAAACATGTATGCATAGCATTGGTTTTTCATAGTTAACGATTAGATACTATATGAATTTACCAAGTCATTTGTTACCTATATTGCACCTATAGAATTTTTCTTTATAACCTTACTGAATGAAAATTTTTTGTTTCAGGTAAGTGTGGCCGTAAAAACCATTGCTAATATCGTAAGTATTTTCATGTGGTAATTAAAAAAAACGAGCACCACGCGAAAGGTACGCAATTATTCATTAGAAGTAATTTAGAACTTTTGAACGATCTCTATAATTAAAAGTTGTTGTCTTGTACTTAGATATTTAGGGTAAAAAGTCAAACTCTTCATTAAGCTTATTGCTTTTAATTATAAGCGTATAATTTTGCTTTGTATATACAAAATTAGTATATACCGCAATTTATTGGCACATTTATACTTCATATTACAAACAGACTTCATATAGAGTTAAATTAAAATGTAAGACAAGAACTGAATATTATTATTATTATTCTCTCTCTCTCTACTGCCTTTCCTGCTTATGAGGTATTACAGGATTTTGTTTCTTAGCCAAAAGTAAAAGATGGCTGGTTGGCTAGATCAGTGTGTCCAGCTGTTCTGTTTTATTCGTTCTAAATTTCCTCTTTTCCCAAAGTCTTTTCCATTCTCCTCTATTTCTCGTTCTCTCTTTGAACTCTCTCCATTTTAGGCCAATTATTTTATGATCTCTTGTTACAGTTCCTCTCCAGCTATTATTCGGTATTCTTCCTTTTCTTCTTTCATCTGGTTGGTATTCGAGGGCCTGTTTGATCCTCGTATGTCGATATTTCCTTAATATGTCAAATCCATTTCTATTTTCTTCTTTTCATCATGACTGTTATTGTCTTTTGTTTTGTTCTTCTCTATAGTTTGTAATTTTTTCGGTCATAATATTTTTAAATTTTTTTTTAATGATTTATTTGAAGGTTTGTAATTTTTTGGTAGTTGTATCTTCCTGTCTCCAAGATTGTGCACGTTACAATAATATACTCAATACAGCTGTTAAATATTTTGATTTTGATTAATTCTGATCTATTACGTGTGTTATTGCGATTTTCTTTAAGGAGTTGTATGCATATTGTGCCTTTACTATTCTTTTTTCTACATGTGATCTACTACTGCCTTTTTTCCATGATTGATCTGTCATGCAAAATAATCTACTTGCTCTATTTGCCAATAATTTGAATTAAAGACTTGTTTTTACAAAAACAACATATCTGTATTTTTAATGTTTTACATAAAATAGAAAAAACCTAATTTCTTTAAAAGAATTGGAAATTGTAATTATAATATTCATAAATATTATAGAATAGTCTGCATTTGTTTGAATGTGTAGGTTAATTTCCATTGAAGGTCGTTTTTTTAAAAAATAAACAGAAATCTTACATTGACATTTATGTAGTTTTTGTAAAATTTTGTTACATATTATGTAGTTTTTGTGCTAAATTAATATTAAAATATTATTAATATTAATATTTTGTGAAAAATCTCAAATAAAACGTTATTAATAAATTTAAAATATATTTATTCATGAAATGTACAGTAAATTAAAATGAGATAGGTATTAAAGTGTAATCTTCTGTGCTACTACTGTTGTCCCCGCCGTCGATATCATTAACAGATATTATTTCTTGGACAGCTGAATTTAAATTCAAAGAATCGTAAAATTGGTGACTAACTGAATTTGATACATACTTCTTTAACTTCTGCAAATCCTTAGCTTTAAAAGCATTGAGTGCCAATGAAGACTCATATACATAGTTGTTTCAGTTCCTACTTTTTATACAACTTCCATTTGTTTCGTATTTTGATCCTGTACCATGTACATCTAACTAATCATCATCATCACCATCAGTAGCTCGACAAGCCTTTCTGGGTCCTGACTTGTTCTAGGATTTTCCGCCATTCTGTTCTGTTCCTTGCTTTGTTTTTCCAGTTGGTAATCTTAAGTATTTTCAGATCTTGTTCCACTTGTTCCATGTATCTAAGTTTGGGTCTTCCCTTTGACCTTCTCCCTACTGGTGTTTGCCTCATTATATGTTTTGGTGTTTTAGTCTCCAACATCCTTTTAACATGGCCCATCCAGCGCAGACGTCCGATCTTTATGGATGTTATGACCTTGGGTTCATTGTATGCTGAGTTTAGTTCAAAATTATATCTTCTGCGCCATATGTCATTTTCTTTCACCCCGTTATGTGTCTAAGGTTTTTGGTTCAAACGTACTTAATAGGTTCTCATCGCTTTTCGACAGTGTCCATGTCTCTGATCCATATACAAGGACCAGTTTTATCAGGGTCTTGTATATTTTGCATTTGGTTTTTCTTGTGATGTTGTTAGATCTTAGATGTTTAATTAGTCCGTTATATGTTTTATTAGCGATATGTATTATTTTCTTAACTTTTTCACTGACATTGTTATCTGAGGTAACTAGTGAACCTAGATATGTAAAATTTTTCATGCTTTCGATGTTATAGTTTTCTATTGTCAGATTCTGTAGGTTTCTTTGGCCTGTCGAGCTGCTGGCTTTCATTTATTTGGTTTTAATTTCGTTAATGTTTAGGCCACTGTTTTGTACTGCTCTTTCTATTGCATTAAATGCTTCTATCATCTCTCTTTCGCTTCTAGCTATGATATCAACATCATCTGCAAATGCCAATATTTTTACACTTTTTGTTATTATTGTTCCTCTGGTGTTGACTTTTGACTCTGTAATTATTTTCTCTAATATGATGTTGAATAGAATACAGGATAGGGCATCTCCCTGTCGTAGGCCCGTTCTCACGTGGATTGTATGTGTTAGTGCGTTTTGAATTCGAATTTTGCTTTGTACTTTAAGTGTTTCTTTTAGTATATCAATGAGTTGAGTTGGAATATTAAACTCAATTAGTGCATGGATCAGAAATTCTCGATGGATGCTATCATAGGCCCTCTTACAATCAATGAAAATATGATGTGTGTCTATATTAAATTCACTAGTCTTTTCCAAAATTTGCCTCAAGACGAAGATCTGATCTATTGTGGACTTCTGCCTGTAGAAACCATATTGATATCCCCCAACTATTTGTTCCGCATATGGTCTCAATCGGTCATACACAATATTTGACAGTATTTTATATGCCACAGTTAGTAGCGGTATTGCCCGGTAGTTTTTACATTAAAGCTGATCTCCCTTTTTATGTACTGGGATAATTACTCCGGTATTCCAGTCTTGAGGCAGTTGTTTATTATTCCATATGATCAATATTAGTTCGTGTATCGCATTTAATAGGGAGTCTCCGCCTTCTCTTATTAATTCTGCGCTAACGTTTTTCAGTCTGGTAACTGCTTCTTGCATTTCAGCTACTGAAGGGGGGTTGTTTCTCTAGTATCCGTTTGATCCAGTATAATTCCATCATATAGTAGATCTTCGTTTTTTTCAAACTTTTCTTTGAAGAATTATGTCCATCTTTGTAGTATTTTACTCTGTTGAGTTACTATATCTCCTTCTTTGTCTCTGCACATTATTGTTCTTGGTTTAAATTCTTTTCTAGTTTTGTTAAGTTTTTGGTAGAATTTTCTGTTTTCTGATGGTTTATTTAGTTCTTCCATTTCTTGGAGTTCTTTTTCTATGCATTCTCTTTTCTTTTTATGATTATTTTCTTCTCTTCCCTTCTTAGTATTCTATATTCATCCTCTGCCTTTCGTGTTCAATGTCGTTGTTGTAGTCGTTGGTATGCATTATTTTTCCTCTCTGTTATGTTACGACACTCTTCATCGAACCACTGTCCTTCAGTTGATTTCAATTTTTTTTTTGTAGACACAGGGTCTCTTTGGCCGCGTCTTGTATGATATTTTTACACGCTTCCCATTCTCTGTTTATATCCTCGTGCTTTTGTCTGTTTTCTAGCCTTCCTTTTATATATTCTTTGTATTTTGCCTTTTTGGTGTTATCTTATTTTTATTTCATATTTTTCAATTTTGGATCCCTTTTCTTTTTTAATGTTTGACATTCTGGCACTTATTCTACTTTCTGCTAGGTAGTGATCCGAGTCTGCATTTGCCCCCCGTCTGCTGCATATGTTTGTTACGTCTGAGTGATGTCTAGAGTCAATAATAACATGATCGAACATCTTTACTGTAACCCTATCTGGAGATCTCCACGTTTCTTTATGAATATTTTTTTGCTGAAAGCATGTGCTGGCAATGATCATGTTATGGGAAGTTGCTAGATTTAATAATCTGATGTCATTGTCATTTGATACCTCATGAAGGCTGTGCTTACCTATAGTTGGTAGGTATTGTTGCTCTTTTCCTTCCTATTTTTGCGTTGAGATCACCATAAATAACTTAGATGTCATTTTTTGGGCATGAATGGTATGCATCTTCTAGTTCTTCATAAAATTTTTCTTTGTCATCGGCTTCCTTTTCCTCTGTAGGGGCATGCACATTTAAGATGTTATAATTAAAAAAATGTTCCCCTTAGTCTCAGGATGCACATTCTAGAGTTCATAGCGCGAAAGTTTAACCTTTTCAACATCTAACTAATACTAATACGTATGTAAATTCTTTACTCATTTTAATCATTCTAACATCTTTTAATTTCATTGCTGGTTTTCTTTGACTTAAAAAATATTTATTAACGGCTTCTTTTAAATTCAAGAGTGTAGAGATGAGTTTACCCGAACATTTTTTATTATATTGTTTCAATCTTCTGAAATCTCTTTCTTTTCTGAAAATACTTTTTTTCTTGGTACCAAATATACTAAAATCTAGGTCATTGGGTAAATATGTATGACCCTTAATAGGAAACACATATTTAATGTAATCAAACAGTACCGATAGAATGTACCAATGCAGTCACACTATTATCCTAATACGCTGATCAGCTTAAGTCACTAACTTCCTAATGTCCTAATCAGCTTAAGATGGAATACTGGTAGTTCGGTTATGACATTGTGAAGTCACACTCAACTTCTAATGCGGTGATTAGCTTGGGTCACTAATTTCCTTATATGGCCACGAGTAGTTCGGTGATGACACATAAACACAGCGGAAGGAGAGATAATAATTTGGTGTGATTTAATTATGACTATTGTGAACGAGTTTAATTTAATTTAATAAAATAGCTATATTTACGTAAATACGTGTTTTAACTATTTTAATAGGCAATACTATTTTAATAGACGATACCAAGCAGTACAGAAAAAAAAACATAACATAAATTTTGTTTTGTCCTAAGCATCCATCACTTATCAATACTAAATATCTGGAATACATTTCATTGTGATTTAAATATGTGAGTAATAATGTTGTGACATCATTTTGGCCTTTCTTGCCCTCTGTTTCTAAATAACTGTTTAAAACCACATTATTTTTCCCAACATCGTGAATTCCAAATACAAACATCCACAGCTGGCAATAAAAATCATCACTGGTACGTAAGTTTTGCAAATCATCAGAGGTGAGCAACATTATCTTATTTTGTTGAGGCTCTTGCTTTAGTTTTGTTTTAATTTCATTGACGTTTTTAACCTTGTTTTGTTGACTACATTGTTTTGTTGACCATAGGAATTAAGATTTATTTCAATCCCATCTCTAGAGTATATTTATCATAATGCTCTAAAAATAATTTTTTGGTTATTTTTTAGCCTTAATAGCAATACAAATAAATAAGTAAGTAAATAAGTAATATGCTTTATTGTCACTGAAAATTGCTTATAAGCTTATAACAAGTAAGAAGAAAGAATAAAAAAAAATCAGAATAAGAATCTTTTGTACTTTTAAATAAAAAAAACATTAAAATTCTTCCAAACTTAAACATAAAAAATACTACCTAATTAAGAACCTACAAACTTCGTAAAATATACCTAACAAAAATTAAAAATTAGGAAAGCAGATTAATAAATTAAGGGCTCAAATATTCCACCTCCTTGTGCTAAACAGTAACCAAATCAGTCATACAGATTTCTCCTAATATTTTGGAGTAGGGCTGGTGTAATGCTTGCAGAGAAATGAAGTATTTTTGCCCTTAATTCGACTAGGTTTGTGGCCCTTTCAAACTGATGTCTATAAATGTTTTCTTTGAGAAAACCCCAAAAAAAGAAATCGTTAGGTGCTAAGTCACAGGATCTAGCGGCCCATTTAATTGTACCACGTGTACTTATCAGTCGATCAGGAAACGTTTGATTGAGGAAGTCAATAGTTGCTCTAGAGTTGTGAGCCGAACACCCATCCTGTTGGAAATAAATTTCCTGCAAATTAACAGGAAGACGTAAAAATGCGGGATGATCTCATTCTGTAAAAATTGTAAATATTTGGGCCCGTTTAGGTTTCCATCGATAAAAAATGGACCGACAATATGGTCGCCTAACATTCCAGTCCAAACATTTAAATTTTGCGGATGATATGTTCGCACTACAACACTGAGGTGCTTATTTTTCCGAGAATAATATCTTGTAATGGATGAATTGTGTTTTTTATGTAATGAAAATAAAGATTCGACAGAAAATAAAATATTTTTTAAAAGTGTACATTTTCATTATGTTTATCTCTTCTTGTTTGTCACATTAATGTGACGATCACTTAGCACTTAGCATTTTCTAGCTCGAGTTTTCTGTTTTCTTTTACGTGCTTCAGTTTGTTTTATTCTGCATGATGTTTTTTATTCTATCTATACCTCTACATCTATCCCTTTTTCCATATATTTATGATTTCTATAAGCGAGTTTCTGTCGTCTGTCTCGATTGGCATTCCTTGAATTATAACATTTTTTTCCTTTTTTTTTCTTTCCAATCTTTCCAGTCTAAATTTTGCATTATTCAGTTCTTTTCTTACTTTATTTTTCTTCATTTGGTCTGCTTGATTCCCTTATTTAATTTGATCTATTACCGTTTTTACTTCTCCAAGCTCTGTTCTATATTCTTTTTGTTCTTCCTTTATTACTTCAACCTCTGTAGTCTTTTCTAGTTTATCATAGTAATGTGACGATTACGCCATACCACGTTTAGTTCAGTTATTGCTGCGAGACTACCTCGCATTCCGTAATAGGTTTGGTTTCAGGAATGGTTGTTGGCGATCAATAAACATAATTTCGGTTTTGTTATAGTTAACTATAAGTCCAAACTTAACACTTTTTTCTCAAGTTTTTTTTCATAAATTAATAATTTCTTGTAGAGTAGAGGCTAGAAGTGTATGACTTCTGCGAAATGTAAGTTAGATATCTAGATATCGCATAGGTTTAATTCTCCATCGCAACCATCCAAAACTCTGCGCTTTATGAATTCTAAATAGTTGTTAAATATTAAGGAAGATAAAATGCATCCTTGACGTACTCCCGTCTCCAAAGTGCATTCGTCAGATAGGCATCCTTGATATAGTTTGCTAATAAGGTCAGCCAAGTGTTCAGATACATTCATTGTCGTCAGTATATTCCCTAGTTTAATTACTATTTAAATGGGAATAAGCCACAATTAAAGGTTAAAGTAAGTTTATTTACGTTTCAATTTCAACTTCGGAAATCGTTTTCAAAATACAAATAATAGTAATTACTAATGTTTGTATTTTAAAAACGATTTTCAAACTGAAAATATAAACGTCAATAAACTTACTTTAACCTTTAATTGTGGCTCATTTCTGTTTAAATAGTAATTACTTTAAAATGCCACAAGAAAATAGCTTCAGAACAATATTTCCTAGTTTATCCTATATAACATTCTTAAAGGTCTTTGTATAATCAACAAAACATGTAAATATCCGAATCTGATATTCTCTGGCTTTTTCTATGATGTTACTTACATTAAGGATTTGCTATCTAGTACCTCTGCCCTTCACAACTCCGTCCTAATCAGGCGCTATTTACCAACTTGTGAAGTTTTCTTAAGGACTTTGCAGGATGTAGAGAACCACCTTACTGGCATGTGATATTAGAGCTAGAAGTAATCAAACCATAGCCTGCTGCTTTGTTTAACCTAAATCTTTGCTTCAGGACAATTTCCACCTCAGAAAAAAGTATGTCAGGTTCACATTCAAAGACAGTGTGATGTGTCCCTGTTGAAGAAGAGTGGACAGTGAAGGCCTGATATTCAGATACATACGGGGTATCTGCGGGCATTTGATTCACATCGGCGTATAAAACCTTTATACGTTCTCCATACATCTATAACCTTGTCCAAATCCTTCTGTACATTGCCTTTATCATCTTTGATAAACCAAGATTTCTGCTTAAATTTACGTGAGAGTGGTCTGACTTTATTGAAGAGTTCTTTGGGGTTATTTCTATGGGCATGTTGTTTAATCTATCTGCAGTGATTTGCTTCATATCTTTGTTCCTGTCTCGTCTACAAGCAGCCTGATTAGCTCTGTACTAGTAGTCCTCTAACTCTAACCAGGCTCTATTCGCTCTTCTGTTTTCGGCAAACTCATTTATTTCGCATGTTCTTTACCAGTAATTTAGCACTCTTTACTTTAGTTGTTACTAATATATGTTCTTTATGTTATTATAATCTTTTTCCCCTAGATCTTCTTTAGCATCATTATTAATACAGTACTTAATTTCTTTATTTCAATATTTCTTACAATTTTTTAGTTTAAAATAAGTTATGACTTTACGCCGATTTTAATAAGAATTTATGAATGTGAATTAAAACTGGTACCAAAATAGAAAAATTTTTAAATTTAACACACTGTATCTTTTTTCACTCATGTCACAATAGGTATAATACTCACTCTGTATTTAATTTGTATTCACTATACATAACATATTTTTTTTTTTTTTGGTAATGGTTTTTCATCAAAATTTCATCTTGTCAAATAACAATATATTTACCTAGGCGAGACCTTTTTATATGAACACAAATTGTTAGATTTCTTATGTCTCGTTCTGGAAGAAATATTCAATCTACTACTAGAGAGGATTTTAAATAAACACCTTAAAACAGAACAAAATCAGTTTAAACATCCGACACGCAAGTGCTCGAAGCGGGCTAAGAAATTGAAATTTAGAACTTCGTAAGTTATGACAATGTTGCTTAAGGCTACATGAAATACGAAGCAAATTAAAGTGGGTTTCAGTATACTAAAGTTAGAAGCGTGTTTGTAGGATATCGATTAAAACATAGCAATAGTACATTTTGAATTCCGTTCATATTTCTAGTAAATCTGAAATTTTTGATTCTAAACTAAGTGATCTGTAACAAACATCATCGAAATATTATTTCAATTTGCTTTGTTTACATTTTGATACTTTTGAGATTAATGAAAGAAATTATTATTATTAATAATAGTCATGGAACAAACTTAAAAAAACATCCATTGGTCGTCAAATTAGTTTAAAATTTTAGGAAATATGATCATTGCCATCAGGTATAATCTAAAAAATCAAAGATTTGTCTAAAAAAATCGTTTTAAAAACTCCATGTTATTAAGTTCATTCTTCTTCTTCTTCTTCTAATTGCGCTACAGCCCTTTGTGAGTCTTGGCCTGCTTAACAATGTTCTTCCATTCGCCACTGCCTGATTTTCATGGTTTTAAGATTCCTCTCTACGTCGTATATCCATCTTTTACGGAGCCTTTCTCTTGTTCTGTTTCCTTGGGGCTTCCATCTCTGGAGAACTTTTTCATCTCGATTATCTGGCATTCTTTCTAGGTTACCAAGCCAGTTTAGTCTTTGTGACTTTAGAAATCTAACAATGTCTGCGCTCTGCATTAGTTCATCCAGCTCGTGGTTCATTTTAATTCTCCACGAACCATCGCTGCATTGGGTTGGTCCAAATATCTTCCTTAGTATTTTGCGCTCAAATATTCTCAGTTGATTTTCATCAGTGTTTGAGAGGATCCACGTTTCATATCCATATGTGACCACTGGTCTAATTACTGTTTTGTAGATTCTATGCTTAGACCCACGATTCAGTAACTTACTTTTCATTAAGTCTTTGTATGTATAAAAGCACTTATTACCGCTAAGAATCCGTGCTTGTATTTCTTGACTGATGTTGTCATTTATTATTGAGCCTAGGTAGGGAAACGTGGATACATATTTGTAGGTATGGTTGTCTACCTTCAGATTCTCATGTTGATTCGATTTTGTGCACTCCATATATTTTGTTTTGCTTTCTTTTTTATATAGACCAAACTTAGCAGCTTCTCGTTTTAGTTCTATAATTTTTTCGCTTAATACCCTTTTATAGCCGTTTATATCCAGTTTTTTAACAACAGCTTCTTAAGTTAGATTAAAAATGTTATTGAAAAGGCATCACCTTATCTAACTCCATTTTCAATATCAAAGGCCTGTGTCGTATCTCCATCTATTCTCACCATAGCTTTGGAATCCTCCAGAGTCTTTCATATAAGTTTAACCAACTTATTGGGTATCCCTAACACAGATAGTTGCTTTAACATCTTTTGCCGATCTACTCCATCAAACGCCTGTTTGAAATCTATATACAAGTTGTAAATAGGTATGTTATATTCAACACATTTTTCATGTATACCTGTATGTATTGGGTCTATAGTTGACCTCTTTGGTCTGAAGCCACATTGGTATTCACCAATCATCTCCTCCGAAAATGATTCCAGGCGGCTGTATATAATTCCTGATAATATCTTGTAGACGACATTTAAAACTGTTATGCTCCTATAATTTTTGCAGAGTCGCTTGTCTCCCCCTTTGTACATAGGAAGTGTGATTTTTACTTTCCAATCTTCTAGGATGACTTTTAGTGTCCAAATGCGGTCGATTAGGTTATGGATACGTCTCCATAGCGCATGTCCACCATTCTTTATCAGTTCTGCAGTAATTCCATCTGTGCCAGGTGCTTTGTTATTTTTTAGATGTTGTATGACGTTTATTATTTCTTCCAATGTTGGTTGCTCAACTAGTTGTTCTGCTGTGTGGTGAATAATTTGTTCATCTTCGTTTTGTTCTTTTTCTGTGTTTAACAGCTCTTGAAAATGCTCCTTTCACCTTTTCATTATTTTCTCTTTCTCGCTGATAATTGTCCCATTTTTGTCCTTGCAAACTGTTGATCTTGTCATGTATCCTTGGGTGTACTGCTTGGTTTCCTTGTAAAATTTTCTAGTCTCTCTTCTGTTATTATAATCTGTAATTTGTTTTATTTTTCTATTTAACTTTTCTCTCTTTTTCCTTCCCCATTTTTTACTTGCATTTTTTCATGTGCCGTTTTATTCAATCGGAAATCCCTTTGTAGAGATTTCTGTCTAGCTATATTCTTGCTATTTATTACTTATTGGCAATCTTGGTCAAACCATTCCTCGTTTCTTTTGCTTGAGGTTTTACCTAATGTTTCTTCTGTTATATTTGTAATTGTCGTTTGGATGACATTCCATTCTTCTTCAATGTTGTTTTGTTCTCTTTGATTTAATATTACTTTTATTTTCTGCTGGTACTCATTATTCTTTTTAGGATTTTTAAACACATATGTGTTTCATTTTCTTTGTTTGGCGTCTTTCTCTTTTCTTACCATTGATATTCTTTGTTTTATCTTCGATATAACCAAGAAATGGTCCGAATCGCAATTTGCGCCTCTATAAGTTCTAACATCCGTTACGAAGGTTGCCCACCGCTTAGATATTAATGTGTAATCAATTTGATTAAATTTATTAGTTCCAGGTATCATCAGGTTCCTTTATGAATATTTTTATGAGCGAAACACGTACTAACAACTCTTAGTTTGTTTGCCATTGCCAACTGTGCCACTTTTATACCGTTGTTGCTGGTAATATCATGTAAACTATGCTTACCAAAGGATTCTGCATGTTTTGGCTCTTTTCCCAGCTTTGTGTTCTTGTCACCCATGACTATAACTGCATCTCCTTTTTGTGTACATTTTCACATTCTACTTGGAGTTGGTCATAGAATTGATCGGTTACTAGTTCATCTGCTACTTCTGTTAGGGCATGGATATTAATAATTCTAATAATATAAAATTTATAGTATTATTTATGGTTTACCATAAAACCCACTCCAAAGTCTCTTCTTGCCTTTCTGCTCCACAGTAGTACATACTGTATTCTTTTTTATTTATGCAACCATGCCTTTTAAATCTGATTTATTGGAGGGCTGCTATGTCTACTTCGTACTTCAATAGTTCCTGTGCAATACTTTCATTTTGCCTGCCTGCAGCATGGTTTGGACATTCCAGGTTCCCAGTCGCAAATCCATTATTAAGTCTTTTTCCGTAGCTTTGGTCGTTGTCCGTTGGTCCGTCCGGTTAGTTCATTGTTCGTAGCATTCGTGATAGCTGAGTTTAAGGTGAACAGGTTATTGGCCTATTGCACCTGAGTCTCGTGCCAGGGCTGCTGGCTATAGCCTCTAAACAAGCTATGCTTTCTTCCTTCCTCTTCCGCTCTGACCCTACCTTCCATTGGGGTTGGTTACCCAATCTCCAATGGGGTTGTTCAGGTTTAAGGGGGTTCGCCCGTGTGATCAAGATCACACTTCTTGGAGGTGAGGATAGGAATTGAGTAGGAGAGGCTAGAGGTGTTATCTGGAAGCAACGCCTTGTATTGCTCGTCACTACTCCTTTGAACCCCATTAAGTTCATTGTATAGATTTTAATACGCATCTTCCTTTGAATATTTACTTTCAAATTTTTTGGAAAACTTACAATTATGAAAATCTGTGTCATGCCCACGCCATTTTCTTTTCACTCTTTACAAATTCTTCTTTCCTCTTTTATTTTTTCTGGACTTTAGTTGATCACAATTATATTTTGTGAATCTTCAATTTCTTTCCAGAAAGTTTAAAAATATTTTAGTTAAACTATTTCGAATACCTTTCTAATACTCTCTCTTGATACAAAAGTAAGAATGCTGCGATGCTACGTCTTCTCTGTCCTTTTTTATGGTGTTGAATCATTGAGCTTGAACGAAGATATGTGCACAAAGCAGGAAGCATTTGAGATGTGGCTGTATTGGAGAATATTTAAGATCCCGTGGACTGACCGAGTCACAAATGTGGAGGTCCTCAGAAGAATGAATAAGAACCGACAGGTACTGACCACCATGGAATCTCGAAAGTTACAATTATTCGGACATATTATGCGAAATGAATCCAGATATACTCTTCTTCAAGCCCTCCTGCAACGAAAAATATTTGGAAAACGAGGTCTAGGAAGAAGAAGAACGTCTTGGTTAAAGAATCTCAGAATTTGGTTCAATACAACATATGTACAGCTTTTCCGCGCTGCTGCAGATAAGATGAACATTGCCATGATGATCGCTAACATTAGTAACGGATAGGCACATCAAGAAGAAATTTCGAATGCCAGTAATGTAACTTCAAATATAGTCAAGATATCTTCTCTTATATTTTTGCAAAAGCTATTTATATTTTCAGCTTAAACTTCCACAAACTATTACCCATAACTCTTAAGTTACCTAGTTCTTGTCATAAAATAATCGATTTTAGATTGATTGTTTTACTTTGATATAATGCATAAGAATATAAACATTTGCTATATCTTGTGCTACTGCTAGTTTGATAATATTCATCTATGTATCGATTTATATCCTCTTTTAGATTCATATATTATATAACTCTGAAACCAGTTGGAATATTACGAATATGTTTAGGAGCCATGAGATCCACTCCAGTACAAGCTTTATATTTGGAAACCTTGAAACCTCCTTTAAATATAAGACGAAGGTTTTTGTCAAAAAAATATTTAATGAAAGTATACTCACTGAACTCATCTCTATACGAAAAGATATTGACTTTGAATTGTCATGACTGACAAATAAATATTGGCAAAAAAAGAAATATACCTTACTTTGCGAAGCGTATAATCAAAATATAGCACTTTTAAAAAATGTAGATAGAACGAACTACATATTCAAAAACTTCTCTTCTTTCTTTTTACATACATATATTATTGAACCAAATTATAGTAAAAACATATATTTAAAGAAAAATATTGTTCTATCTATAACGAGCAATTACAAAGATGCAATACCTCTATATACAGATGCATCTAAATCTCCAGATGGAACCGGATGCGCTTTTTTATACCATCGGGACATATAGAAAAAAAAATTCAAACTGAACCCGGAGACTTCGATTTCGACTTCTATAATGAATATGTCGACTTATAAATATATGATATATCATCATAAATAAATGATTTATTAAAATATAAAATAGCAGCTCCTTGGAACATACTATATTTATTATCACTTGGCTCTGTAAATGTTTATAACTCTTTAATTAAATTTTTAAAAGACAGCAAATTATCATTATAATTCTCTAAAAATTATTTAGTTAATATTGTTACCATTGTTTTAAACCATTTGTATAACTTCCTCCTCTCCGTGACCTCTCCGTTTTTATCTTGATATGTTGAAAAATTATCGTAAATAATAATACTATAATGCTTTTTATAAATTTGACAAAAAAAGGACAAAAAAAAAATAATATAATCTAATAGTTGATACCTTTTATATACACACAAAATATACATTCACCGTCAATTTATAAAATCAGCATTAAATTTTCATCATATTGATTTATTTATAATAGCTGTCCATGTTATTACCATTTCAATATTTGCATGTAACAGTTTTTATTGCAACGTATATGAAAATATAAATGTCTATTATCTATCATTGTAAATAAAATCGTTTCTGAAACGGTCGCCCAATGGCGGAAATTGTTTTAGTTACTGTGTTAAATAAAATACCATACAGTAATACCAAAATTATTTTAAATAGTTTCGTTTATGTCACAGTCAATATAAGTTGGTGTTATGACAATTTACCATTACAGTTTTACATCGAAAAGTAACAAACTACTTTAAAGCACATGGTCAGTATACGAGGGACCTTGAATAAATTCTTGTCTAAAGGCGTAAGCTGAAATACTTCGTTTTGTCTGGGATGCATAAATGTATGCAGAACCTATGAATTTATTTCCCATACCTATACTAACTATAATATATTCCCTTAAAATTCTAAAAATATATTTTACTTTTCTTTAATATGGAAAAAAAGGGAATGGGAGTGTAAAAGTAATACCGGAATTTAACATATAAATTAAAAACTTCTTCATAAGATTCTTTCCTGAGTCATACCAGTATCAATTCTCAGACATGTCCGCTATAAGCGCCTACCACGAGTTCTTCCTCTTATACTCCCCTTATGAACTTAAAACTAAGCAATAGTTCATATTGGGTAATTAGCTTCTGGACAAATCCATTTAGGCTCACTTGTGGAAAATATAATAAAACTAATGGCTTTTTTATTAAATATATATTTACTTAAACACAAACAAAGCTAATTCAAAAAATCAAAAGCTTTATGAAGAAAAAAAAACTTACACGTCCATTTTTTTTCGTTGCGTTAACGCAATATTGGGACTATACGTGTAACAGAAATGTGCTGTATTTTCACTTGTGGTAATTTTTGAATCAATTTGGATGCAATGTTATATTTTTTACATATAAAAACAGTTGTACTTTTAGATTGCCTCAACACCTTCTCCAGTTTTCAGTATTACGTTCAATAATGGGGCCCACAATATATAATCGCGAGGAAAATGGTAAGGATAAACTAGAATAACTTCTAACAGATTTTGTGCTACTTCTGTTAACACTAACAAGGCTTCGTACAAGTTCTGGCCTAACATCTAACTACGAAATTTGATTTTCCTTATGTCCAATTCTGTAGAGTTTCAAGCCATTAACGAAAGCAGAGTCTAACATGTTTATAACTAACGGCTACCACCATTTTTTTTTCACGAATATTCATTCTATAATTAGCCATCCCGTTGTCATGTAACTTTACTCTCTTCATGAATAAATATATTTAGCTATTATGTTGGATTGCGGGATAGAGACATCTTTTTTTAATTTGCGATTTTATCGTTTTACGGGAAGAACAGGCTCTACTGAATCACAGTTGGTTGCCACCGTCACCACAGAATTATCGTTACAACGTACAACACTTATTTTATTAGCAACTGCATATGTCGTTCTAATGAGACCTTTTTTTTTCGTCTTTATAGAGGGGGCGTCTGGAATCTTCAAAAGATAACTCAGTCCAGGACGCCGCCTGACTGACCTTAGTGCAGCATTCGTTCTTCGTACTCCCGGCGATAGTTCCCGAGGTACTTTAAAATGTCCTCTCGTCGCCAAGCCTACGCCGAACGTCTACCTGCTAAACCAGACCCTTCTCTGTCATTAAGCGATCCGGAAGCGGAATGGCTGCTGTAAGGCCGGCATCACTTCCAAAGCACTACCTTTATTCATTTATTCTTCATTCATCCACATCCACACTCCATTCATCAGCAAGGAGACTCCCTGTCTCGTTCCAGGTAGCGTGTAGAAGACGCACTAGAAGATTTCCAATCATTTCTCTCACTGTAACAAAATTCACACCTGTCTCTCTTTCCATTCTGTTTCTTTCTACTATTCATCCGTTGCAATCTAACATCGTATGTATCACAGTGTCCGAGTGTCCACAGTATAGGCATTTTCTGAACCTAGAAAGGTAGACCTTAGAACACCCGCGTCCTGTGAGCACCTGCGTCAGGAAATAATCCAATCGCCTGTGACCACAGTCCACCCATTCTCTTATGTTCGGGATCAGCATTTTCTTCCACTGTGCCACATCCTCCATGCTGTTCCACTCTTCTTGTCATCTTTCAATTGACCTTTCCCTTTCCTGTCTTCTCTCGGCCAGATTGTAAATTCTGCCTTTCGTTTCTTTCCTGATACTTTTATGTTTGCATATTGTTTCGAGCTTTTCGTAGCTAGATAATGTAATGCCTAGATATTTAAACTACATCACTTGTTCTATTATTTGCATTAAATTAATGCAGCATAGGTTGGAAATCATCTTCACTTTAAGAGTAGTAGTATTGCGTCGTCTGCATAGCAGAGTATTTTAAGTTGTTTTTCTCCCATTTGGTATACTTTTTTAGTTCATACTTTTTTGTTATTTCATCCATAATCTGGCTGAACATTAGAGGACTCAAATAATCTCGCTGTCTTATTACATTGCCAGCTTCAATAGGGTCGGTTAGTTCTTCCTCTACTTTTACTTTTATTGTGTTGTTTTAGTAGATATTTTGGATCGTTTTGATTATTCCTAGAGGTATATCTCTTGCGTTCAGTAAATGAATAACGTCTTTTAATTCGACCCAATCAAATGCCTTCTTAAGATCCACGAAACATAGATATGCCGGTTTGTTGTATTCTAATGATTACTCTTGAATTTGCCTCATTATAAATATAATGTTGGTGCATGATCTTCCCGACCTAAAACCTTGTTGTTCTTCTGCTAGTGTTATAATTTCATTCAGTTTATTTGTTATCACTTTAGTTGTTAATTTTAGTGTTGTGTTTAATAAATTAATTTCTTTGTTATTTTCCGGGTCCGATTTATCTTCCTTTTTGAAGAGAGGTATAAGGATTGCTTGATCTCCATTCTTGAGGAATTCTGTTTTGTTCTATTATTTTTTGGATTAGTTTTAATAGTTGTTTGGTCCGATCTGGTCCCCCGTACTTTAGTAGGTCTTAATGCTTTCTTTACCTCTTTCTTTTCAACATTTATTTCTTCGTTTGTCATCACATCTGGTGTTGGTGGTTAATTATCGTCACCTTTAGCAAATACGAATCAAAAGTAGCCTACCCATGTTTCCTTCTGAATGTATTTCGTTTTTATTAGTTCGTTTATCTCTTTCAGTTGTCCTCTGATCATTTTCCATATTTCTTTTCGTATTCCGTAAAAATCCGATAGAGTTCGAAACGATGACGTCCTTAAGAGAGCCGGCGTGGAAAGAGAACTCTTTGAATTAATTAAAAAACGCAAGATTGGTTACCTTGGGTACATATTGAGAGGAGCAAAATATGAAATACCACAGTTAATCCTACAAGGGAAGATCGAAGGTAGGAGAGGAGCCGGTCGAAAACAATTATCCTGGTTAAGGAATATTAAAGAATGGACAGGAATACACAATACAGGCGAGCTGTGTCACGCCGCCAAGAACAGAATTCTAGTAATGAGATAGACGCACTTTGTGTATGGCATGTTAAGAAGAAGAAGAAAAATCGTGTTTCATCTATTTTGAGAATATCTGCCAGTGTTCCCTTTTTATTTGTCTAACTAAAGTATGTTTCATTTCTGAATCGTTTATTATGGTTGTATGCCTATTGTGTTTGTTGTGTTCTGTATTGTAGAAAGGCTTTCTTTTTTTTCTTCACATCTTGTCTTCACTTCCTCTCTAAACCATACTGTTTTCTTTTTTAATATGTTAGTGTTCGTTACTTTTCTCTCTCTAAATGATTCTGTTGCTGCGTTAATTATGTTATTTTTGAGTTTTTCCCAGCTTTCCTCAATGTTATTGTTTTCTAATATTTTATTCCCAGCGATCTTCTTTGATATTCTTTTTCTGTATAAGTGTTCCGTGGATTTCGTATTTAGTCCTTCCACTTTGATTTTTGTTTGTGTTGGAGCCGCTGTCTTGGATAAGAAGTATTTCAGGATGATTTTACATAATACTAGGCTATGGTCGCTACCTACATCTGATCGATCTTACGTCGATTATTTTCTATGGATGTATATCTCTGTTGGTTATAACATAATCTATCATAGATCTTTGTCCACGGGTGTTATTAAATGTATATTTGTGTTGGTTTTTGTGGTCAAACAATTTTTGTTTATTCTTCATTTTCGTTTGTAACATCCTCGTTTCGTTTTTGCTTAATTCCGGGTATTACTTGATTGCCTATTCGAGCGTTAAAATCCCCCAATATTATTATTTTCCCTCTGACTTGATTTACTACTTGTTGTAATTGGTCGGTTTGGAGATAAATGGTTTAATTTAATGCCCGAAGATTGGTTGCTGTCCACGTTTGTAACACTACCAAAGTCAGTACTTGCGACAGAATTCTCCCAGTACAGAACAATTTCCTTAATGAGTCACACACTTAAGATATTTCTCAAATTATTACATGGAAGACTATACAAAAAAATAAAAGAAAATAAAACTGACACCCAGTTTGAATTCAGAGGAGGACTAGAAACGAGAGAGGGTCTGTTCGCTTTTAACGTTCTCGCGCACAGACGATAAGATATGAACCAGGATCTATATGTCTGCTTTATAGATTATCAAAAGGCTTTTGATAGATTACGATATAAGAAACTCGTAAAACTGTTAAAAAAAAAAGAATTTGGATAGTCAAGATATACGGGTTATTGTCAATCTGTACTGGAATCAAAAAGCAAAGGTTAGAATCGAAAATGTCGATACAGAACTTATAGAAATCAAAACAGGTGTTAGACAGGGTTGCGTGCTGTCCCCATTGTTATCCAATCTGTACAGCAAAGCTATTTTTAAGAAAGCAATATCAGAGGAACAACAGGGTATATCAATAAACGGAAAAATCTTAAACAATATAATATTCGCAGACGACACCGCAGTTTTTGCAGACAGTCTAAAGGCACTGCAACGCTTAGTAAATAGATTACATTAAGTCAGTAAAAAATATGGACTACAAATAAACTTTAAGAAAACCAAGTGCATGATTATTTCTAAGCAACCTACAGTAGGAAGGCTAGATATGGAGAGAAAACAAGTAGAAAGAGTGAATAACTACAAATATCTGGGAACCTGGGTAAATTAAAACAATGACCAGGGTAGAAAAATAAGGAAATGCTTTGAAATTGCAAGACAAGCATTTAGAAAAATGAAAACAATGTTTGCTAATCGAGACCTTCCTCCGGAGCTGAGGATAAGAGCCTTAAGATGCTACGTGTTTTTGACTTTGTTGTATGGAATAAAAAACCGGACACTAAAAGTGGATAATATAAAGAAGTTAAAATCATTTGAGATGTGGTGCTTTAGAAGGATTTTGAAAATACCATGGACCCAACGACTTACAAATGCAGAAGTGTTAAGAAGGCTACAAAAGGATTGCGAGGTCATAAAGCATATTAAAACAACAAAGCTAGAATATTTAGGCTACATTACTAGAGGTGCAAAATATGAGATATTAAGGCTTATAATGCAAGATAAAATTAAGGGAAAAAGATCCATAGGAAGACGAAGAATTTACTGGCTAAGAAACCTAAGAGAGTGGTATAGTTGCAGCTCAGTAGATTTTTTCAGACCAGCCGCCAATAAGGTACGGATAGCTGTGATGATAGCCAACCTTCGATAGGAGAAGAAACTACAAGAAGAAAAAGATTTAATTATAAGAGTTTTATTAGATGTAGATGATTTTGTTTTGATGGCAATCAATGCGAAGGTGCTACAGCGGATGAATAATGAACTGGAGAAATACTGCAGGATGTGGAATCTAAAAATAAATTTAGATAAATCCAAAATTCTTGTATTCAGAAGAGGAGGTGGTGTGATCAGGGAATCTTGAAAACTAAATCATCGATTATTAGAGGTAGTGAATAACTATAATTATTTGGGAATGATAGTAACAACCAAGTTGTCGTTTAAAGGTCATCTAAAAATGCGCCATAGTTTGGCAAAAGTGGCGATTCACTCTTCTTGGAGTAGTTTAGTGTCTAAAGCTGATATACTCTTTTTGGCAAAAGTACCAGTGTAGGAGTCGGTCGTAAGATCAATTTTGACTTATGGGCCTCAGGTATGGAGTTTTTTTAGTACGATGAGGTGGAAATAATCAGAAGATTTTGTATAAAAAAAATGTTTTATTATCCAAGGTATTGTCCTAACTTTATGTTAGATTTGGAGACAGGTATTACTAGAGTCAGTCTATATACGATGAATTTACATGAAAAATATGTTGAAAAAATACTAGAATATTCGAATAATAGGTTGCCAAAATTTTTTTTAAAAGAAATGATTAGAGCAATGTGTGTCGAGCACTACAAAAACACCGGTCATCTGTTAGACTACAACAATACTCGTATTTTGGCACAGACTGAAAATTACAAAAGTAGGTTATTTTTGGAGATGTACCACATTAACAAAAATAAACAAACTTTAAATTATAAAACAGACACGGGGCAATTAAGCAACATATATTGCAACATATTAAACAAAATTTAAAACTACACTCACCTTAATGATTAATCATACCAACTAGCCTTAATGATTAATTAAAGAAATACTATTCCTCTAATGTTTTCTTACATTGTTATTTTTTGCATTTTGAAATAATTTTTACTTGTTCCATCTTATTTATTGTTAACGAACGTGCTCAAAGATATTTTAAATTTTAACATGCATTTTATTAAATGTACAGTTTTATCAACAATAATGTTATGTTAGTATTCAATTTTATTTATGTGTATAATCTTTTAATTTCTGTAAGTATTGTAAATCTAAGTGTACGTCAGTGTTTTTAAATGTTTGTTTTTTACAGTTACTCCCGATGAAGCCATCAAATAAATGGCGAAATATTGAGCTTTAGAAAAAACAAAGATTTTTTTATTTAATATAGACCACATACCCGATATTTCCAACATATTTATATATATATATATATATATATATATATATATATATATATATATATATATATATATATATATATATATGTAGTAGATAGTCTATGTATATCTGAGCACATCCCCTAAATCGCATCCCCTAAAATCGCAACCCCCGGTCGTAAGTTCCAAACGGCTTAACGTAGGATGACGTACGAGGGCTCGTTGGAAAGGGGATGAAAAATGGGGTTGAACGCAGTATGTGCCGTGCGCATCGGAGCATGCCAAAAGGTCATTACGTCATATCTTTGTTTCTATTGGTCCGATCGTGACGTACGAGGGCTCGTTGGAACGGGGAGGAGACGGGGACACAAAAAACAAAGATGGCAGCATTGCCAAATGGGCGCTAGAATGTATCTTTGTTGCTATTGGCACGATTTTGACGTATGAGGTGTCAAATGAAAGCGTAGGTGACACACACACAGAAGCCATGTCAACGATCAGTATGAACATTATTCTTCTTCTTCTTCTTATCCGTACAGTGCCTAATAGAACGTGACATCCGACGTAGAACGTGACATTCGAGACAGGACGTGAAATGTCGCGTGAAATGACGTGACATTCGACGCAGGACGTGACATTCGACGTAGAACGTGAAATGTCACGTGACATTCGACGCAGGACGTGACATTCGACGTAGAACGTGAAATGTCACGTGACATTCGACGCAGGACGTGACATTCGACGCAGAACGTGAAATGTCACGTGACATTCGACGTAGAACGTGACATTCGACGTAGAACGTGACAGCTATGTGACATTCAACGCAGAACGTGACATTCAACGCAGAACGTGAAATGTCACGTGACATTCGACGTAGAACGTGACAGCTATGTGACATTCAACGCAGAACGTGACATTCGACGCAGGACGTGACATTTGACGTAGAACGTGAAATGCCACGTGACATTCGACGCAGGACGTGACATTCGACGCAGGACGTGACATTCGACGCAGAACGTGACAGTTATGTGACATTCAACGCAGGACGTGACATTCGACGCAGAACGTGGCAGTTATGTGTGTTAGTCAAGATGTTGCTTGACATAAAATGTGACATTCTACATAGGACATAGTTAGTAGTAGTATGAATCCCATCGAGTACATACATAGAGTAATAGAATTTCAAAGAAAACTTGATCAGTTAAAGATCGACATTAAATCATATGAGGATTTTAAACATATTACAAGACAATTAGATAACCTGCATTTTGACAACAAAACGTGGAAACCCGAAGAGTTGAATCTACAGCAGCAGCAGCAAGACACCTGGGCCTGTAGAAAACTGCCACCAGCTACATATCCATTAAGACGTATTCAACCAATACCATGTTTGTCAGCAACAACAACAACAACACCACGGGTGTCAGCAGCAACAACAACAACAACACAACCAGCGAGTATATGAAAAGTGAAATAGATAATGTCTTTACAATGTCCTGTGTAATATTAGCATCTGTATTTATCTTAATTTTAAAAATTATTTTTGAAATTGTAAGAAGAAAATTTGAATCTTCATGTAATATAAAACTCAATCAATAAAGATGTTTTAAATAAAAAAGCGTTTAATTTCTAATATATTTATTTATACATATACAAAAATTACAATGGTATTATGTTATTGGCAAACCAGTGACGTAGACGATCCACATTTCTTTCGGTACATGAAAATAATCCAGCGGCATGACATGGGTTTGCAGTAGGGCCAACGTTTCCAGTAGCACGAGGCGTACCATCAAACTTGCAAACATCAATAATAATGGGAAAAACTCCAAAAACGTGACGTTTCTTATCCAAATATTCTGCTTTTTGTTCTCCTCGAACGTAGATGTAATCTGCTGCATACAACAACTTGGTTTCTAGTATTTCATTGAGTTTGGACAATTCTACTTGCCCATCAGAGTATCGAATTCCAAGCAGTTTTTTCTCCACGTATGAGGCAGTCTTCTTATCCCCATTACTTAGCGCATTAAATGGTTTCTGAGGCAAAAAGATGTAATGACTTCGTTTAAAACCTATTTCAATGGTAAGTTCTTTGGGAACAAACCATCCGTCCACATCGAATCCCTGAATGTCTACGAATGCTACTCTCATGATGACTGCTCGTTCACTACTGGCAATTTATGCATCTAATTTAGACTTTTTACAATTTCGGTGAGAGGGAAGTACTCCATTACACAATCATGAATTATAATGCAATAAGCCTTGGTATTTTCGGGAAAACCATTATTCGCTTCAATATCGAGTTTTACGTCAACAGTGGATGCTTTCATGCTTTCTTCTTGTTTCGAACAATCGATGACAAACAATGCGTGATTCTTGAAAGCTGAGAAATCGAGTAGAGGTCGCTTTTGTTGGGAATGTATGTAGCTAGGATAAAATTCGGTATAGTTGAAATAGGCCTCATTGTAGTCAGTTTTGCTAAAATCCAACTGCATTCGCTCGTTTGGCCAATATTCACCATTTAAAGATAATCTGATACTTTGAATATCGACATTGTCAAATAAGGTGGGATCAGCTGAATTCTTGTCACGTTTGTTGGTTTGAAAGAAAACAATGACATAACGGGGTCTTTCCACTGCATTGCTAGTTTTTACAGCCCAAACTTCACGTCTAGCGCCTTTGGTAAGTGCTGGTAATTCATGCAATTCCCACTTTCTAAACGGAATAACTATAGGTTGATCTTGTTGAATGGATTTCATAAGTTCCAATTTAATATCATCATTGGGAAATATGTGCTTGACTCTGAGCTCAATATTGGTAATGTTAATCTTAACAGTAGTAACTTGGCCTTGAGTTTTTTCTTTGACAATTATGCAATCGTTGTCGTTTCGAGCTCGAACTAGTCTTATTGTTTGACGGCCACACGTAATCAAAGGATAATCATTGAAAATGTTGAACACATGCTTAAGAGGCATCTGTATGTTGAATGAATGATCAGCAGCGTGTAGAATTGGATCCCTAGGGTAATTCCAGCCTGCCATTGCCATATGACCGGAATCTTCTTGAGTATAACATGTCATAGCACGTACAGCGCTTACGATACCAGGATCCCGCACTGTTTCCATCTCCCTTGCGCTTTCGCTGTACGTACACGAATCGAAAAGAAAAGCACCAACATTATTTGCTAGTTTAACGTCACCAGTTCCGTTAATTGCGAGCGATCCTTTAATGCATAACAAGGTTTCGCTCATTGCAAAGAACGAGTCGACTTGATTGATGCTAAATTCCACAATGTCATTGCAATTGAATGATTTGATGAATGGTGCATATGTTCGGTATTCGGCCTTTCGAATCGACTCGTCAAACATCGGCTTACGATAAATATCAAATATTGGTGGCATTATGCTGTTTGAACGTGATCGTTTTCCATACATAGTTGTCATGTTTTCAGTTTAAAACCAAGTGATTGCAAAAATAATTTGTTTGCAAACGTAAGATGTGGCCGCTTAGATGAAGACGTAAGATGTTGCCGCTTAGACGGTTGCTCAACTAATGGTGTACTATGAGCAGTAGATTGCCTTATTAATAATCCCATTTCCCTCTTGATCTAAGTTCCAGCACCAATGTGCTCTGTTCTCCTCTAAAGTTTACAGGTCGTCCTTCTTGATCGACAGCCAACACTGTGATATTGGTGATTTCTCGTTGCGGTACAACAGGTAAATACAACAAATTGTGTGGAGTTTCGTCAATTGCGTACCCAGGATTTGATTGTATGACAAATTCGTAGATCGTGTGAGCAGGTCTGTTACCATCGAAGGCTCCGGTACTAATGTTGCATTCAAAGCGTATGCTAGATACTTTAATAATCCTAACAGGTCGATCTGAAGAATGCGTCTGTCCTGGATTTAGTAGTGCAGGAGAAAATCCCAATACTGTACCAAGACTGTCAGGTTGCTTAAACGAAATCTTATATTTGCTGAAAATTTGACACTGCAACGTGTTATGGTTAGGTTTTAGACTAAATATCGTTTCGGGTTTAAGCACATTATCAGCACCCAATTTCTGTTGTATGTATTCTTCAATATCGGCAATTTCATAACATCCATCGGGGATATCAAATTGTTGCAATTTGTTTTTGTCATTGTAGTAATAAAACTTGGTATTTTCAATGTTTGGTATACTGTTGTAGGAATGGAAAAATCGAAGAGCTATCTCATAATCTTTGTTCGGATCCAACACGATCGGTGTGGGAGGTTGAAATGAGAATATGTAATTGGTGCTGTCTACTCTCAACAACTGCGACATGATGACTGACTCACGTCAATGTATTAATAGGTTATTATATTAGAAAAAAAAAACAACAATATTTACTTTAATAGTTTTATTTGTTCCAAAGCAAGTTTACAAAAATAACATGAAGCTTGAGAATTAGGTGGGCCATCCCAGTGAGTCCTCCAATCCGGTCTGTTATAATGTACGAAGCAGGGAAGTAGTATCTGTAGGTTAAATTCTCCTCGATATTCTTTAGGCAATTTATGCCATATTTGTAACAATTCGTAAGGTCGTACAGTTCGTGTAATATAATCTAGCGGTATGTATTTTAGTTCTTCTTCACTGAATTCTGTAAAACATTTTTTGTAAAACATATGGTCCATAAGCAGTTCTGTACTTTTAGTAGGCTCCATTATATAAAAACTTTAAGCATAAATGTCCACAAATAATTTGATTGTATGTTTGATACTGATGGTTATTATAGGAAATGTTGGCACGTGCACCACCCAGATACTTAACAAGTTCTTTGGTCGGCTTCAAATTACCAAATGAATCGAAATACTCTACGTTGTTGTTTATCTTTCTGTATGCTACCCAATGTGTTCCGTTATGTGTGGACACATCCAAGTTTACTATTGCACATTCTCGTTGTCGAGGACCGTCTCTAGGCAGAGCGTCATTCATGAAAACACCTCGAAAATGTGGTATTTTAAGGATCTTCTTCGCATAATGTGCAATCTCCACATCATATAGCGGACGATTGGGTAGCTTTATTGGAAGTTTTTTTTCAAATATAAGCCGAATCCACCGCTCGGTTTCTTACGTAGGTACAGACCCGAACCGATGTGTTCCATTGCCCTGTTATGGCGAATATCCTCCTCCAATTTCTTTTGAGCATTCTTAGCGTCGACTACTGTCTTCGCCACCCCAGCTGCACCCCCCGCTAAAGCCCCCAAAGCGGAAAGGCCCGCAAATAGAGGTATGAGGGGTAGAAAACCTCCGGATTTTAGTGGTAGCACTCGTGGAACATCAACTTCTTTACGACCGCCAAGTCTTTTGATTATGGATTTTGCTATTCGTACAGCAGTCAAAGCAGTATCTGTTAACGATGCTCCTCTTTTCATGGACTTTGCAATTTTTGAGACAACATCTCGATTGAAAGAGTAACGTCCCCGTCTTCCACGACGACGAGAGCATCCCATCCCCAACTTTCTTTTCGTTTTCATTCCGCCAGTTACAATTAAAGCAGCACTTTTTTCACCAATGCTAGCGTCTTTCGACTTGAAGCGCTCCCAAGCTCTATCTTCCAATTCTTTATCGGCCTTGTGACGTTCTTCGAGAGATGAATGCTGCGAATAAGCGATATCGTGTCGTTTGCAAGCTGCGTCTAATGGATTAATTCCTGGATCTCCACGTGCAAGACGTTTTTTTAGTTTTGTTCCAGGTCCACAATACTGATAACCAGGAATATGTAGTTAAACTGGAAGTTTATTAATTAGAGAGTTCACGAGACCTCCTCCTTCAACAACCAACATTGGACTGATGCCATGCAAGTGGTGACATCTATAATATATATTACCGTACTTATGTACTACACTTGCCACATGATGAAGGTCGTTCAGCAAGAGCAGACGCTACCAATTGATAATTTGGACATTGTCCAAAAAACAACCAACAGTAAACATGGTAAATTGCTACCGAATTCATTCAGAGCGATTATTTGCGGTCCAAGTGGGTGCGGCAAAACGAATGTTATGCTATCTCTTCTATTCAATCCGAATGGCGTCAAGTTTAAAAATGTCTATGTTTATTCGAAATCCCTCTTTCAACCGAAATACCAACTACTGCAAGATGTAATAGCGCAAGTTAAAGGTGTAGGATATTACCCATTTAAAGACAACGAAGAAATTATTAGTCCCAGCGAAGCTAAACCTCACTCTGTGTTTTTATTTGACGATGTTGCATGCGATGGTCAGCAAAAGATTCGCGAGTATTATTCCATGTGCAGACATAAAGATATCGATGCCGCTTATTTATGCCAAACATATTCAAAAATACCGAAGCAGTTAATTAGAGACAACTGTAACATGATTGTACTATTCAAGCAAGATGAGATAAATTTAAAGCATGTATTTGATGAGCATGTATCACCCGACATGTCATTTGATGAATTTAAAAAAATTTGTTCTGAATGTTGGTGTGATAGGTATGGTACTCTGGTAATTATAAAAGATTTTGCTCTCAATAATGGCCGATATCGCAAAGGATTTGATAAATATATAAAATTGTAAGATAATTGTTTAGTTGTCATCACAATGTCAGATGATACGGTTGCCATTGCCCTTCGCAAGAAGAAAGTCGCCGAATTGGCTAGATCAATTCGCAAAAAATATTTGGCATTGAAATTAGGTCGAACAGAACAAGATGAGTCCCTAAATAAACTGTTTAAACCACTCTCGAAACCTCTCAAAGATATTGCACAATCATCAAAAACGTTACATCATACTATCACTAACAAGTTTGAACAAGTTAAAAAAGAAGAAGAAGTGAAAAAGGAGGAGGGGGAGGAGGAGAATGGTGATGATGATGATGTATTTCTTGATGCGCCCGATCTAGCGGTACCTAATGAAAACATTATTCAAGAACCAATCGAGATTCCGATGGATGCCACAGACGAATATATCGATCAATATCCTTCAATAAGTCACAAGTACATAAAAGAATATTTAATAAAAGACGATAAAATTGATAAAAACTATGGACCATTTTACGATTCTATTAGTGGCTGGATAATGGGAAAACGTCGAATAAACTTTGACAAACGCAATGGAGACATAATAATAATTCGAGAACGTGATTTAGAAGAACGTAGGTTAGGTGGTACGCCAGGTCTATATCAACTTTTATTTTATGCCAACCCTGAACAGTATAATGATGAGGATTTACAAAAGTATAAAACACTGTTGAAAAACACAGAGATTCATCTGGATACCTTAGGACGTCTTAAAGGTTCTAGTGGAGAAAAATACCATTCTATTATTAAACCTCTATTCAAACCATCTGATGCAGCAATGAAAAAGCATGCAACTCGATCCAAAAAAGAACTCGAACACAGAACGAAAACAACAACAACACGATCATCTTCATCTACGGCCAAAGGAACGGGATTGGATGACTCTCGTTTAACATACAACACTGCTCCCATGGAGTATATTTATTGGGATGATCCAAATGAGTTAGTTGAACGTCTTAAACTATTGGTGGCTTCGAAAGACGCCGGCAACACATCTCTCGACAACGAAATCGTAGCAATCATCAATGAACTAAAAGAAGCTAATATAATAGAGTAACTGGGAATGTCAGTATCATTTCCACTATGAGTGTCGACAAATTCGGTCATCACTCTCGTAACAGTAGTAGTAATGCCCAAAAGGTGGCACGAGTTACATTTCCACATACGTCTGACGGAAATATTAATGCCGAAAATGTGAAAATTTGCAATGTCAAGGATCCATCAGACAATGACGATGCTGCAACGAAAAAATACGTTGATAAACAAATCAATGAGTTGCGTAACCTGCACTATCCATTAATTCAAACACATGGTGTGATATTGCAGCAAAAAACTAATGACATACAAGATATAGCAATCGGACTAAACGATGTGAGAAAGGAGCTTCATAAAACTACAGTTCCACTTCTCGAGCAAAAATTGCAGCAAAAAACTAATGACATACAGGATTTAGCAATCGGACTAAACGATGTGAGAAAGGAGCTTCATAAAACTACAGTTCCACTGCTCGAGCAAAAGTTACAAAAAATAATCAAAGATGATTTGAATACACTGAAAAAGGATATGGAGAACAATCTAAAATCTGCTGCAGAAACAGTTGCAAAGCATACGATGTACGATATAAAGATGGAACAGAGGATAAAACAAGTGGAACAATCATTAAAAAGCATAGTAGATAGCGTTCATTCATGGGATATAGACAAACGTCTTAAGGTAGTGGAAGGTGCGATGAAAAAATAATGTCTAAAGAAAAGAAAGAGGTGGTGAACGAATTGCATAAACCAGCACGAAAAAACTATCCTCGTCGTCGAACAATAATCAAAGGAATCGATGACTTGTGGCAAATGGATTTGGCTGAAATGCGTCCTTATGCACATCAAAATAAAAATTACAAACTAATACTAGTGGTAATTGATTGTTTTTCAAAATTTGTGTGGACACGTCCTCTAAAAACGAAAACTGGTGAGGAAATTACTCGGGCATTTTCGGATATTCTCGCTCATACTCGACGAGTTCCAAAAAACTTACAATCTGATCAGGGAACCGAATTTTACAACAGAAAATTTCAAAATTTAATGAAAAAACATGAAATTAATCATTACAGCACCTACACGATCAAAAAAGCTGCTATTTGCGAAAGAGTTATTAGAACGTTGAAAGCAAAATTGTACAAATATTTCAGTTTACATGGATCGTACAAATGGTTAGATGCTCTACCCATAATCACCGAGGAATACAACAACACAAAACACAGTAAAACAGGATACAAACCGTCTCAGGTTAACAAATCCAACGAAAAAGCCATTTTAAACAAAAGTTATACTCATTTAAAGATTGCCGGTCCACGAAAGTTTAAAGTTGGCGACATTGTACGTGTATCAAAGGCAAAACATTTCTTCGAAAAGGCATACACGCCCAATTGGACTACTGAATTATTTAAAATTGTACAAGTTAAGATAACAAATCCTATAACGTATTTGCTCGAAGACATGCAAGGTGCGCCGATTAGTGGCGGTTTTTACGAAGAAGAATTGCAGAAAACATCAAGCCCTGACATATACCTGGTCGAAAAAGTACTCAGACGAAAAGGCAATAAGATGTATGTGAAATGGTTAGGAATGGATAGCAAACACAACAGCTGGATAAATAAATCGAATATAGTTTGAGGATCTATATTTCGATTCGCCGCGTAGACATACACTTTTCTAAAAAAGGCTTACAATTAACCACAAGGAGTGGGGAATGACAAAAGTATAAATTTAAGACAAACTACGATGTTCAGTTTACACCCATTTCGTCAACGGTATTCGAAACAAGAAGATGATGATGAGCTCTCAAGATATTGGTTATGACAGTCAACCTGTTAATTTCGATGATGATAGCAGTGAATTTAGTATAGAATTTGGCTACGATGAAGATGGTCAACCGCCTAGTCCTGGCGCCGAATTAGATCGAGTATTGGCAAAATTTGAAGCAGCAGCCACAAATGAAGTATATTGTTTATTGGAAACTACATATCCAATGAGCTCTCTCCATATAAAAATTGGTCTATCTCCAGCTCGAGATTTTTCACCATCCATCATTCTGTGTAAACATGGTAATTTTAACAGAATCAGTTTAAGCACATTCGAGTGGAAAGCCATAATTGAGTGGTTTAAAGAAAAAATGAGTGATTTTTTCCAAGCAGATCTACCGACTTATGCAGATGAGTATGATCCCATCGAATTTATGTGTGGTGATTTTTGCAAACTAAGACAATTGGTGATGGAAAATGTAAAGTTGCTGACAATCGAGAAATTTGGAGCCGCATTTTATTTGTGGGAAGATGACGTCAACCAAATTATAGAAGCAGACCAGAGCATGATGTCGCATAGAGTGGTGCTGTTAAAGAGTTTACAATTTCACGAATACTATATAAACATTTCAACTTTCATCAAGAACAATTTTGGTGCTATAGACTCTTTACATGGACCAGTTGAAGCCTTCGCAGCATATTGCAATATTTGTCCAAACACTTTGTTAAGTTTAGCTTTAAAGGAATTTGTATATTATTATAAAATTAAAGTTGTAAATGATTTAACTGAATAAATAATATTAATATAAATATGTTGTCTTTTATTTGTAATCTAACATAAATAAATAAAACCAAAAAATGTAAGATTACACAAATTTATTATTAAAACTTACATTATAAAATTAATACTATTTTCTATATTTACAAAACTACAATTTACAAAAACTTTGTGATAAGTGATCTTTTCTCTTTTTGTTCTTATGAGTAGCCATATACTAAAAGAAGATAATTATTTATGCATAGTGCATCTACATTGAAAGAACCAAGTAGTATCAAACAAGACATGATCAAACGAATTTTGTCACCAATTATCTGTTTTTCTGCAACAACAAATACATGTTATTCAACAAGATAATGTCCCCACGGAAGCGTATTAAATGATTTTGGTATTAAGTACCTCTTATCGTCATAAGGACTTAGAGCCGTTTTGGATTGCTCGATGCTGAATACTGAGTGTTGGTACGACCGAATACATCTTTGGCTCGCGGTTTGAATTTTGAATTCTTTAAGACATTTTTCATAGTCTTCGTACGTAATTTTATTTCGAACGATGTTATATTTCACTCCTTTTGCTTTTTTCGTTATTCCCAAATTTCCCAAGTCACATTCAATTCTCTCTTTGTTTAGTTGTTTTCTTTCTAGACGCTGTCTCTCTTTTTCCCTCTCCTCGTCAGTTATTTGCAGTTTAAATGTGTACATTTTTGATCGTAATCCAATAAAATGTGTAATTATTTTCCCATTTGCCTCATCCTTCATTAATCCGGGGATTTTTTTATTTAACCTTTCTATTTCGTATGGGTTGTTTTCGGCATAGTCTGAGGTATCGAATTTACTTGGATGCGCCTTTAAAACCTCTCTATATGCATCTGAACATTGCAATTCATAAATAAAGCTATCTGTATCCATGTACAGCAATGAACAGTTTTCCTCTCCCATCGTTGGAAGCATAAAGTTGTAGTGAAAATCATACATACATAATTTGGATATATCGAGGATTGCTGCGCCTATATACAGGGGTTTATTAAAACATACTTCTGATTTCTTAAGTTCGATAGCTACCAAATTTTCGCTAAAGATCGTACGACTGTGAAATCGACTACTCGCAATCAAATTTTTGGCTCCGTACCTTCCATGCCACTTTTTACATAATTTTACAATACGATGACGTCTTTGATTCTCCATGGTCTTGCCGAACACAGCATTATTCATTAATTTGAACAAATTTTTCTCAAAACTGTTGGTGGCTGCCGCCCGTAAATTTGTATTTAACTCGATATACGGTCGCAGCCACGCAGATTGATTAAATTTCAAAACTTTATGTATTTTTATTAAAATTAACCCGTTGGCTAATGCCTGTTTAAGATTTCTATAATGCATAATATATTTGGTTTTGTGATATAAAGTTGGTATTAACTTTGGCAATTTTGAACCGGGCGGAATGCGGTGTTCGGCAGCAAATGGAAAATCTTTATGTTTGTCGTGTAATTCGCGTGGATACTCCAAGTCAACTTGGAAAAAATAGCCCTCCTTTGCATCATCCTGTATTGACATAATATCTATATGGCCTTCGGGAAGATTACCAACACCAAATTTGGTTACGTCTTCGATCCACTTGAATCCTCCTATTGGTAAAGCTTCACTCATGGCCCAGCCATACAGATTGTTTACATCTAAATAGAGGATGTACTTAGAGGGCCGTGTGGGATCATACGACGAAATGTATTTGTTGTTGGCCTCCGAATATCTGTTGCTACAAACAGATATCCCACCTCTTATGGCTTTTTCCATAAACAAGATCATATCCACATCTTTTAGCAATTCTAATTTACATTGTGTATATTTGAGCATACAATCCCAAGTGTATCCTGGCATAGTATAATACCATGCTGGATCTAATTTATATGTGTCTCGACATTTTTGTCGAAACTGCTCAAACACATCAGCCAACAGCAGAATATCTGTTTTTAAATACAAATCGCTGTATTCCCCCAAATTTTTACAATTAAATTTCTGCCAAACATTTTGGGCATGAGCATACTTCTCTTCACTAATGTATTCATTATTTAACTTACTATAAAAATGGTTAATTTTGGGTAAAGAAGTTTCATCCAATTTTTCCAAACTATCAATATAATCGTAACAAAATACTCCTTTACAAGTTAACAAATTAAATGTATCATTATCTAATTGACTAAATTCTCGTTTTAAAATCTTCTTTTCTGATATATCTAAAAGAGATGCCAATTCATCGAGTGAAGCTCCCATAAATCTAAGTGAATCAATAAATCGTAATTTAATTTGATGTTCGTCAGATTGTAATGTAAATGAAATATATTTTTCTTTATTAATGGGAAGTAAGCTCAAGTGCCCATGCTTGCAAAGATCTATAATCATAAAATGCGAGTCGTAGCCACTAAAATTATGAAATACGATTGGGACGACAAACAATTTTTTAAAGTTCAAATTACATGCTTGGTGCGCAAATCCTCGTACTTGTCCCGTAAAATGATCGTGATCTACAACAATTGTATCTGTAGCCAAAAAGCGTTTCTCGCAAATATGGCACAAAGTTGCTTTATTTGTGTTGGGCTTTTCGACCATAGGTACAATTGTCTTTATTTTGGAATTTACAAATTTGGAAATTTCAGTCATTTCTTTTGCGAACCACTCCATGCAATTTTCACCTCTATAGCTATTAAAATAAGATAAACTATCATCGTAAGTACATTTCAAATAATAACCTGCACTAAAAGGTACATGTTTCTGATATTTTGCTGTTTTACTCACTGTGACATTGGAATCTGTAAAATGATGTAATTGGCATTCAAAATCAGCATAAACTATAAACGGAGTTGTTTGTTTGTATGTAAAATTGCGAAAAGCCACATGGTCATATTTGGGAACAGTCATTTTGCATTTATTCACATCTGAACACATTTCTTCGTGCTCTGCTAGTTTGCTTTCGCTGTGAAAATAGTTTAAACAACGATCGCAAATATATTTTTTACGTGTGTTTTTGTTCAATTGTGATCTTACTAATTTTCCTAAATCTTTAATCCAACAATAATGAAGGCGTATTTCAGTCTGATCATCATCATCTTCTGGAGGAGCATCGTAATCGTTTAATTTTGGGAAATATTTATCCTGTATTAGGAGCAAATTAACATGCTTTTCCATCTTTTGCGGTGTCAGTCTGGCAGGTACTACTTCATAAAATTGTTTGTCCTTCACTACGTTTAATTCTAATGCAAACACATTGACAGATATGGCGTTTGATTTTTCAAATTTTGAAATTTGACTTAATGGCATTGGGCTTTCTAATTTGTCTGTTTGCAAAACAGTAGAATAATGTGGATATTTCGAAACTCGTTGTGGATTTGTAGGAACTGGATACAGAGCGCTAACAATCGACCAATAAAAACAAGCCTGATCAACGTTATGCACATTAATGCACGCTCGTTTTTTCTGAATCTCTATTGGCAAGTCAATGAACGATGAACCGTTTCCTATTTCTACTTTATTAATATTAACTTCTAATGAAATTACTTTAGACAGAGCAGCACCCGAATCTTTTTCTGCAAATTCAGACAGCTTTGTAAAAATTTTATCCTTAACATTTTCACTAAACCAAAGATGTAAATCGGTCGATGTGTCTATAATAGCATTTTTAGTGTTGAAATATTTTAAATCTAAACTTTCGGTATCACTTGATTTTTTAATGAATTCGCCACAAAATGTAGTATTAACTTTAAGAATTCTATTTGTTTTTAAAATAATTTTAATTTTTCTGCTAAAAATAATATAACAATCATTTAGGAACTGTGTTAAGTCCTTATGCACTAAATTAACTATAACTCCAGTTTTAATTCGACTAGCAAAACACGAAATAACATTTTCCCATTTAATTCTATTGCGTAATTTTGAATTAAGCCCCAACCCAACGTACTTATTATTGAAATTTAAAATAATTTGCCTAAAATGCTTAAAATGTCCTATGTAAGTTTGCAATTTTCTAACTGTTCCTACGGATAGTCTATTGTTTTTAATTACTTTACTACATCTAAAAATTTGACTATTTAACCGTCTTGTCCAAACTTTACGATCTCTTTCAGTGAATTTATCGAAAATTATTTTACTAAGCTTTTTAATAATGTGCATCAAATCATCAGACTGTTTAATCACTTGTTTTATATGCATGGCTGGCTACTCACACACAAAACAATAAGAAAAAATCACTTACCTTATTCAACTATCTTAAAGGATGCTAGGAGTCTGCTTTTTCCAATATCAACTTCCCCTTCGTATATCAGCGAATAGTTTCCGCTGTTGAGGTCCGTTATTGCTGCTTGGTAGGCTTTGGTTACCCGCTGTGGTAAGAAAACAACTTCAGCGCCCAAATCCAGCAGAACTGTATCCCCAAATTGTGTTGTTACCACCTTTGCACTGCGAATGGTAAATTTTTCTCCAATTTGCAGATCTTTAAGTTTTTTTATTGGCTTACGTTCTGCAACCAAGGATGAATTATTTAGTTTTGATAGATCCATCTACAACAACAATAGAACAAACTATAGTTTTTCCGCTTAACGTGAATGGAGAGATGCATTACATACTCGGCAATAGAGAAGAACCATATACTACAAGAAATCGAAATACGAATAGCGGAGAATACTTCTTATAAAAAATAGCAGACGTGAAATGTTTTACAACACCCAAATAGATAAAAAGAACATAATAAATACTGCATGAAATACGAACAGAGAGATGTACAATTCTCATAAAATACAATGATAAAAAGGACATAATAAATACATAGAAATATACAAAAGACAAAAACCGCTTACCTTTATCAGATATCTGTAAGTCACTGCACACCGTATTGACTACTGCGAACTTGTTGTTGTTGTATGTTTGCGATGCGAACTGTGACACCGTATGCGCTCCTCGGTCTTTTAAAGAACAGAGCAGCATATCGCCCCACGCGAGCCCAAGTTGCGTCAACCTAATGCGCGTACGGTACCATCAACTGATTCGTTTCATTGATAAGCAACACCTTGTGTTCTAGAAATGCTCATATTTATATATTTATTTTTATTTCTTTAACTAATTTTTATGGTATACAATAAATAGATATTGCGGTAAGCGAATCGTTGTTATCAATTTAGAATTTTGTTAATGTGGTTGCTGTTATCATCATATATTTTACAAAATGTAGCAACTGCGGTTTTCTTTCCGGTGTACTTGTTTTTCCAATGATTAAAATAAAATTTGTTATCACACTTGTTTACGTGTTTTGAATTATGCGGTACCGCGTTATCACGAGGCTTCATCCTGTTTGCTAACAAATGCACTATTTTAACATATTATTATTATATTTTAAATATTTCAGTATATAATTCTGTTTTTGTGAATTTTGTATAAATAACTATAGTACCAATTTTTGGAAATTAGTATAAATCAAGATGCTGGTCTGTTTACATGTCTTATTGTTGCTCTCTGTATCTGTGTGTGCACAGAATAGCACTCTGGAGTATGCTAGTTCTTTTCTTAAACGTTTCGGATATCTAAATACATCAAATAATGCTCTTTCTAGTATAGATATGGTTCTAGTTGCCTTTCAGGAAAAATACAATCTCCCTGTGACTGGAACATTAAATAATGATACTATAAATATGATGATGAATAAGCCTCGATGTTCTGTTGGTGACAATAACTATGCCATTCGTTCGAAGTGGAATAAAACGACTTTACGCTGGTATTTCCCTCAGGCTATTAGTAATCCCGATTATATAAATCTTGCTGCAGAAGCTTTCGCTAGATGGGAGACAATATCTAATTTAAAGTTTAAACAAGTAATAATACCTTCTCCGAGGCCTGATATTACTATAACTGTGGTACCAGATACTCATAATTTTCGAGCAAGTTGTCAAGGAACCTCTAAATGTTCATTTAATTTCGATGGTCCTGGAAAAGTATTGGCTCACGCATACTTTCCAAGCGCACACGGAGAGTGTACCGAAATTCATCTTGATGTTAGTGAACGATGGTATGTAGGAAATGGCAGCGCTCCCAATGGTGAAGTCAATTTTTTGGCTGTCCTAATGCATGAAATTGGTCATTCTCTCGGACTAGCACACAGTACTATTGATTCGTCTATTATGTATCCTTGGTATCAACAAGATGTACCACCTTTTGGTGATGATGATAAAAAGGCAATGAGTAATCTATATGGACCAAAAACAACACCCTCTTACATACCAACAACAACACCAGTTACGCTAGCACAAACACCACTTTCGCACAACAAGAACCATATGTCGAAAACATCTACCATCAAACACAGGACCTCTTTGCCAACAACAACAACGACCACACCTGCAATACAAAACATATTATGTCTAATTCCGTATCCAGATTTCATGTTTCTAGCTACTTCTCCTCAGTTTCCAAATTATAGAATGTACGTTGGATATGGTCCGTATATATGGAAGTTTGATTTAAATGAAATGCGCCTTCCAAAACATCCCGAATTAATTACCGATTATCTCCCTAAAGAGTTGAGGTCTACGCACGTTTCACATGTTTTTCAGAATTCCGAGGGACACTTAGTAACTATACGCAATAATCAGTATTACGCTGCATCTTTCCCCAATTTAAAACTTCAAAAACGTTTTATGTTTCCTTCTATACCTGCGAGAACCAAAATAAATGCATTATTTCAAACAAACAGCGGTCAAACGTATTTATTATACAATGATGATTCTTATATTGAATTTAATGAAGCTGGAGATGTCTTAAACCGTGGACCCATGAATTATCTCTTACCCGGACTACCAGATACAATAACATCAGCATTCCGCTATACTGATGGGTTTATTTACTTTTTTCAGAACAACACCTATTATAAGTACAGCGAATACACACGTAAAGTTGTAGCAGCAGGAACGTTTAGCTGGGAACTTTTTGGGATACCCTGCCCCAACGACGGGCTATTAAAACAATTAAGAACTTTGTTAAACAAAATTGTAACTATATACGAATAAAAATGCTCCGTTTATGCTGATGTTGTTTTTATTTACATTCCATTACTCTGTATGTATGTTAAACAACGTCCTGCGTTGAATGTCACATAACTGTCACGTTCTGCGTCGAATGTCACGTTCTACGTCGGATGTCACGTTCTCTTAGGCACTGTACGGAAAAGAAGAAGAAGAAGAATAATGTTCATACTGATCGTTGACATGGCTTCTGTGTGTGTGTGTCACCTACGCTTTCATTTGACACCTCATACGTCAAAATCGTGCCAATAGCAACAAAGATACATTCTAGCGCCCATTTGGTAATGCTGCCATCTTTGTTTTTTGTGTCCCCGTCTCCTCCCCGTTCCAACGAGCCCTCGTACGTCACGATCGGACCAATAGAAACAAAGATATGACGTAATGACCTTTTGGCATGCTCCGATGCGCACGGCACATACTGCGTTCAACCCCATTTTTCATCCCCTTTCCAACGAGCCCTCGTACGTCATCCTACGTTAAGCCGTTTGGAACTTACGACCGGGGGTTGCGATTTTAGGGGATGCGAATTAGGGGATGTGCTCAGATATACATAGACTATCTACTATATATATATATATATATATATATATATATATATATATATATATATATATATATATATATATATATATATAAACGTACTTAGTTACTTGTATCTAAACGAACTGTACTTTCTTAATTATTCGTTGAGAAACGCTTCCACTGAATAATAAGGTCTTTTAGATAGATAGGCTTTTGTCAATTTACGGAACTTAAGGAAAGAAGTTGTAGATTTAAGTTGCAAAGGGAGATGGTTGTATAATTTTTTTGCCGAATATAATATAGATTTCTTTACTAACTCAGTGGATGGGATCGGTAAATACACATCAAAGCTTGAATTTCTAGTGGAGTAGTCATGACTAGGTCTTGCTGGAAAAACATGTAGGTGCTTACGAATTAAGCAAACAGTTTCTAGAATATATAGAGACGGAAGAGTTAAAATCCCGTGATATTTTAAGTAGCTTTTGCAATGTGTTATTATACTGAGGCAAAAAAGAACGGTATTGCTCTTTTTTGTAATTTAAAAATAACATCAGATTGGGCAGCTGTACTAGAACCCGAAAAAGGAAGGCCATATCGAAGATGAGACTCAAACAAAGAAAAGTATGTTATTTTGGAAGATGCTAAATTCATTTCCTTCGAAACAGTTCTTATTGCATAGCAGGCTGAGGCTAGTTTATTACTTAATAAATCGATATGAAGCGACCCTTTAAGGTTGCTGTTTATAAAAATACCAAGAAATTTTACAGAATCAATTATACTAATCTGGCTGTTATTAAGGAGCAAGGGTTGAACAGCTCCTTTACAGGATAATGCTACTGTCTTATCTGCGTTAAAAGAGAGTAAATTAGAGTCGGACCAGGTTTTTATTTTAAGTAGATCAGAAGTTATAATTGCATAAAGCGTTGCAATATTAAGAGTTCTTCCAAGTAATACTGGTATCAGCAAAAAGAAACAATTTTCCATAAATTTTTAAGTTATTGATGTCATTTATAAAGATAAGGAAAAGTAGAAGACCCAGTACTGAACCTTGTGGTAATCCACATACAATGCTTTTGTGACTAGAGTCAGTACCATTTGCCCGAACTGGTTGTTTCCTATTCTTTAAGTAAGATTGGAACTAATTCAAAGAAATACCTCGAATTCCGTAGAAATTTAGTTTTTTTATCAAAATGTCATGATTTAAACAATCAAAAGCTTTGGCATAGTCACAAAAAACGGTGACAGTATCAAGATTATTATTTAGTGCTTGATAGACCTCATGTAATACAGAAAACATAGCGTCGCTAGTACATTTATTAGATAAAAAGCCGAACTGACTTTGTGATAAAATGCTGTTTTCAACGAGAAATGACATAAGTCGGGCTTTTATAAGTCGCTCAATAATTTTGGATAGGACAGGTAGTAAGGTAATAGGTCTATAGTTGCAGACATTAGATTTATCACCACCCTTATGAAAAGAAACAATAATGGCTGTCTTTAGGCACTCTGGAAATATACCTTTTTCAAAAGAATCGTTAATTAGTGAGACCAGGACTTCCAACACATTATTTGTGAGATTTAAGAAAAATTTTATGAATAGTCCATCAGTACTACAGGAAGATTTGCTTTTGATACTACTGATTGTTTGGATCAGTTCAGATTTATCAACTGGTCTTCTAAAGTATTAATTCAAGACCTTTTTTAAATTGGCAAGATAGAAAATAGCATCTTGTTGTGGCAAAATAGCTGATGTGATGATTTTTACTCACATTTACGAAGTATTCATTTAGATTTTTAGGGTTTGAAAGGAAAAATGTTTGAGTTGTGTTAGATTTTATTTCGAAGATCGTTCATTAGGGACTAAGTTTCCCTTGCAACATTTTAAGAGCTTCCCAGATGATTCTCATAGTACATTTGTTTAGCTGTTTTGATAAGTTTCCTCCATAGGATAGGTTTCTCTGTACTTGGAGATATAGCCAGTGACAAAGACATCGGTAGTAAATTTCATGATGTACAGTAGTGAACACATATTCTTGGCTGATATGCGGATACCCTTGGTAGTCCAGGGTTTGTGATGTTTTGACTTAATTTTAATGAAAGGAAATGCCTTATTGAAAATACAGACAAGCTTATCTAAAAAATTACTGAAATTATAGTCCACGTCCACAGTGGGAAAGTGCCATCCAGAAGTCAAGCACAAATTTTGGAATTTATGAAAGTTCTGGGCTGAAAAAATCCTACTTAAACGTTGGGTTACATCAAGGGGTAAGAAATTTGAGACAATATAATCAATTATGATAGAATTTTTTTTAGTAATTCTTGTAGGAGAATTAACGTGCATTGTGAAACCATACGATTCGAATATATTGACCAAGGATACTTGAGTAGCACAAGCAACAGCGTAATTAATATTTAAGTCAACGCATAGAATCTTTTTGCTTTTATTGGGCAGATCATCTAACAAACTTAACAGGTTCTGAAAAAATAGTTCCGTATAAGAGTCAGGAGATCTATACATGCAGAGAATGTATAGATTAAGATTCTTGTTATAAACCAGTGAAAACTTAAAAAAGGATTCATTCAACAGAAAGTCATATTTTGTTATAGGAGAGAATCATTATTTGTAGAAAGAATAAGGGTGCCACCATGAGCTGAACTTGGACGATCATATCTAGCAATTGTGGTATATTTTCTACAACAAAGGCTCGTTAACGTCAAGCCAGTGTTCGGTAACCGCAACTATTGGGGGAAATCCTAATTCCTCTAGAAACAAAAATAATTCATCTGTTTTATATCTTATAGAACGAATATTAATCAGAACAATGCTACAGTTGTCATCACTATAAAAATGTGAGGTTTCTAGTCACACAGAACACGTCATATTATTTAACAATTTCGTTTTGAAGATGCAACGGAATAGTAGTTTCGGTGAGTTTCCCTTGATTTCTGTAGGTGAATAATTCTTTCTGAAGTGAGAAAGGACCTAAAAACAGTAAGATCAGCTTCCTGATTGGAAGAATGATAAAAAAAAAGAAGGAGGATATTCAGCGTCAGGCTGACAATCGGACACTCAAATTAAATTTTTGTGGACACAGCAAACAGCTGCGGGAAGAAGGAGTAGACGTGCATTATCTTCTGAAAATAGAAAATTTTGATAACATTCGATGGCTGTTCAAATTAAGATGTGGAGTTTTATATTTGAGTGATCGACCTTGCAGAAATGATGATGATGATGTTTTTCTTAATGTGTAACACGAAGGAAAGGGAAGATGTGATACATTTTTTGGGAAAATGTTCGGTGTTGAGACAGATTGGATTAAATTAGTTGGGTAAAATAAACTTAGTAGAGTGAAAGTAGTTACGATGATGATACAGGGACGGGCTGAGTTAGCAGGTTATTGTAGAGAGGTATGGCCGTATAGGTATGAGTTAGTGGGCCTATTTAATTACTAAATCTATTAGCATGGTGTTAGTTTAATATGATGAAAATAATAAAATTAGCATTAATAATTTGTTTCCGTATAGCAATTATCTTTTTATCTGCCTTGTCTATCTTGCCTATCTTCTCCAGATTTAGCCATACGGCTCACACTTCTTCTAATGGGAAAATTCGCTCATCCCAGATACCTACGGTATCAAAAGGATTGAGCTCTGGTGGGACTCTTTCCGTATTATCGAGCCCTAGGTGACTTGGTTTGCTAGAGTATATCCCAAAAATTTTCGTACACATCTGGACGTCGCGAGGAGTACAGCTTTCTGCATGGCCTTATAAAGATGTTCATTTAGACCCAGATCTTTTATGTTCGCTAGGAGGTTTTTGGGAATAACACCAGTAGTAGATAAAATAATAGGTACTGTCTGGGTATAGCTGTCCCAGTATAGCTTGTAGTTGTCATTTTCAAGCATTCTGTCGGGGACTTATTGATAATAAGAAAGATAGTCGCTTTGGAGAAGTCCCAGTTTGTCAGCTAGCTCTTGGTAGATAATCTTTCCTACTGAGTCATGGCGTTCTTTATAATCAGTTCCGTAAACGCCTGGCAGCCCCCGGTAAGATGTTGGATGGTTTCTTGGGCTTGGCATCCATATCGGCATTTGTCATTTTGGACTTGAGGATCTTTAACAATATATTTCAGGTAATTTTTAGTTGGAATAACCTGATCCTGAATCGCAAGTAGAAAGCCCTCAGTCTCGGGAAACATCTTTCCTGATGTCAACCAATAGTTTGACGCTGTACTGTAGACATATTCTTGGCTGATCGCATTGAGATGTCGCCCATGCAGAGGTTTACTCATCCAGGTGCGCATTTTTTCTTGCTTAGTCAGATGGTTTATGCGCATTTCTTGTTCCCTCAATTTTAGCGGCGTTGTATCATCTACTGCGAAAATTGCTCGATGTAAGGTAGATGTCTCAGCCTGCACTTGAAATAAGTTCTTATTTTTAATAAATAAACAGCTTTCACTCCCTCTAAAGGACAAATTCACTCATTTCAAATGTAAACTATACCTTACTATTATACATTGTTATTATTGTTTAGTCTAGTGCAAAATCTTACTCAGTAGGATATACATATTTAGTTTATTACTATAACATTTATAATAATATTTATTTAATTTATTATTTATAAATTTTAATGACCTTGTTGAATAGCATTAGCCTTATGGTAATTTTTTTATATTAGAGAAGAATAGTTCTTTGCCAACCGTCCTAATGGCATGTGCCAAGAAGAACAAATGTCGCTAAAAGAGAATATTTATTATGTTTTTTTAATGAGAAATAAAAAGGTATTATTGATTGATTGATTGATATAGCGAAGAGGGCGATTTGATTTAGAGATAAGGTAACTATGAGTTAGTCTTCTCTACAAAAACGAGCAATTTTAATAAATAACTTCCGGTCAGTGTTTATCTTACACCATGAATTTGTTGTAGCCTTCATGGTATGTAGAAATTATTGTGGTTACCATTCATTTTCCCATTCACTTAGTACCTCTTGTTTAATGAAACATTTAAAATCGGAAACTTCCACTTATTCATTATTACTGGAAGATGACCTTTGTGTTGCTTCCCGAGTATCATGATCAGCTTTTTCGATGCTTTGCAGACCAGTATAAGATATAAGCCCAATAGAATGAACTTGCTCTTTTACACCTTTCAGAAGAAGTAGTTTATGGTTTATTAAATGTACTATAGAATTACTTATATACAGGTGTTTTATAAAATTAAATACACTGAGAGGATCAACAATTATTAGGGCTTTTAAGATATTGTGATTGTTTAAATAAAGTAATGCTTGTAGAATTGGGTAAATATCTGCAGATGGGATATCAATGTATTTGGATGAAGTTGTACAGATGTGATTATGGTCTGAAAAACAGGTAAGTTTTTTCAGAATATGGTCCACCATGGAAATACAGGTATTACATATATCTTATCGGAAATATAGTAGAGCAGTTTGGAAATTAGATATTGAAAGGACCTTTTAATTCTGTCGAATGGTTGGTTTGTTCGATTTTTTTATTATTTTCTTTAATACGCTTAACATTGCTGTAATGTAGAGAATCATGCGCTTTTATCGCTTAAACGTCTGCTTCATAAGCTATCGAAATATACATTCTTCTGACATTAAATGTAGTTTGCCAGTTAAACATTGTAAAATTTTAATAGGGCTAGTGCGAAAAGCCACTGTAACAATTTTAAATACTGTATTTTCTATAATTTCAAGTTAAGCAAGTGCTGCTTTCTTGAAAAAAGAGTAAACTATTGATCTACAATTAGTTTTGTATTTTATAAAGGATTTGTACAGGGTTTCTCATTTATTTTGACCCCCTACTTATTTTCCTTAATTTCGGGAATATAAAAAAAAGTTTCAAATAAAAGTTGTATTATTTTATATGTACCGACCAACAGTGTAGCAACAGACCAAATTTTGTATACAGAGAGTGCCCAATAAAGTGCATCTTCAATATTTCAAATGGGAAACCCTGTATTTTTTTATAGTTTTGATTAGCCCTGCATTTCCTAATTACAAATGTATAACATAGTGTAGCATTAGTTTTGTTCTATAATGGCGTATGGTACTACTATACTATACTAAGATAAGAAAAAAATAGAAAAAATATATTTGGAAAGTCAACAAAATTAATGGCTTACAATACTACATTTAAGATACAATACTACATTTAAGATTACAATAGATGCTCAAAGTGCCCTCCATTGTTACTAATGCATAAGTAGTATCTTCGTCTCAAATTTTCTAATGCGTCAGATATTGTGTTATTATGATCATTTAAATTTTTAATTTCGGCACGAACTTTTGCCGTGATAGTGTTAATATTTGTATTTGAATCAAAATACACTTTTTCTTTTAAAAACCCCCATAAAAAGCTATCACATGGTGTTAAGTCGGGACTATTTCGTGGCCATGTAATGGTACCCTTATTGCCGATCCACACATTAAACTGATGATTTGAATGTTCTTGAACGGCTACGACATTATGTGGCGGTCCATCTTGTTGCCATATCATACTATTTAATTGATTTTGTGTATAATTTTGATTTAATAACTCATCCACTTCTGTAATGACTGTGCCCAAATATGATTCCCCAGTTTTTTTGTAATCATAAAACAATGGTCCAACTATTTTGTTTTGAAATATTCCGCACCACACATTTATTGGTTTTCTTCCTGACTTTTTTATTTGCTTAATTTTTCTTTTTCTGTAATTTTTCTGTTCCCACGAATACCTATTTCTTTTATTAAAAATGCCTGAAGTTAAAAAATTTGATTCATCTGTCCATAAAATGTTAGAAAAATAATTAGGATCACTGTTCAAATTTGTAAGCACGTCTTGACAGAACTGTAAACGCTTTCTTTTATGAACATCGGTAAGTTCTTGTACCGGTAATATTTTGTACGGCTTATAGTTGTGCTTTTTTAAAACTCTATGTATCGTCGCACGGCTTTTCTCTAATGTATTAGTAGCATTGTTTAGACTAGTTTCAGAATTTTCTAAAATAAAAATGTTATTATGGATTAAATTTATTATTTAAGTATTTAATTTTTACCTTCAAAGTAAAGCAGAGTACTAAGATTTTCATCATCATTTCCTACGATAGTACGTTTCTTCCGTTCAAACATTTTTTCATTTATGACATGACGATAATTATATAAAAATGTATTTGCAGAAGGAGTCTGTCGATCTGGATAAATCAGCCTATATTCTCTTTTTGTCGCTTGCTTTTTTTTATTATTTTTTATATAAATTAAGAATATATCTACTTTTTCATCTGCACCATCACCCATTTCTGTATGAGGACTGACAGTTTATAATAAATTAATAATTGTTTCAGTTTGAAATGTCAGTTGCATAGCCACCTATGGTTACCCATATGCCATTATAGAACAAAACTAATGCTACATGATGTTATATATTGGTAATCAGGAAATGCAGGGCCAATCAAAACTATAAAAAAAATACAGGGTGTCCCATTTGAAATATTGAAGATGCATTTTATTGGGCACTCCCTGTATACAAAATTTGGTCTGTTGCTACATTGTTGGTCGGTATAGATAAAATAATACAACTTTTATTTAAAACTTTTTTTTGTATTCCCGAAATTAAGGAAAATAAGTGGGGGTCAAAATATAATGAGAAACCCGGTACATGTGAATCTGACACCCAATTTTGGTTACACAAATTTCAAAATAATTAAGACCAGTTTGGCAAGAGTTCTTAATGTGCGTAGTTTAAATTTTGCGATATACTTATATAAAAAATATATATTTCTAATAATTTCTGTAATAGTCTAGCTGTCTGGGGACCATCGATCTAAGCGAAATTTAAAATACGTTTTATGTATTCAGCTTCTGAAAAAAATTCAAATTTTTTCTATAACCCTTTGGGTTAAGGTTAAACTAAATTTTAAATTACTTTTTACTTTGGACCAAACTGATGTTTGTATATTAGGTAATTGTCAATTATTATGGAAACATTTTTTTATTAACAATCAATATAGTGCTTAACGGTAATTATAACATTTTAACAAAATTTAAATTAATCTTTTATAATTTTACTTGTAATTAACACAGCCTACAATTCACGTAAGTAACTATTTTTATCATCGTATAAATGATTAATGGCTATTTTAATTAAAACATGTTATTAAAAACATGAGTAGATATATAAGGTTTTACGTAAGCTTAATTATTCACAATACCCAACGGTGTTTACTGTCCCATTCAATAAATTTAGTGGCTCTTTTGAATCCGGCACTGTCAATGTCAAGTTAATGGAAAGCTATTTTCTCTCAGTGGTTTTCCATTTACAGCCACTGTAAATTGAAAAAGATGAATACTGCACCGCATTTCTCTCCTTACACTATTGAAGATGGAAAACATTGTAAAACGTTTTTAGTACCATTAAAATTTGTGCAATGTGGATTTTCCTAGAGTTTTTACTTGAATGCAATCTGTACTTTCCACCGAAAATGCGAAAACTATTTACTTCTTGAAAAGAAACTGGTTCGAGGGAGTAAATGATTTTTTGCGATCTGTTTAAATGACTAGCGGAAAAATAATGTATGAGATGACAAACATTATTTTTGAAAATTTAAAACTATAGTTTAGTTCAATGGTTTCATTTGACTAATTGTTATATTTATTTTATTTATATATATATATATATATATATATATATATATTTCTATTATATGCAATATAAATATATATCTATATATATATATATATATATATATATATATATATATATATATATATATAGTATATATATATATATATAGTATATATATATGTATATATATATACATATATATATATATATATATATATATATATATATATATATATATATATATATATATATATATATATATGTATATATAGTGTGGAAACCACTTATGAAATAAAATTGTTTGTGTCCTTATTTTAGAAAATAATAAAAGACGTAGAGATACCTTTACTTTTAAATTTAAATGTGCACTTTTTAAACATAAATTTGAATGTACAGGGTGATCCACGCAAGTCTGGCATAGTCAATAATCTGTATTTTAAATGAAACACCCTGTGTATTTTTATGTTTTTAAAAGCTCCTTAACAACCTGATCTTAACGAACTATATCATGTAGGGTCTATTATGAATAATACAAGGTGAAATTTTGAAATTAAGTATAATTTTCTTCAAGACAATTAATTCATAGAATACCCGAGGTAATTGATTGGATTACATTAAAATAAATGCTCAAGATGTTCTCCACCTTGTTGTTGGCAATAACATAGTCTCCTATAAAATTAAGCCCGAACTTTGTTTAAAGTTTGAGGTGAAATATTCTGCATTTCTGTAGTTTTCTTTGAGGTCTTTAATGCTATTTGGTTGTGTTGCATATACTTTCTTCTGGAAATACATTAAAGCATAATGGGTTGTTGCACCGTCCAGCTGGAACCAGACAGTTTCATGCGGTAGGGTCGGATCTATTAGATTGAGAGATAAATTAGCTAACTGAGGAGGAAAATCGTCTCTTAGCACGCTTAAATATTTTTTCGCTGTCAAATTACCATCTACACTCATATAGGACCAACAATATGATCTCCTATAACACCTGCCCAAACATTCAACTTTTGAAGATACTGAGTGTGTGTTCCACGCATCCAATGAGGATTTTCCGCTGACCAATATCTACAGTTTTGTCGGTTTACCTCCGTTCAATGTAAATGTTGATTCATCAGAAAAAAAAATTGTGCCAGGAGCTATTTCATTTGTGTTAATTTTATCCATCATTCATTCGCAGAAATTCATTCTACGATCTGGATCGTCTTGTGTTAGCTCTTGCACATAAGTCAATTTTTGGATGTGGATGAAGTTTTTCTTCATGGACACACCTTAGGACAGTTGTGTGACTTACATTATTTTGACGTGCAATTTGACGTGAACTTGATGTTGGATTCCCTGCGACACTTAACAAAATATCCACTTTCACCTCATCGTCAATGAAGTTCGGTTTTCTTTTTAATGGTTTGACATGTCCAAGCTCTCTGAATTGTGCATCAATTTTAGAAAGAAATTAGCTTTTAATTAGGAATTTATTATTTTAATGTAAAATGTCAACACACCAACAACTGATTGATAACAATCTGCATTATTTACCGATTTAGTTTAATTAGCAGACTATCTAGACATTTTTTACCAATTCATGACAAAAAATGTTAACACTGTTACTAAACAGAAATTTTCCCCAATATACTGACACATAGAGTAGAAGTGTATTGTCTGTATTTAGCTAATTTAACCCTGGAACTGCACTGTTGGGTCTCAGAAACCCTGAGAGTCATTTATTGCAATGTGACATGCGCATTGAGTGGTTTATGTGTGTCGTCACTTTATGTAAATTCAGTCTGTATCACATTCAGTCTGTGTCACATTCTACTATAGTTTATTTTTATGAACGAGAGAGTAATTAGCATAATTTTAACTGGTAGCTCCGACCACTCCATGGGCGTGTTCAAGATTAATTGAAAAATTACTTTGAATAATTGTAAAAAATAAATGAATTATTTCAGTGTTATAAAGTGTTATGTGTATGTAAACAAAAGTGACCTCTTTTATCACACACTATATTAGAACTGACTGGCCTACATTAAAAAGGGTTTTAAAAAATTCACATTTTTTTTAATTTTTAAAAATTACAAAAGAGAAAAAGAGTTTTTAAAACCGTCTAAGGTATGTTAAATAGATGAATAAAAATATTAATATAAAACTTACAGCTACTTGTTACAAATCCAAATCAGATTCAGAAGATGAACTTTCAGAACCAAGATTTATAATAACTGGCTCGATCATTTTATCAGTAATATTGTCCAGCTTCCACATTTTTTCCTCTTCTTTAATAGTGTGATTTACTGCCTTTTCCCAGTTTTCAGGTTTTACATTATTTACGGCCTCCAAAAACAACTGTTTAACATCATGAATTTTAAAAGTGGTATTTTTTCTTGAAACTTCACTCTTTATCTGTGCCCATACCAGTTCAATCGGGTTTAATTCACAATGATATGGTGGGGATCTAAGTACTGTCATTCCACGATTTTTGGCAATTTCATCAATTTTGTATTTTTTAAATTTTTCTTTATGAAGGGCACACAACGAATAAAGTTCCTTTCTTATAGATCCGGGATGGTACGTAATATTTTTTGAACTCAGCCATTTCTGCAAGTCTTTTTTTAACCACTTAGTTGTGGGCAGTCCTTCTATAAGTCTAAAGTGATAACTTGCATTATCCATTACTATTACACAGTTCTTAGGAAGAAGATCTATCATTTGTTCGAACCATTCTTGAAAGACATCAGCGTTCATGTCTTCATGGTAGTCACCGGTACGAGTTGATTCAAAAGTTAATAAACCACCTTCAACAAAACCGTCTGAACTGCCAATGTGTACTATTATCAGCCTGCGTCCCTTTCCTGATGGTGGGTTTAAACCAGTAGATAAGTTATTTACAAAAGCGTGCCTTTGACTTGTAACAGTTTCATCCTGCCAAAATTTATTTGATGTATGACCCTCGTTGATCCATGTTTCATCAAGATAAAATATTTTTCTTTTTTGGTTTCTCATTTCCTTTATGGTTCTTAGAAAATGTCTTCTCCATATGACAATATCGCTTCTTTCTAATAAAATAGACTTTCTGGGATTCTTTTTCCAGCGGAAGCCTATTTCTTTTAAAAGTTTCCATAACGTACTTGGACTCATTTCTGGGTAATCCTTATCATTTCGAACTGAGACAAGAACTTTATCCAATGTTGGAAATTCTTGTCTAAAGAAGAATTCATGCACTTTCCGTCGAAGTCCTTCTTTAAAATGATATTCTATTTGAAATTTTGGTGTCCCTGGAGCATTACGTGGCATTTGAAAACTACCACATTTCTCTTCTTTAATAACTCTGTAAATCGTAGATTTCCCAACACCAAGTGTACTGCTAACTAACTCAACGGTCTCATCAACACTTTCACATAAACGTTTGTCTGTAAATGATTTAAAACAATTAAATGTTAATGTTTTTTCATTAACTGTTAGAGGACCAATTTTTCGGCGTTTACACGGCACTTCCAAATTTTCCATAACACTAGTATACACAATAAACTGCACCTTGCAACTGAAGTACCTACTTTTAGTGAACTGTTAAGAATTTTGAATACGCCACTTGGACCTTCCTATATACAAAATGGAAAAACCCACTATCACATTTTCTGTGGAATAAGTTTAGAAGGTAATTATCTAGTCGATTACTGTCGTAGATTCCTGGAATTAAAGAATTAAATGTTTGATTGTTGAAACCCTTACTTCGTGGAATGCACTCATTTCAGATAAAATAAAACGTTTTATTTTATCTAAAGAATTAAACTTTATTTTGCAAATAGGCAAAGAATTAAACTTTATTTTGCAAATAGATAAAATAAAACGTTTTATTTTATCTAAAGAATTAAACTTTATTTTGCAAATAGGTAGGTACTTATTAAACTTTTATTGGTTATATATAACCAATAAAATAAACATCTTACATTTCTTGCAAATTAATTAGTACCTGTTAACCTCCATCACTCCGACACTGGCAACCTTATTTAGGGATTAGTAATCCTCACAACTATTGTATTCTATTCTGCTCCAACCTTTATACCTGGTGGTCATACTCAATTTAAAATTGTTTTCCTATATACTTCTGTAAACTTGTTGACAAATATCTGTTTTTCATTGAGTCACCCGTATCAACAGTTTAGGTATTTGCATACATAATTTATTGTTTTATTACTCTCTCATACATAAAAATACACTATAAGATTAGATATTCTCCCAAATCCATCAAATATTCACATTTTCTGTTTTTTTGCTAAAAAACAGCTTTGGGTTTCTGAGACGCGAGTGTGAAGTTCAAACCTTAAAAAATAAGTGTGATGTACCAGGGTTAAAATAATATCATAACACGTGATAAATTAATAATTTCAAAATTTTAGCTTGTATTATTCATTATAGATCCTACATGATATATTTCGTTGAAATCAGGTTGTTAAGAAACTTTAAAAAACATACAAATATACAGGGTGTTTCATTAAAAATAAGAATATTCGACTATGCCAGACTTGCGTGGATCACCCTGTACATTTAAATTTATGTTTCAAAAGTGCACATTTAAATTTAAAAGTTAACGTATCCCAGAGTTTTTTATTATTTTCTATAATAAGGACACAAAAAATTTCATTCCATAAGTGGTTTCCACACTGTATATATATATATATATATATATATATATATATATATATATATATATATATGTATATATATATATATATATATATATATATATATATATATATATATATATATATTACTTGAAAATCATATTAATAAATATATAAATCGTAGAATTTTGGGATAAGATTACTGCCTACCAGCACATGAATAATTCAAATCCTGTCTTACATTTCCTAGTTACCAGTAAGAATTTTATTAATTTCTAGTAGAAACACTCAGACTATTCTAATAAAACTTGTATAACTCTTGTATTTGTCTTGCTTTCGTAAATTAGTACAAAACTTATATATACTCTGCCTTAGGTTTTCGATCTATCCAGAGAATAACAGAGTTTTGAGTGTATTTAGGAACTTTTTTGAGTTAAAATTACCTCAATACAGTTTAAAGATGTATATCCCGTATGTTTGTTAAACAGGTGAAAATTAAGCAGGTGAAGTATAATTTGGTCTTTGTCTTCTTGAAATTCGAAAGTTTTTCGACTATTTGCCATTTATTATTTGAATGAATAACTGTTGGTATTGGTATCAGAGGATTGTTCTTTTGCAGGTAAGAGCAAATCATTAAAATTATCCCATCCCACACTGGGGCAGCGTGGTAAGGTACGTCTTACACTTAACATAAAAGACACACTCAAATTATGGCAATAATTTTTCGTAGGTCCAAATAGTAGGATGGAGGGTACTAAGACTCTGCGGAGTCTTATCTGGTGTAGAAATAAAATAACAACGCTTTATTTAGAGTATCCAAGATACGATTTTTCAAAGTTTCCCACTCATACTATTTTTGGTCCATTTTCCCTATTTTTTCGCAAATATTGTTCTGTAACTCTTTTCTATAAAGTTTTAGATATATGCAATGATACATGATTAAATTGAAAGAAAAATAATTAGCTTTAAAATGGTCTACTGTAGAAGGCACTAAGACTAATTTTAAACAAGATACTGTTTTTCAAAGTTTTCTACTTTTAATGATTTTTGCTATTTACTGCAATATGCAAAAAAAGGTGTACGAAATTTTTGTCGATAATACACTCTAATCAAAGGTATTGAATTTGATCGTCGAGTTAATTATAATTTTATGTAAAATATTGATTTCTTACACGTAACACATTTAAAATCACCGGTTGCTTCAAGCGTTATTTTTGAGAGAACGGTTTATTTTACAGAAAAAGTGCTAACAAATATTCTTGTTCAACATTATCTCAGCTATATCTCTTGTTTGAAACATTTTTTTACGACGTACGGATTCTTGGTAAATCGATTTTTTCCGTGGCCCCTCCGACCTACGAGTGGTGGTTTTGGGGAGGAGGTTCGGGGGAAGCAGTGGTAAACTTCTGAAGAAACAGTGGTTTGCACCTTTTTGGTGGTCTCAGCAAACTCAACTTGTACGTATAATTTTCTCTGACGACTGCGACTGGAGTGTCCTTTCCTTGTACATTTAGATAGATACAAATCGTTACATCACAATTTGACGAACCAGATCTTGGTTAACGTTAGCTAGAATATGTTACAATTGAATATTTTGAAGTACAGAAAATAAGCTTTCTTTTTCATTTGGCAATGCATATATCTAATATACAAGAAAAAAAGATTTAATGAGAAATTTAAAAAAATAGTCATTAAAGTTTTAAGATTTAAAAATTGTTAAAAGTAGAAAAATTTGAACAAGCGTATCTTACTTAAAATTAGTTCTATAATCGGTTCATAATTTGTCGATAGCTCACTATAAGTTTAACCCTAATTTAGAGAACTGAAATACAGAGAGGATAGGTAATACGATATAATAGTAAAAACCAACCAGAAACTGACGGTTTAAGATGTTTTCGACTAACCCACCTTGTATCTGAAGGAATAAAATACCTTATAATCCTATTACGAGGATATTTTAAATGGTTACAGATGACCGACCAGTGTCGTAGAGTATATGATTGAAACATTTATTTGAACTAAATAAATATATTTTTTAAATTGTACTTATGTAAATTGTATTTTTTAATAAAACTTATTTATTTTATTCAAAAATAAAAAGTTTCTTGCCATTTGTAAAAGATAAATTTATTTAATTAAGGGGAAAGGCGCCAAATGTCGCCTGGCAAAATTTCCAATGTGTTTTAAACGTATCCATTATTTTCGAATCCGGAGAAAACTAATAAATATTTTTGAAAAATTTAAATGCAGAATGAAAGATTACATTATTACTGAGGGCAGAAAGTTCCTGAACACTTCTACAATGTTTATTTTAATATATTATGTAACAGGGGTGAATTAAAAGAGAAAATATAGTATAATTTTTAATTGAAAATATTGCATGCTAAAGAAACTTTTTATTTATTCTAATAAATATTTCATTCTGCCTTTAGATTTTTCAAAAATGCTTTTTAGTTTTCTCAGGATTTGAAAAAAATGGATACATTTAAAACACATTGAACATTTTGACAGGCGACATTTTGCGCCTTTCCCCTTTAATACCTTACGATTACAACTACTATTACTTACCTTATTTAATTACGATTAGAAAACTATTCAAATTTAAAATAAATAGGATCAACTGCGGAGTCCGAGTCGTCTTGAGGGTTAATAATTATTATATGTGAGACCTCTGTGTATGTGTGTAAACTCTGTGGTTGGTCTGTGTCGTTTTAACTGACAAGTACCACGTGTAAAAAATCGATCAGGGAGACATGTAGTCCCTAAAGTAATTAAAATTTATCCATTGTCATCGACCTAGAGTCACAACATAATCAAAATGTAACATTTGGAATGATGTAAACCCATATAGGAGGTCTCACACATAACTTTATTGTTAGCTACAATTACATAAGGCACTGAGGATGATCTGTTCAGATCGAAAACGTTATGCTAGTACTTAAATTTTGACGACACTTTTTATAAAGTTTTAACTATGTTTTTTATACCACAATACAAGTGTGAAGTGTTTTAACTTCTGTGTTTTTTTAAACGATGGTATACAGCCAACTACGGGGTTTTTCCCATTAATTTTAATAATATTTTAATACTAATATATTTAGCAAAAAACAATTAAATCTTTGGATATTTCAATACTAATTTTCGCGTTTAATCACTTGACTAGAAAACCTGGAATTCATATCCGAAGGTACTATTCGTTGCAAGATAATTAGGATGGAATTCTCCAGATTTTTAATAATATAATGGGTATAAAGATGCCGGCTTTGGCTACGTACCCCGTCTGTTCAGTTTATATTCGAAACTTAACTTAAAAGGGTGAAGTTATTACGAACGAAAACAATTTTTTTTTGTTTAGTACGTTTTTGATCGCATGTAATTTACGGCTCGTCGGTGTTTTCACGTCTACGGCAGTAATTAGCGTCTCGAATATTTCTTTTGCGAATTATATGCAGTGCGTGAGTGATTTTTAATTCCATATACCTACGAACATATACGTACCTTTCGCTTGTGCTCGTTTTGTTGGATTGTTTGTGATGGCTTCGTCATCAACATCATCAAGTTTTACACCAGTACTGTTGCGTACAGTCAGTAAGTCTGTCTATTCACCAAGAGAGAAGACTATTGTCCTGAATATTCACGATGCTCTGGTTTCTCAGGATCCCACAAACACTGTTCGCAACATAAATGAAAGTTGTGCCAACATGACTGGCGTAGGAGAGGCAACTATATATAGGTTCCTATCAGAAAGAAAAAACACGGTATAGCTAACCCAAACACAAACGAACACATAAAGAGGGAAAAAGCCTATTGAAATTGATGAATTTGCCAAAAATGGTATTCGAAGGAAAACTCATGGATTTTTTTTTTTAAAAAGAAATACCAAACCTAAACAAAATTTTACAAGAAGTTGGAGACGACTCGGATTTGCCTCATATCGGACAAACTAAATTGTGGCAAGTTTTAAAAGAATTAAATTTCCGGTGGGAGAAATCAGACCGAAAATCACTTTTGATTGACCGGGAGGAGATAATATGTTGGAGAAGAAATTATCCAAGATCCATACGAAAATTCCGGGCTGAAGGGAGGCCCATCTTCTACCAGGATTAAACGTGCGTAAACTCAGGTCATACTCTAAAAAAAATTTGGTCAGATAAAAATATATTAAGCTCGAGGCAAGCCTTTATGGAAGGTTGGTATACTGGTATCTCCCCACCTTCTGGTAAAGGCAGTAGATTAATAATTTCTCACATTGGCAGTGAAAAAGGATTTGTTAAGCATGGTTTGTTGGAATTTCAGTACAAAAGCACAAAAGACTATTACGAGGAGATGACAGCTGATGTTTTCGAAGAGTATTTTGAGCAGATGATTGAACACATACCACCAAATTCAATTATAGTATTATATAATGCCCCTTATCATTCACGACTAGTAGAAAGACTTCCAACGACTGCGTGGAAGAAACAGGATATTCTTGACTGGCTGCGGAATAAGTATCTGCCTTACGAAGATGGAATGGTAAGAGCAGAACTTTTAAAAATTGCCCGGCAACACAAATCTAAGTTCAAGAAATACGTAGTTGACAAAATGGCGGAAAGGCGAAACATCACAGTCCTTAGACTTCCACCCTACCACTGCGAAATTAATTCAATTGAACTCATTTGGGCCAAATAAAAAGTTATGTGGCTAGAAAAAATACGTCAATAAAATACAAGCTATACGTGAATTGTTATACGAGTCTTTACAACATATTACAGAACAAAACTGAAAAGATGCAGTAAGACATGTAATAGAAGAAGAACAAAAAATGTGGGATCTTGATAACATAATTGATGCGACCGTAGAGACACAACCGCTAATTATTAACCCTCAAGACGACTCGGACTCCGCAGTTGATCCTATTTATTTTGAATTTGAATAGTTTTCTAATCGTAATTATATAAGGTAAGTAATAGTAGTTGTAATCGTAAGGTATTAAAGGGGAAAGGCGCAAAATGTCGCCTGTCAAAATGTTCAATGTGTTTTAAATGTATCCATTTTTTTTCAAATCCTGAGAAAACTAAAAAGCATTTTTGAAAAATTTAAAGGCAGAATGAAATATTTATTAGAATAAATAAAAAGTTTCTTTTGCATGCAATATTTTCAATTAAAAATTATACTATATTTTCTCTTTTATTTTCACCCCTGTTACATAATATATTAAAATAAACATTGTAGAAGTGTTCAGGGACTTTCTGCCCTCAGTAATAATGTAATCTTTCATTCTGAGTTTAAATTTTTCAAAAATATTTATTAGTTTTCTCCGGATTCGAAAATAATGAATACCTTTAAAACACATTGGAAATTTTGCCAGGCGACATTTGGCACCTTTCCCCTTAATTAAATAAATTTATCTTTTACAAATGGCAAGAAACTTTTTATTTTTGAATAAAATAAATAAGTTTTATTAAAAAATACAATTTACATAAGTACAATTTAAAAAATATATTTATTTAGTTCAAATAAATGTTTCAATCATATACTCTACGACACTGTAGAGTAGTAGAGTAGCAACTTCAATTTTCCTTCAAAAGAACAAGCCATTATTCTGTCAGCTATCCAAGGTATTAAAATACATGAATACATAGTAGCCATAGGGTCTCTACTCACACCAAAAAATGTTATCTTTGCATCACGAATAGCTAACAACCAAGTTTGTATTTACTTGAACAATACTAGCATAGTAGATACCTTACTAAATAACCATAAAACAGTAGTCATCCAATTCCAAATACAATCCTAATAACCTATGACAACATTCCTTACAGAATCTTCCTATCTCTAGATGGTTTAAATTGCTCTAGATGTAATACTACTGGCCACAAAGATGAAAACTGCACATCAACATCAACTGGTACAGAAACACTTAAAGATCCATATACCTCAGAACTCGAACCCATGGAAGTAAATCAGAATAATTCAGCAACAAATATTTCAGATGATACAACCAACTGTTCCAACCCTATTTCTGCAGATATCCAAACGACAAATGATTCGCTTATAATACACAATATACCTTCAACTACAGCTAACAGCAACAATACTAAAACAACCAATCAAGTAAAAAGGCAAATTTCAACCTCTCCTGAAATCCAGAAACTAAAAACCCAAACGAAACTTTCATAACTCCAAAAAAAATCCGCTCCCAAAAAAAAGAAAAAGGCTTTAGATGTCGAAACCACATTAAAACCAATTGAAAATATTTTAATGACAGCATCTCCTTCATATACGCTTAATTTCTCTGAATAATGCGACTTCGTTATAAACGCAATGGGATCAAAATTTCCTGAAGTCACAGCTAAAAACTATACAGAAGATTTTGACGGCTTATACACCTTATTAAAAATGGTTCACTCAAAATTAAATGATAGACGCATAAAAAATAATATCAGTAGAATTATAAATTAATTACTATTTAAATGGGAATAAGCCATATATAAATTGGCAATATCATTTTAAAGTCGTCAAGTTTAAAATGTATAAGGTATGTCTGAATTGTCAATATAGATGAGTCAGATAAAATTAAATTATTAGAAGAATTTTTCACTAAGTAACAAAACAACAAAATTTGTTTAATTTACTAATGTTTGTATTTTGAAAACGATTTCCGAAGTGGAAATTGAAACGTCAATAAACGTATTTTAACCTTTAATTGTGGCTTATTCCCATTTAAATAGTAATTAATTTAAAATGCCACAAGAATATAGCTTCAGAACAATATTAAGAATTATAAAGAAAATAAATCCAACATATGAATCTTCCCTCACTGAAGAAAGCGACTACGATTTATCTCAATAGTCCAATTATATTCATTCTTCAATGGAACTTAAATGGCTATTATAGCCACATTAAAAACATTAAAATGCTAATCAATGAACTGTCACCACTAATAATATGTCTTCAAGAAACTCGTCTTGCCAACAATCCAGCAAAACTAAAGTACAGCAAATATCCAGTGGTGGAGTCGGAATTTTTGTACATTCAACCATCCAATCCAAAGAAATTCCGTTAAAGACAAATCTGGAAGCAGTAGCAGTTTCGGTAATACATCATTTTAAAATCAATATATGCAACGTATATTTACCACATCCTGACGAAACTACTCTATTAGAATTTCAAAATGTAATTAAACAAATTCCATCTCCAAAATTAATTTTGGGTGACACAAACTGTCACAACATCGCATGGGGATTAAAAAAATAGATAAAAATGGACGAACATAAAACTAGTTTTGTTAAACACAGAAACAGCTACTAGATTCAATGCACATAATGGCACTTTTTCCTCCGTAGACTTATCTATCAGTGATCCAACTTTAGCCCCATTTTTACAGTGGAATACATTGGACCACCTATACGACAGTGATCATTTTCCAATAATAATTACTCATGACAAAGATGAAAAAATCTGTACAACACCATATGAAACGTGGAAATTAAAGTCTGAAAAGCTGATTGGGAAAAATACTCGAACTTAGTAAGCATACTTATACCAAATCTCGTTATATCAGATAATATAGACACTACTTTATCATCTTTTAATGGTATAATTTTAGACGCAGCCAGAGATTCTATAGGAAAAACCAAAAATATCACAAAAGCTCCTCTATCTTGGTGGAACACTGAAATCGCATCCGCTTTAAAGCAAACAAAACATGCTTTTACTATATACAAGAAGTATAACACACCTAATAACTTGAACAATTTTAGATCTTTAAGGGCCAGATCTAGATTTTTAATAAAGCAAGCAAAAAAAGAGAGCTGGACCAATTACGTGTCGTCAATTGACTCTTCTACGCCCATAAGGGATATATGGCAAAAAATAAGGAAAATAAAAGGTTTAAAAACGTTTAACCATATTGACACACTAACTATAAATGATCTAACAACTTCAGACAAACACGAAATCTCAGAAATTTTAGTAGGACACTATCAGTTGTATTCAAGCAATTAGCAGTACCACCCAAATTTCTTAGAACACAAAGAAAGAACAGAAGCATCAAAAATTAATAAAGAAGATACTGCTGATCCACTAAACACTTACATAACACTTGATGAATTAAATGAAAGTCTTAATAACCTTAAAAATACCTCACCTGGACCTGATGACATACCACCAATTTTCATAGAAAAACTACCTATAAGCGCGAAGGTTACTTTAGTAGAGATCTTCAACAAAATTTATTCGACCCATAAATTTCCGTCTCTCTGGCACGAAGCAATTATAATACCATTTTTAAAAGACAATAAACCAAAAAACTTATCTTCTTCGTATCGACCAATATCTCTTACCTGTAGCATCTGCAAAATAATGGAACAAATTCTAAGCAAAAGATTAAAATGGTACTTAGAAAAGAAAAATCTCCTTACATCCATGCAAAGTGGGTACCGATCAGAACGGTCTACAATAGATAATATTATAGCATTAGAATCTGAAATACACGAAGCTTTTATACATAAATAAAAATTAATAGCAATTTTCTTTGACATCACAAAAGCATTTGACACCACGTGGACTTATTACATCTTAAAAACAATGAAAAGTTGAAAAATAGATGGCAAATTCTTAGCCTTCACCAAAAACTTCCTGGAGAACAGAAGTATAAAAGTTAAAACAAACGGTGTCATGTCAACTAAGAAATCACTGGAAAATGGTATCCCTCAAGGATCTGTATTAAGTCCCCTGCTATTTTTAATAGCAATCAACAACGTATCTAACTATTTTATGCTTCCAGTAAAAGCAAACCTTTACGCCGATGATCTTGTAATATAATGAGAAGTAAAAACCTAAAATCAGCTGCATCAATATTACAAAATACACTAAATAAATTAGAAGGGTGGTCTTTAGATATAGGGTTGAGATTTTCAACCGAAAAAACTAAAGTAATAATATTTGACAAAAGGAAAACACAACACCACTTAAATTTAAAACTAAACGGAAATACTCATAACAATCAACGAAATCAAATTTTTGGGAATGACATTCGACTCTCAACTAAAATGGACATCGCACATAAATGAACTAATTAAATCATGCCAACAGAGAATAAATCTCCTAAAAGTTCTTTCCAATCACAAATGGGGCGCAGACACAACTATTCTTCTACGATTATATCAAGCTCTAATTAGAAGCAAACTAGATTATGGATTTATATGCTACGAAACTGCTACTAAAAGTCAAATGAACAAACTGGACATCATCCAATCCACAGCATTACGCATAGTTTTCGGAGCTTACAGAACCACGCCAATTAGCAGCCTTCAAGTCCTAGCAGGAGAACCGCCATTAACTCTCAGAAGACAATATTTTTCAATGTGTTGTGCTACTAAATATCTCAGTGCAAAGAAAAACCCGTTTATAACAAGCCTAATAAGGAGCAACCCTCCCAATCTGTACTCAAATTATTGCCCTAGAAACTTACCTTTCAATGGGCGAATAAATCGATTTGAATTCGATATACATCAATTGAGAGCCACTTCTACAAACAGATGTCAGTCTCCTCCCTGGAAAGTTCAAATACCAAAAGTAGATTTTACCTTACTTAACTATCCCAAACATTCACACAATCCTTCTGAAATAAAACAACATTTCCGGTCTACCATCTCCAGGTACCCTGATTTCAAACTAATTTTTACTGATGCCTCTAAAAGCAGTAATGGTGTAGCTGCTGCAGCTATTTTTGAAGACAACACCTCTGTCACCCGTCTAGCCAAGGAGTGTAGCATATATACTGGCGAACTGCAGGCATAGATACATACTGCAGCAACATAATAAAACTTCACATTGTTGTGATGTGGAAGTGAAGCAGATTTTAAATTTAAAATAAAATACAGGGTGTTCCATTTAAAAAGTTTGTACTGCCACCATCTTATGGAACGCCCTGTAAGATTGTAACTAGTTTTAAAATGTGGAGTTTAAAGCTGCCTACAATTTTTGTCAATAACTTTTTTTGTAGTTTTGACTATAACAGATCTACTGAGCTTCCTCACACTAATCAATCACCCTGTATATACATATTTAAATTTAGAAATTTATACGGTAGCTTCCACATTGATAGTGTTTTACCAGTATGCGGTAACGGCACAACTCTACATATAATTTAGTTTGCATCCTCGATGAAACAGATTGGGATAGAAATAGACATGTCCTGAATTGCATTTTAGCGGCGACGTTCAGGCCAATTACAGCACCTAACCAAATTTGCAATATTGGCAACGAAATATGGCAGAAGTTATTAGACAGCTGTCCAAAAATTTAGGGCTTGGTGGGGAAATGCCTAAGAGTTTATTCGATCGCAGGGAATATTGAAAACGAAGTTATTTTGCCAGCTGAGTAAATAATATTTTAAAATATTACTTTGAGCACTTGATTAAATTTGAAATTGTAACAAGCAGGGCAATTTGAGATATGTTTCTTCGTGTTAAAGATACTAAAAATTAAATGTTAGAGAAAGTTGTTTAGAATATGATTCCAATCGGATTTTAATTTTTGTGCAATGGAAAGGAATAATTTGATATATTGTCCATTTAACACTGTTATGCATTCAACTATTTAAGTAAAGTAGATACCATATAGAAATTAATAATTTACCAATCTTATTCTCGAGGTAACACGTTATAGTAATTGATTAACTTTAAACGACTATCTATGACAGATTAAAATACGTAAACCTAATATCATTAAGAGCCATCACGTCCTTACAACAATTATTTCTACACAAACAATTAAGAAACAAATGTCATTTTTCACAGCCAGTCCTTTGCTTATTTAAATAAATACATTTTTCAATTATTCTTTTACAGTTCTCCGTAACTACTCCTCTAAGTTTCGGGAGATTTCCACAGTTAAAAACGGCTGTTTATACCAATATAGTGCTTAGAAAACTTTTGGCCTATCCGCTTTTGGCCTTTGGGTGTATACATAATCAGAAACTAATTATAAAAAATATTTTACACAGGGATTACACTCTTCTTACCCAAGCGCCAATCAGGACATTTTAATAAACAAAACAAGATCGATTCTGATATATTTTGAATATCCATTAAGAAAAAGCAAAAGGAAGAAACAAAAAAGTGTTGCTATATTTCTATTCTCTTTATTTTGACGAATGATAACATACAATCTTAGACTTTGTTGTACAGATGCTTTGTTATATAGGTTTTCGATGTTCCCTTAAAGGTAAACTTTAATTCAGGTTTTCTAAACAGTTCCTTTATTTAAGCTCCATATTTTGAGCAGTCAAAGAAAATGTGGTCTAGCTCTCATATTTTATTATTAGCTTCACACAGATTACTCCTGAGTATTTTGATTTTATGTTCAGTGTGCTGGAGAACATGCGTGGCCAAACTTTATTCAGCTGATTGTAATCGTATTTTTTTATATCAAGGACTTTTCCTCAATTTGATGTCTAGTCTAGTGTATGGTATTGTATACAGTGTGTCCGTAAAGTATGGAATAAATTTAATATTTCCTAAATAAAAAGCCTTTTTAAAAAAATTTAAAACACGTCGATTTTTAAATTGAATGTTCTACATTTTACAATAAAATTTCATTATACAAGGTGATACACATTACAGTGATGACGTCATCGGCTCTTTTTTTTAAATGTAACATCTTGTATTTTAGGACATTTTTAGATTGATGAAAATGAGATGATTCCAAAAAAGTATAATACTGGGGGTCTAACGGATATAATTTGAAAAAATTATGCACTTAGAAAATTAATTTTTATTGATTTACAATATTAATAAATTATAAATAAAGTATAATAAATAACTTGAGAGTAATCCAGTAATTAATACATGACTTCATCTTAAATGTTCGAATTGTAGCCCTTGTTGTATATGACAGTAACCCAAACGTTGTACAAATTCTTGTAGAACCTTGTTTAAGCTTTCTTGAGAAATATTGTTTATTTCTTTACGAATTCTTGTTTTTAAGTCTTTATTATTTGCAGGTTTCGTTTTATAAACAACATTTTTTTAAGTGACCCCACATAAAATAATCCAAAGGATTGGGGTGTGGCGATCTCGCTGGCCATTCAATATGTCCATGTCTTCCAAGTCACCTATTCGGAAAAATTTCGTTTATGTACCTTCGAACATCTAAAGCATAATGCGGAGGCACACCATCCTGTTGAAACCATAAACTTTTATCAAAACCTGCAAGAATAATTGTACTGGGGAATAAATTAACTAAAGTAGGTACGAGATACCCACTTAAAAACTGAAGGTATGCTGGCCCGTTTAAATTACCTTCGAAATAGTAGGGTCCAATGATTTTATTTCTTACAATGCCAGCCCATGCGTTTACCTTTTGCGGGTATTGTGTATAATGTTCCCGCATCCAGTTTGAGTTTTCTTTTGCCCAGTATCTACAATTCTGACAGTTGACCTCGCCATTTAATTTGAATGTAGCCTCATCAGAAAAAATAATATTTTGAACCAAGAGAGGGTTTCTGTGGCTGTTATCCATCATTATTTTGCAAAATCGTATTCTGGATCATCTGGATCATCCTCGTTTAATTCCTGTACAACTGTGCATTTTAATTACTTTACTTACTTTTACGTACTTTGTGTACCATTGTTTTGCAAACATCGAGATCACTACTAACCTTACGAAGAGAAGTGTGCACATCTTCTTCAAAAGCAAGTAGAACATCTAATGTTGTAACAGAATTTACAGAGGGACGACCTGATTTGAGTGAATTTTAACTGTACCAGTTTCTCGAAATTTCTTTTCAATTTTACTTACTGTTGACTGCGTGATGGGTATTTCTTGATATTTATCATTAAATAAATTACACACTTCCATCTGAGTACGCGATTTGTCTCCATACATAATCATCATGAGTATTTCATTTCTTTGCTTTACACTTAAATTCAATTCTACTTAAAATTAATTCTAAGCAATAATACAGAACATTCACTAATTATTAGAACTATTGTACTATTAATTTTTATTGAACTTTACTAAAAATAATTACAGTTTACCAAAAACTAGAAGTAGGCTACTTTATTGCAATTGATAATAAATAATTTATTTTCTGATTTTTATAAATAATTTATTTCTTTCAAATTATATCCATTAGACTCGAGTATTATACTTTTTTTAAATCAGCTCATTTATATCGATCTAAATATCCTAAAATGCAGGGTATTACATTTAAAAAAAAAGAACCGATGACGTCATCACTGTAATGTGTATCACCTTGTATAATGAAATTTTATTGTAAAATGTAGAACATTCAATTTAAAAATTGACGCGTTTTAGATATCGAATTTATTCCATACTTTACGGACACACTGTATGTAAAAACGTACTCTTGCCACAAGTAATACTCGTGGCATTTCCTTATATCTATATATTTTCCTATGTTTAATTGTGCTTGTATTGTTAACTCACAGTTTATTCCTTTCCCCATTTATATGCTATCTTTGGCAATTTCTCCGGCAATTTCAGTATCTCTTAGTTTTGGTAACTATGTTTTAACCTAGAAGAACTTAAATATTATTATATTAATTTTGTAAATTTTTTAGAAATATTTGGATACTAACAGTAGGTTAATTGGGCGTGTTTGAGTTGGATTTAAAATTTTTAATGACTAAAAGTAATTTTGTTTTAAATATTCTACTGCTTTTTGAATCGTTATTGTCTTATATTAGCTGTGAAAGTAAATGAGTATTTATGTAGCTTATATTTTTTGTATATGGTTGGGGTTTTGGATATTTGGTATAAATTATAAAGTTGTTTTAATGTTGTTAAATAATATTAATGTTGTTAATAAAATTTGCTCATAACTGTAATATACATGATGCTAAGTCCAATTAACTAGGGGTATTCACATAATCAAAACAAAAGGACAAAGTAATCGACTTCTACTTCCATACACCATATTATAACTAGAAACCTTGCTGTATTATTACTAACCTGAATACAAACTCGTAGTTTATTGTTGTTCATAGAATTGATAAGTTTAGGGACATATAGCCACAGACTGGCTACTGTCAACATTTGTAATAATACCGAAAAAAATAAATGCCAAACAGTGTGGCTTTCATCGCACTATCAGTCTGATGAGTCATGTACTGAAAATTTTCTTAAGAATACTGCACTCGAGAATTTACAACAAAATAGAAGTACAACTAAGTGAAACACAATTTGGTTTCAGAAACAACCTCGGAACCAGAGAAGCACTCTTCAGTTTGCAGGTCATGGTTCAAAAATGTAGGGATATAGAACAATCAGTATATATGTGTTTTATCGACTTTATTCGAAAAGGCCTTTGACCGAGTAAACCATGACAAACTTATAGGTGTCTTGCAACAGGTGGGAATTGATGACTAAGACCTCCGTATTATCAAAAATTTGTATTTGCATCAATGTGCAAACATACGAGCTGGACACAACACGACGGAAGCAGTGGAAATACGACGTGGAGTGAGTCAAGGATGTATTCTATCACCTCTACTTTTTAATATCTACTCAGAACTTATTTTCAAAGAAGCCTTAGTCGAAGATACAGGCATTAATATCAACGGAATTAATGTCAACAATCTCAGATATGCAGACGGCACGGTACTTATTGCCTCCAATAAAGAAGACCTGCAACGACTTATAAACAGGGTAACCGAAGCATCAGATGAAAATTGGCTAAAACTTAATACTTCTAAGACAAAACTTATGGTTGTCAGCAAAACGAAGTTACAACCAACGAACATAAGAGCGTATGGAATAGAGTTAGAAAGAGTCCACAATATTACCTACTTGGGTGCAAACGTTAACGATAACTGGGATATAAATAAAGAAATAAGAATACGCATTGAAAAAGCCAGAGCCGCCTTTTATAAATTAAATAAAATTCTAATTAATAGAGATATTACGTTAAACCTTAAAGTCAGATTAATACGCTGCTACATGTTCTCCACATTGCTGTATGGTATGGAGAGCTGGACCCTTACAAAGACATTAATGAAAAAATTAGAGGCCTTTGAGATGTTGTTTATAGACGAGTATTGCGAAAAAGTTGGGTTGATCTAATAGGAAATCAAATAGTTTTACATCAAATGAAAAAGAACAGACAAATAATAAAAAGGATAAAAATTCGAAAGATTCGAAAGCAGGGTAAGATCGCCGGAAGGAGACGCCCAGACCGGCGAAGAACATCCTGGCTCCGAAATCTTCGAGAATGGTATCAAGAAACCATCGCTAATTTATTTAGAGCTGCCGTAAACAAAGTTATTACTGCCAATATGATCGCCAACGTTCGATAATCGGACAGGATACTGAAAGAAGAAGAAGTCGTCTTCAGTAGATCCGTTATTCGAGGCATATCATTGGCTTTATGAGCACTGCTATATTTATAGTCGTCAGATGGGGTGCTGCCCTGGTCTAAGGCTCCCTTTTCCTTTATCCTGGTGTTGGACCGGCAGTGACAACTGATCAACTGTTCAGGTGAAGTTATGAGTAAACTTGTAAAGTTATTCACTTATGCGATCTACAATTAAATTTTTATTTTTTTTTAATTCGGACAGGGTACTGAAAGAAGAAGAAGTCGTCTTCAGTAGATCCGATATTCGAGGCATATCATTGGCTTTATGAGCACTGCTATATTTATAGTCGTCAGATGGGGTGCTGCCCTGGTCTAAGGCTCCCTTCTCCTTTATCCTGGTGTTGGACCGGCAGTGACAACTGATCAACTGTTCAGGTGGAGTTATGAGTAAACTTGTAAAGTTATTCACTTATGCGATCTACAATTAAATTTTTATTTTTTTTTAATTCGGACAGGGTACTGAAAGAAGAAGAAGTCGTCTTCAGTAGATCCGATATTCGAGGCATATCATTGGCTTTATGAGCACTGCTATATTTATAGTCGTCAGATGGGGTGCTGCCCTGGTCTAAGGCTCCCTTCTCCTTTATCCTGGTGTTGGACCGGCAGTGACAACTGATCAACTGTTCAGGTGGAGTTATGAGTAAACTTGTAACTTATAACTTGTAAAGTTATTTACTTCTGCGATCTACAATTAAATTTTTATTTTTTTCTAATTCAAACAATTTGTAATTAGATGACTTTTTTCTATTATTGGTGTTTCTAATCTTTTTATAGCATTTTTCACATAATTTCAATATACTTGGTAACATCGATATTTTCCTGGATAATTTTACGTCGTTGAGTAATTTTCTTGGCTTTGGTAATATTACTGCTCTCCTACTTTCCATATTGCTGGAACATGCTGAAAGTAATTAATGTCGAAATGCAGCATTAATTAAATAAGTTAACATAACGACTCCTTTTCGAGGTAATTCCTTAAGCACTTCTCCTCTAATAAGGTTAAACCATAGTATTTTCTTTGGATTTAGGTTTTCTTTGATTTCCCTAACAACTTCCAAGGGAGTGACTAAATGCATTTCTTCACAAATATACGGTGAATTTCTTCAAAGGCATTTTTTTATATTGATTTAAATTTATATCAGACTGGAATGTTTCAGTTAAATGTTTTGTCAATAGATAAGCTTTTGGTTTATAGTTTTTAATCTCTTGCATATGATTAATTTCCTTTTGTCATTAGTGAAATTAATGTTATATTTTTTATTATTTTTTGTTGCTTTTCACAACGAATATAAAATAAAATTTTAAGAAAACCTCTGTACTTTCTGAAAGAGGACTCTTTAAACAGAAGTTTAAAAAAGACCAAATTAATTAAATTTTCAATGAAAGCAATTAAGAATTTAAAAATAAACTTTTTTTTGTTTTCTTGTTTTTTCAATAGCAATAAGGTTCCGTTATACTTTTAACCTGTTTGGGAAAAACCGTTGAACTTTTTCTTTGAAAAATCAGTTATTGCCTTAAGTTATTTGGAAAAATGGAACGCTTTGCTTACAATCTCCATCTAACTATTTATTATTTCCTTTTCAGGGGTTCTGTTAAATTAATTTGTATGTCAAACGTAATGTTAGAAATAAAAACTTTTTCTCCAGAACAGATGACTTTAAGTGACGACCTAATTGATATACTGTCATATAAATTCGCAAAAGAATAACAAAGTCAATTTTCGTTGGTCTAGATTCAATTTAAAGAGAATAAGTAAAAAAAATACTTTTAATATAGAAGATAATATAAATACATTTATATATTATAATAATAATAAATTTATTTTAATAACTTTGATTAATTCCTAAGAAGATTGGAAGTAAAATTATGGAACGCTTATTTTGTATCCAAATACTCATTTAATCAAAAATTTGTTTTATTTTTTGTAGTCCGTCTGTATGTGGTGTGTGCTGCGATTAGTGCAGCCAAATTATAACAAGACAGTTATGTGGAAAAACATGCGATCCAGTTTTTTTACTCCCAGTTTCGTTAAAACTCGAAAAACTTCTTCTTCTTTAGGTGCCGTCTTCTTAGCGAAGGTTGGCGATGACCTCTGCAAAGTCTTCCCTATTTTGGGCTTTCCTTATTAAACTTTGAAAGTCTAATCCTGTCCAATCTTTGATGTTGCGCAGCCAGGTCATTTGTCGTCTACCCGAGCCGCGTCTGCCTTCTATTTTCCCTTCTATAATAAGCTGAAGGAAGTTATACCTGTCGTGTCTAAATATGTGTCCAAGATAAGACGTTTTACGCTTCTTGGCAATTTCTGTGAGTTCATGTTATCTATTCATACGCCTTAAAACGTCTTTATTTCTAACGCGGTCGGTCCATGGAATTTTCAGCATACGACGAAATACCCACATCTCAAAGCTCTCTAAACGTCGTAACGAGCTGACTGTTAACGTGCAAGCTTCCACGCCGTGTAATAGTACACTATATACATAACACTTTATCATGCGGTATCGTAGGGACAAATCAAGATTACGGGTAGTGAGTAACTGTCACATCTTTAAGGTTTTTCTTGTCTGTTCTATTTTACATTTAACCTCTTGTTCTTGGTCTAAGGTTTCATGTATCCAACAGCCTAGATATTTAAACTTTTTCACTTGTTCAACTAGTTTGTTGTTGACTAGTATGTTTATAACTGGTGTGTGTTTTTTTAAAATTACCATTGTTTTGGTTTTTTTTACATTCACCTTAATGCCGTATAGTTCTCCTTCTCGCACTACTTTGGTTAACAGAATTTGTAGTTCTTCTTCACTGACAGCAATAAGTACTGTATCGTCGGCATACCTGATATTTTTCACGATTTTTCCATTGACTTTTATTCCTTCTTGTGCTTCATCTAGAGCATGTGCAAAGATGTCCTCTGAGTAAAAGTTGAATAATAATGATGATAGTATACAACCTTGTCTAACTCCTCTTTAGATGTTTATGGTTTCAGTATCACCCATTTCAGTTCTGACCGAGGCGTTTTGGTTCCAGTAGAGTTCACGTATTGTATTAATGTCATTTTGATCCAGGTTCTTTTTTTGCAAGCATTCTATTAGCTGATCGTGTTTTACTTTGTCAAAAGCCTTTTCATAATCTATAAATCACAAGTAGACATCTTTTTGTTGATCCCGACACTTTTGCATGAGAACAATGAATCTGAACAAAGCTTCTCGAGTTCCCATACCGTTTCGAAAGCCAAATTGTTCCGGACCCATATCTTCTTCGCATTTTTTGTAAATTCTCGTATGGATAATTTTAAGAAATAGCTTCAGAATATGGAGCATGAGACTTATTAATCGAAAGTCGTTACATTTTTTGCGTAGTTTTATTTGGGTATAGGCACAAACGTAGACGTTAACCAATCTTGTGGAACTGTACCAGTCTACTAGGAACCAGCGAAGCCAATCAAAATGACCACTACTAGATCACTATCTTGTGGAGGCAAAATTGCGGCAGAAAATTTTGATAGTGGTAAAAAGGACAAAGAAAAAAGGATTCAATAACCTAAACAAAGAAACAAGAATACCATAATGCTTGTAGCATAATAAATTTCTTGGTTTAAAAATTTGCATAATAAACTTTTTGGTTTAAAAATTTCTAAAGACGTCCCTGGTCTGAGATAAGACTTCCGTTTCTTTGTTTACGTTAAGAAGTAATATGCGCTTGCGTATCTGCGTTAGAGATCGGGAGAAGCGTGGAACGTGGAAGGTCAAGTTTAGGTTGAACAGGGCAACGAGATTGGACAGACGCAGTTATGTAGTTTGCAGAAGTCGGCAAAATTTATTGAAAATAGTAATTTTTACTCTATGTAATATGTCAGTCTAGAAAGAATAATCACTATTTTATAAGTACCTAAGAGATTTGTGTCGTGTACAACAAATTTGGAAAATGTCCACGTGTTCCAGTTTTTTTTTGAAGCCATGTTCAAGGTTTGCATTTAGTGCCATTTCAACCTCATTTTGTTTGTCTCTGGTCGTCTTTCCAGACCAGTTTTGAAGCAGTCCCTTTTGTATAGCAGAGGTTCCAGTAAAATCCAGTTTCTACCCCCAGATATGTTAGTAAGTCCAGTTTATAACTCAAGTGCATTTTTGTGAAAGTCAAGGTAACTTTTTTTGTGTTTAAACTTTTAAAATAAAAATAGACATTTTTTCTTTCTAATAATTGCTTTCGTTAAAATTTGGGGGTCTGTAATGATTGGAAATATATGTATTAGGGCGTAGCCATAGATGTCACAATTATTCTCTGTCTTAAAATGTTATGTTGGCATATGACAGCTCGCAATTTTGACATTGATTTGTTTTGGTTTTTTAAAGAGGGTTGATTTCTTTGTGAACGGTTTCATTAAGGAGAGGGTTCTTTATTTGTGATAATATTGTTTCGGCCACGTGTTTATGGTCCAGTGACTATTTTTTGTGAGTTTTGTAGCAAACCCTGAGTTTTTAAACAAGTGAGACATAAGTGAGTTTTTTTTTGTTGTTTTTGATATCATTCTTTGTAACTTATTGTATCATATGTATCTTGTACCATTTTGTATTTTGTAGCTGTTTGTGTTAGACAGTAATAAATGTTTCATTTATTTATCCAACCAATTTGATTATTATTTATTTTGGAAAAATCTCCTAACCCCTGTTTGTGTTCATATTTTAGGAAAAACAGCCTTTTTTCTTCTTTCCAGCAAGATTAGGATTATTATTATTATTATTATTATTATTCCAGATTTAGCCATACGGCTCACACTCCCTCTAAGGGGAAAATTCACTCATCCCAGATACCTACGGTATCAAAAGGATTGAGCTCTGGTGGGACTCTTTCCATGTTATCGAGTCCTAGGTGACTTGGTATGTCGGTGTATCTCCCAAAAATTTTCGTACGCATCTGGACGTCGAAAGTAACACAGCTTTCTGCATAATCTTATATAGATGTTCATTTAGACCCAGCTTTTTTATGTTTTCTAGGAGGCTCTTCGGGATGACTCCAGTGGTAGAAAGAATAATAGGTATCGTCTGGGTACTTTCCATTCTCCATTGTCTCCTGATTTGTATTTCTAGATCTCTGTACTTGGCGATCTTTTCGTTGTATTTAACACGTAAATTATTGGTGTTGGGTACCGCCACATCAATAAGTGTTGTTTGCTTAGTAATTTTATTAACTAGTATGAGATCGGGTCTATTATGGGCCACTGGTTGGTCTGTAAGCACAGTGCGGTCCCAGTATAGCTTGCAGTTGTCATTTTCAAGCATTCTATAAGGGACGTATTGATAATAAGGAAGATGGTCGGTTTGGAGAAGTCCCAGTTTGTCAGCTAGTTCTTGGTGGATAATCTTTCCTACTGAGTCATGACGGTCTTTATAATCAGTACCGATAAATGCCTGGCAGCCACCGGTAAGATGTTGGATAGTTTCTTGGGCTTGGCATCCATATCGGCATTTGTCATTTTGGACTTGAGGATCTTTAACAATATATTTCAGGTAATTTTTAGTTGGAATAACCTGATCCTGAATGGCAAGTAGGAAACCCTCAGTCTCGGGAAACATCTTTCCTAATGTCAACCAATAGTTCGACGCTGTATTGTCGACATATTCTTGGCTGATCTCATTAAGATGTCGCCCATGCAGAGGTTTACTCATCCAGGCGCGCATTTTGTCTTGCTTAGTCAGGTGGTTTATGCGCATTTCTTGTTCCCTCAGTTTAAGCGGCGTCGTATCATCTACTGCGCAAATTGCTCGATGTAAAGTAGATGTCTCAGCCTGTACCTGAAAATAAGTACTTAAATTAGCAATTTGTTTATCCAATTGCTCACCTATATCCATAAGTCCTCTTCCCCCTTGATACCGCGGTAATGTTGTTCTCTCTACTGCACTACGTGGATGATGTTTTTGCGCCTTTGTGAGAAGTGTTCTTACTTTCCGCTGAAGACCCTCTATATCCGTTTTTGACCACTTTATAATACCAAATGAGTAGCTCAGCGCGAAACAGGCGTACGTATTTAATGCCTTAAACAAATTTTTACTGTTAAGATATGACCGATTTAGTTGTCTTACTCTTCGCACGAACTCCGAAGTTAGTTCGGTTTTCATTTGTTTATGGTCAATTTTCCGCGCTTGTTTTACTCCGAGATATTTGTACATATCATTTTCACCCATTGCCTCGATGTTTTGGCCATCTTGCATATCGAAACCTCCGGGCTGAACCTTTCCTCTGACTATGTTTAGTATACGGCACTTGTCTAGTCCAAAATTCATACTGATATCATTTGAGAAATTTTCTACAGTTTTTAGCATTTCATCTAGGTGGTTTCGAGTGGAAGCCATTAATTTTAAATCATCCATATACAACAGATGATTAAGCTTCGCTACAACAGTGTTGTTATTATTGATGCTAAAACCTGAGTCAGTAGAGTTCAGCAGCTGAGATAGTGGGTTCATTGCTAGGCAAAACCAAAGTGGACTTAACGAGCCCCCCTGGAAAAGCCCCCGGTTAATAGGGATATCTTCAGTTTCGATATTAATTTCACCCGGTATTTGAAGGTGAATTTTAGTCTTCCACTCTGCCATTATATGCTTCAAAAAGGTCACGAGATTATCATCGACTTTATATATTTTCAATATATCTATAAGCCATTCATGCGGCACTGAATCAAAAGCCTTCTTGTAGTCGATGAAGGCAGTAAAAAGGTTTCTTTTTTTGTTGTATGCCTGGTTAGAAATGACTGAGTCGATAATAAGTTGTTCCTTGCAGCCCATGGACCCCTTAGCGCATCCTTTCTGTTGAGGCTCTATGATATTGTTCAGAGCACAATGTTGGTAGATACGCCGGGCCACACAGGATGTGACCAATTTGTACAAAGTTGGAAGACAAGTAATTGGGCGGTACTTTGCTGGATCTTGGGTGTTACTTTGATCCTTCGGTATTAGATAAGTGGTTCCCTGAGTAAGAAATGATGGTATTTCCTGTGAATTAGAAATAATATTATTAATAAATGCTGTTAAAAGCTCATTAACACTCCAAAACTTCTTTAGCCAGAAGTTTTGAACTCCGTCTGGTCCAGGAGATTTCCAGTTATGAAGCTCTTTGATAATGTTCGAGACTTCTTCAGTGGTGAAAGGTTCATAAGGAATATTACTGTAGTGTTGACAGTTGTTCGTCGTTTGTTCAATCCATCCAGCATTGTTGTTATGAGTAGCTGGCGTCGAAAGTTGGTTTCCCCAAAACTCATGAATTTCTTCTTGGCTTGGGTAGGATTTATTTACATTTTCTACGGTTGAATTAAGTTTTCTATAGAAAGCCTTCTCTGCATTCTCAAAAAGTATATTGTCGCATTTACGGTTGTTACTAACTTTGTATCTCCTTAGGCGACCTGAATAAACGGAGAGTTTTTGTTTTAATGTGTCCAGGCAGTGTTGAGCTGTGTTGTTCTCTGGATCATGTTGTGAGTGTCTTGGAGTGTTCAGAATTATTTCTTCAGTTCTTTTAATTACTTTTCGACTTCTTACTCCTCGGATGTATTCTGTAATTTGTCCAATATCCCTGCGCAATAATTCAATTTTACTCAGCAGTCTTTTTTCCCAGGGTGCAATTCTGTTTTCAGTCCTTCCGATATTAGTTCCCCGCCGTGTTCTGATCTTAATGCCCATAACATTAGCAATTGCTGTTGCTGCAAAATAAATCAGCATATGCAAATATTCTAATGTATGGGCTTCCACGATATAATTGGGTAGGACTTCAGTGTTCATAATTTGTAACAGCGCACCTAGTTTCTTACAAGAGTTTATTTTTGGTTGCGGTGGTCTGCTAAGTGGGTTTGTACCATTAAACTCTTGTACGGCACGTGCCATTTCTCTTACCAGGCTATCGTGCAACTCGTTGTTGTCCTGCTGCGTGTTAACAGGTTGAGTTTCTTGTATGATGGGCTCAGGAATCTGCTCATTTGGGATTTGATTATGGACTTGATCCACAACTAGCTCTTGGTTATGAATCTCCCGTTCGACTTCGCTTCTGATAGTATCGCGTCTAGCCTCTGGGATAAGATTATTTCTTATAATTACCCGGTATTGATCTGCTATTCGCTGTTCAGATACTTGAATCTCTGGGTACTCCCTGCAAAATTCGGCATACAGTTGTTGTCGATAGCCGATCGTTTCTCGACCGAGGTTCGTCACCTTGTAATAGAAACGCAAAATGTTTTCATTAATGGACACAGTCCATTTCATGCGCTGCCTCGGTCGTCCCGCTTGAGTGAGCGCCGGCTGATGTTCCAGCGCAGCACCTTCAGCGGGTGGAGCTCGTGTTGTTTTTGGCTCATTTGTGGTTCTTCTTGTTGTTGGGCTGTAGCTGATTGTATGACAGGGGCCCGCCTCCTCAACACCCTGCCACCGACGTCCCGCATGCTGTCACGTCCAGCGCCGGCTCCAGACGTGCCCTGGCGATCCCCAGGCAGCGACCCTAAACATAAATTATTAAACTCCATTTTCATGGGTGTGCATTTTATACCTACTGCCAGGTGTCAGTTTTTGTTCCACGGCAGGTATGCCTGCTACCCTCTGGGTATCGGTTCTAAGAATACCCAGAGAGTATCCCCCATTCGCAGGGGGCCGCGCCTGATAGAAGAACTGACAAAAAACTCCCACAGGTCATTATAATTATTATTATTATTATTATTATTATTATACATAAGCGAGGGCAGAGGAACTAAGTTCCTATTATGCCCAAAAACAAAGAAATTTCATTAATAACCTACTAGTAAAAAACAAAAATTACAAATAAAAGACATAAAATTACAATTTTTGGTTTAAAAGAAAAACAATATTTTAACTATAATGTAAAAGGGTCAAGTCTGTTTTTGAACAAATTGGTAGAGGGAGCAGAGACAATGTTATCGTTAAGGTTATTCCAGCACTCAAAAACTCTATTTGGTAAAAAGTTCTGCCTTGATCTTGTAGAAAAATTTTCTTTCTTCAGTTTGAACTGATGACCTCTGAGGCGTTCATCTTGATTAATGATAAAAATTTCATCGAGATTTCCAAAATTGAATTTTAATATTTTAAAAGTTGTAATTAAGTTTCCAGGTTGTCGGCGAAGTTCAAAGGAAGTTAGGTTAGCCATACTAAGTCTTTCTGCATAAGAAGGTCTTCTCGGTCCCAAAGAAATTCGGGTGGCTTTTCTTTGGACCTTTTCCAACATAATCTTGTCTCGAACCAGATGAGGATACCACGTTGGTCCAGCGTATTCAAGTATGGGTCTTACGTACAGAGTGTAAAGTTTACAGAATGATTGCATTGAAACTCTTGAAAAACAACTCCGAATAAGATACAGTCTGGAGTTCGCACGTTTACAAATAGAGGTAATATGGTCAGACCAAGTTAGGCTGCTGTTTATGATAATACCAAGATCGTTATACGAAAACACTGAATCTAATGGCTGCCCGTTAACAAAGTACGGCACAAGTGGGTTATTTTTACCAATTCGAAGCACTACACATTTTTCTGCGTTTAAGGGTAGTAACCACTGGGAACACCAAGTTAAAATAGAGTACAAGTCTATTTGGAGGCTTAGCTGGTTTGTTATTGGATTGGCATATATTTTTGTGTCATCAGCGTAGAACGATATTTTACTTGAGACATAATAAGAAACATCGTTGGCGTAAACCGTAAACAGCAGAGGTCCAAGGACGGAACCCTGAGGCACTCCACTTTCCACTAACCTGTCCTGTGAGAAAGATTCGCCAACTCTAACTTTGTAATATCGATCTGTCAGAAAATCATCTATCCAACGAAGTAAAGTACCGAGTAAACTCCGAAATGTTCTAGCTTATGTAGAAGTCTGCGCTTAGGTACACGGTCAAAGGCTTTAGAGAAATCTAGATAAACAACGTCGACCGGCTGCGAACTGTTAAGGGATGACGTCCAGTCGTTAACACAATGTAAGAGATTGGTTAGAGTAGAGCGATCAGAGACAAATCCATGTTATTGTGTTGGAATAACATGTTCCTGGAGAAGAAATTTGGTCATCTCCTCGGAGATAATGGCTTCCATAACTTTGGCAACTACTGGCAGCAAGCTAATAGGACGATAATTGTTGGGATCGAGTTTGTTTCCTTTTTTAAAAATAGGGGTAACGGAAGCTAAATTTCAACTAGGGGGTAAAGAGTTCTGGATGAAAGAAGTTTACATAATTAACGTTAAGGGTATTGCAAGCGTGTCTGCGCACCTTTTAACAGTTTTGGTGTTAAACCATCTAAACCGGGTGTAGCGGCTGTGCGAAGTTTAATTAACCCTTAAATGCCCGTGATATGAAAATAACCATAAATGCCCATGTGGGGTCTCCTAGGGACCCCACTAAAATTTTCAATTTAGTAACGTCATTTAGCACTGACTAAAAGGAAAACACGGTTAAAAATAATTTTAAGCATATTTGAATAATTTTTATTTATTTTTCATACAAAATTAACGGCTTTTCTAGAAACAAATTATTTTCAATTCGAACAAAATTAAAATTAAATAATAATATAAGCATATAACTTTTAGTTGCAATTTTTACATACAATAGTTTTTTCTTCTTTTCTGTGCACCTGGCATATAAATTTTTTGCAAAAAGAGCAAACGGTATTCACTTTTCTGTCACAGTTTCGCGGACACTGGTAACAACGAGCACGTTTCTTAGCTGAATGGACGGATTGAGTTGCAACTTCGGTAGTTGGGTTTACCATTGGTATGCCACAATCTTTTAGAGCAGATTTTACATAGGCTTTATGTTTTATATATTTCGCTCTTTTTTCCATGTTGTTTCGAGCAAGCTCAGCCCCTAATTGTAACAGGAAAATACGTCTTCGTGAAAAATTATTTTTCTTCCAATCAGGATTTTTTTCAATGTATAAAATATAGGCATTTAGTGCACATATGTCTATAATATTCATAAAGAGCCTGAATGGCCAACGAGCAGTTCTTCTTTTACAGGAATATTCCCTAATCAGTTTGTCGGCATTATCAACACCACCCTTGGTATTATTATAGTCTAAAATCATCAAGGGTTTGTTTTGAGAGTCTTGACAAATTATATCACTATCGTGTTGACTTGAAAGAAGATGTACCATCCTGTGTATTTTAGGTATGTACGAAACCATAGCTAATTCTTTAGTAAAAGCAAATATTGACGACTCCGCAGGTCTTTTTGTCAAACTTAGTTGTGGTGGTGTATCAGGTTTATTTTTGCGGACGGTCCCAAGTAAAGTAAGGTTTTTAGATAAAAGATATTGAGCAAGAGGAACACTGGTAAAAAAGTTGTCAGTTGTAATTCCTCTCCAACTGTCATGATATGGTTCCACCAGATCTTTCACAACACGAAATCTCTGATTTTTCTCTATTCTACCACCTGGTAGTTTTCCAAGGTACACCTGAAGTTTTGATAAATAAGATGTTTTAACATCCGCGGCAGCCCAAATTTTTATCCCATAGCGGCAAGGTTTTGATTTTATATATTGTCTAAAAGGACACTTTCCTCTAAAACTCACTAACTGTTCGTCAACGGTTATATGTTCGTATGGTTCAAAGGCTTTGTCACAGTTAGAGACGAACATGTCCCAAATTACTCGTATCGCCGCTAACTTATCCTGTTTCTTCCGCTCCACCCTGGTCACTTTGTCATCAAACCTCAAGAAACTCGATAATTCTTCAAATCGGTTCCTAGCGAATGCGGCTGTAAAAAATGACCGGCGTATTGAGGTGTCTGTAGACCATATCTCTCGTGTCGATTCTTTCCCACACCTTAAAGCACCAGCTTTGATAAGTGCTCCTAAAAAGCTATCCAGTTCATTGTTGGTACGTACCGTCCACTCTTTTTTGTTATTCGGATGTTTTTCGTTCCACTCTTGATAACGCCTAACAGCTTCTTCATTAGTATGAAGGCATATGACATTCTTCATCTCTTCGGTCAAAAATTAATTGAAATAGTCTAAAAACGTGTTGGACTTTTTACTATAGTTTGTTAAGCCTGGATGTACATTTATAATATTTTTTTGTTGCCTCTTGGATCTCTCGAAAGGTAGGCTATTCCACTGCATTCCAGATTTGGATGTATATGTTGGACCACTAACCTCACTAATATTATCGTCCACTTCGGTAGGTTCTGCATCTGATTCCTCGTCACTGTTGACTTCTAAATTGTCCTCAGTTTCCGAAACATTTTCCTCAAAAACATCTTGCTCTTCGCTATCTGATTCGTCGGTAATCTCATAGTCGAAATCGGAGTCTGATATCCCTTCTTCTATATTTCGGATAATTTTTTCATGTTCTTGGTCGCTTATTGTCATTTTCATTCTCTTACGGTCCATTTTTCAATGTAAACTGACGAAAAATGTTAAAAATAATAAAAATATTCTGGTGCCTCTAAATGCCCAATCGGGGTCACAGCGAGACCCCACTTATCTAAATCTCTCTTACAGACCACTGCACCTCACGAATGTTCGTGGTATACTAACAGAAAACGTAGGAGACACGTCCACACCACAGTATATTGCTTATAAAGAATCAGTAGGTTCACTCTGCCGCCAGTCCTTTGTTCTTCATGTTCCATTTTTTTCACGCGCATTACTTCCACGCGCAGATAAATTCCAGTTTTTGATACACTGCTCAATATAATTTTTAATACACTGCTCGAAAATAAATAGGAAAAAAGTGACTTGTGGCGAAATAAAATTTAATTAGATTTTCGGAATAATGAATACTTTCCTAAATTTAGCGTTTTCGACAATTATCAATAGTTTCCCAAAATAATTATTACTGTTTGTCCTTCAAAATGTATTATGTTGAATCCATCAGTTTTGATTAATCGAATATTAATTTTTTGTATTCATTAGAAAATCACACTGTATTCACTGTTACTGGTGAGAAATCTCATAAAACGAAGAGCTAATGAGGAAACTAATTTCTATAGATGAAAAAATAATAATACATTCGAATTATAAATTATATTTTGAAAATTTGAATTTTACAATACCAGTTATAATAAAGATAGGATTATAAAAACACAAGTAGCGAACTATGAATACAAGTTAGAATAGAATATATGTAGTTTCACAATCACAACTTATTAATAACAAAATAATGAAATGAAAAAAGTCATATAGCCTAAAGATCCCACTGTAGGATCACTACGTTCATAACGTAGTTAGTCAAACTCATATTTTTACGTACATTTAAAATTGGAAGAATCTATCTATATAAAAGGCTAGGATGAAAAGTCACACTGTTTATTCAGTAAGGTAACTACGCCACCTAGAAAAGAAATCTGAACTACCAACATCTACCAAAATTAAATGTAATTAATTAAAAGCTGTAAAAACGCTGTTGAGGCAGAAAAAATACACTTTCGACATTGGAGCGTGTGATACGTTAAATGAAAGGGCACTACACAGTATCTTCAATATTAATGAACGTATAGCGACATACGAGATATGATAGGGTACTATGAATAAAAATAGATTTACCATAAGACAAATTTTGATTTTTTGACTAAAGAAGGCCTCAGGTTCAGTACAAAATAAACAACTGATTGAATCCTAACATGCGACATGGCAAATGAAAGGGGAGGATATAATGAATATATTCAGATAGAAAAAATAAACAAGGCGACTATTAAAAGGGCACTACGCAGTATCTTCAATATTAATGAACGTATAACGACATACGAGATATGATAGGGTACTATGAATAAAAATAGATTTACCATATGACAAATTTTGATTTTTTGACTTAAAGAAGGCCTCAGGTTAGGTACAAAATAAACAACTGATTGAATCCTAACATGCGACATGGCAAATGAAAGGAAAGGATATAACGAATATATTCAGATAGAAAAAATAAACAAGGCGACTATTAAAAGGGCACTACACAGTAAATTCAATATTAATGAACGTATAACGACATACGAGATATGATAGGGTACTATGAATAAAAATAGATTTACCATATGACAAATTTTGATTTTTTGACTTAAAGAAGGCCTCAGGTTAGGTACAAAATAAACAACTGATTGAATCCTAACATGCGACATGGCAAATGAAAGGGGAGGATATAACGAATATATTCAGATAGAAAAAATAAACAAGGCGACTATTAAAAGGGCACTACACAGTAAATTCAATATTAATGAACGTATAACGACATACGAGATATGATAGGGTACTATGAATAAAAATAGATTTACCATATGACAAATTTGCCATTACAGCTTAGTAAGACCCATCTAGATTTTTGAAGTAACTTCATAAAACCAGCACATAAACAATTAAAACGTTAGACTCCAATTTCAAGCATTAAGCTTAGGAAGAGGCTGTATGAAATCTACCCAGACAAATGCTCTATTAGCCAAAATAGATGAATTATTTCTAGAGTTTAGATTTAGACAGTTATCTACCAAATTCATGGCCAAAACTTACAATTTCCCACAAATATCCAACAATTAGTTTTAAAAATATATGCATACCTTCAATTCTATATGTCAATGATTCCGGAGTACTCGCAAATGTTTGTAACTTCTCCACAGGTGTGCCTACAAAATTACAAAAATGAGTTCTCTCATTATTCACCTGAAAGAAAGAACATACCTTGAACTGGAATGTTTAATCTCACAAGATGAATAAATGGTTTTGCGTTTTTTTTCAACCTGCTTTTAAGCATTCCTGCAAAGGCAGGTTCCTCAAAATGTAAACTGCATATTCTAAAGTGATCATAACAATATTGAGCACTGTACATGGCAAGTTTTTCACATTGAACAATTTTCTTCCATTCTGCAAACCTAAAAATACAACACCGATGAGGTCAATTATATTAAATAGAGAATTTAGTTCTTACCGATTTTCATCCTTGGGAAACCTGAAGAAACTCAAGTTCAAGTTGTTATGGTCCCTGGAATTTTTTCTACATACACAGCAATAATAAACACTTGTTTTAGCTGAATTCATCATAATCCGTCGTTTAAAATAATAAAACCACTTAGAAAACTGGAGAAATATCACAGTAATATGTATTAAAAACGAAATAAACTTATAAAACCAACTAAATAACAAGAAATAAATGAAATTTATATATAAATTACTGAAATAACTGTAATTTCTAGTTTCACAGCATAAACACAAACACGTGTTTGGGTAAAATCAATGTTGCCAAATGTAATCAATCAATGGATAGATACTTATGATTAATTATTTGAGAATATATTAAGTCAGTTAGGCAATATGATTTTTCAAACTTTAGAAGTGTGTATAGTGGCTATGTAAAGAATTTTACCATTTATGAAATTTATTTTCCTCTTTTTGAAGAACTTCTATAATAACTATTTTATTATAAATTTTAAATATTCTTTGAAACTGATGGAATATTTTAAATCTTGCAACAGCGGCATTTTTCGCCAAATCTATTGCGCATATCTTCCAGGAGTGGATTCGAAATTGGAACCGTGAAAATGCGAGAGTGAACTTACTGATTCTTTTTAAGCAATATACTGTGTCCACACAAATACCTGATTGCGCGGTTGCCAAATGTTTCAAATAAAGATATTATAGCCAAAAATGTATGTCTGGGGTCCCATAGTGACCCCGATTGGGCATTTAAGGGTTAAGTGTTGTTTGACATGATCCACTGTGAATTCAACTTTCTGTAAGGATGCGCCGATACGATTACAGTTAATAGCAGGTAGATAACCATCATTCGATTCTTTAGTAAAAACCTGTGAAAATGCTAAAGAGGGAGTTTCGGAAGATTCTTTGTCAGAAGAGCATAAAGTCTGGTTGGATTTTTGAAGTAGAGGAATGGAAACTTTAGACGTCATGGAGGAACGTATGTATTTGTAGACTTTCTTAATGTTACCGCTTTCGATAACATTTGCTTCAAAATTTTGTTTTAGGGTTTTTAGAGATGTTTTTAAGTTATTTGAAAATCTGCGGTGGCTTTGGAAATCACTAAGAAGCCCGGTGTGTTTAAATTTTCGCCATAGATGTCGTTTGTGGTTAATTTGTTTAATTGCTGTTCGATTTATCCAGGGTTTAAGGTTGTTTTTATAACTCTTACGGAAAGTGGTATTTGTAGAAATTATATTGTGGACTGTATCGAGAAATGCAGTCCACATTAATGAGGGGTCGTTTAAGTTTGCAAAAAATAAATGCCAGTCGATTTGAGAGAGTTCAATGTCCACGTCAGAAAAGTCGGTAGTAGAATATGTTACAATATTATTTTTGCGGGGTAATATTTGATTGAACTGAATGTGAGCCGTTATAACTGCATGATCTGACTTTCCTATAGGAGAACTGACGTCGAGAGATGAAATCAGCTGTTCGTCATTAATAAGCACTAGATCTAAAGTAGAAGGTTGGTTATTATTTCTAAATCTAGTATGTTCTGTAATGAGCTGTATCAGGTTTGAATTTACTACAAAGCTTTTAAATAAATTATGAGCGTTTTCGGCGTCAGATAATGAAGTTATTGGCCAGGTGATCTCTGAGAAGTTAAAATCTCCAGTAATGATAAGATTATCAAGAGATGATAGTTCTTCAAGTTTTGTGAAGAAAACATTCTCGTGTGGAAGTAGTGTAGTAGGTGGACTTTATATACATACTAAATTAAGGCAAGAAGAATTTTTAGTAACAGATAAGTGAATTGCATCTATTCCAGTAATATCTATTAGCTTAATGTTAATTTTGAAAGTTGTGGTAATAATATTAGATAAGTAAATGCATACACCGACACTCACACGATTTTCTCTGTCTTTACGATATATTGTATATCCATTTATATTAACAGAGGAGTAACAGAGAAATAATTATTTTCTACAGAGTAATCGTGAAAATCAATACGAGCACAAAATTTGACGTGTGTCCTCAACTAACTAGCAGGTATCACTGATTCTTCGAAGCGCGATACCATTTCAAATGGCTAGAGGTATTTCTTGTTGTTTCTATTTGCCTTTTTGTCCGGGAGATTTATGTAAGTATCCATTTGTTTCATTTTTTGTAGTTGCCCCAATCCAACCCCATTGTCATTCACTTGTCCACGACCCCAGCTCTCCAAATAAGCCTTGAGTGCCGTTCGCACAGTATCGTTTATTTTGCTCACCCTATCTCCACCCCAGTAACTTCAGTCCCCAGTTTTCGAACCCCCTATAATTGTACCTCGTGTGGTGGGCAAAATATTTCGTTGCATGCTTTCCAAATAAAGCTTAACGGAATCAAAGAGGAAGATTACAAATGGGAAATAAAGAAAAATTAAATCAGTAATTACGGAATCTGCAGAGAAAACTTTTGGAAGACCAAGATATAAAGAAATTAAGAATGGTATGATAAAAATGCAAAACTGCAGTAAAAGAAAAATGGAAAGCAAAACTTAATCAACTGTGAAATACTAGAAATAGCCGGGAATTTATAACGAAAACAGAATACAAGTGACTAGAATATACAGAAAAAAAAAACTTTTTTAAAAACAAGTGCAAGAAATCCCAGAGTAAAACAACATACACGGAAGCTGAAAACCATATTAAAAGTATAAGAAAAAGCATACAGTAATTTAGACCAAAATTAAAGATATTTAAAGACAAGGACGGGGAACTAGATACTAACAGAGAAGCAAAAAATTATAAGGAGATTAAAAGAATACTTCGAAAGTAGTTAGAATGTGGTTAGAAAGTCTACGAAGAAGTGGTTCAGATAATACAGAAAATAAAAAACAATGAATCGCCAGGGATAGACGGAATTTCGGCAGATTTATTAAAGCATGAAGAAAAATCATCGACACATCTGAAATCTGGGAAAAATCCATTATCTAATAATATTAATATGAACCAAGCAGAAAATGACATCGGCATCTGCAGTTGGTCTTATACAAAAAACGTATAGTAAAGGAGATAAGAAAGAATACCAAAACAATTCACCAATTACTAAAAGGAGTATAAAAATTCTGTCTAGTATTATCTATAATAGATGTTAGAAAACTCCAAGAATATAATCGGTGATTAATAAAATTTATTTAGACCAAATAGAGCCACTACAGACAATATATTCATATTAAGGATTCACGGAAAAGTTTATAAATACGACGCAGTACTATATATTGTGTATATACAGTTTTAACATGCTTTTGATAGTGAGAAAAAAACAAAATGCTGGAAGATATTCGTAATCTAGGTATACTTACCTAGCAAATAAAAAGCCTTATAAAAATAACGTTCAAAAACCAAAGTTAGATTAAATAAGGAACTGACGCCCCTATATTACATCGTTGGGAGACTGATTTAGGAAGACGCACTATCAACGATGCTATTTAACCTAGTTCTTTAGGCCATCAGAAAACTCAATGTAACTGGGCATATAAATATCAAATTAGTACAAATTACTACATATGCAGCTATTATTTGTAGGAGCAAGCAACGACTAATGGAAGTGTTCAAGGAAATTAAGGCAAGCATAAGAGGGTTTAAAATAAGCGAAACAAAGAACAACAACATGATAATTAAAATAATATCTGACAATCAAAATAATTTTGCTATAGACAACTATACAACCAAATATGTGGAGGCCTTCATATATCCGATCACAGCAATTAACCAAAAACATTTCCAGGGAAAATCGTAAATGCTATGCTGTAGCGGTTATATTGCCTAACACATTGAGTATGACTTATAGGGGGACTGAACAATAACTGGGCCGCAGAGAGTGTAAGCAAATAAACCGGAACATTTGCGAACGGCTACTCTTGGTTTGGTTGGAAAGTTGGGTCGTGAGTAAGTGAATTAAAGGAACTTGAAAGGGTTAACTACAAAGGAAGAAAATCAAGAAGTACTTACATAGATTTCCTGGGCAACAAAACACAAGAAGGTTCCTAAACTATTTAAATTTAGACGCCGTTTACAAGAATCTTCCTGCTGGATGGCAAGAAAGGCTTTTCTTTCCTAAAAAATATAAAAAAGGTTAGAATCTTTTTAAAAGAAATAATACTACACTTGGTTTAGGGAGAAACATCATATATTTATTATTACTTCGCCATAAACAGTTAATACAAATAAAACTAACAAAATGCAAAAACCACTTACAATGGTGCTATCGGTTTACAACAAACTCTAGACGTTGGGGACACTACTTAAATTATTATTAAATTGGAAATATCTTGATTTTTCAAAGAAGCTTATATTGAGGTCAAACTTTTAAAACAAAACAAATCAAAATTTATGGTTATGTACCAAATGTCCAAAGAAGATGATAACAACTGTCATATGTCGAAATTAAATAGGTATTAAAACTTTTGTACGAAAATGCAGTTAGTTGTGTAAAAATTGGAACCAGAACCTCAAATGAATTTAAAGTCACTAAAGGCCTAAAGCAAGGATGCTGTTTGTCACCGACACTCTTTAAAATATACGTCCAAGAAGCATTGAGGGATTGGAGAAATAAATGTAGATTTATGGGCATCGAAGTGGGACAAGAAACTCTGTATACATTGTTATTTGCAGATGATCAGGTGGTGGTTGCAACCGATGAGGAAGATATAAATTATATGAATCGAAAATTATTTGAGGAATATGCCAAATGGGGGCTTACTGTAAACATAAGCAAAACAGAATATTTAAAAATTGGAGGAAATACCACAGATCTGAGGCTTGAAAACGCAGTTATAAAAGGCTGCAACCAGTATAAATATCTAGGAAACATCATATCAGCAGATGGCAGAGTTAAGATAGATGTACGTACAAAACCGAATAACCCAAGGGAAAAAATGCATCCGAATACTGAATTCATTACTGTGGTCTAATAAAATAAAGATGCATACCAAACTTCGCGTATACAGAGCAATTGTAGAACCAATTACCACATATGGTGCTGAATGTTGGACGATGACAAAGAATGAACGAGATAAAGTAGACGTTGTGGAAATGGATTATCTTAGAAGGTCATGTCGAGTATCGAGAATGGAAAGAATCAGGAATGAGGAAATACGAAACCGTACAGGAATTAGAGATACTCTTTCAGATAGAATACAAGGAAGGCAATTACAATGGTATGGTCACGTGATGAGAATGGAGGAGGAGCGGTGGCCAAAGAAAGCCTTAATGTATGTTCCGCCAGAAAGAAGGAAAAGGGGAAGACCACCAAATTCCTGGAGAGGAGAAATTACAAAAACAATGCAATCTAGAGGCTTAGAAGAGGGAGATTGGAGAGATAGGAAAAGATGAAGACTGAAATGCGGGAAGCGGCAATCGCCGTAGGACCCCCGTTATATGATGATGATTAAAACTTTTAACTTTTTGAAATATTAATTAAATTTTTAAAATTATTTGCATTCAAAACGGTGTCGGCCGATATGCGCTCGACCGTTTTGCGCCCTTACCTGAAATCGGCCGGTTTGCGCTCTAACACTTTCTTAATGGAGATGTATAGCTAATTATTTTCTTATATCGACCGTTTTGCGCTCTCTTGTAATCGACGTTTAGTTTTATTCTACCATAACGATCAGGTAACGGTTAGGCTAGTAAAATTAGTTTTAAAAAATCATAAAACTATAAAAAAATAAACCATCTTCCCTTCACACTTTCATTCAGGCTTAGGACTGTCACAGTTTATACATAATATAAACATTGGCGTGTTTAGAAGAAGTTTTTTTTTATTTTTTCATTTTTTTTTTGTTTTTTTTAATTTGTTAATTTTTTTTGTTTTTTTTTAAACTTTTTATACAGTAAAATACAAAAAATTCTTGGGAATAAAAAATTGTCTATTTATTGCAGTTTCTGGATATATGCTAATGTCCTTAAACACAACCTTAAGTACGTTGTATCTTTATATTTCTGTAAAGTTTTGGATATTCTTTTATCAAGATTAATATATGTTTTCTTGCGCCGCTTTCCTTCTAGATTGAAAATACATCGATCATAAAGGTGATTTTTTTTCAAATCTAAAGGAAAATGTTTCTGTTTATTTGACATGTTAGTTTGTTCATTGCAGGTTCACCAGACTATTATTGTAGAATAAAATTAAAATTATATTGCAAGAGAGCGCAAATCGGCCGATTAAGAAAACTATAGTAGTTAGATATTTCTATTATGAAAATTGCAAAGCGCAAACCGGTCGATTTCAGGTAAGGGCGCAAACCGGCCGTATTCTTTAAAACAAGAATAAGAATAATTAATATGACAATTAACCAATCTCTAAAATTTATAATTTTATTTATTACAATTTTTACCTTGTCATGAAAACAATAATTAATTATGAAAAATGTCTATTTTTACTTTGAAAATTTTTAACAAAAAAAGTAGCTGATATCACTTGCTGGTGTATTTCCCAAAAAGTTTTTGGGGTTGAAACTGGACCCAAAATACTTCTAGAAAAACACAAATACGTCTCATTCAAGATGCAAATTGGTCTGAAGTGACCATGAAAAACAAATAGACCATTCTTTGGAATTTGGGTACTGGATTAGGGCTTCGGGTTAATAAACTGCAATCTTCAAAGCTTGGCTTTTTAAACACTCCTTAACACCAAGTGGACCTCTTAAATCGTTGTAGAAATGTTTCAAAATCTCCTGGACCTCGTAAATACGCATGTCCGAAAGAATAAATGAATCCTAAAAACATGCACCATTTTAATTTCATAGGAAATTGGGCGACAGGGTAGGATTTTCACGTGCTAATGATGTCCAGTATTTCCAATAAACATTACATATTATGTTTCTCTAATCTTAAACATTCCAGTTAATCATCGCATTTTTATTTTATCTCACATTGAAAGATGTAATAAAAATTTACGACTTCCCGTCTTCAGAATTGCTGTGTAAAAATGTAAAATATTTACATTGCACTCATTTGGCTTTATATATAAACCTTTTAAGAACTAAAAAAAACTAGAGGACAAATAAATAAATAACAAATTAATGTATAATAGAAAAATAATAGGATTGTGGTTTTAAATTCAGCAAAATATGTTTATACCAGACGAAAACTTCGAATTCATTGGGAAAAATATTCGCATGCGATTTTTTGCATAATCACTTTCATAAAAGACCGCAGAGTAATGTTCAAGAGGTCATACAAAAAGTGGTCCTAATTTATTAGACAGTTTTGTATAAATCCATTTTTAGGTTGGAATAAGGGCCTCAAATAACTAAAACCAATATTTTAAAATCAAATAGGCCAAACTAAAGTATCAGAAACTGATAGAACAAGGTTTGGTGAATTCAAAAATAATTGTGTGTTTTTGAGCCTTAAAAATCATCATTTTCGTTTTTTTTTTCAGTTTTAAATTGTATAAGTTGAATTCGATCAACTTTAGAGAAAAATTACAATAAACCTTTTTTATTCAGAATGATCCAGAAGAGCGAAAATAAATTTGTGCCATCAGATGAAATTGATATATAGAATTTGTTTAAAAACAATTATTGTTTAAATAAATTAGGAATATTAGGTTACGCACGATAAGACACACACACATACACGTTAATTAAAACTAAATAAGAAATGAAATAATTAATAAAATGTTAAAAGAACTAAAAAATATACATGGAGGGACCGAATACCTACTTGTCACCTTGACTAGTTTGTATTTATAGGTCGTTGTTGTAGCCGTCGTCGTCGTCGCTATCAGACAGTTTTGTTTCAGATGATTTGCTATCGTCATCTAAATGTATAATGATTTCATGCGCTTTATCCAGGATGTATTCTCGGCTGAAGTACTCTTATTCTACTTTATCAACATGCCTGCAAGTATTTGCCCATATTTCTGGCGTGATGTCATTTTGCCAGATTTTTGCTAGTTCTAAAACATCTGCTGATTTAAAAATTATGTTTCTTGCTGCAACTTCATTTTTTAAATTGGCCCAAATCTTTTCAATTGGGTTAAGTTCCAGATGATATGGTGGTAAACGTAAAACCGAGTGGCCGTGCTGTGCTGTAGAGCTCCGGTTTTGTTTCGCTTTCATCGAAGAATATGTTTCTTTCTGTCAACCATTTTTTCATGATGTCTTTTTTCGAAGCCGATGTAGGACATTTTTCAAGAATCACATTATGATATGAGGCGTTGTCTATGACTAAAACTGAATTGGAAGGTAAATTGGGAAGAAGTTTGTCTTTCAACCACTTCAAATAATTCTGGTGAATCATGTCATTATGATAATCACCAGTTTTTTGTCCGGATTTGAAAATGAGAGCAGCATTTTCGACAAATCCATTTTTACCACCACAATGTAAGATAATCAGTTGTTGCCCTTTAGATACCGGAGATTTTATGTTTCGTCTTGTTTCATCATCATCACTTGTTTCGTCCATCATCCCAACCTTTTCGAACTGTGTGGGAACTATGTATATAATCACTTCTTCATTATATACAATATTTCTATCTGCAAATATTGTGAATTACTTTAAAATTAGTTATAGTGTAAATAAATAAATATCTTACTTTTAAATTTGTACTTTTTGAGTTTTCTTAGAAATTCTGTTCGTTTGGCTCTTATGTCAGTTTTTTCGATTAAAATTTTCCTATTGTCTTCCACTTTTCTTCACCTAAATCCTAATTTCTTCACAATTTTTCTGAAAGAAGATAGTTTACCAATTACAATTCTTTCGTTTATAACAGATTCTTAAACAGCTTTCATGGTAGGTCTTCTTTTGTGGATAGTAGTAAACGTGTAAATGGTATTTCTTATGACGTGTTCCTCAAATCGATTGACTGACGACTTGGGGCTGGGCTTGCAAATACTTGTTCTGGGTGATACAAATTGTGAAGTTGCTGGTTTGTTTTTACCTTTCTTAATTATCCTCTTTACTGTACTTTCTGAGGTACCAGTTGCTTGAGCCACTCTCTATTAGGGGTAAAGGAGTTGTGCAATATCCCAAATCTTTTCCAATTCATAAATAAATAAACGTTAAAAATAATTTGCCTCCCCTGTCCATAGACCACTTTTCCATTGTTACTTTAATAGATAAAATGTTAAATATTAGTTATGTTTAAGAAAAACATTTACAAAAAAAATGAATTGGAAAGAAAAGTGTGTAAAGCATTTAATTTCTAGCTGAGCCTCTTTGGCTTTGCACACTCTAGGAACTAAATACTTTACACACTTTTAAAAAACTTTTTATTTTAATTCATTGATTTATCATAAGCGTTTACAAAACATATTATTTCTTGCAAAAAATATTAAAATAAACAATAAAGTTATCAGATTTTACACAGTTTTAAAAGTGAATTTTTCTTTAATTCAATAATTTGTCATAAGTGTACAAAATATAAGTTATTTGCAAAAAAATATTAAAATAAACATAATTTAACTTACATTTTTTAGGATCTCACTGTAAAATGTTAAAAACGACTTGAAACTCACTGAATATAAATAGTACCTCACTATAAAATATTAAAAATGATTCTTCACAAAAAAAAAATATTAAAGCTATTTCACTAACGCAAAAAAATAGTTCGTCTCTGTCTCGCTGCGATAACGCACTGAAGAGAACTGCATGTTTTTAGCAATGCCTGATATTATTGTTTCGGCCGTAGATCGACGTCACTAAATGATGACGTCAGGTCCACGACATTATGAATTATCACACAACACAAGACATTCGAGAGAAAGTTACTGAGAAAAGTATACAGCTCGGTGCAAGAGAAAGATATGGAGAATCAGGAGAAACGACAATATTATTGAATTGATTGAAGGACACGATATTTTAAGATTTGTTAAATGTCAGGGCCTGTCATGACTGGGACATGTCCAGAGACAACAAGATACAAATTAAATAAAGAAAATATTACAATGGAAGCCGATTAAAAGACCAAAAAATGAAGCTCCAGAACTAGATGGTTGGATGACGTGGAGGACGATCGAAAACTATGAATGTAAGACACTAGAGGAGAGGGGCACAAGACATGTCTGAAGACAGAAAAATAATCCGGGGTTATGATGCCAAAATAAGAAGTAGAATTAATGCCGAAGTTATTTTGTTGGTCTTACTTAGCCATCTTTTACAACAAGAAATGAATTTGTTTCTTAATGGACACGTATGCATTAATGTATTCTTCTTCTTAGGTGTCTATCTGTTCCAGACGTTGGCAATCAGCATAGCTATCCCTAACTTTACCTGCAGCTTTTAGAATAGTCCGGTTGTAGACGTATTTAACCACTTCCTTAGGTTTTGAAGCGAAGATATTCTTCTTCTCCCTGGTCCTCTCTTTCCAAATATCTTGCCCTGAAAATGAGTTGCAATAAGCCATATGTGTGTTTATTTCTCTAATACCACATCTCGAAGGCCTCTAGCTTTCCTAAAGAAGCTTGGGAGGGCTTCCATGCCTCTACTCCATATAATAATATAGAAAATACATAACATCTTATTATGGACATTTTGGTACTAAGTGGTAAATCGTGACTTCTGAAAAGAGACTTCATCTTTACGAACGCTGATCTTGCTTTTCCTATAAGTTGTTTTATTTCAGTAGAGTGGTTCCATTAACTGTTTATGTTAGTACCAAGATATGTGTAGCTGTTTACCCTATCGATTGGCTGTTGGTTAACCAGAAGATATGTATTTAATATTTCGCGCGTAGTAACTACCATGTACTTTGTTTTGTTCGTATTGAGATTCAGCCCATATTCTCGACTTATATCTGATATGCGCTACAATATTTCTTGTAAACCATATAGGCTATCTGCAGATACTACTGCGTTGTCAGCATATCTAATATCTAATGTTATTTAGATGCACTCTGTTAACTTAGACGCCTTCCTGTGGTCGTCCCAGTGCTTGCCCGAAAATACGCTCCGAGTACATGTTAAATAGCATTGGAGACAGAATGCATCCTGGTGTCACTCCTCTTTCTACGGAGATTGTCTCTATCAACTGGTCATCCACTTTATTGGCAGTTTGGTCGTAACATAAAATATCGCGAATTCTTCACAAGTAGCGCAGACACTTCTAGTAAAACACAGAATATTATTATCACAAGCACAGCTGGTTTGACTTATACATGTATATAGCAGACACTTATTAGGATCGCACGTTATTGTCAATGCATAAAAAATTTGTTTATTTTATCCTCCTCCCTAGTGCTAATCCCTTTTTGGGATGTGGTGATACCATCAGGCCTTTACAGTTTTTTCACGATTTTTCTCAATCCTTCCATGTCCTAGGCTAGTTTTTTGGCTTCACGTAAGCCTTGGTTAATCAATATTTTTGTTTGATCTACACAACGGCTTGGAGATCTTCCCCTAGGTCACTTTCCTTGAACTCTACTCTCAACTATCAGTTTTTCCATCATACCTGTTCTTTTAGCAATGTGTCAAAATACTGCAAATATCTCTGCTGTATTTGTTTAAGCAATATATCCTTATGCAATTATCTCTGCTCTGTGCGATGATCAATCCAGGATATTCTTAACATGCGGCGGTATACCCACATTTCAAAAGCGTCTAGTTTATTTTTATTCGCTTTCTTTAAAGTCCACGTTTCGGATGCATATGTGGCTGTGGGAAAATAAGTACCCTTACTAGCCTTAGTTTTGTATGTATTATTATGCTAGAATTTTTCCAAATTGTTACCAGTTTCATCATAGCTGTTCTAGCAATAGTCAACCTTCTACGTATCTCTCTGTGACACCCTCCGTTATTTGTTATTTACTATTTACTATTGCAAAGCCCCCAATTTCTTTAATGTGTTGAAGATTATTTCGAGCTGTGTCTACTATCATGATCTTTGTCTTACTCCTATTTAGCTTTAGCCCATATGTTTTGCTTTTCTCCTCCAGACATCTCATTATGTCTTCCATTTCTTCTTAATTTGCCGTGATTATTAAAGTGTCATCAGCATATCTCAAGTTACTGCTAATTTTTTTACCTTTTACTGATATTCCACCCTTTCATCCGTCTGTTACATTTCGCATAATGTGTTCGCTGTAGATATTAAACAGATTTGGCGAGATTATGCATCCCTGATTGACACCTGCCTTTGTTCTGAAATGATCGGAATGGGTGTTGTTTATTTTTACTGTGCACTTATTATTTTTCATATAAACTTCTAATTAGTTGAATTAAGTGGTGGGGTGTTCCCATTTCCGCTAGTATGGACCATAGCTGCTGCCATTTGACTTTATGGGAGGCCTTTATGTAATCCACAAAGCACATAAGCATAGGAGTATTGAATTCACGAGTTTTTTCGATTAGCTATCTGACATTAAGGCTATGTTCTCTTGTTCCTTTTCCTGTGACAAATCCCGCTTGTTTAGTTTATATAGACCTATAATTCATAGATATAAATAATACAGTTATGTGGCATGTAGTAGTTATTAGTTTGTTGGTATGTATTAATAAAATGTGTCCGGAATTGAACATATATTAAATAACGTATCCTCATCCTATTTATTTTAAAAATAAAAGTACCTAACATATTAGTATTACAATTTTGCAAACATGCCTGGAAAAATAAGCATAGAGTGCAATGAAAAGATGCATCAATAGTCAAAAAGGAAATGGGCGTGAAAAAGGGAAAAATTCAAGAAGCAGCTCTTATTTTACTTAATTAAGAAAAATGTGTAGCAAATTTATCAGCAGAATTTAGCAATTTCTGGTTGCCGATACTAAAAGAAGAACTCAGCAATAAGAACATACCAATATTAGTGGATTAATAGAAAGCTACAGTTAGATTATTTTTAACGATAAATGTAATGTGTATATTATAGTCAAAGAGCCGAAAATCTGATTTTGGAAAAACAAACAAAACGTTAGAATTATAAGCCTTATGAGCCATTTACTTAAAACATTTCTAAAGGTCATCCACAAAAGAATATATACAAAATGTGAGGAACAACTAACAAGAACACAATTCGGATTTCGTGATACTCTAGGAACACGGGAGGCCCTTTTTGCTGTACAGGTGCTATTTCAGAGATGCAGGGATGTGAATTGTGATATATACGTATGCTTTATAGATTACCAGAAGGCATTTGACAGAGTAAAACATGACAAATTAATGACTCTAATGCAAGAAATTGGAATTGACAACAAAGATCTTAGAATTATCAGAAACATTTACTACAATCAAACGGCCAAAATCAAAATAGAAGACCAGTTAACTGATAAAATTGCAATAGAACGTGGAGTACGACAGGGCTGTATTTTGTCTCCATTGTTGTTCAATATTTATTTCTAAGGAAGCTTTAGACGGTTGTGCGAAAGGAATACTAATAAACGGCGAATGGTTGAATAACATTAGATATGCAGATGACACTATAGTTTTTGCCGATAATCTGAATGACTTACAGATATTAACAAATCGCATAACAGAAGTCAGCAACAGATACGGACTAGCTCTTAACATAAAGAAAACCAAATTTATGACAATTAGTAAAAAACCAATACTAAACGCTCAACTTACAATCAACCAACAGAATATCGAAAGAGTCGAGCAATATACATATCTAGGCACCAATTTAAATAGCCAATGGGACCACTCGACAGAAATTAAACAGCGAATAATAAAAGCAAAAGCAGCATTCGTTAGAATGAGAACTATTTTCAACAGTCGAGACATATCATTAAAAACAAAATGCCGTCTATTGAACTGCTACATATTCACAGTTCTGGTCTACGGAATGGAAGCATGGACACTGACTGTTGCATCTATGAATCGGCTCGAAGCTTTCGAAATGTGGTGTTATAGGCGCATCTTACGTATATCCTGGGTTGACAGAGTTACTAATGTGGAGGTCCTGCGTAGAATGGGGAAAGAATGTGAAATTCTCATGACCGTCAAAACTAAAAAGTTGGAATATCTAGGTCATGTAATGAGAAATCAAGAACGTTACGGCCTTCTCCAGCTGATTCTCCAAGGGAAAGTAAATGGTAAGAGAGGACCGGGAAGAAGACGCATTTCCTGGCTTCAAAATTTGCGAAAGTGGTATAACACGACTATCACTGAACTGTTCCGCGCTGCAATAAGCAAAGTGAAGATAGCCGTGATGATCGCCAACGTCCGGAACGGATAGGCACTTTAAGAAGAAGAAGAAACAAAACGTTATATTTCTTTGTTGTTTAAATGGTTAAAAGTGAAATTTAAAAAAAATTATCACTTTACCACCCTGTCTGGAAAAATACTAGGTGATACAAGGGGAACTTCTATAGGGCTATTCAACGCTTCTAATTAGTTTCAGGCACTTGTTATATGTCATACAATTTTAATATATCTACGTCATACGTCTTTGGTATGTATAGTTATTGGTATATACTATATACTAATAACGTATGACGTAGATATATTAAAATTATACGACATATCACAAGTGCCTGAAACATATGAGAAGCACTGAAAAGCCCTATTAGCGTTTAACGATGACGTAGATAGACGAAACTGTAGAAAAGTATTTTACATTTAAGAAAATATTGTTTTAAATAAAGGTAGCAATTTATAATAAAAACCAAGTTGTTTTAACTGAAATAATCGTCATAGCGTACCTTGTCTAAAATATTTCTCCTGCAGACAAGCTCTCTTACTCAGTGTACTATCCTCTTACTTTTCATAATAGCCACCTATTTATCAACTATTTTTTATTTGATCCCAAGTTTTTTCAGCCGTCTACGTAAAGTGGTTTTAGGGCAGCTTCTTCCCATCGCAACAAGCTTTGTATATATAATATCAATTGTTGGTATTACATTTTTAGGTAAACATTTAGCAGTCACGATATTAATTTGTTTAGGTTTTCCTGTTTTCTTGTTTTTCTCTTTTTAACATCACTTTTCACGATGTTGCGCATGGTAGAATACGGAATTCCTGTTAGAAAGGTCGCTTTTCTTATAATACTGCCTTTACAACTATTTTCAGGATATTTTGAAGATTTTTGTAAACGTTCATACAAATTCTCTTAGATTGTTCATTCAAAACAATCCTTCTCTTTGGAAGTCTTAAACACTTTTCTACAGTTACAGTCTCAATGCCATTGTTTTTTATATCACTTTCACTTAAAAGATTGTTGACGACTACACTTTCTCTACTACAACTTGGGTTCTCTTGCTCCCATGCACGAAAAACTGTAAGTGATTTTCCCATGGTCAAAACATTTTCTTTATACACAAATAGACAGTTTCAAAAATACAAACAACACAATAATACTACAATTATTATAACTACTCATAACAAAATGTCAACACAACTCAAAATTAAAGCAATGCACGCACAATGCGCACATCTGTCTATAAAGAAGCTAGTTGCAAAGATACAACTAAACTAAAAATTTGCAAGTAAAGTCCCTTAGATAAGGCACATGCCGGTATTTTTACAACCGAATTACTTATCGTAAATAAATCAGTTTATAACTTGAAAATTGATATTTATGCATTAGTACAGTTAAAATTGTTAGACTATTATATTTAGACGAAATATTAAGCAATCTAATTGAAACTTTTTTCTTCTTTTAAGGACAAAAAAGCAAGTTCATTAACGAAACGTAATTCAAAATTATTCTGCACATTATATTTGAAGCAGTATTTGGTTAAAACATCTCATTTTTGGTGGTAAAAAATATATTAAATAAATATATTAATTTGTCTGGATTAAAGGTAGTAACAGATGGTCTGGAAGTTATATTTTTGTTTGAATTTGCCGACGGACGATAGAAAGATGGTATCAAGTATACACCTACATAACCTACAGTTATATATAACACGTATACAACACGCTATACATAAACATGTAATACATGAACAGATTAAACATAAAAACATAATGCATAAACACATAATACAGAAACACACAAAATAATCAGAATTTGAGATCATCCTGAGGGTATAGGCATCACTCTATTCTTCGTTCACAAATTGTTGAGAGCACGAAATATGCCTCAAACTCATAAAACGGTCGTAAACCATAGGCGTTCCTAAGGTGTTTATTCATTAAATAATAATCTAATGTTTTAATACTGTTATATATAATATTGATAATATTTAATACTAATATATTTAGCAAAAAAACAATTAAAACTTTCACGACTAATGTTGGTTATTATATTATATTAATAAAAATAAGAATTTAACCATTAACAATTTTGTAAATAAGAATACCTTATCTCTTTGGATATTTCAATACTAATCTTCGCGTTTAATCACTTTACTAGAAAACCTGGAATTCATATCCGAAGGTACTATTCGTTGCAAGATAATTAAGATGGAATTCCCCAGATTTTTAATAATATAATTATATTCGAAACTTAACTTGAAAGGGTGAAGTTATTACGAACGAAAACAATTTTTTTGTTTAGTACGTTTTTGATCGCATGTAATTTACGGCTCGTCGGTGTTTCCGCGTCTACGGCAGTAATTAGCGTCTCGAATATTTCTTTTGCGAATTATATGCAGTGCGTGAGTGATTTTTTATTCCATATACCTACGAACATATACGTACCTTTCGCTTGTGCTCGTTTTGTTGGATTGTTTGTGATGGCTTCATCATCAAGTTTTACACCGGTACTGTTGCGTACAGTCAGTAAGTCTGTCTATTCACCAAGAGAGAAGACTATTGTCCTGAATGTTCACGATGCTCTGGTTTCTCAGAATCCCACAAACACTGTTCGCAACATAGTCGAAAGTTGTGCCAACATGACTGGCGTAGGAGAGTCAACTTTATATAGGTTCCTATCAGAAAGAAAAAAACACGGTATAGCTAACCTAAACACAAACGAACACTTAAAGAGAGCGAAAAAGCCTATTGAAATTGATGAATTTGCCAAAAATGGTATTCGAAGGAAAATTCATGGATTTTTTTTCAAAAAAGAAATACCAAATCTAAACAAAATTTTACAAGAAGTTAGAGACGACCCGGATTATTTGCCTCATATCGGACGAACTAAATTGTGGCAAGTTTTAAAAGAATTAAATTTCCGGTGGGAGAAATCAGACTGAAAATCACTTTTGATTGACCGGGAGGAAAAGATGATGTTGGAGAAGAAATTATCTAAGATTCATACGAAAATTCCGGGCTGAAGAAAGGCCTATCTTCTACCAGGATGAAACGTGGGTAAACTCAGGTCATACTCTAAAAAAAATTTGGTCAGATAAAAATATATTAAGCTCCAGGCAAGCCTTTATGGAAGGTTGGTCTACTGGTATCTCCCCACCTTCTGGTAAAGGCAGTAGATTAATAATTTCTCACATTGGCAGTGAAAAAGGATTTGTTTAGCATGGTTTGTTGGAATTTCATTCCAAAAGTACAAAAGACTATCACGAGAAGATGACAGCTAATGTTTTCGAAGAGTATTTTGAGCAAATGATTGAACACATACCACCAAATTCAATTATGTAGTATTAGATAATGCACCTTATCATTCACGACTAGTAGAAAGACTTCTAACGAATGCGTGGAAGAAACAGGATATTCTTGACTGGCTGCGGAATAAGTATCTGCCTTACGAAGATGGAATGGTAAAAGCAGAACTTTTAAAAATTGCCCGGCAACACAAATATAAGTTCAAGAAATACGTAGTTGACAAAATGGCGGAAAGGCGAAACATCACAGTCTTTAGACTTCCACTCTACCACTGCGAAATAAATCCAATTGAACTCATTTGAGCACAAATGAAAAGTTATGTGGCTAGAAAAAATACGTCATATAAAATACAAGTTGTACGTGAATTGTTATACGAGTCTTTATAACATATTACAAAACAAAACTGGAAAGATGCAGTAAGACATGTAATAGAAGAAGAACAAAAAATGTGGGATCTTGATAACATAATTGATGCGACCGTAGAGATTATTAACCTAATTGTTAACCCTCAAGACGACTCGGATTCCGAAGTTGATCCTATTTATTTTGAATTTGAATAGTTTTCTAATCGTAATTATATAAGGTAAGTAATAGTAGTTGTAATCGTAAGGTATTAAAGGGGAAAGGCGCAAAATGTCGCCTGTCAAAATGTTTAATGTGTTTTAAATGTATCCATTTTTTTTTTCAAATCCTGAGAAAACTAAAAAGCATTTTTGAAAAATTTAAAAGCAGAATGAAATGTTTTTTAGAATAAATAAAAAGTTACTTTTGCATGCAATATTTTCAATTAAAAATTAAACTATATTTTCTCTTTTATTTTCACCTCTGTTACATAACATATTAAAATAAACACTGTAGAAGTTTTCAGGGACTTTCTGCCCTGAGTAATAATGTAATCTTTCATTCTGCGTTTAAATTTTTCAAAAATATTTATTAGTTTTCTCCGGATTCGAAAATAATGGATACATTTAAAACACATTGGAAATTTTGCCAGGCGACATTTGGCGCCTTTTCCCTTAATTAAATAAATTTATCTTTTACAAATGGCAAGAAACTTTTTATTTTTGAATAAAATAAATAAGTTTTATTAAAAAATACAATTTACATAAGTACAATTTAAAAAATATATTTATTTAGTTCAAATAAATGTTTCAATCATATACTCTACGACACTGGTCGGTCATCTGTAACCATTCAACATATCCTCGTAATAGGATTATAAGGTATTTTATTCCTTCAGATACAAGGTGGGTTAGTCGAAAACATCTTAAACCGTCAGTTTCAGGTTGTTTTTTACTATTATATCGTATTACCTATCCTCTCTGTATTTCAGTTCTCTAATTAGGGTTAAACTTGTAGTGAGCCATCAAAAAATTGTGAACCGGGTATAATAATTTTCAACTAGAAGCATGGCTATATGCTTTCAAAATCAAGGCCAAGTAAGGCAACCTTCTATTTTTGGAAAATAATAATAACCGCCAAATAGCTTAGTTATAAAAACGTCGCACTATTTTAAAATAATCTTTTGTTGAACAGGTTTTCAGGAGTGAAAATCGAAACGTCAAGTAAAAATTATAGAACATAATACTCATTATAGTCAATTGGGGCTTAATCCAATATAAACATAATATTTACCATTCAAATGGCTGACGATCACCGATTTATGAGCTCATGAATGAGAGTAAAATTAATGTTTATTTATTTATGATTTGTTTTAATCGTATCATTATTATAATTTGATGATACCTTATTTGAAATTGATATTATTTGAATAATAATTTAAATATTTGGTGTTGTTTGTTAATTTAGTACGTACTTTATATTCATAGCTAATATAGCCAATATCAACACTTTTTAGAAATGTACACATCCAGAAATATCTAAATATTCTATATCCAAAGTATTTTGTAAATTACTGTTTTTTGTATATTGGACATTAATTTGTAAATTAAGCATAGTTAATGATTGGTTCATTTTTATTGATTGTGTATATTGTTATGATTCTAAAACAGATCAAAAATAAAACAATTTTTTATTTTAAAAATACCATGAGATGATAAAAAATATTCAAGACCCTGTATAGGTTAAACATTTATAAATATATAATTTTATTTGTAATAAGTGTTTTCGGAGAACAGTGGATTTAAAACAGTGAATAGTTTCTAAGAACTTTTTTGTATAGAAAAACAATTCGGGATTATTTGGAAAGTAAGAAAGTATTGTTTAAATTGTATTATATTGTAATTGTAAAATGTATTTTACAAATAATTATACATGGTTTTGTAGCAGATAAGGATTCAAAAGTAATGTTATATATATAATGGGTTGTATCTTATTTTCTTCGAAGGTAACGCTATGAATAGATGTTATCTTTTACAAGGAGGCATTTGCCTGTAGCAAAACAAAAGAAAGCTTAGTCGATTTCATATCCTGTTACTTGGGGGAAAACCAATGACAGTAAACACGCTTGATTTCTTAAAATTTAAAATTAGGAAAATTTGAAGTTTGGTAGTGGGATAAATTTGTATGAATGAATGTTGATTGGCTAGAAAGTACTAGGGGAGGAGAAAAGGAGAGTCGACTTAAAAATTGAACCAGGAGATTTGAATCATTGTGTTTTTAAGATCGAGAACGAGAAGTCCACTTTAAAAACAGTGTGTGGAAATATTATTGTGCTTTTAACATCGAGAACAAGAAGTTCATGTTAAGAACAGTGTGTGAAAAAGAAGTGTGTGTGTGAGTCTAAGTTGGTGAGCAGAATAGTTGTAGACAAATCGAGACAAATGTCGAGAATCTTAAAGTCCCTGTGTCCGAAGAGTCTCCTAAGTCTGTAAGAAAAGGAAAAAAGTTATATAAAGTTTGTACAAGATAACCATTAGAGGCGGGAGACGCAATTTGCAGAAAGAGTCCGATTATTATTATTGTGAAACGAGTCGGAGGTGTTTTTTTTTTAATTTGCAGAGAAACTGAACGATTGCTGTTTTTTTTTTGTGTAACAGTTTTTGGAGGAAGAAAGCAGAGCCACACGTGTTTTGGAAAATTGGACAGTATTTCGGGAGCACAATCCGGAGACTAAGTCAGTATCCGTTGAGAGATATAAAAAAGGAGAGATAAAAAGGGTCAGTGAATTTGTGAAATAAGCGTTGTATGTACACCATATTTTTTATTTAAACTCATATCATAAAAAATAATTGAATTCATAAGTCAGAAACTTTGCATACCTATAATAAAATTTGTTTGTTTTAAGAAAGTTAATGAGAACAATTTTACAGTATATTAAATAAATTGGTTTTAAAAAGGAAATAACAGAATTAAGTTGTCTTTTGCTCTGAGGAATAGATAATTCAGTGTATACAATTTTTATTCATCGAAAAGGTAGACAAGGTTGTGTTATATCCCCAACATTAAACAATTTATACAACCCCTAAAGGAAATTACTTACTGTAATAAGTCACGGTGAGGATAAGTACTTTTATCAGAGAGCATTAAAGACCTTTAGATTCGGCTGAATTGTAGCCATGAACTAGGAGCTAAAATGTTTAAAGTTCAAACTGAGAATCGAATTTCCCGTATTTATTATACTCGGAAATAACTTTTAGTTCCAGCACCAAAAATAAAACACTCTAATCGCCAATCATGAAGAATGTAGATTTTTCTTGCAAAAGGAATTATTTGTAGGTATTCATACGAGCCTCCGACATCCACACATAAAGCCTGCAAATGGTAATCTAAAGATTAATATTCTCTGAAAAGACAAAGTAGTGCCACCACAAACTCGCATCAACCTATAAGGCTATTAGCGAAAAAAGAAAAAGTATTCACAATAATTGAATAGCGTAACAATAAAATTTTGTATAAATAGTTTATTGCTGTTAGATATTGCATAATCACTTTTACACCGCACTTTAACACATTCGCTACCAAGATCTTAAAATTTTGGACATTGAGGGACCTCAATTTTTTTTATTATTTTGAAATAAAATTATTATAATTGTGCTGTGAATCAATCTAGTAAATATCACATGCCGACAAAAGACATTTGAAAGGATTTTTGAACCCAACTCATATATGAGATACTGGTCTATTATATGAATTTTTCTTTGATAGACCATGTGTCTTACTTATGAGAATAATTTCGACTGATTTTTTTTTATTTTTAATTTCTGTTATTACAAAATGAGCATACATAATGTTAAAAGGAAATTAGATCTTCGATTGGTGATATTCACTAAAACAAGGGTCTACACAAAGTCTAATAGTTTCTCCGTATTTATCCTTACAGTTTGCATAAACAAAGTACGTTTGAGTTACCTTCTTTTTTAAAGAGCAAACACGATATCTTTTTCTCTTCTCCACCTTTTTTGGATAATGTGGCTTTTCCATATGTATCGGTTTTTTTTATGATGGAGCACGTGTGTTTGTGTTTGCTCTTAAATATTAAAATACAATCAACTCTCTAAACTTCAAATAAGTAATTTTTCTAGTTGCACTTTATTATATAGGTACGTGCTATTCCAATTGCAAACTTCCAATAAGTGGAAAAACACTTTCCAGTACCAACGGACTGTTTTCCGGGGCGTTGTGTAGTACGACACCATTTGGTCACTTCGATCTATGCCCGACATATTTTTGTTATAGTCTAGTATGACATTTGGTTTCTCTAGTTCAATACCTCTCTTATTAGTGATTTTACCAAAAGCACCGTTATGTTTTGTCGATATTAGTAACACGTCACGCTTATCGTTCCACTTTATCACAAGTACATTTTTCTTTTTTCGAAACACACTTTGTCCTTTTCTTAATTTAGTAGTTATAACTGATTTGGGATTCCCCTTACGATCTTTCCGTAACGCTCCAACAATATGTGTTTTTGTTCATATAAATATTCAGCCAGACTTACACTGTTGTAATAGTTATCAAGGAATAACGTATGTCCTTTGCCTAGATAACGTCCTGCTAGTTTCGTTACTACCAATTGAGCGTGACTAGTCTCTTGAGAAACTGTCCCTTTGCCCGACTAAATTAGAATTTCTAGCACAAATCTATCTGGAGTGCAGAGTTCGTCTAATTTAATTCCGTATTTGGCACTTTTATTTAGAATATACTGACGAAATAGAAGTCTCCCACGCCAAAGTAATAATGCTTCATCCAGAGAGAGATTATCATGGGGATAAAAATTACTCTGTATATTTTGGGTGATGTGATTCGACAGCTGTGAAATTTTATGTAAACGTGAAGTTTTGTTATCAGCTTCTTTGTAAAACAAAAACATCTAAGGAGAGATTCAAAGCGATTTCTAGACATTGTATTTCCAAAAAGTGGATGAATGTATAAAACATTTGTACTCCAATAATTTTTAATGCTGGGCATACTAATGTTACCTATTAGTATGCATAGTGTCTAATGTTTCATTGTCGAATACCTTGTTGAATTACGCCTAAATATTTCGGCACGTAAATTTATCCACTCGCATATTTGTTCCTTATATCGCACCCTCAGTGCAAGACTGCAGTAACTCAAAATTTTATGAAAATGAAGTTATCATGGAATTCGATTGTAAACATGCATATCTATCCCCTGTAAAACTTTAGTAACTTTCAAATGCTTAACCGGCTAAATATTACAACAACAACAGTTTAACTATTTTGCGTTTTTGTACATAAGTTCCGTGCAAAACTGTTGTAACTCTAATGTAACAGAGTTACAACAGTTTTGCACGGAACATTGCAATAGTTTCGATAACAAGCAATGAAAAGCACGAAAAAAGTGAGATATTTGTCATATTTGTTATTTTAATATGTATATCTGTGGTGTTTAATATTAATATACAGTGTGTCGTATACGTAATCCATTAACGGTCGAGACAATAAACAAAGATTAACGAGAGCAATCTATTCATGTAAGTTTTATGTCCTTTGTGTGTCATTATATTTTCCATAAAATGTTTGCGATGTCGTTTGACCATTTATTTATTAGATTGGATTAAAAACACATAAATTAAGACTAATTATTTACAGCCAAAAAGTATTTTTTTTATGAAAGGAAAAACAGTTATCTTAAAACTTGTGTATTAACAATACTGACAGGTTAAAAATATCTATTCTCAGAAAACTTGTTCTATAAAAACTAAATCCCAAACTATATTGAATCTTCACGTAACCTTTCGGGGCGATTGTCATCATATTATTGTCCCCACGTAATTCCCAACTTTTACTAAGGTAGTGAATTCCAATCCTTTTGTTAATCACTTTACTCAAGGTAGCCTGATTTGCATATTTTTATTATAGTCCTTTTGTTTTGAATTTAAATAAAAATATTCAAAAGTTTTACAAATAATGTTTCTACCTTGTTTCAGAAACATGTGCTGAAATAAAAATATTAAATTGCCGCTAACAATAAGCCGTTTTATTAGGTATAATACCTATTTATTCTAGGTAGCTATCTGATTTCTTGGACTCTATTAAATGTAAAGTTTATTACCATACTAAACCACGATTGCTGTTGGGGATTATTTTTTCTTTACTTACCCGATGATTTATTGGAATTTATTAAACGTATATACTAAACGCCGGGAATTACTTTCCCTTTATCTACCAGGTGATTTCTGTGAATACATTAAATGTAATGTTTAGTACTATTCCTATCGTTGTTGGAGATTACTTTCTCTTTACCTACCCTATTAACTCATTAGAAACGAGTTCTCAGGGAAGAAGTACGAGTAGGTACATTTTAGTAGTGTAGTTTTTAATATAATCTGTTATTAGCCCTTGCAAGTGATAGATTGCAGAATTAACGATTTCGAAAATGTCAAAATTTAATAGTTCCAGAACATTGAGGATTTTATCCCTGTGTGCGCAGACAAGTGAGGATAGCAACGACATGCAGAGTAAGTTGAATTTAAATTAATTGTTGTATTATAATCTATTTATCTACTCTTGTTTTCAAATTCAATGGTGAGAATTTCTACGACTAGTGTAAACTGAACGAAATAGGGGCGTTCAAAAATATACTTCTGATTTAAGCGAAATGATTAAAAGTACATAGACACAATGTATTAGAGAAACAATAATACTAAAGTTTATTTATCAAAATAATTTTATATTCGAAACCGCACGATAACAATATTACTACTTATTTACAGAGATTGTTTCAACTTCTTCTTTTTCTTCTTCTTTCGGTGTAGCCATGTCTACCTGTTTTTTCAATGCGTGGTCATTATATTTTATTCTTCTGCTTCTTACTCAATTATTGTTTGTTTTAACTTTAAAATCATTATTATTTTCAGATGCTATCAATGGTACTTCATTAACTGCTATCGGTGATCAAGTTCAAATTTTAACGAACGTTGAAATACCGAGAGAGGACTTAGAGAGAGATCTCCCAGAACCAATTCCAACTTATGACGCTACATTAATGGAAACAAAAAACGAAGCTACTGATGATATGGAAGAGGACATTTTGACCAGTGAAATAGGGATTCAACAGAGATACAATGGTGCTGACAACGTTGTAGACGGGGAACAGGTTGATGCAGAAAACGACTTTTCCAATGATGATTCTATGCAAGATCTCGCATATCTCCCAGAACAAATTCCAACCTATGACGCTGCATTAATGGAAACACCAATCGAAGCTACTGAAGATAGTGACCGTGAAAGTGACAGTTACAGTGTATCTTGTGCGAGAAAACGAAGTGCAAATCCTGAAGAATGGAGACGAAATAAGGTCAAGAAACTTCGCAACTCTGGTAAGTCCTACAAGTCAAATAAAGGTACAATCATGCACGCTCGACAGATGAAAGAAGCTTGTTCTCAAACTTGTCGTTTAAAATGTTTTGAAAATTCTGTGGATATAAGAACGCATATTCATCGAAAATTTTGGGACCTGGGTAACATAAATTTACAAAGAGACTTTATATCACGACACACCAATGAAGTTAGACCTAAGTATCAAAATAAAACACCTGGAAGCAATCGCAAACATAACTTGCAATATAAATTTAGGATTAATGACAAGGACACTCAAGTATGCAAGACGTTTTTTCTCAATACTTTGGGAGTGAGTGATCGATACATTTACACCACATGGAAGAAAACTGATGATGCTGGTATCCTCGAAGATGATCGAAGAGGGAAGCATGTGGCTCATAAAAAATCTGATAAAGTTGCCTTGGAAAAAATACGTCAGCACATAAAGATGTTCCCGACCATCGAAAGTCACTATTTAAGGGCTCAAACTAGTAGAGTTTTTATTGATGGTAGCTTAACCATATCCGAAATGTATAGACTATACAAAAATAAGTGTATTTCAGACGGCGATATTTGTCTTAAGAAACATCACTATGAACGCATATTTAATTATGAATTTAACATTGGATTCTTTTCTCCTAAAAAAGATCAATGTTCAGAGTGTGAAGTGTATAAAAACTCTAATGAAGAGCAGAGAAAATCATTGCAGGACAACTACGACTTGCATATTAAAAACAAAAATCAAGCACGCGAATCAAAGAAACAAGATCTAGAATTAGGTAATGATGTAAATCAATATTCCGTTTGCGATTACGATCTTCAAGCTGTATTACAGACGCCATGCGGAGATGTATCAATGTTTTATTATAAGCGACGTTTAAATGTGTATAATTTCACATTATTTGATAACGTATCCAAACAAGGATACTGCTTTATGTGGAATGAGTCTGTAGCGAAACGAGGAAGTAATGAAATTGCAAGTTGTGTCTATTATTACATGACAAATCATGCAATAAGCAAAAATTTAATTTTTTTTAGCGACAACTGTGCCGGGCAGAACAAAAATAAATTTATCGCCTCTATGTATTTGTATGTTGTTACTAATGTGAGTCATATAGAATCGATTACCCACAAGTTTTTAATAACAGGTCACACACAAAACGCTGGTGACAACATGCACTCATTAATAGAGCGACAAAAGAAAAGAGTGCTGAAGAGCGGTCCAATTTATGTTCCTACTGAATGGGCAACTGTAGTGAAATGTAGCAAAAAAAGTGGTTTACCCTACATAGTTCGAGAAATGGAAACAAAGGACTTCATTGATTTTAAACATGTTTCCTTTCTGTTGGGAAACAATTATAAAATTGATCAAAATAAAGAAAATGTGAAGTGGGCAGATATAAAAATTCTGCAATGTAGAAAAGATAGTCCGCACATAATTTTCTTTAAGTACAACTATGATGACGAACTATGGAATTCTTTTAATCTAAAAAAATCATCGCGGACTACACATAATATACGAGAAGTGCTACTTAAACCTGCCTACAAAGAACAGCCAAAAATTCAAATGGCCAAAAAGAAAGATTTGGTATACTTATGCCATTCGAGTATGATACCAGAAGCTTACCATAGTTTTTATGAAAATATTTTGGCCCAAGATGATCAAGAAGAGGACAACAACTAACAGAAAGTGTGTCTACACTTTTTACAATTTTTTCCGTGCAAAAGTGTTGTAACTTTAAAATTCCAATACTAAATGTGTAGTGATTAACAATTTTCTCCGTGCAAAAGTGTTGTAACTTTGAAATTCCTAATTTTTTTAGCATTAATATTGTTTTATTTAAATTTTTATTTTTCGTTAATGTAATATAGGCTAAAAAGCATGCAAAATAATAATTAAATGTTAACTTTTCTTCAAACTTGTGTCTTATTTCACCGATATTAGCACGAAAATAAACAAAATCGTCTTTATCTCGAAACTTACTGATTCTGACTTACTGCAGTCTTGCACTGAGGGTGCGATATGATTGGTCAAATATTAATGCAAATACTTTTTCTGCGGTACTTGTGGTTGGGATATTAATTTGTATACCAGCTTGCTCTGTATATTTAAACAATGTGGGTTCACTGTCCATATCTACCCACTCGTCGTTGTTTTCATTTGGACCACCATCAGGATTTCTCTCGACTTAATCCTCAACATCTTCTTCAGCAGTATCTTCATTATTTACACTGTCATCAGACGAGTCGAGGTTTTCAGCGCTGGAGCTATTTGGTAATGAAGGTGCATAACTACTTCCTGAATTCGAGTAAGCTTACGGTATTTCCTCAGAAGTACATGCCAAAAATTCATCGTTGTCTTCAGCCATTATTTTATCAGCTTCTTCTTGAAGATGTTTTTGAGTTAAGCCTTTATGTCGTGACATATATCACAAAATCTGAAATAAAATTGTAATATTAGGTCCTGCTTTATTTTAAGTGCAACATAAATGAAAGTAAGCAACATCGTAATTATAAGAAAAAAATTATATGAACCAGGTTGAAAAAATACTTAAAATAATTTAAAGGATCGTTAAATGTGATAAAAAGGTGCTATTGTAAAATTTAAAACAAGCATATCAAAAAAGGATAGTTGCAACCCATATTTATTAACATAATGTAAGTAGTATATTGAGTATGTAGTTAATTATGACATACCATATATATACAATTATTTGTAAAGAAACAATCTAAACCATTTTCAATACTGAAATTTTAGGAAACAGTTTTGACTTACAAATACATATAAATACATACAACACACACAAATATAACTACAAAATAAGGAGTCAGTAATAAAATAAAATATTTACTTGCATAAAAACACCAAAACAGCGATTTAAATCAATAAAATGTGTTAAAATAGCAAAACAAAGCAGAGCAACAAAACACGTGTTGTTTGTCGGCAGTTACAAATGAAATTGGTTAGTGACTGAGAGACCGTCCGACACAATCACGAGCCAGACCTTACTATAGACCACTGAAGTATATGAAACCTTTACAGTAGACTAGTACAACGGAAATCTAATAAAATACACTGTGTAACGGGCATTCCACTCGAAGGTGTTTTACTGTAATCGGGGTCTCGCAAGCATAACACTCCGGTTGGGGATCCCTTGTCATCAGTTGTCCATGTCGTGTGATGATAACCTGAGAAAAACGATTGGTGGAACTATCAAACTATCAGACCATATTTGAAATATTGGTTTTATCTCAAGTAATTTTGCCTGTTTTTTATGCCATCTGCTATATTAACCATATATATTAACCATTTTGCTGTGGAAATATGATTTGAGATCTGTCGCTGTAATTTTTGGATAGAACTCAATAGTTGTGTCCTCTAAGGTTTCTCGTGCATATTTATCTACCAGGTCGTTTTCCGTAATTTCAATATGAGATGGCACCCACAGGAAAGCAATGTTTCTATGATTTAGGTTGTGCAATTCTTGTCTAATGAGTTTGGCCACAGGATGGGAAATGGGTCAGTAATTATTAAGAAGTTAGTTTCAGGACATTTTGTAACTTGACATATGGCTTTATATATTGCAAAGTATTCTCCTGTTAAAATAGTATTAGTCTCCGCTAGTTTATATTTCTTTATTTCATCCTTTGTTACAAAGGCAGATGTTTGATATTTAGAATTAATTAGATGACGATTGCTTTCTTTCTTATTTTCTGATAATAGATCCAAATTTATGTGAGGAGAAGATATTAGCCAAGAAGGGGAAGTTGGCATCTTGCTAGTATAGATTTTGGGGACTTTAAGGTTTATTTCATTTATGATTTGTCTGCATCTTTCGTAAAAGGGAATGTGGGTTTCTGCGTGCTGGATATTTGAGCAGCGAATGGTTTGGTGATATTGTAAAGAGTACCGCTTCGATGCATATGAGAGCATTAATCCTGTCTTTTTAAATCTAATGGTAGTTCACTGAATTCGGTCTGACGATTTAAGATAGAGGTTGTTCTCAATGCACCGCGAATTATTCTAAGAGCGTTATTTTGAATGATGTCTAAAACTTTTAGAGTTGTTGTTGAAGCAGACTAGTAAGCGTAGCATCCATAATCGATCTTGGAGCGGATCAGATTTTTATATAATATGAGTAGAGTTCTACCGTCCGCTCCCCAGTTCGTACCAGAAAGACATTTCAAGAGGTTTAGCCTTTTTTGACATATAGCTGATATATATTTGATGTGGTCCTTCCAGGTTAGAGCTTGATCAAATATTAAACCTAGATATTTAATTGTATTTACATATTCAAGTGTCTGACCCCCAAGTTTTAAAGTAGGTATTTGTTTTATCTGTTTTTAGATGAAACAAATTGAAAACCACTCCTTTTAGACCATGCTATAAATTTATCGAGTTGAACTTGTAGTAATTTGACCATACTCTGTATATTGTTTCCATTTAAAAATATTATAAGATTATCCGCATACAATCTCGCTTGAATGGTTTTGTTCATTGATTTGATTATACCATTAATAGCTATAAGGAAAAGTGTCGGGCTGATTACCGAGCCTTGGGTTGTACCATTTTTTTGATATCTCACATTAGATAGAAGAAGAAAATTTTTAATAAAAGCAAGTATATTTCCTTGATAGCCCCATGATTCCTGTGTTGAAATTATCTCGTGATGCCAAGCCATATTAAATGCTTTGTGTAAATCAAAATAAATTGCAATACATTTTTGTTTGTTGTAGAATGCGTTATTAATATGTGGTTCTATATCTACTAAATTGTTGGTTGTTCGACCATTTTTTTTTTGTTTCCCTGTTCTTACGTGTAAATTAAGACGTTTTCAATAAGTTTTCTTACAGTCTGGAGAACTCTTCTAGCGGCCAACATTTTCGTTTTATGGTTGTATACTGGACACGGGTAGGTGTAGCCTCCAGATATTCTTATTGTTTTAATTCCAAACGGTGAAGTGTTCTTTTTTTAATATAGACATTTAACACTAGGGACAAATATTGTTAGTTTTGTTTTATCCTAATTCATTACGGTTTATTTTGAGCTGTAGTTTTGTTTAACTATGTAATGCGAGATGATGTAATATCTATTTTTATTTGTAAATGTATACCATAAATATGTCGACTTAGTAAAGCCTGTTGAAAGTGAATATGCCGGAAAGGAATTAGAATAACCTTATCCTACTTTTTCTCTCTTTAATCGAGTAATTATGTAATGCTGTATTTATCCATAGTTTAAAAATTTAATAAGTTTTTGAACGATAATAAATATTTTAACTTAAACTTATTTAATCAACTAAATAGTAACTGTTTACTGTATGGAGATATTCTTTAGAATGTATACTATTAGATGAACACATTTTGGACTGTCATTTGAGAAAGAAAAAGTTTACTTTCAATTCAGAAAAAAAAAGATTCAATAAATTTTCATTTCTCTCCAATAGTTCACTATTTTGTATTACTAATTAGATTTCCCAATAGATCCTTTAAAAATTTTGGTGGTCCACATTACTTAACCGTTATTCCTGAATTTTCTGTTCTTTTAAGCTACATTATAGTTTTTTATCAATATATTCTCTAAAGACCCCCCTCCCATATATCTTCCGTACTAAGCGACAGGCAATGCGATCTTCACTTGCATTCACCTACAGGGTCATTTTGTCTGTCCCTCCTTTTAGTGGCCCTTAAGTACTATAAATGGGGATCAAAATAAATTGATGAAACCAAATTTTTTGTCTTCAGCTGTAACGTGTATGCAAAAGCGAAAATTCGAACTAAATTGAGTCGAGGTACAAACGGTTATGGTAGGTTAGGTTCAATATAAGTGGGCGATTAACCACCCTTCCACTCGATCTAAGAGGTCCATTGTGGCTCATCCCTCGGTTAAAGTTATCCTTTCGGCCCAGCCTTTTTAATGAAGTCTATTATGACCTTTGGTGATACTTCTACGAAGTCGTCGAAGGGCTCGAGTTTATAATGTATAAAAGTTTTGAGCCTTATGCCATGCAACTCAGGGTAGTTGCACAGTAAGGGGTTTGCCTAACCGCCTTTAGCGTGACAAAATCTGCAATTCGCACTCCTTGTCAGTCCTATTTTATTCATGTGCCCCTGTGGCGCCAGTATTCTGTTGGAAACCATACGATAATTCGCAGATCACTCCTATTCATATCTAGTACATCTTTGGATCTCTTCCTCGGCTGTTCATATATAGGGTGTCCCATAAATAATTAGCTAATGGGTGATAGCTAATCAAAATAAAGCGTTTGAGCTCAAATTGCTTAGGCAAAATGTTCTACAAGGTGATTCATTAATAGTTTTTTTATTATTTTTAGGGATATATTGAAAACTATTTAAATGATTTGAAACTAGTATGTTCAATATGAAAATAATATTAATTTTACCATTGACATTAGGTGGCGCCACCTACTATAGCATTGGTTCATTAATGTGGCCACAATTTTTTTGTCCGCCCTGTATAAACATTCTAGGAAAAAAAACATGAAATACCATTTAATTATACACAAAAAAGGTATTCTTGTTTTAAATAAAAAAAGTACACCCTTTTCGAAATAAACGTATTTTGTAAATGATACGCATGTCTGTATTTACATTTCATTTACATACATGCATGTATTTCACAAAACAAGCAGGTACCTAGGTATGCTGTGAACTTAATGGCAAAGTCAAGACGTAACTACGAATGTCTTTATTATTAGTTGTCAAAGTGCAGTGCGAGTCATTATTTGTATAAGTGCTATTATGTTTTTTTATAAACCACTTAAGATAAAGGTAAAATGCCACGTCATAATGAATTTTCTAATGTAGAATTGCGCGATATGATCTGTTTGTATGTCCAGGAAAAATTTTTTTCTCGTAAAGCAGCTCAACGCTATTTCGAACTTTATCCCAATAGAAGGCAACCAAACCATAAAACTATTAGATCATTGTTTGACAGATTAGGCGAAACAGGGTCATTTCATCGAAAAACAGGAATGCTGAAAGAACGAGAGTAATTGATGCGGATATGGAGGACGAAATTGTTGTCAAGAATAATACGGACAAAAAATCGTTTTACTCTAGTACAGAATCTTTTACCACAGGATTTTCCAGCAAGGCTCCGATTTAGTCAGTTTATGATAGGGCGGCATTTAGTCGATCCAATGTTTTATAATAAAATTTTATTTAGCGATGAAGCCACATTTACTAGAAGAGGTATGTTTAACTGGCATAATAGCCATACCATGCGACAGAAAATTTGAGCATTCAACATGAGTTTTCCATAAATATCTGGTGTGACATATTTGGGGATTGTATTGTAGGACCATTCGAATTACCAACTAGGCTTGACGGAGTAACGTATCTAAATTTTTTGAGAGAAGATTTACCAATTCTTTAAGAAGACATACCTCTAAATTTGAGACGTAACTCTTGGTATATTCATGATGGTGCACCACCACATTATAGCCTAGAATTTAGAAACTATCTAGATGAAATTTATCCTCAAAGGTGGATTGGTAGAGGTAATGTATACCCATGGCCAGCACTCAGTCCCAAACTAAATTTCCTTGACTTTCACTTGTGGGCTACCTAAAGTCATTTGTTTATAAAAAAAAATAAATAACCGTTAAGAGTTATGGCAAAATATTGCAGAGGGAGTTAACGTAATTAGGGCCCAAAGAAACTCATTATTTAAAATAAGACAAAACTTACACAAAAGATTTAGATTATGTAGTTCATCTAATGGTGAACATTTTAAACACTTATTGTAATTTTTTTTTCGTTTCGTTTTGAACAATTCACTTTGTCAATTGTTTTATATTCACATTGTTTAATTTAATTTAATTAAATTTTTGATTTTTTTTTAAATTGTTACAATGTAAAAGGTTTAATAAAAATAATTGTTTATGCATTTTATTTGCAAAAATTATCTACTACTAATGCATTTAATATTCACTGGTATTTAAGACCTTTTGAATGATGTTTGAATTTACATAAGTTTTTGGAAATTTTTTTCATTTTATGCACGTCTCTAAAAAATACGTTTATTTCGAAAAGAGTGTACTTTTTTTATTTAAAACAAGAATACCATTTTTGTGTAGAATTGAATGTTATTTCATGTTTTTTTTCCTAGAATGTTTATACATGGCGGACAAAAAAAATTATGGCTAAATTAATGAACCAATGGTATAGTAGGTGGCGCCACCTAGTGTCAATGCTAAAACTAATATCATTTTTATATTAAGCATACTAAATAATAGCAAGATACCGAATATATCGCTAAAAATAATATAAAAAAATAATAATGAATCACCCTGTAGAACGTAAACTAGCAACATTTTGCCTAAGCAATTTAAGCTCAAACGCTTTATTTTGATGTCAGCTATCACCACTTGGCTAATGTCCAATTATTTATGGGACACCCTGTGTAAATGCTTTCGAATAGTTTAACTCCATTTGTTGGTACTAGTAATTTTCTTTTATCCATTCCACCCAATCTGATGTATTCCGGCTGTGTCTCTTGCTATGCCAACTAAGGGTTCTGGGACTATGAATGATTTTTTGCCCCTCCCGTGGCAAGTACATCCGCTTTTTCGTTCCCTTTAATACCAGCATGTCCAAGCATATAAAATAAACTTACTTTGATTACTTTTTTGACTCGAATCAGATTCTGAAGACAGTTCCAAACTATCTTGGAGTCAATTAGATTCCATTCCAGTGTCTTTAATGCCACCTGGCTATCCATCTATGTTTTGTAGATATCTACCTGCAGTTCCTTTTGTTGTCTGTTGTGTGAAGTAAAAGCAAGGATGCTCAATGTACCAAGAAAGAACTAAATTAAATCATTATAAATGTAAGTACATAAGCGAATATTAAAGATTCGTCGACAGCACATATAACTTACAGCAAAGTAGTAATAGTCAATACAGTTGAAGAGTTACTCAGGGGAAAAACATTCCAGATTAGACCAAAATACTAAACACAGGATAATTTTTTTTTGTAGTGAGAGGACCGTTAAACCTTTATTATGGTAATCGCCAATGTCAAATAATTATTAAATGCTACAAAAATAAGAATAATAAGGCATGGATGATATAATAGCTGAAATTAATAGAGAAATTGCTTATAAATGGAAGACGAAGCATGCCTAGAAAAAAATGGTGGCTCACAAATAATTAAAAATGAACTAGGTAAGACAAAAACACTCTAAAAATTAAGCCTATGACAGAAATGAATAGTTTTCTGAATAAGAAATGACCGTGTTTCCTGTTGAATGGAAAGGACGTGGATACTTAGTAGGTTAGCATTCATGCACATTTTTAATCTGCTTAGTGTATAAATTTTAAACTTTATCTTGTCAAAGAGATTTCCAGTGATAAAGAGCTCCTAGGTAATATTAGATACTCCTGCAGTAGCAAAGGGTTCATAGGAAGTATTAATGTAGTTTCTATAGTTGCGTTTTATCCCTTCGACCTAGCAAGCATTGATGTAATGAGTAACTTGCATCACAACTTAATTTATTTAAAAATCCTTGAAATTATTTCCTATTTGGTTATGCTTAATTTGAACTTTCTATCATAGAATTTAATTCCCTGTAGAAAAATGTATCTGAATACTCGAAAAATATCTGTAATATAATGTTTTCTTTTTGTTACTTTTAATTAACATTTTTATACCGATATATAATTTTTAAACAGCAAATGGTTGATATAAATTATTAAATTCAACACTTTTATGTGGGATTCCCTCTTACAGAACGGAATCGCTTAATAGGTAATAACAAAGAGTGATAAAAGAGAATTATGGTTTGAATTAGTTGAGGTCTCTTGAAAAATCGTATGTAGCAGCATTTGCGAACAATAGTTGGCAACCATCTCACTGGATAACGCCAGGTTATTAGGACTGCTTTTAAAAGTGTTGAGATTCCAACAAAAGTAGTTTATAAGATAAGGCCTTTAAGAATTGGATTTTACGGACTATAAATTTTTAAACTTACTAATCGTATATAAAATACCAGTATTGCCTGAAATATTTTCAAAAGCTCATTAAAAACATAAGTTTAGATCATCTACAGGCTGAGTCAGCGTTGACCCGACGCACAGAGTGATACTTTCCATAAAAAGCTGGCCAAAAAATTATGATCAGTTTTAATGAGTGTAGTTGTTTTTTTTTATAATAGAAGTGGTACTACTAATAATAAACGCCTAATAATGATAAAAATTATAATGAAAAATAATACAACATTGTATAATAATAATACATAAATTCACATACTTGGTACCAATAAACTTTATTTATGTACAGCTCAAAAAGATAGAAAACAATAGTCGTTTTCGTTTAAGACTACCAAAATGGGTGGCGCTTTTTGCAGCAATAGTGATATCAGGACAGTTATAACAATCAATTAATACCAATTCATACTTTACGGAGTTACTTTACAGCCTTACGGAGATCTTGAAGCATACTATATTTAATAATAGAATTAGTGTTTCTTGGGTTTAGGTTTAATAAATATTATTAAATTTGGAACTAGCTTTTATTGTCCATTGAAATCAACGTTTCGGCAAGAAACCCTTGCCTTTGTCAAGATACTAAAATGCACAAGTTTAGGAACAAAACTATATCTCGTCTATATTGGGCAAACCTGTCAACTGTTTCAATCTAGAATTCGTTCTCACAAATATGACTAGACATGAACAACATCACTGCTCTCAAAAAACATGAAAATGGGAAGAAACATAAATTTGACTTCATTGAAAACATCAAAATTTTAAAAACCGAGAAAAACAAAAAAAAAAGAGGGAGATAAACGAATCAGTAGAAATAAAATGAAATCAACGCAATCAATGACAAAAAAAATACACAGAACTTAAATAAAATATATTTCAATCTGATGTAAATAGTAATAAATATAAAACCATAAAAGACTCTTAAAATCATAACATATCTCTACTTCGGCGTTATCTAACTGCCCCACGAACTACCTAGGCCCATTATACTCAAGTACCTGCTGCCCCATCGACGAGCAAGATGGGGATTAAGTCGACCGGAACTTCCAAATTTGAATATAGTTGAAAGTAAGAATATAAATATTTCAGTTATTCACTTCAGTTGCAAGTATTACGGTATAGTTTGGTCCGTTAGTGTTTAAATTTTAAATGGCGAATCCAACGACTATGTTTAGTCAAAGGGGAGAACTTTTATTAATAATTAATGAATATAAATATTCATAGCCCATGTCTCCAAAGATGGAAAAGTTAGATGTAGATGCATTAAAAAAGGTGTCAACAAAAGGTGTACACAAAGGAAGGTGATGAAAATTACGTTTTTCTTAAAAAAGCATCGCTGGAGCATAATCATGTTCCAGATATCCATATTGACCGGCAAATTTTTAGTAATTCTACAAAGAGGAAAGCTGTAGAAGATATATGTGAAAGACCTTTAAAGATTTTCCACAAGGAATTGAGGAAGGAAAATTTCAGCAATTAAACAAATTCAAAATTTCGCCGCTGACGACGAAAGACATTTCTTGCGCTCGAAGAAATATCTAGGCTGCAAGACAAAAATCCACATCATCATTGCCCAACTCACAGGAAGAAGTTCTACAAGTGTTAGTGAAATTTAAAAACAAATACAGTTGAAAACTTTTTATTATCTACGAAAAATAATTCCGCAATTTTTAGTTGTTTTACAAATCTTTACTTTTTGTGTAATGTAGATTCTTAGTATGTAGATGGAACTTTTCAATACTGTTCTAAATATTTTTGTCAGATGTTTACTATACATGGCTACAACAATGATTTTTATGTTCCCCTAGTATTTTGTTTGTTAACAAATAAATCACAGCAATCGTACAAAAGTATTTTTGATACATTAATAACAATATGTACAGATTTGAATTTAAATTTCAAACCGAAGCAAATAATTTCTGATTTTGAAATAGCAATTCAAATAAAAATCAAACTGTTATTGGAAAATATTTAAAATTGTGTTACGATAAATATATACTGGCCTAAATATATGATGACTAATAATAATTCTGTTTTGTTGTAGAAATTTGGCGAAGGATCTAGGTTCAAATTATGGTGCATCCTCCAATCTAGATGATTCTCGATTATTCGATGCAAGACAATGCAATCTTTCGATGCTGTTCTAGTATATCAGGATTTCGTATATAAATACAACATTTTTATATGGAGGGACAGTTAATAAAGAAGATTCGCGCTCGCGATATTTATGTTACGCTCGCCTAAATAAATTATGTGTATTATTTAGTGAGAAATAAACTTATATAAATTATCGTGCCTTTTAATAAATTAAAGTAGGAACAATATAATAAATTAGTAAAGACATTATAAATTAAAGACATAACAATTAATAAATTCACAACAAATGGTGTCAGAAGTGGGATCGAACATAAATTAGACTTATAATAATAATACAAGTGAATATAAAATAAATTGTGAAAATGGCTACGATTTATGAGCTGACAGTGACTAATTTAAGAAGACATCTCGAAGACAGAGAATTAGCTTCTACCGGAAAAAAGGCTGAGTTAGTCCAACGACTAAAGAACGCTTTGCTAGAAGAAGGTCTAGATCCAGAGACTTATATATTTGAAGATGCTGTCCTCTCGTCGATTTCGAAAGTTTCTGGCGATATTTCGAAACTAGAGAACAAAGTTTCTGACGATATTTCGAAAGTTTCGTCTGATGTAGCCAAAGTTTCTGATGATGTAGCCAAAGTTTCTGATGATGTAGCCAAAGTTTCTGGCGACATCGTGTCATTAGAAAACAAAGTTTCTAACGAGATTTCGTCTCTGGAAAGTAAAGTTTCTGCCAACATTTCTAAAGTAACTTCTGAGATGTCTGCCCTGGACGAAAGAATGTCTTCGTTAAAAAATCAAGTTGCTGCCGATATGTTGGCCTTCGAAGAGAAGATGAAAGAGATGGAAAAGAAGCTGGAGGAAACAGGGACGGCAGAGAGAGGAAACAATCCAATTACAGTAGAGACAAAAGAAGACGAGACGAAATGTAAGTTGGAAATACGGCCGATATTTGAAGGAAGTGGAAGTTCTGTCCATGTGAAAGTCCCAACTTTCGACGGAAAATCATCATGGAACAACTACATGAAACAGTTCGAATCAGCCGCAAGAGCAAATGGATGGTCTGAAAAAGAAAAGGCTGTAAACCTGACTATCGCTCTTCGAGGAGATGCCTTAGATGTGCTTCAGACCATAGCCGTAGAGGAGACCGATGATTTCGAACAACTGAAGAAGAGGTTAAATATGCGATATGGCCACGAACATTTGGAGCATGTATATCAGTCGCAGCTCAAAAATCGTAGACAGAAGAAAGATGAGGCTCTTCAAGAATATGAGGTAGATATTGCCAGATTGGTACGATATGCTTATCCAACAGCTCCCGAAGACATGATGGAAAAATTGGCCGTTCAAACGTTTATTGATGGTCTTCGTGATCATGAAATGCAGAGAACACTACGATTAGCTCGTCACAAGACGCTGGTTGATGTCTTATCCGCCGCCCTCGAATACGAGTCAGCTACGCAGGCCTCTGGCGGGTACAGTAAAGTTAGGACTGTAAAAGAGGAAGGAGATGAAGATAAACTTGACCAGCTCGTTAATATGATGAAAAGCATGACATACAAGAAAACGAAGACCATCAGATGCTGGAATTGTGGCGAAATAGGACACGTACGAAGCTCCTGTAAGCACCCTAGGTATGACGCAAATCAAGAAACTCACCATCAGGAAAACTAGAACGGGTCAGCCTTAGGGGGGCAGCTTCGACCCAAAACTTTTCCAAAGACCCTCTCATACTAATAGCTTCTTTGAAATGTCGTGAAGATAGTGTATATGTAGATGGAGAAATAAATGGTAAAAGACATACGTTGTTGGTGGATACCGGAGCGACCAGAACCATTATACGTCCAACAGTTATAAACAGCCGTAAGAAACTGTTACCAACGAGGTTGCGACTTCGGACCGCTACAGGTGAAAATGCCAACATTCATGGAGAAATCCAGGTACAATTGGGAGTTGGAGCAGAAAAGTTCGTCCATACTGTTATAGTTGCTGACATCGAAGAGGATGTTATATTAGGAATGGACGTAATGAATATGCATGGATTCCAATTGGATTTTAAGAATAAGGTAATCAAGATTGGCAACGAGGAGGTATTTCTTCATCCACATAATGACAACACCGTGCAAGCAGCCATTACAGAAGATACAGTCGTGCCTGCGAGAAGCGAAACGATCATAGTAGCGCGACTACAGGGAATTGTAGACGAAGGGACACCTGTTATGATGGAGCCTTGGAACCACGACGATGAGGTTGGCCGTGGAATCATAATTGGAAAGGAATTGGTGACTTCGGCTAAAGAAATTCCTGTGAGACTTATCAATGTCAACGACTACCCAGTGACCATCAAGAAAGAGACAAAGGTAGGAACTTGTGTACCTGTGACGTCCATAATCCGTCAGGCGACAACATCTGATAATTCCAACGACAAATTCGACCAAATGGTTGCAGTTGCAGGACAGTCTCTAAATCAGATGGAGAAAAGGAAATTAAGGGAATTTCTTCGGCAGTATCGTGATATTTTCGTACCGAAAGGAGGAAAGACGGGAAGAACTACCGTTGTCAAGCATAAAATTGATACTGGTAATGCTAAGCCAATTCGTCAAACAGCTCGACGATTACCACAGGCGAAAAGAGAGGAAGCTGAAACGATTGTTCAGGAAATGAAGAAAGACGGGGTGATAGAACCTTCTACGAGCCCATGGGTCTCTCCGGTGGTCCTGGTTAAGAAGAAAGACGGAACGACAAGGTTCTGTGTGGATTACCGTTTGCTGAACAACGTTACCAAGAAAGATAGTTATCCTCTGCCTCGGATCGATGACACTTTGGACACATTGGCTGGAAGTAAATTGTTTTCTACTTTGGATTTGAAGTCTGGATACTGGCAGGTAGAAATGGACCCAGTAGATAAAGAAAAGACGGCCTTCACCACAGGATCTGGATTGTGGCAATTCAACGTTATGCCATTTGGACTCTGTAATGCTCCTGCGACATTTGAGAGGCTTATGGAAAATGTGTTGAGAGGGTTATCTTGGAAAACATGCCTGGTTTATTTGGATGACATAATCGTCTTGGGGGAGACATTCGAAGAACATCTGAAGAATTTAGAAAACGTTTTTAATCGACTTAAAGCTGCCCAATTGATGTTAAACCCCAAGAAGTGCCAGCTATTTCAAGGTAAAGTCAATTATCTGGGTCATATAGTCAGTAAAGAAGGAGTGGCCGTGGATAAGGGAAAAATCGATTCCATTAAGGAATGGCCAAAACCAACTGACAAACATCAAGTGAGAAGTTTTCTTGGACTATGTACTTACTACCGGAGGTTTATTAAGAAGTTTGCAGATATCGCTAAGCCATTAACGCGACTTACGGAGGAAGCAAGAGATTACCGCTGGGATACAGACTGCCAAAATGCCTTTGAGACCTTGAAAAAGCATTTAATAACAGCACCAATTTTAGGGTATCCACTGCCAGAAGGAGAGTTCATCTTAGATACAGATGCAAGTAATGTGGGAATTGGAGGAGTGCTGTCTCAGATTCAAGGAGGACAGGAACGAGTCCTCGGATATTTTAGTAAAGTTCTTTCAAAACCTGAGCGGAATTATTGCGTCACGAGAAGAGAACTTCTGGCAGTAGTGAAATCAGTAGAGCACTTCTATCAATACCTCTATGGAAGAAAGTTTCTAATCCGAACCGACCATGCCGCCCTTAAGTGGTTGATGCAGTTTAAGAATCCAGAGGGTCAGATAGCCAGGTGGATCGAACGACTCCAAGAATACGATTTTAAGATTGAGCACCGGGCCGGAGTTAGCCACAGAAACGCTGATTCTCTTTCCAGAAGGCCATGCTCAGCAGAGTGTTCCCACTGCAACAAAACGGAATCCAAGGAAGCAGCAGTGCTAAGAACGACGATTGTCAACGACGACTGGACGCCTACTAAGATCAGGGAAGAACAAGAGAGAGATCCAGTTATACAGAAAATCCGAAAATGGAAAGAGGAAAACCGTCGACCACCTTGGCAGGAAATATCAAACCTATGCTCAGTAGTTAAGACGTATTGGGCCCAGTGGGACTCATTTATCATCGAAGATGGCTTGCTTAAACGAGTCCTGGAAAATGATGACGGTTCAGAGAAGAGAAGACAGTTGGTGATCCCAAAGAGCAGAATAGCCGAAGTACTTCGTCAGTTACACGACAGTCCATCGGGAGGGCATTTTGGTGTAAGGAAAACCCTTCAGCGAATTCGGGGACGGTTTTATTGGATGAACAGTTCCGACGACGTAAAAGACTGGTGTAAGAAATGTACTATTTGTGCTACGAGTAACGGGCCTCACCGAAAAAGGAGAGCTCCTATGAGACAATATAATGTTGGAAGCCCGTTTGAAAGAATAGCTTTGGACATTGCAGGGCCATTTCCAGAAAGTGAAAATGGGGGCAAGTACATGTTGGTAGTAATGGATTACTTCACTAAGTGGGTCGAGATTTACGCACTTCCAGACCAGAAGGCCGCCACCGTTGCAGATAAGTTGATCCAAGAATATATCAGCCGATTTGGAGTGCCTTTGGAGATCCATAGTGACCAAGGCAGGAACTTCGAAAGTGATCTATTCCAAGGAATATGTGATAGACTAGGCATGAAGAAAACAAGAACTACCGCGTATCATCCGCAATCGGATGGTATGGTAGAACGAATGAATAGGACAGTTGGCAAGTATTTGACAAAGATGGTGTCCGATCATCAGCGAGACTGGGACAAATACCTTCCGTTCTTCACAATGGCCTACAGATCTGCTGTTAACGAATCAACAGGCCAGACACCAGCCAAAGTCCTATTCGGACGCGAAATGCGACTACCTTGTGATCTCGAGTTTGGATGTCGACCTGGAGAAGATGTAGCAGGTGAAGATTATGTGATCGAATTACGAAGAAGAATGGACGATGTACATGAGTTAGTCCGTTCCCACCTTCAGATCGCTAGCGACCGAATGAAGAAACGGTACGATACACAAGCCGAAAAGGGTTGCTTTAAGAAGAACGACAAAGTATGGCTGTATAATCCCAAGAAGCGAAAAGGTTGTTCTCCCAAATTGCAGCAGTTTTGGGAAGGTCCATACCTCATTATGGAGAAGATCAACGATGTCATCTACCGAATAAGCAAGATTCCGAAGGGAAAGCCGATGATAGTACACCATAACCGGCTGGCGTCTTTCGAAGGTGACCACGACGTAGATGAAGAAGTGGAAGTAAACCAAGTCCAAGACGTGTCTGACTTCACGTTTGAGGAATTCATGGGTGCCTATGGAGGTACCGGTAAAGCAAGACATGGTGTTACCACTGAAGAAAAGCAGGATCTACTCGCGCTCCCCGATGACTACTCGCTGGCCCTTACCATCCCGGCCAGTATAAAAGACGCACCAGGGTTGGCATCCGTCTTTCGAAGGAAGTTTGGTCGAGTTGCAGAACTGCAATGCCAGGTGCCAGCTCCCGGTAAAACCTTGAAACTCCAAGATGCATCACGTTACCTTTTCTACCTGGTAACAAAAGACACTGCCCGTGACCAACCTACCTACCGAGATGTATGGGAAGCCTTACTTCAATTGAGAGAGCACGTACTAGAGTCCGACGTGCAAAAGTTAGCCATGCCAAAGTTGGAGTGCCGCCAATTAGATTGGAGGGTTATCCGAAATATGGTGGAGGAGATCTTCAAAGACACCGAAGTCCAGGTGTTAGTCTGTTGCAATCCGCTAAGTACCTTGTGCGGAGAGAAAACCGTCCCTTGTCATTTTTATACAACTGGAAGTTGTAAAAGAGGGTCCAGTTGCCGATACCAGCATACAGTTCCGGTTCCAGTCCCGACAAGGTTCCAGGAGGAACCATCTTTTAAGAGGGGGGCAATGTTACGATAAATATATACTGGCCTAAATATATGATGACTAATAATAATTCTGTTTTGTTGTAGAAATTTGGCGAAGGATCTAGGTTCAAATTATGGTGCATCCTCCAATCTAGATGATTCTCGATTATTCGATGCAAGACAATGCAATCTTTCGATGCTGTTCTAGTATATCAGGATTTCGTATATAAATACAACATTTTTATATGGAGGGACAGTTAATAAAGAAGATTCGCGCTCGCGATATTTATGTTACGCTCGCCTAAATAAATTATGTGTATTATTTAGTGAGAAATAAACTTATATAAATTATCGTGCCTTTTAATAAATTAAAGTAGGAACAATATAATAAATTAGTAAAGACATTATAAATTAAAGACATAACAATTAATAAATTCACAACAATTGTTTTTCGGCAATCCTTATTTAGATCCAAATGATGTTGGTGACTTTTTGTTGAACGTTCTGTGACCTTCTGATGAACTTTTTAATATTATGCCCAAAGATGACAGAGTTTTGCAATTTTGTGATTACCTAGTTAATAATTATTTAACGGAAGATTCAACATTTCCACCTTACATGTGGGCTTCAAATTCATCATTTCTTATATTTACTACAATCATCATCATCATTTTGGCTTTACAACCCTGTGTGGGTCCTAGCCTCCCCAAGAATTTTTCTCCAGTCGTCCCTATCCATCGCCGTCCTCCGCCAAGCACGTATTTCCATATTTCTCATGTCTTCATCGATGTTATCTAGGAATCTTGTTCTGGGTCTTCCTCTTCTTCTTTGACCAATAGGTCTATCAAGGAGCGTTTTTCTAGCTGGGTCGGTTTGCTCCATCCGCATAACATGGCCTACCCACCTCAGACGTCCTATCTTTATGTGTTTTACATATTTTATATTATATTTACTACAAACGCATGTGAATCATTTCACTCGAAATTTAACCCTTCAGTAGTCGCTAGGAATTTTTGAAAATTAGTAGTCGCGCGCGGTCAAAACGACCGTTTGGTCTTTTACTTCTTAGTTTGTGTTAATAAAAGTATTTGGAACCAGTTTAAGTACAAAACGATTTTATTAAGAATTAATAAGTAAAGTAACATATTACAAAATAATATAAAAAGTAAACTAATGTTAAAAACAGTGGACAGAACATTAAAAAAAACTATTTTCTACTCCGATGAAAAAAAAAGGAAACTTTTAGTTAATCCGAATAAGTTCAGTTTGGCACTCTTCGCATACTGCACATGTATGTTCTCTGCATAAAAACTTTTTACATTTACAGCAGGAAACAGTCGTTTTCCGGTTGTTTTTACGGTTGCAAAAGTAGCATCTACCACGTACTCCTTCATTCGTTGGAGTGCCGTCTGTGTTAGGAATATTACATATGGCCTTAATACGCAACTTTAGATCTCTATTTAAATTGTCTACTGCTGCTCGGACCCGTAGATGTTCATCCATAAGAGAAAATGCTAAATGCTTCAATCACTAGCGAATTAATGACTGCGATATTTAGTATGATGTTAAAAATTACCATGGGCCAACGTCTTGTTTTTCGCGAAACATCATAAGAGGAGCATAGCTGATCAACGAAGTCAACCCCGCCTTTTGTTTTGTTATAAAACGTCAGAATTTCTGGTTAATAATGTTCAAATGTTTCTCTATCTATAGCGTCGTCATCATGTAGACTTAAAACAAGCAATACAACTTTCTTCTTTTTGGAGATATACGACACTAAGGTACATGTATCGCTAAACGCGAACATACTTGATTTCAGAGGACGAGATCCTTAAAGTAATTCAGGGGGCAGTTCCCTTTTGTTTTTTTTAATGGTTCCACAATTTCTAATGGTTTCACAACAGTCAATCCAAATTCTTTTTTAAAACATCTATTAGAGAAATGCTAATGAACCATTATCTAGAGTAATGTTGCGCCCAGAATTATTTATTGGCGCACACATTTTTTTTACCACTTCTTTCGGGGAATTGTCTACAGTAAATGGGCCATCTGGTTGACGACCCACATAAACCTCCATATTTATAGTATAATATATTTCAGCATCACATAAACTAAAAATTTTGAGCCCATACTTTGAGAGTTTGCTTGGAATATATTTTATCCAAGGGCAATTCCCTAAAAATCCAGAAAGCATTTCATCGCATGTTAAATTTTGCGAAGAGTTATATCCCGACTTACGAATTTGTCAAAAAATACTCGGATGGCGGCCATCTTATCCAGTCTCCTACGTTCTTCACGATCGACCTTATCATCAAATCTAATGCATCTTAGAAGAAACCGAATTCGGGATAAGGACATAACTAGTCTAAATATTTCGATACCTTCGCCATTAGTTTCGCCAGATATCTTCTGTATTCAGATGATGGGCTTTATATGTCCCTGCCAAATATAAAAGGCCTATAAGAGCGCGAATTTCTGATGAGTTTGTAAGCTTTGCATCCTTCTCCCTAGAGAAATTGTTTGCTATACTGTCAATGTATTTATTAGTGGATTCTACAATTATGTAAATCATGTCCTCATCAATGAAATAACTCCATATTTCATAAATGTCTTTCAACTTTTTCGTAAATCTATTAGGCCCAGGTGATTGTTTTACTAAATTAGGCTTGCTCATACGTATCCTTTTGTTTTTTCTTTGATCCTTTCTCCACACTGTACCATGGACACATATTTTCCCCTAAAAACACTTTCTTCTTATACATTATTCAGTAAAACTTCTATTTCCTCTAAATCCTGTTCTCCTTCGCTTTCTGAATCTTCCGACCTCTCATCAATAACTTCCGGATTTACTTTATTCTCGTCATCGTCATCGTCATATTCTATATCAAGCGGTTCTTCTTCCATGAGGGCTTGAAGTCTCCTTTGTTCCTTCTCATAGTCCATTCTAAAAATAAAGCCAAACAAGTTATATATAAAAGTTTGCTGTAGCTTGAAATTAAAAAAAAATCGGTTGCCTGTAAAGTCGGTTTTACGGGCGAAGATTTTACGTGACAACGTCTTTTTCTCGGTAGAATATTTATTGATATGAATATTATTAAATTGCACAATAGTTGTTTGCAGTTGAAACGCGCTGTTTCTTCTCAATCGACTGAATTACGATTGAATGCAGAGTGATTTAAACTAATAATTTACTTAACACTATCAACATTTGTCAATAGTATGACATAACCTATAAACTCAGTTTCTCAACTTTTGTGTCAATCTAACAATTAATCAATCAATCATAGTTTACGATAATGAAATATTAGTGTACAATTATTTACCTTTATTGTTGTAGTTGTTGTAAATGACGAATCTAAGCACTCCACATTTTCACTACAGACACAGCTGACGATACTTTAACCACACGTGTGAACTTGTATTATGACGCTTTCTCGGTTTTCCAACGCCAAGAACGCTCGAGAAAGACAGAGACACAAGCACGCACCGATTCAACGCGCCTAATTCTCTAGTGCTGCGCGCGCAGCGGACCGATTATGTTTGAGTGGGAGAGAGACGCAAGGCATTCGCCGGTCCGGCGGGCCTCTCTCTCGTTCGGTGACTCATCGTAACAGACGTGAGCGGGCGTTACACTTTTTCATGAGTGACTCTGAGCCACAACCTAATTTAAGACGTTGTCACGTCAAAATTAATATTTGATTCTTAATAATAGAACAAAGAAAATTATGAAATATCGTAATAATAATTTGCTGCAAAGTAATTTAAAATTTGATGACTAATCACATAGTAAAAGAAAGAGAGGTATATTCAAAAGGTTACTAAACAATAAGACAAAAATTTAATAGTATATTATTTAAAAAAAACTAGCGTTTATACATACCTTTAGGTGATAAGAAACTCAATAAAACGATTTATAAAAACTTTTTAGCTGACTAGACGCTCGCGGAAATTATGACCTTTGCGCTGTAACTCCTAATCAACAAACCTCCCGCTACTCTGATTTAGTACTGAGGCTCCTTGTATCGAATGAGTAAGCTACTGAAGGCCGTGGTTTCCAAATGTAATTTTTTTCCGAAATATTAGCAATTTTAATACGTGCGGTCTTTTTGACCATGTAGATACTAGTTAAGGGTTAAGGAATGTTTTTATAAATCACATCCTGACATATTTAAATTTACAGACACTTTGTTAAATTTTCAAGCAGAAGTATATATAAACATTAGAACTGCACATAGATTCGAAAAAAAACTTGATAAAACGGCGAAAAGAAAAGTTAATTTTATTGAAAATAGGCTATATGAATATTACGTTAATCAAAACATTACTAAATTAGACTTCATTAAGTCAGTTTGCAATTATTATGCAGCTAACTTTTAAAATCGATAATATAGTGTTTACTCTTACATATTTTAATCACTAATCAGATATTAGAATTAAGCATTGTTATTTTTTAACTGTAGTTTTTGTTATTGTATATAAGTTAATGTAGATTTATAAATAAACTTTATTCGATTATATTGTTATAGTTTCATTATTTAATCATCGCTCATGCTTTGGGAATTGGGTTCCTTGTTAAATACAATAAAGTAAAATAAAAACTATATAATATATATATATATATATATATATATATATATATATATATATATATATATATATATATATGTTCTAACTATATATACATGTTCACAAAAATATTATCCAAGTATCTAGGTAGCGTGGGGCAGTAAAAATTCTAGCTGCTTTAGAAATTGCACTTTTTCGCTAAGCATTCCGTCGAATACTACTAAGGTACGGATCTGAACAACAAAAGACTGTCTATCTTTCTTAAGAACCTTCTACAAAACTCTCTCTATACTAACAGAAGTGTTTATTCCGTACTTCTGCTGCTTCTTCTTATAATTGACCAATCAGTAACAGAGCATGGGAAATTATACTTGGAGGATGCTTCAAAATGGTAATGTACTATTAAGAATATACTTTGCTAGACATACAACTAATACAGCACGTAATATTTTGGAGTGTCCGTTACATACCTTTTTATTATTTTTTTTTTATTTAACATCTCATTTAATTTGCAATCTGTAAATTACTCCATAGGAAAATTGTTATTGGCAAAAATAAAACATTTAGAAAGTTTCCTTTTATTAAAGGTCGGGTTTTTTGAACCTTAACTACTAAACAATACTACTCTAGACTACACGATTAAAACAGTACTAAGGTTAAAAAATATAACAGCGAGATCACATGGAAGATGCTTTCTCAACCTTTGCTGAACAGGACGTCCCATTAGGGGCTGAACCAATGCATTGGGGTGGTTTTCTATGCTAACGTCATGCGCATTTAATTGTCGTTCCAGATGGATTCCGAGATTTCTCATCTTTTTTTTTTGTTACAGGAACTGACTAATATAATGCCATAGTTGGATAGGCACCTCTTTGTAGGATGTTGGTGACATGGATAGATTTAATTTAATTTGCTATAATTCGCCAGGTTTTTAGCTAAAAGAAAGTAACATCCTTGTGAGTTTTGAAGATAGAGTTGGCAAGTAGAAAAACAATGACCGGATCTTTGTGAGATGCCGTAAACAGCATATGTTACATCAACATCAGCATATGTTGTGTTGTTTATATTTTTACTAGTGGGAAGATCAGCTGCGTAAACGATGTAGGGGATCGAAACAAGTACACTCCCCTGGGGTACGACAGATCTTATTGGGTGTACCTTACTCGAAAGTGTCTATTTTGAAGGTCGAATTTGAGGACAAAGAAAATGTTTTTCAGTAAGCTTTCTCTGATTTTGTATAATAGAAATCTTGGGCGTTGTCTAAAAAGAAAGTAGAGCAGTATTCTTGATTTTCAAAAGAATTATATAATTTTTTGTACAACTCGTTGGACTTGTTCGATGGGGACATGTTTCGCTCTAAATACACATTTAAGGTTAGTAATTCATTGATTTGCTTTTAGAATTGGTTCTATTTTTTCTGTAATTATAACTTTACAATAACAGAAAGTAAGCTAATAGGTCTATAGGATGTTGTGTGATCTGCAGGGTTTTCTGGTTTGGAAATTAGTATAATTTGGGCTAACCTCTACTAAAACATAAAGTGCCTGGTCCTTAAAACAGCTTACATATTTGTGTTTAATAACTCTGTCCCTCATATGAAAGTTGTTTTAGACTTTTAGCACTAATTAAACGTATCCTGCAGATTTTTTTAGATTTGACATATATGTGGATCTTGTTACAAGGTTAATCGTAAAATGTTGCATAGTTATTTCCAGTTGATATGAGGTTTACAGAAATGCTTTCACGTTATGTTCAATGTCGAAGTTACTTTCAGCGGGATATGGTTGGAAGACTGTTTCTAAGTGCTCAGCAAAAACATTGGCGTTTTCTCATTCCTTTTTGCCCATTGACCATCTAAAATACATAAAAATGAGTCTTTAAATTAAGGCCTTTTTAGTTTTTTACAGCTTCCTATGAATCATTCTGTTTCTTTTAATAGTTGTCTACCTTGTGGTGTTATTAATTTAGAGCCATACTGTGTATACTTGGCATTATAATCAGCAACTGTAGAAAACAGCTGCTCATATTCTTCGCTAGTTATTGTATACCTGGCAAATTTTTACACAGCTGTGTGAAACCTTAAAGATTATACTTTTTATATTATTTTAAATCTTTAAATTAGGTTAATATCAATTCCCGTGATCGTCGCTGCTTCGTAGATATCGCTGAAGTATCTGCGGGATTTATTTCCGTCATTAGTATTACCAAACCAAGCCTTTGATATATCCACCAAACATTCTATTTTTTTTCTTTTAAATTCCCTTTAAATTTTTTCTTTAGCAGATTTTATTTTTTCTTTATCATTTTTCAATATAGCACTACCTTGTTTAAATTCTGCCTGTATTTTATGAACAAATGTTAAATGAATTTGAAAAATCTTTTCCAAGCATGAAGTATCTACTGATAATCCAAATTTGAATGTTTATGGATCTTCACTTTTCCAAATGGATCCAAATTATTAAACTTATTCGAAGTTTTACTGCAAATATAGCAGCCCAGTGTGGATGCCGTTTTCGTGACTGCGTCACAGCCCGTTCCATTAACCATTGTTAATGCTAGGACATGTTTAATATATTTATTTTCTGAAATAATTGTCCATAAATCACCTGGTACTACTCACAGTATTTCTATTTTTATGTTATTTTGTGAAAACTTTGGAAAATGTTTATAAAAGTCGATGCTCTAGTTTTTATTGTGGAATAACTCTTATGCAGTATCGATTAGAAAAGGGTAACTAAAAACTTTATATTGAAAATTATACAAAAAAAAAATTAATTTTGATTGAAGTTCTAAAAGAGTAAGATGCTAGTAAGGGTAAGTTCTAAAAAATGCTCCAATATTTAGTACTTTAGTACCAAGATAGCACCAGTTACCTGAACCTGAAATACCAGGGCCCACACTAGCTGAAGTAAAAACCGCAATTTCGTCCCTAAAAAACCATAAAGCCCCAGGCCCAGACGGCATACAGGCGGAACTACTTAAAAAAGGGGGAGAAAAGCTCCGCCCGTCTGGTAAAGAGAAGAAATACCGAAACACTGGCATGAAAGCCATATAGTACCTATCCACAAAAAGGGAGACAAACAAATATGTCGGACCTAGAGAAGAATATTCTTAATCGATACAACGTACAACGTATACAATTATATCCATAATTCTGGCTAGAATGCAAACTGCATACGCAGAAGAAATAATAGGTAACTACCAAAGTGGATTCAGACCGGGAAGGTCGACCATAGACCAGATATTAGTCCTACGCCAGGTGTTGGAAAAAAACTGGGAATTCAACGCGATGTACAATAAATCTTCGTGGACTTTAAACAAGCTTACGATTCTGTTAGCAGGGAAGCATTGTGGGAGACCATGGTAGAAATGGGAATACCTGGAAAGCTGGTACGATTAGCACAGGTGAGCACACAAAACGCTACCGCACGGATCAGAATTGGCAGCACCACTTCGGAGGAATTCCTCATTGACACCGGGCTTAGACAAGGAAATCCTCTTGCCACCCTGCTATTTAATTTTACACTTGAACATGCGGTAAGGAAAGCTCAACCACAACTGACAAACGGATTTGCCGCCCAAGGATCAAAAATACTATTGGCGTTTGCGGATGACGTAGACACAATTGCACAATCCACCAGAGATGCAAAAGAAGTTTTCATCCTTTTCGAAAACGGAGCCAAGGAAGTTGGTCTGAAGGTCAACGAGGACAAGACCAAGTACATGGTGGTTACGAAGAACCCACGACCAAGGGTTAGACAAAACGTAACAATCAATGAATACAACTTTGAAGTCGTCAAAGAATTCAAGTATCTGGGAGCGATCATAACATCCGAAAACTAATATGAAATGGACGTGGCAGCCAGGATCATTGCAGGAAACGGGGCATATTACTCATTAATGACCGTACTTAAATCAAAAGTACTCTTAATACCAGCAAAAATAAGAGTGTACTAGACAATAATTCGTCCCACAATAACTTATGGAAGCGAGACATAAACCTTGAACCAGCCGGAAACGACAAAATCACTGGTACTAGAAAGAAAGATACTGAGGACTATCTATGGGCCTTGTAGAGAAGAGACAACAGAAGAATGGAAAAGACACAATGATGAACTCCAGACAGTATATGGAGATGAAAACATAGTACGCTATATTAAAGCAAACCGAATAAGATTTGACGGGCCACGTACTAAGATCGAGTGACGAAAGACTCCTGAACGTCACATTCTGGAAAAGGCCCGATGGCAGAAGGTGAATTGGTCGTCAAAGATCGATGGAAGGACGCCAGTGATCTACGCAAAATGGGAATATAGGAATGGGAAATAGCTGCTCAGGACCGACAACAATGGAGGAAAATAGTAAAAGCGGCCAAGCCGCTTACATATAGTTGTAGAGATAAATGATGATGATGAATTATAAAAATAAAAAAAATCGCAACTGTTACAAAAAGTGTACTAAAATCTCACAACTAAATTTAGTTAAAACATGTTACAAAGTGGCTTAGTTGTAAAATTTGTTTGGTAAGGTAATTTGGGTTGCGGGTAGCGTCAGTTATAACTACCTGGTTTAGAGACAAGAATAGCTTTTTATGCAAAATTAGTGGTATTCAGTTCTATATGGGTTGCTAAAAACTATTTTTTAATATATTTTTAAATATACAGGAAGACTCAAAAGGTTTCATCCCGTATATTTATAAATGTATAAGTAAACAATACAAGGTGTTCAAATGAAGCACACTAATTATGTCAAAATATAGAAGGAACTGTGAATTATAGAAGAAATTTAAGTTGGCAGTGACAACAGATGTAACTGGTGCTAATGCAAAGAAACATCAGAAATCAAACGTATTACATACCTAGGGTAACTTATGGCACAATGGTTAAATTTGCTAGTTATAGTACCAAAAACAACCACATCGCACCTTCTTGGTACTGTACTACTTGCTCACTTAAACTGTGTTTCTGAGACAAGCGAAACTGTTTTATATCGTGTCATTCAAGTGGCCTTGTGGTTGCGCAGTGGGACCACAATTTTTTTGTTAAATTCAAAAAAATAGGAAAACATATCTTGTGTATTATTTTATGCCTTGAATTACTAAAATCAACAAATTATTAGTTATTTTGCTAAAAATAATATTGCAGTTCGTTAAGGATGAAACGATTATTACGTCTTCCATACTTAAAGATTTGATCGGTAGTGAAATTATGGGAATTAACCACAATGAGTTTAAATAAAATTATATGATTTTTACGTTGAAGTTTCCAGTTTCAAAAATTAAGATTTTGAAAGTTAATACAACCCCTAAAATATGTACTGTGTTTATCAATTGGAGTTAAATTAATTCATAGCAGTTTGGCTTAGTTTGCCTCGATCTTGGAGGCAGCTGCCATTTACTACACTTCAAAGTTTTGAAATATATATTGTTATATTCTATATTCACGTCAAATTCTGAACTTCGTGTGCCTATTGTTAGTTATGTGTTATAATATCTTTAAGTATAAGGAATGTGTTTTATTATGTTGTTACCTCATTATTTCAGGTATTTTCTAATTTAATTGACGAAAGCTGAGAAGAGAAGGCACTCATATTTTTAATATGTATGAAACATCGATTAATTAAGGATATTTTATACAGTTAGGCAATGTAAAGGGTTGCAAATACTTTAGCATTTACTGAAGGATTGTATACTGGATTCAAATTCTCAACTAGTAAAAATCGTTGTTTGATTACCACTTCACCTCATAGTGGAAAAAGTAAAGGTTTTTTTTATAAAAAACCCGCGAGGAACGGTAACAAATAATTACACTTTACTTATTAAATTAAAATATTTTAAAAACAGAAGTAGTTTATCAATATTGTTATTTGAGTTTAAAATGTCTTTAAGATTGTTTGGTAGATGGTATTTAATTCTATGGATAATAAACTTTTCGCAGTTTTCCACTAGCACATGTTTTACTGTAAGGAGTGAACCGCACTGATCACAAATGGACGTGTACGAACTCATCACTATATAGCCCCCCATAAAATTATTAGACCCTCGGAGATATAGTAAACTGATCACCGGCATCCTTTAGAGATTGGTAAACTCATCACCGCAGATAGGTAAACTCATCACCGGGATTTTTGCCTGGTTTCTAATGCGAAAAATTGCCTCTAACCTGAGATATTAATATGTCTCACGGTGTGGCCTATTAGACGTATCTGCCAATCTAAATGGTTTTGAGATCTAAAAATTTAGTTACATAGGATTTCGATAGTGAACTTTAAAATGAAAATATTTGTCAACATGTGCCATTTTTGTTTATATCGGAAGTAGTCCCAACTTCGTTATTTGATTTTCATTGCATTTTTATATTTCTTATTGAATTCTCGAGATAATTTGTTAAGCATACATTCGGTCAAGTCTTACTGTTTTGGCGTTATTTGACTATCTTGAAAATAATAGACGACTTTGGACAGGAAGTAAATATAAAATGCCTAAAAAATAGGAAAAGCTAAATACTTGAGTGTGCTATTATTGCATTATAGTCGAAGGAAACTTAATTTTTTACACGTGCAAAGCTTTACATTTTATGGCATCATTGGCGGAAATTTTTAAATTTGAAGTAATCAGCAATGCATTTATTGTGACAGAATGCATCAAAATGCTTAAGTACAGTTTCCTGTACTTTATCTTTCAATGACTTGTACAAAGATCCCACAATTAGAGTGCTTTTAAAAGCAATTTTTTTTACATTTTTTGATTAGTTTTCGCCATTATTTGTAGGAGTCAGATGAGTTGTTCATTTAATTTTATAAACATCATGACAACTAACCTCAATTAGTGTAAGATACAAAATAATTTTTATTCTGTAATTTGTACTATGCTGATGCAGATAAAGATTTGCGAAAGCTTGGTAGACTAAAAAGAGTACTTCTTTGTCCTATCTTCAGCTGCACACCCAAATAGTTGTGTTTTGTAATCTAACTGATCAGCGTTGACTACAAGCGTTTATCGCTTTTTTGCTTTTTTAGTATATATATATATATATATATATATATATATATATATATTGTTCAAAATATTTCAACTGATAAACTATGAAAGATATTTCAAAGAAATGAAAGTCCATTATCTTTGGATTACCTGTAGTAAACAAAATTTAAGATATGCATAAATTATTTTCTTTGTAAAATATATTTGAGTGAACGTAGTGAATTGAACAATACGACCAGGTTTTCCAAATGGACTTGTACAGTGAATAAAGACAATAGGGTAGAATTTAGAAATTATATTTCTCCGTTAGTTTTTAAGAATTTGTAGAAACGATTAACATGTTAATAGTTTTTAGGAAAGTTATAATTGTAGTTAAGGTTGTTGTTTGTTATCTAAATGGAAATAAATATGACGAACTTTGATTGGCAAAGAGTGAAAAAAAGTGGGAGAGATAGATGAATGAGAGTTTAGCTAGATTTTAGAGGAAAAAAAGATCATCAGTTGTTTTCCAAGGGTGCAAGGCGAACAGTCGTAGTTCTTTGACGGTTCCCAAATGATAGTAAGCATTAGAAGTGAATGTTTGTGAGTTTTCGTGGACTAAGTGTATCCTGACGGAAGCTGATCCAGTAAAATATTGTAAGTCATACTTTTCTACTTATATATTCCAAGAGTCATTGTTCAGGCCGGAACGAGAGATTCAATTTATCGAGAGGAGAAGAAGTTTATCTTTTGAACGATACGTGCATCTGAAGGAGATCATTGAAGACGAGAGGCTCGCAATAATTTGTTGTAAGATTGCTGATTACCTAGGGAACTGCTAAGAATAGATAGTGTAGGCTACAAGAAACAAGGATTTGGACAACTCATCATCAAAGAGATAGTTTTTTTTTATTCGTCAGTCTTTCCTTTATCAACAAAGTTTTTTTTATTGCTTCAGAAAAGATAGAAATATTTATCATGAGATATAGAACAACAATTTTGATTTGAAATTTTAATTTATGTAGTATATAACATTAATTTTTGAAGGTTCACGTACGTAGAACAAAATTTGGATAATCATTGTATGAGATATTTTTTGTGATATTTGATGTGAAGATATTTGAGTGTGAATTTTATTTCAATATATAATTTTGTATCATATATGTTTATTATTCCGGTATTCCTCAGACCTTACCTATCATATGTAAAGCATAGATATTGAAGCACGAATATAACCCTGAGATAAGAGAATTAAATAGTGTGATAAAATCATAATTGCATCATTTAAATAAGTTTAATTAATTAATTAATTAGCTAATTAATTGCTTGGCGCATCTCTGACTTTTAATATCACATTAATATATATATATATATATATATATATATATATATATATATACATATATATATATATATATATATACATATATATATATATATATATATATATATATATATATATATATATATATATATAGTCTAGTATAGAGTCCAATTAAGTCGGTACCATACGGAAAATTTTTTTATTTTTAGTTTAATGAAAAAAAATTTATTCTCTAGTTCTGAATGATCTAGAACTTCAATCATCAAAATCAGATATTAGTATTCTTCAGTCATTTACGCGGTTCGTTAAACAACATGAAAATTATTAAGACTTGAGAATATCCACAATTCATTTTTTTGACAAACCGCGTATACAACTAAAAAATATCTGATCATTGTATTCTAGGTTTTAGATCATTCGAAACTTTTTATGTAACATAATTATAACACTTTTTATGTAACATAATACCCTGTATATATATATATATATATATACATATATATATATATATATATATATATATATATATATATATATATATATATATATATATATATATAACAATGTGACTAACAATTTAATTAGAAATCTTAAAATGTAATATCAGAAAAGGTAATCTACAGCAACAAAGTAATATTATGCCTTGTCTACAAGAAACATCTTATACAGTTAACTTAAAGAACTTAATTTCGCTGATTTTTTTTCTGTTTGATCAGGATGATTCGCAAAAACCAGTGCGAAACAACTAAACATTGTAAACATTCTAAAACATTGTAAAATTTCTACTCACCAGTTGTATGATATTTAGCCTTACACCCTTTCGTCGCACAAGTCCACAAAAGGCAATTCGATCTTTTTAGAGTCTTTCGCAATTGTAATTTGAAATTATTCATAACCATTATTCTTTGTCCGCGTTGGCTTAGGACGTAATCAATTAGCAGTTCACTATCCATGTTGAAGAAATAAGGGCAAATGAAGAGAATTTTTTCTTTTCGCATGATTTTAGGTAGCTATCAATAGAATTTTGTGGAATTCCCAAATAAAAACCAATAAATTGCAGTTGCATGTAAGACATTTGGATTTGGATTATTCTGTGAAATTACCAAAAACGAGCCGTTTGCTGGGATTTTATGGTCTATACCTGATCCGTGGTGCAGGTAGGCCAGTGATCAGTTTACCAATCTCTTAGGGTCTATTTTGAAAACCCTACTTTTATGGCGGTGATGAGTTTGTACTATGTACGAGGGTATTTATGGTAATTGGTGATGAGTTTACGTGTACCCTCACAAATTGGGTGTTCTTCTTTTTTAAACACATGTTGATGGGAAAACTGGGTATGTCCAAGTCGCAAACGGAAAATGATCATTGGCTTTCGTCTAGATACATCGGGTGGTTGCCATGGTCCAATTTTATTTTTTATTTCCTGAAGCTTTGATGGTGCGGATTTCCATTTATTGTCCCAGATCTCAAAAATATGTTTCATAAAGTAGCTTTTTAGATCCATAATAACAAATTGGAGAGACATTTGGGTACTCTTATCATTTATGGCTTCTTTGGCATTTCGGTCGGCTACTTCATTATCTGCTATTCCGACGTGTGATGGGACCCATAGAAACTTGATACTTATATCTTTAGTATGTAGTTTATTTAGTTATTCCTTTATTAGTAAAGCTAATGTTTGCTGGGTGTATATTTTCTTGATTAGGTGTAGTGATGACATAGGATCTGTTACGATTAACATTTTGTTCACCTTATTCGCATTTGCATATACTAATGCTTGGTAGATTGCATAAAGTTCTCCTGTGAATACGGTTGCAGTATCTGGAATTCTATGTTTGAGAATCTCTGTGTTGTTAATTATTGCCACCCCGACTCCATTTTCAGTTTTAGACGCATCTGTGTAGTATACTGTGTAATCGGAACGAGAGTTACTTAGATCTCTGAAGTGTATGATAAGATTGTGGTTAGTGCTATTTTTTTGGAATTGTAATAGACTACAGTTAAGTACTGGAATTTTTACAATCCAAGGTGGATATGAAGATATATTTTTGTATTGATATAAGGGAAGAAATTGCTTCCAGTTAAGTAGTTTCATTGCATGATGGATTCTGCGGAAATATGGAAGATTGAAATTTGATAAGTCATTCATCATAAAAATGTTTAAAATGTTATTTATTGGAATTTTTTATTTACTTGTATGTTAGAAGCGTAGTAAAGGGTTAAGAGCGTAGGCGCAAAATTTCGGGCCAATGCTTTTCAAATGCATTCATTTTTTTCGAATCCTGAGAAAACTAACAAATATTTTTGAAAAATTTTAACACATAATGAAAGATTACATAATTACCGAGGGCCGAAAGTCCCTTAGAATAAACAAACAATTTTTTTGAATGAGATATTTAAAATTAAAAATCACACTAAATTTTCTCTTTTTTTTTTCATCCTATAACTTATTAAAATAAACATTATAGAAGTTTTCAAGGATTTTCGGCCCTCAGTAATAATGTATTCTTTCATTCTTTGTTTAAATTTTTCAAAAATACTTATTAGTTTTCTCAGGATTCGAAAAAATGATTGCATTTAAAAAGCATTGGCCCGAAATTTTGCGCCTACGCTCGTAACAGCTGTCTACGAGGTTTTAGCGTGGGTTCACCTATTTCGGCTTTTATGCTATTTATCGGAATTGTTCTGTATGCCCCAATTATAATCCTTAGGGAGGTGTTATGTAACGTATTCAAAGGTTTTAACGTTGTTTTGTTGGCAGATGCATATGCTACACATCCGTAATCCATCTTGGAACGAATTAAGGATCTATATAACATGAGCAGTGCTTTACCATCAGAACCCCAAGTTCCAATTTAACTGTTGATCAAATATCATTCCTAGGAATTTTATTTCGTTTGTATAGGAAAGATTTTGATTCTCAAGAGTGAGGTTTGGTTTATCCCCGACATGTTTCTTTAAAAATAGTATACATTTTGTTTTATTGAAACAAGCTAAAACCAGACATTAGGGACCAATTTACTAGTTTATTTAAGTGTTCTTGTAATATTGACGCCATAATATTAACATTCTTGCCTTTGATGTAAAGAATCAGGTCATCAGCATATAGCCTTGCCTGAACAGGTTTCGCAATGATTTTTATTATATCGTTTATTACTATTAAAAATAGAGTAGGACTAATAATCGGTCCTTGTGGGATTTCATTTTGTTGTTCTCTAATATAAGATATAGCACTGTTTGCTCGGACTTAAAATGTTCTTTGAGTTAAAAAATTGCTTATGTATAGACTTCGGCAAATATGCAAATAAAAATGTAGAAAATATGCGCATAAATATGCACGTGTTTACCAGAAAATATGCAAATATTTTACAAAATATGCATACAAATAAATAAAAAAATCGTAAAATAGTAACAATTTTATTTAAAAAAAAAGTGTACATAACTAAATATTTTCTACTATTCATTAAGATTTACATTTATTTTAAGTAACTACATCATTTTTAAGTATGAATAAATTTATTTAGATTTATGGTAACAATAAATGACGAAGTGGTGTTCAAAATTTTCTAACAAAAACTTGTGGCTTCTGTCTGAGTACATATATTTATATATGGAAAAACTTCGTTCAACATTAACTGATGTAACGGGAGCATTTTTCAAAATAACCAAAACATTTGGTTCTAAATTAATTGTTTCCGAAATATTTCCAGCTAGAACACTGACTACTTCAGAAAGAATATGGTAACCTTTATTTTTTTCCATAGTAGCTTCAAATTTTTTTAAAATATCTTTTCCAATATTACCTCTAACGTTCCGACAACATGACGCAAATTATTTTATTAATGCTGTACTTTCGAACAATGACAGTTTTGGTGATTCTAACTGAGTAATTGTTTTTTGAACAAAACTAAAATTTGATTTTATAAATGAAAGTTCTTGTTGAAGCAAGTTACTCTGAAAAGTTTGTTTAGAATCCAAAAGAGATTGGGAACTTTCATCTGTTAACGTATCAATTATGTTCTTTATTTTAACAAAATGATCTGCATAAAAATTAGCTGCTTCTAACCATGTTCCCCATCGCGTTAAAATAGGTTGTGGTGGAAGAGGAATGTTAGGTAGCATTTCTTTATAAAGTTGAATTCTTATAGGAGATTTAAGAAATACTTTTTTGACACTGGATATCATGGTATTTACAAGAGAAAACTTTTTTCGTATTTCCTCTGCAACTCTGTTTAATCCATGCGCTACACAAGTAACATGTATTAAATCTGGAAAAAATATTTTTAAATTTTGTCCTGCTTTCACCATATAAGGAGCAGCATCCGATAAAATAAGCAGTAATTTATTAGAAGGAATAGTTGTCGGAAGAAAAAAAGTTGCTAATGTTTCTTGTATAAAACGCGAAATGGTTAAAGCATTTGTTTTCTCAAGTTGCTGGCATGAAATAAGATGAGATTTTGGTAAGGTATCTTCTTTAAGAACACCAATCAATAAATGAGCAATATACTTTCCTGAGGAGTCAGTGGTTTCGTCTACAGATATGTAAAAATAATTATCTGCAATTTCTTCCTTAATATTAATTAACACCGACGAGTATAGCCCGTTCACATTATTTCTTCTTAGAGACCGATCACTTGGAACATTAAGTTTGCAATATTTTTTTAGAAACGAACTAAAATTTACATTTGCTAATTTTGAAAGCGGTATGTTTGCAGACACTAATGCGCGACACAAGTCTTCATTAAAAGTTTCTTGCTCATCTAATTTTTTTGAAGTAGATTGGAAACATTTAGCCATTGAAGTTTGATGTTTTCCTCCTATTTTTCCTTTTTTTGCAATGTGTGAAGCAGTTCTCACATGTTGGTCTATCTGAAATTTCTTCTCACATGCTATCTATAAATAAAAATAAAAACCTTTATTTTAACCCAACCTTTAACATATAAAAATATACAAGGTGTTTTTGGTTAATCAAATAACTGGTTTGGAAAAAAAAACACTCGCTAAGTGTTTTAAATGCAGTATTAATCCACAAATTAGTTTTTGTCACTAACCATTAGTACATCATATAACTTATTTTAAAATTCAACACAAGTTTTTTTTTGTTAATTCAATTACAATAAAAATAATTGTGTTTTAGAATAGCTGACTTCATAAAAAAAAGTAAAGGTGAAAAATTTTTCTAAATACACACCATTGTATTGTACCATGGACAATTTTTTCTCAATAAAGGAAGCTATTTTTCATTTAAAAACAACCTACGAGTACTAAATTTCAAGTAAATACGTTTATTGGTTTTAAAGTTATTGTTGTTATTAACTAAAAGAATTTAATTTTTTTTAATTTTAACACCCTGTATCTCGAAAAGTAAATAAGTTTGACCCCTCATTAACTATATCGTTTTGTTCAATTTTTCGAGAAGTATCTACAGTCAAACGTTGTAAGTGTCATTTGGAAACACCCTGTATGTATGAAATATTAGATATTTAATAGAAAATATTAGGTACTTACAATTTTGCCACAGACTGAACAGTAGATTTTTCCCATATCCATAGACAGCTCTTTATAAGGTTTAATCCAAGTTGAAGCACTGGTTTAGGCATTATAAAATCACAATCTTCCTTTTTGTTACGCACAACGAGTGTTTACGCTTTGAATATCAAAACAAAAATGATTTACAAATCTGAGCATCAAATTAGAAATGTTTAGGTACCTAATTCAATAAACTGGGAGATTTTGGAAAATCCCTAAATTAGGAACAAAACTATTAGCCGTTTACCTGCTGTTAAGATACAATAAATTGTAGATAGATTTGGGGATTAGATCATAAAATGCAAATGAGCGAACCCTTAGTGATTATCCAATAACTGAATGCCTCAGTGACCGAGACTTTCTAAGAATGTTGAGGGCTACTTAAATTGATCTTCTTTGAAATTGTAAATGTTTTGTACCTGTAGAGATTACGTACTTAGATCATTTCTTAATTAAAATGACTACAAAATTTTATACAAGAATTGAAATAAATTGGTATGTTTAAAAATTTTCAAATACAGTATAAAAATCTGAACTTTTATGCACTTTATGCAAACTTTTATACAAATATGCCAAAATATAAAATATTTCCATAAAATATGCACAATATGCAAAATATGCAATATGCATATTTGCCGAAGTCTACTTATGTATGTCAAAATATTTCCTTGATATCCCAGCTTTTTCAGAATGTTCAATCTACGGTGTTTTCATACTGTGTCAAATGCTTTAGTTATGTCAAAGTAAATTGTCATACATTTTTGATTATTTTTAAAAGCTTCGTGAATAGCGTTTCCAGATCGATAATGTTGTCGTTTGTAGATCTGCCTGGTCTAAATCCAGCTTGTTCGATAAGTTGATCATTGTGTTTCAAGGTCCACATTAATCTTTTTTTAACTATTTTTTGCATAAGTTTACGTGAGGAACATGTAAGTAAGATAGAACGATATAAATCTGGGTGTAATTTATCTTTATTTGCTTTGATAATCGGGATAACAATGGCATTTTTCCAGATTTTTGGGAATGATTTTTGTGACCAAATAGTATTAAAAATGTTGAGCAGAAACTCTTTTGATACTATGGGAAGTTTTTTAATAAATTGTATTGGTATGGCATCTTGACCTGGTGAAGTGTCTTTCATACTATTAAGTGCTTCTTGAAACTCCCCATAACTAAGGGTTGTATTGATTGGGTTAAAATCGTCAGAGATTGTAGTAGGTACTGCCTCCTCCTCTTGTTTGTAGGTTAGGAATTCGTTACTGTAAATTTGGCTAGATGAGAATTTTTGCTAGGTATCAGCGAGTTTATTTACTATATCCTGTGGGCCAGTTAGCAACGTTCTTTTTTTCTCCAGACTTACAATTTGTTGGTAGGTGTGTTGTCCTGTGCTAACTTTTTTCCAAACGGATGATATATCTGTACTGCTGTTTATTCTGGATATGTATTTCTGCCATGATTCTTATTTGATTTTTTTTATAATTCTTCTGGCTTCAGCTCTACGTTTTTTGTACTCTGTTAATAGATCAATACTTTTGTACTTTTTGTATCGGTTGTCTAATGTATGTATCTAATTGTCTTACTTAATTTAATAGCGACCTTACATTATGTATTCCACCAGGGAACTGGTTTGTGTTTTTTTAAAAGTTGAGATTTTCCTATGGCTATATTAGCAGTATTAAGTATAAGCTGATTGAAGCACGTGAGTGTGTCATCAATGGAGTCTGAAATTTTAGTCTGATTCAATATGTCTGATACAATTTTCTCAAATTCAATCCAATTTGCCTTTTTTAGTTATCATTTTTAAGTTGGTATTGTGTTTGTGTTTAAATTAGCGGTAAGTTTTAATAAGATTGGGAAGTTGTCACTACAATATAAATCTTTTAGTGCTACCCAATCAAATTGGGTGAGTAACGAAGATTCACATTATGGTGAGATCAATGGCGGAAAATGTTCCCGGAGCCATATTGAATCTTGTTGGAGAGTCGTCGTTGAGTAGGGATAGGTTCATAGTGTTAAAAACGTTTTATAACATATTTCCCCTCGGTGTTTTATTTGATCCCCATGTAATGTTATGGCCATTAAAATCTCCCGTGATTATTCGAGGTGAGAGAATTTGTTGGAGAACATTAAGTAATTCGGATTAAGTTAGTTTAGTAGTTTGATCTGGTGAAATATAGATGCTACAAATATTCAACCTTAGTGGGGCCAGTATTGTTAAAGCTACTGCTTCGATACTAGTTATAAGGTTTATTTTTGGACAGGTACTCGTATATTTGACTTTATATATAGAGCTACACCTCCACTGGCATAATTCTGATTGGGTCGATTGGTACAAAATCCAGTGTAACCGTTCAGGTTGTGCATTGTGTTATTTTTAAAGTGGGTTTCTTGTAAAGAAATAAGATCTGGTGCATACTTTGCGAGAAAAAACTGTAGCATGGTTAAATGGGTGTGATCGGGTTCAGATGTTTCATGTTCTAATAGTTTTTCTAGCTTTTTGCGTAGTCGTGTGATTCGTTTTTTTAATTTTGAGTCAGTAAAATGAGCGTGAGTCTAGAATTATTTTAACGAGTAATGTTAAATCTGGTGTATAATCCTAAACAATATTATAAACGTCTTTAGCTCCGTATGTCTCATTTAGTAAATCCCGAAATTGATCGTAATTTAAGACATATGATTCTGAATGTTGATTGATAAATCTTTTAGCAGCTTCTTCAGTTTCTGTTGTTACTTTAGGTGTCAATTTGATTTTGTAATTTCTGGCCCACTTGTTTCTCTTGTTTTTGGGGTGAGTCTTAAATTGATGGTATTATGTTTTTATTAGGTTCAAAATTGTTGTCGGTTCTTATTTTTTTGGATGTAGAACGACTTTTATTACCTCCCTTGTGAGATAGATTGATTAATTGCTCTTCTGTTGGAGATGGGGTTTGAGATAGATATCTTTTGGTTAATGTTGTTGATATTTCCGTTGTTGGAAGTGTCACATTTGACACCTTCATCAAATGTATTGGAATAGGAGAAGTTAGTGACTTATTTTCATTGTTATCTGTTATAGTGTCACCTCGGGGGAACAATTAAGGGTCTAACCACCTTCTGTTATCCCCAGGTGCTATGAAGAGGGCTTCGAATATACTGTCGAGAGCTCCTCTACTTAAGTCCATCTATATTTATCCATCTATAGTTACAATATTTATCTTCGGTGTCTTGCCTTGAAAAAGGCAAGATATTTCTTACATGACAATTTCTTCGTCGAAATAAAACACCAAGTTAAGTTGAAACAATTCTCAGCCACAGAGTATGAAAAATAAATGCAGGAAGCAGAGCCCCGAGAGCACTAAGCTCTCGGAGAGCCCGTGAAGGACTGACCTGGCTCGCCTGGCTGACCTGAAAATCGCCAATATTTATATGCGCTGTTTGAGCGATACATAGGGATTTCCAGGTCAAGAGTCAATGGGAAAATTCGAGGCGGGGCGATGCGCATCGAAATGCGTACTAGTCCACAGACTATGGCATTCGATAACAATAGGAACCTGCCAAGTAATATTTTGAGGTGGATTAAAAGTTGGAGTAGTATTTGGTATATCAGAATTGGTTAGGGGAGAGGTTTTTGATGAACATTGTGAGGCAAGATGGCCATTTTGTTTGCATTTGAAACGAAGCTATTGGTCGCTGGATAAAAATATTTTGTAGCTGACCTTATCATGATTGACCGCGATTAAATCAGGTATGGTTATATTATCTAGGGGTTCTATGTATACTTGACGCCTAAAACTAAGTATGTGGCTATATTCAGGATTTGTAGCTCCAATTCTCAAACATGTTATTGGTGACATTAATTTCAGTCCTAGGATCTGGAGAAGATTGCTCAATATTTAATGTGGTATTGTTGGGCTAACATTCGATAAGAGAAGACGTTCTGATAGGGTGATTAGTCTACCTGCTAGAAGTACTTAATTGTTTATTTTAATGGATCCTGTTTTATTGAGAAAATTATCAACTACAGCTTTACTGGAAAGGTAAATGCATACTCGGTTATTAGAGATTCTTGACGAATAATAAATATTTTTTGGTAGAACGAGTGGTCCTAGTTGTAATAGATAATCCTGCAATTTTGCGCCATTAATTGAACTGAAGATGATGACTTGTTCTTTTAGTGGAAATTTTGGACTAGTTTGTTGATATGCAACAGTAGAGTACATTGGATTACTTTGAGAAATTGTAGGAATTTCCATTGTTAATAAATTATTATTCATCATTTAATTTTACTTGAATACTTTGTTTTAAATATAGTCATACTCAAGTACGGCTCTGATTTTAATTGTTGTTGATAAAAAACCAGTCCGGTGTTGCGTTGATATGATGATTTTATTTAGATCGATTTCCAAAGTAAATATATTATTTCAATCTAAGTAATGTTCTGCTACTCACGTTTTTAGTTCTTCGTACAACACTAACTTTATTAAACAGGTATATCACTTTTAATAATTCACTATGATGAAAATACTCGTATAAAATTGCGAATATATTGGTGCTGAAGTTAAACACACTTTGTGGTTTGGAATCAGGTCCTGTTCCCCAAGTAAAGTTTTTGTTAATCAAGATTTGTTATAATTTATTTCAAACTCTACTAACGACTATCATGAAAATATGATATCATTTTTTAAAGATCGTTTGGATCCAATGTTATATATTTTACCGATTAATTCTGTTCTAGTTAGTTATGGACTTCACTTAAAATTAAAAGAGCCATTGCCTATTAACTGGAAAAAGAAAGAGCTCCATGATTTATTAATAAGCAAAAAAGTAAGTATAGAAAAAGGAATACTCAAAAAAGAGTTTTTACAATTACTTAAATCGTATTGATCATAATTTAAAAAGTATTCTGTAGTTGACTTAACAAAAGAACAGTTGAGTTACAGAGTTGTAATTGCCATGTTTTTATTGCAAAGTTAACCCTATTCAACTAATCTGTTTTCGAATGAAGTGGGTATTTCACAAGAAAGAGTACCGTTTTTAAACTTAACTCAACTAAAATTATTATCGTAACTGTTTGGAATACAGGAGTTGTGTGTGTGTGTGTGTGTGTGTGTGTGTGTGTAGATAGTGGATGGCATTAGAACTTGTCTATTTGCCACAGAATATTTGTATTTTTTTTTATTCTTATTATTATTAAGGATATGATAGGGATAAAAAACATGGCCACTCGTTTCTTGTCTAGGGACCCATCAAGACATTTTTTTAAGACAAACTAGACTAGGTCACGGGCAGGAGGTATTAACAAATGGGGTAAAACAGAGGTTTGGGTTCTAATTACATAATGTTTGTAAACACATATATCTGGACCTCAGAGCCAAACGGTATTAAGTCCTGTATTTTAAATTTTACAGGAGAACAATTTGAAAATTTTGAAAAATGGTATTTTTCGAACAAATTCCTATTGTAAATAGGAGTACACGGATTATTATTTTCCCAGTTATGTTTTTTAAAGATAAACAAAGCTGATAATAACTAACCTCTTCCTTTAATTTATTTAAATAATTTTAAATTAATATTGGGACTTAATACTCTTTGGTTCTAACAATGGACTTAATATCTTGTGACTTAATACCATATTTGGTGACTTAATACTGTTTGGCTCGTACTAATCTGTAGATACGATGGACTAGATACTATTATTAATTAAGAAACTCACAGTAGAACAATGCAAAGTACAAACAGCATTATATCAATTCCAATTAAATAATAAAACGCAAAAAGACACCAAAAATATTTATTTTTTAAAATAAATGAAATCAGACCTAAATGTTACAAAGGAATAATTATAACTAACTTAAAACAGAAAATTCATAATAAATATTATTGTCTGGAAATCTTGACTGTCTTTAATTTTATAAATATTATTGTATTTTTTAGTCGTCCTCCTTAAGGTTACCATGTGGAAGATTTTTAAAGTATTCATGGAATCTTTTAGGTACCCATTGTAATAAGTTCTGCAAGTCGTTATATTTTTTAGTTGAAATAGGCTTAAGTGTGTCTCTTATTGGTTTCAAAATTAAATTGGCATGGAGAACAACTTCCTTAGAATTATCATTACATTTTCCTTTGCGTGGCAGTCTTTTGGCTGCTCTATTGAAATCAACTTGTTCAAAATTCTCTTGATTAAAATTTGTTTTAAAATGCAAAACTCCAGGTGTTTCTGCTAAAAACTTCATATGAACAACTTTAGATATAAAAAAGTTTTGATTAGTTATCGTTTTTTTGTTATTTTGAAAATACGATCTGAATTCTTCAGATAACTGGGTAAAGTTCTTAAAGTCCATGGTTTCCATTTCCGCTACCTCCAATTTATTGTCACAAAGTCTGAAAAGCTGTTGCCAATCCCACGGAGTTATTAACGAAAATTGACTAGAAGCCTTCTTCTGTCTTTCTATTCGTGCATGAATTGTATCCACCTCCATGTGAGTATGTCCTCTTAAAAGGTACTTATGTTCAATGCATTTTAATTGACGGTTTCAGCTTAAGAATCGAAAGATAGCACATAATCATCTGAATATTTCTATTTTGTGATGGACAGTTGTCACTCCAGATAACAATCCTTTCTACTGATTCTTTTACATTTAAATTAATGTATTTCAGAAGGTATGAAGCCATTTCATTTCCACCACGTCCGGCTATAGATTCATCCCAGGTGAAACAATATCCTAATTTCTCTATTGCATCATATACAGTATAATTGAAAGTCCATAGCTTTAGAGAATAGAAGCTCTGAGCATTCGTTAGTAGAGGAGTGGGTAAACATTTTTGTAAATCCACCGAAAGTATTTTGGTGTTCGCTTCGGTTTTAAAAGTCTCTTTATCCTGTCGCTTTAGTTTGTACCGATGATCTGCATCAAAAAGATGAGAGTCATAGTTAGTTTGTAATTCAAGGCGTTCTTCCAAGGATACAGAATTTTTGAGTTTGATAACATACCCATCACATATCACATGTTTCACATGTATCATTTCCTGGCTCTTTGAAGGCTAAATTAAATTCAGAATTAAAAATTTTATTATATAACCACTGCTTGGGAATATGTTCTTTAGGAATTTGACATTCTACACAATCCTCATAGAAGCACCGATACATTATAGAAATATTAAGATGGCTCCCTAAATACATCCTCTGGGATTTATTCCTGGAGTAATGTGATTCTATACACGGGAACTTCTCGATGTGCTCCCTGATAATGATTCTTATGTTCGCGGATATTTTATTAGAGGGTTCATGTTTACCCCTTTGATCAGGTATTACAATTCCCCCAAGTTGTCTTTTCGTTAATGCATTACGTACAGTAGTTAATGAAATATTTAAGGTGTTAAGAAAATAAGTACGACACACACTTAGCCTCTTACCATTTACACTAAAAAATACTTCAACGACGTTATTCTTTTTCCAGCACGAGATCCCGTTCTAGCACGTACACGCTCAACTGGAACTTCTTAAATACAGCTAGCTTTTTGTCAGCTTGTCAGCCAATTGTCTTTTTTGGTCAAGTTCGATGGTACCATTCCAAAATTGTGAGTGAATTAGAGCACGACTCTCAACTGATATATTCTGTTTGCACTGCTTTCTACATTCATCACGACAAGGTGGTCTCATTTCATTTTTTCCAATAAGCTTATTGGTGGCTGACAGATATTCTTTACCAGCAGCTTTCTTCTGCTTTCTAATGTTTTTCTTCCAATTGGTAGTATTTCTTTTTCTTCTCTTTCCTTTAGTGTCTCGTATTTCTGCTTCTTCCTCTTGTTCTTGTAGTTCATTTGTATCACTGCTTTCATTAGGTAGATAAGATGGATCCTCAGCTTCAGTATAGACTTCTTTATGTAACACACTTGCACCTACTTCAGCTGCTCTATAGTAAGGTCTATCGTCATCATGTTGAACAATAATTTTTGAAGTTGTTTCGAATTCGTTATTTTTATCCTTTTTACTGCTTTAAACAAAATGTTCTAGTGAATTTTCTGGTAGTTCACACCCGTCTATATTTTCTCTCAGAATTTCTTCGCTATTGGGAGAAGGCACATTATTTTTACTAAAAAATATGGTATTGTACACATCATTATTCAAAGCAATAATATCCTCTGTAGCATTGTCACATCCAGTTGCAAGAACTTTCAAATTTTCATGAGGGATGTCCTTCACGCTATTAGTGGTTGGATATATTTCCATAACGATCTCAGCTTCTTCGGCGTTCGCAGCAACAGCAACAAAAGCTAAAATTGAAAAAATAATAAAATTTGTTTTGATACACACATTTCATGTAATTTAATTACCATTCTCCTCGGGCAAATGTGAGGTTATAACAGGTTTTTCAGATATTTCGTTGCACTGGGCTTGTGCTAGTGTAATTTGTAATATTTTTTGGCCTCTCGATGTCATCATATTGTCCATATACACTGAAGGAACAAAATAATGTGACTTAATATTATAACAACTGATGTTCACTAAAACAACACAACACAGTATTAACTCCAGTTAACTAACCTCACATCTGGACTTAATACCTACATATTGGATATCATTTAGGGCCAAACAGTATCGAAAACCTTTAATACTGTTTGGTTCTATTTAATAGAGGACTTAACATATATAATCTACACCTATCTCGAAAACGAAAAGAGATTGGACTTAATACGCATTGTCATTGGATAGGGCGGAAAAAAATACTACAGTAACAATAATAACCTAAAAATAGGAAAAAAGTGGACTTAATACTGTTTGGCTCTGAGGTCCAGATATATACACATATATATATACACATATATACACACATATATACAAATGATGTTTCTAAGTCCAAGAACGATATTTTTAAAAAATAACTTTATTTACAAGGGACTACTTACTACAGTAAAATGCAAAATAAGAGTGACGCTATACAATGCAAAAGTAAATTTATAATCTCGGTGACGCCGAGGTGTGGCTTGCTGACGCTGTCCTTTTATTATAGTTGAATTAGCAGTTCTGGTTTCTTAACTCCTCCGGGGCTAGATGAGAACTATGGGGTGGCATAGTTCGAAGAAATGGAAAATTATCTGGTACTTTTTTTTCTCGTACTGTGGATTCTTTTGGTGATTCTGGATTTGTCCTTTTTGTGTATATTCGCCAAATGGTGTAGACAAGGAAAATGATTGCTAAGACATATAAAATTATGGTATAAAAACTGACATGTTGAAAATGAACAGGAACTGTGTCTAGATTGTCTATTTTGTTTTCTTGATCTGCTAAAGCACTTTGTACATTATTTAATTCATCTAATTTTATCGAGTCTATTTTTATTGGATTAAAGTTTAGATCACTGACCGGCATTTTTAGTAATACTTCTAAATTTGGCAGTTCCATTTTAACAAAATTTGGAGTTTTTAGTTCAAATGTTTTTAAAACGTAATTGTCTATATATATTTCGCACGCACTATTGAGTTCGATTAAGTAACTACCGTTTAATGGAATATTGTCCGAATTCTTATCGCATTTTTGAATACTGATCACTTTGTTTAGCGTTATTACGATCCACTTATTGTTTTCTAGTTTTTGAATTTTTATATTATTAATTTCTGTTGGCACTGATTGACATTTATTTACAAACTTTGAGTACTGTATGAGTTGAACTTCGCAAAGGGCTGTTGGTGTTACTTCAATTGACTGGACATCGTGGCATAAATATTCTTCTTCTACCAATTTTTGACATTGAACGTTGGCAAGTGCATATTGGTATCGATTGGAAAGTGGGAACTTGGATTTTGGAATAATTGTTCTAAAATAAGTTTGGTATCTGGTCGGAAAGGAATAAAGATGATAATAATCATAGTCATTGATCTCAACAATAGGCAATTCAAGTACAAAAATTATTTTATTTGCTTTACTATAACTTTTTATCTTAATTATTTTTTCGAATAACAAAATATTTTGCAAAGATAATTCAAAAGGGAGTTTGTTATTTTTAAGAAGTTTACTAACGTTTAAATTTCGAGAAATAGTTCATTTGGGTCGGCTATTGAAGTATGAAATGTATTTAGTTTTGAAAAGCTGATAGCAACTTCGATTTTTTTCTAATAGGTCGTAAATAATTTGGAAACTAGTGTAAAATTGCGATACAAGTCTTTCTAGTGCAAAATAATGAAATGTCTCAACTTTTTCTATCTTTATATCTTTAATTAAGTTTTGAACTTCTGTTATTCGTGAACTTAAAATTAACTGGTTATGGGCTAAGATTTTTGTATTATTTTCAAAATTCTTTATTGAAGAACTTAATAAGGTGATTTGATTTTTAACTATAGTTTTAATATTATTTTGATTATTTGTTAGAGTTGATATAGCGTCGTCGTAACGTTTTGCATCGTTTTGGTCTAAGTTTCCGGTTATAAATTTGATTGCGGAACCTACACCATCAAATAGAGATCTTTTAGATCTGGTATTCCAAAAGGGATTTAATTGTTTAAACTCAAGATAAATTTTGTTTTCCAAAATTTGAATTAAATGATAGGAGTCTTGAAATTCTTTGTTAAAGCTTAAAATTTGAGAAGTATTTGAAAGGGTATTTATCATGGAATTATATTGATTTTGTAGAGTTAGGAAATTTGTAGTAATATTTGTAATGTCATAGATATGTATAAAAGTCCAAACATCTGTCTGAATTCGGGCTGTGCCTAAATGAAGCGGTAAAAGTCCGGGATTGTCGTTTAGGTTATGGATTTTGGATGTGTCTCGTCTTGCGTCGACGTTTGTTGTCCAGAGGATGAACCTGCAACGGGAGGTTTCTTTAGTTCTTTGATATGTATAATTTCTGTCTGGTTAATGTCTTTTTTATATTTAAGTCTTTGTCGTACAAGTTCTACTCGGTTTCTGTCAAGAATTTTAGTTATTTTGTAGGGACCTAAGTATGGTTGATGTTTTTTGTTACGTTTTTGGGTATTAACTTTATAAACTACTTGTCCAATTTTGAATTCTGAATTTGTTTCTCCTTGATCGTTTCTTTTATTAATTACTTTAGTTTTATTTTCTGTTAGATTTTCATGTACGTTTTGGTAAATGTGTTTTAATTTGTCTTTATGATTATTTATATATTCTGAATAGAAATTTTGAGAAAGAAATAGTTCGTTGGGGTTTCTAGAGTCTGTATGTCCGAAAGCCAATTCAAATGGGGTAAATTTTGTGGAACTATGAATAGAATTATTGTAAGCTATAAGAGCATAGTCCATTAAGTCATCTTCGTTAGGATATGTCTGTTTTAGAATTCTTAAATGTTCGATTAAAGTAGAGTGTATTCGTTCAGCTATTGAATTTGATTCATGGTGGCCAGGAGTAGTAAAGTGAACTTTGATTTTGTGTATTGCTAATAAATCTTTTATTACTTCGTTATTAAATTCTCTACCTTTGTCTGCTATTATTAATTGGGGAATGCCGAAAGAAGTGAAGTATTTTATTAAGGATTTCGCAATGTGAATCGCGTTTTTACCTGGAATAGAATAAGCTTGGGCAAATTTAGTAAATGCGTCCGTCATAGTCAAATATTTGTTACCGTCATATGTAAAAATATCTATATGAACAACTTGAAAAGGTTTGCTGGCGTAAGCATTAGCGGGACATAGGGGGTGTGTCTACCGTATTTATTTTTCTGGCAAATAGAACATTCGTTAATGTAATTAGTAATAGATGTCTTCATATTTTGCCAATAATAATTTTGACGTAATTTTTCGAAAGTTTCATTAATTCCTCTATGGTTAGTTTTTCCTTCGTGGTAATTTTTTAATAAAATGATTTGTTCTTCTTCGTTTGCTACTGTATTAATTAATCTAGTGCATTTAATTAGTTTCGGACCATGTTCAGAAAAATGTTTTAGATAATACTTATTAAAATCATTATACAGGTTGTCTTTACTGAAATATAAATAAAATGTATTGTTAAGATCTGTGTAAGCCATAAGAAATTCAAAAATATATTTTTCAATATCAGTTTCAGGAATTTTGACTTTAATTATTTTATGGTTTTGATAAGTTTCATGAGTTATATCGGTTTTTGGGTAAACGTTTGGGTACACTAAAATTTGGTGAACTTTGTTATTTATTATTTCGTCTAAAATGGGTATTCCTTGATTTGTTGTTTCATTTGCGGTTGAATGTTGTGTAGATTCATCTGAGGTTTCGTCTGGTGTATCTATTTTGTCTGGAGGTATTCTTATATCAGAAATAATGTTAATTTGTCTTGAGTCGTTATTATTACTTGTTGAAGGTTGTGGGTCTAATGGATTCTCTGCAAAATTTTGGAGGTATTTTAAAATATCTTCGTCTACGTCTCCAGGATTATTTACTATTGATTCATCTTCTAATGCGTTAATTGTAATGCGAGATAAACAGTCTGCGTTTGTGTTGTGTTTTCCTTTTTTATACATAATTTTGTAATCGTATTCTTCTAGTTTTAGACGCCATCGTATTAATTTTGAGTTTGGTTCCTTTAGACTGAAAAGCCAAGATAATGGTTTGTGATCCGTGTAAATATAAAATTTTCTTCCGTAAAGGTATGGTCTAAAATGTTTACAGGCCCATACAATTGCTAACAGCTCCTTTTCTATAGTTGAATAATTTGTCTCTGATTTATTTAGAGTTCTCGAGGCGTATGCAATGGGTCGATCATTTGGAACATTTCCTTGTGATAATACAGCTCCAATTGCAAAATTGCTAGCATCTGTCGTTAAAATAAATGGTTGGGAAAAATTCGGATATTGTAGAATGGGGTCGTTTGTTAAGATTTGTTTACAAGTTTCAAAACAATCAATAAAATCTTTATCATGGTTTACTTTAGAACCTTTTTTCAAACATTTGGTCATCGGTTTAGTAATTTTTGCAAAATCTTTTATAAATCGTCTATAGTCACCTAGTAATCCTAAAAAGCTTTTTATTTCAGTTTGGGTTTTTGGAATGGGAAATCTTTTTATGGCGGAGATTTTATCAGGGTTTGGTTTAACGCCTTGTGGGGTAATTACATGTCCTAAATACATAACTGTTTTTTGTAAAAATTCTGACTTGTCTAATTGTACTTTTAAGTTACTCTTTCTGAGTCTTTCGAAAACTATTTTTAACTTTTCAAGGTGCTCTTGTAAAGATGTACTATAAATTAAAATATCATCTAAATATACTATACATGTTTCGTCTGTTAATCCTCTTAAAACATTATCAATAACTCTCTGAAAAGTCGAGGGTGCATTTTTCAAACCAAAAGGCATTCTTTTAAATCGAAAGTGACCTTGTGGTGTACTAAAGGCTGTTTTTTCAACATCTTGTGGGTCTACTTCTATTTGGTGGAAGCCACTTGCAAGATCTAGTGTTGAAAAGTAATTTGCTTTCCCTAATTTATCTAAAATTTCTGTTATGTTTGGTAACGGGTATTTATCATCTACGGTTCTCTCGTTTAACTTTCTATAATCTATTACTAGACGCCATTTTCTTTTTCCTGTAGCATCTTGTTTTTTCGGGACCACCCAAATGGGACTCGAAAACGGGGAATTGCTATCTTCTGTTATACCTTCTGCTAACATCTTATTTATTTGGGATTTAACTTCTTCTCGGTGAACTTCCGGGAAACGATATGATTTTGCATATATTGCAGAATTATCAGTGAGTTTAATTTTATGTTTAATACTATTAGTAAAACTTAAGGGTATTCCTTCGCAATAAAATATGTCTCTATATTGGAAACAAAGCTTTTTCAGTAATTCTCTTTCTTCTTTGTTACAATGATTTATCCTTATATTTTTTAAATTCCTCTTTAACATGTTATCATCATTAATAGACGTTTCTTCATCAGTTTCCATCTTTCTTATAAAATTAATATTTACTATATCTAATGGTTCTATATCAAAGGGTTCAGTAATACTTAACGTTGTCTTATATTCGCTTATATTCGTAATAGTGGTTATAGCAAAATTATTTTTTACGTTAACTACTGCTTTTGGCATTTCGATTCCTTTACCGAAATTCTTATATTCTAATATACCTAATCCTACATTTAATTTTACCGGTATTTTGACTATTTGCTTAGTTCTAGGGGGAATAATTATTGTATGATTAAAAGTTGATTTGGGATATAATATATTCTTTTTACTGGGTTCAAAAATTATGGGTATCGTTACATAAGGCGTTTTCATTTGTCGCATGTTGACATTAATTGAAGCTTTTAATTTTTGCAATAAATCTATACCAATTAATCCATCAAAATTTTCGCTAAATTTAAAAACATAAAACTTATTATATTGATTTACTTTAAAAATGTTAAAAGCTGGAATATTAATTATTTCATTGTGCATAGAAATTCCGTGAGCCGTCTGTATATTAAAATTTTCATAAGAAATAAAATTTTTATAAAATTTATGCGCTAACTGTGGAGATATCAAACTTTTGGAAGACCCTGTATCTAATAAAAATCTGGCATTGAGTTCAGGAATAATAATATGTGGTAAATCTGCTATAGTTGTATTTAAATATATTATGTCGGATTGTAATTTTCTTGGAGCATGCAAAAATTTGTGTTTTCAACATTTTGAGTGGGATTGTGATATGATCTTTCGTTTGTCTCATTTGGATTGCGATAAGAACTGGATTGAGTTTCATAATTGTTATCGTAAGGCGGTAATGAACTTTGAGTTGGGTGTACATAATCAGTGGGAATATTATTTTCAAAGGGGTTTTTGAATTGTATTTGATCGTTATTAATTTGTTGATTAAATAATTGGGTGGAGGTAAAATGTGGTCTAGATCTTAAAGAAGTATTTCGTGAATTTGTATCCATTGGTTCTGGCTGGTATTGATTTTGATTTTGGGGTTTATTATTAACATTTCTTTGTTGAAAATTAGGGTTATTAGTATGGAAGTTCCATGGTCGGAAATTATAATTATTATTGTCGAAATTTCTTGGGTTGAAATTAGAATTATAATTATTGAAATTTCGGAAGTGATTTTGGTGTGGTTGAAAAGTATTGTTGGGATAAAAATTATTATTTTGGTATTGCGGTCTGATGGTTTGATATTGGTAAGGTGGAAATCTCATATTAGGGCGATTTTGTTGAAAATTATTTCTAGGAATAAAAGTTCGATTAGGATTACTGTTTCTCGTAGGATTATGTCTCGATGATGGTCTAAAAGAATTTTGTGAGTTTAAATTATTTCCACGTTGTAACGAATATAGAAAATTCTCTTCTTCGATAACGAAGCTCATAGCTTTCTCTAAACTGTCTGGGTTTCTCAATCGTATATTTGTTTGTAACGATAAGGGTAAGCCTCTAATGTAAGTTTTTAAACATAAGTCATCGTAACTATTTATTCTAATTAATTTCTCTTGTGCATTAATATTAAGCGTATTTAATTTTTGTGTTACTAAACTACGTGTTTCTTGGCATCGCATGCCAAAATTATAAGGGGTTTCATTCTTGAAAGGCCTCAAAGTTATCAGGTCTTGGATAAGGCAATCGAGATCTCTCTGGTCTCCAAAACTAAGATTAAGGGCATCTTTTACGAGTTGCCATGTATTTAATTATGTCCTAGAACCTATTAACATTTGAGCTCTTCCATTTAATTTACCTAATATAGCTTGAAGTAAAAATGTATTTAAAGTGCCGTCTGTTTGGCTAGCAAAATTAGTTATTAAATTTTCACAATTTTCTAGAAATATGGTTAAGGTATGTGGATTACCATCATATGCTGGGATAGAATCTAAGTAAAGTTTTAACAGTTGGTAGTTTGTTTGAGCCATTTCGTTATTTTTATCGCTATTTGGTTCTAAAATTGAATTTAATTCTGCTACAAGGCTACTTAAATCTAATTTACTATCAGTTTCACTCATTAAATATTTATTCTTTTTATTCAGATAATATATCAAATTGTAATAAAATATAAAATATGTTTCAATATAAAACTTTCAACTTCAATATAATAAAATATTTTCAAAAATATGATAATATAATATAGTAATAATAATCTTTCTCTTATTAAAAATATCTCATAACATCATAAAATCTTTAAAAATTGTTTACTCTCGTTAGCTCTCTGACTATAAGTATTTTCAAATACGGAAATAATAAAATGGAAAATAAAATGGAAAAAATAGAAAACACTTACATTAAAATGTAGATTTTCAGCATTTCTGCCTATAGGATTCGACGATTTTGTTCTTCTCCCAGGTCTTGTTGAAACTACTGCTTAAATCTGCTGCCTCTAGGGTTCGACGATTTTGTTCTTTCCCCAGGTCTTGGTGATACCTTGTCTAAAGCTGATCTTGGACACTTTCACAAAAGGTTCAGTTTTCCGGTAAATCGTTAAAACGAAAAACTACGCGAAACTGTTCGATTTTTGTAACGGTTAGCAACGTAATTCCCGAAAATCTGTACTGACTGCGCCAATGATGTTTCTAAGTCCAAGAACGATATTTTTAAAAAATAACTTTATTTACAAGGGACTACTTACTACAGTAAAATGCAAAATAAGAGTGACGCTATACAATGCAAAAGTAAATTTATAATCTCGGTGACGCCGAGGTGTGGCTTGCTGACGCTGTCCTTTTATTATAGTTGAATTAGCAGTTCTGGTTTCTTAACTTGCATATACACATATTTAAACCATATATGAGCTAAATATCTATTTTTGCTTCTATAACAAACTTAATTATAAGGTTGTATATTTCTTTCTCTTGTTGTCCTAATAAAGTAGGAATGTTAGTTGGTAGACTTAAAAACTTTTTCAGTTCTTAGTACAGCATATCTGTATGTGCAGTATATTTTTGACACTCTAAGAAAACGTGATTTATATCGGCTAAAGGTTTTTCTGGACAGTGAGGACAACACGGAGAATCTAAGATACCAATCCTAAACAAATGTGCTGGAAAGCGACCATGATTAAGTTTTAAACGTGATATAATTGATGACTTATATCTATTATAATCCTACGAATTGATGTAAGGAATGTTCGTCGGTAAAACCGGTTGGAGTTTAAAATAGAGGTTCTCTGATGTAGTTGAAAATTTACTGTACTGAGTTTCCCATCTAACCCTTACATTAGCCTTATATAAATTAATAAGATCTGATGGGTTGCACATGTTTACTTTCAATTCTGAGTCAAGTGCTTTTTTAGCTGCGATATCAACTGCTTCATTCCCAGTTATCCCTGAATGACCTCTAACCCAGACTAATGTAACTCGTATACCATACTCCTGCAGTTTATATAGACTATTTTTTATAGACAGAAGAATATTTTTGTTATAATGATTAAAAGGAGGGCTTTTAATGGCGTTCAAAACTGAGAGAGAGTCTGTTACAATTACCACAGATAAAGGTAAATTCATTTCGCACCAATCTAAAGCTTTCCTAATAGCTATAGCTTCTGCACTAAAAATCGATAAATAATGAGGGACTTGATATTGCTCAACATGGTTAATATTAGAAACTAAAAATGCACAGCCTGTTTTAAATCTTTTTTTTGATCCATCCGTATAGATGATGATTTTATTCTCTACTAAATTACAGAGTATAGATTTAAAAATAAATTTCCCTAGAAATATATTGTCTGGATAGTTTGGAATTATAATGGTTGGTTTAAATATTAAGGCTGCAAAATCGATTTCGTAAATAGGATATTTTTTTTGACTATGTATTAGTTCTTTATGTCTCTCAGTGTCAATAAAAGCAGCAGCAAGAGGGGGAGAGGTTTTAATTCTCCAATATTTGTTTGTAAGATTCTGGACCGCTATATTTGATATTTTTTTGACCATAATGTACTAAACGTCCTATATTTTATTAGCTGTTTATTAGCTAAGTACTCTCTTCGAAGGCACAAAGGCGGTTTTTGTGCTTCAGCGAGAACTGCACAATTCGGAGACGACATCATAATTCCTAGACTTATTTTAATTGCCTTATATTGAATTCTGTCTAAGATTAATAAGTTTGATTTGCTAGTTGAGGCATAAATAGTATATCCATAATCCATTATTGAGCGGATGTATGACTAATAAAAAGTTAGGGATATTTTAACATCTGCACCCCATTTATATTTCGAAACTACACGCAGAATGTTGAGCCCTTTCTCACATTTTTGCTTAATGTGTTTTATGTGGCTGGTCCATAGGAGTTGGCCCGTGGAGTACATTTCTGTGGTCACGAATATAAATTTTTTTGTTTAGAAACAAATTTATTAAATTATTTGATACCTGTTTACGGATACCCATTCTACACAATTTTGTTTTTAAAATACTCAAATCAACCACATCATATGCACCTTTTAGGTCCACAAATAGGCATAACATGTATTTGTTATCAGATAAGCATATTTGTGCATCTGTAACCATATGGGTCAATGCATCTATCGTACTACGGCCTCTCCGAAATCCATACTGTGTAGTAGGTAGGAGAGAATTGCTTTCAATAAAATGTTCTAGGCGAAACTTAATCAAGACATTAACGATATAGGTCGATATGATGAGGGCAATTTTGGATCTTTAGATGGTTTTTTTATTAAACATATAACAATATTTTTTAAATCCTTAGCATAATCTTGTTTTACCCACCAGTTGTTAAAAATTTTTATGATTATTTGTTTAGCTGAACCTGGAAGATTGTGTAAAATTTTATATGTGAAACCATCCAAACCAGGAGCCGTGCTTCTGGTTTGGTTTAATGCCAAAATTAACTCTGAATAGGTAAAAGTTTTAGACATAGTATCTGAAGTAGAATAAAAATGAAAATTTTTTTGATTGTCTACATCGACATTAGAGACCGAAGGCGGGGCCAGCTGATTCAAAACCTCCTCAATTAAATCTTCGTGCAATGGAGGTTTCTTTTGTTTATGATATTTGTTTCTTATAGCTTTTACACAATTCCAAATGTTTGAAAGGGGTGTAGATCTATTGAGTTTATTAAGAAAGGTTATCCAACTATTTTTTTGTTTTAACTTGAAAATGAGTTTAGCTTTTGCTGCAATATTTTGGTAATTCAGATAATTTGTAATATTTCCTTGTCTTCTGAACAATTTAAGTGCGTGGGAGCGACTTTCAGCTATATCAGAACATTCTTCGTCCCACCAATAGGGCCATGGGACAGAAGGAATGAAAGGTTTTTTAACGGGCATGGATGCAGATGCTGCTGAAGATATAACTTTAAATAATTTTTTTGTTATTCGACAGTTATCTGAATCATTTAGAGATAAATTTGTACTGATTTCATTTTCAATAAATGCTTGAAAGGCTGACCAATCAGCACGACCGTCATTCCACTTGGTTGCCGGATTAATTTCGAAAGATATGGGAGCAATTTGAAGCTGAATCTGAATAGGGTAGTGATAAGAACCTAAAGTGTCTTGATATACGGACCAAATTATCAAATCTGCCAAGAAAGGGGAGATAAGAGTTAAATCAACTGCAGAGTGATTACCACTGGGATTAACTCTAGTGGGCGATCCATCATTTAAAGTAATTAGTTCTAAAAAATCTAAAGCTTCTGTTAAATCCTTTCCTCCGCGATCTTCCGGAATAGGGCCCCACCTGTAATGGTGTACATTAAAATCGCCGCAAAAAATTGTACGAGAGATATCAAACTGTACCAATAAATTTAACCAATCTTTTTTTGTGGCTGCTATGTCTGAAAGTTTGTATACTGAAACGAAAGAAATATTTATATCTGGAATAAATACTGCACATACTTCAATGCCCATTGAAAAATTTTTGAATTATTTCACTTTCTTGATAGTTAATTGTTTGTAAGATAAATATACCAACTCCGCCATATCCGTCATCACGACATCTTTTAATGAAATTATATCCAAAAATCGGTAAGATAGTTTCGAAACAAATTCAGATTTCTGCTTTAATCTGGAGCCTTCTAAAAATTGCAAGGCATAGCCAGACGTTGATAAAGATGTTAATTTTCTGTCTTTTTCATTTCGAAATTATATCCCTTTATATTAAAATTACTATTGGACCTGAGCCAAGTTTCGGAAAGTATGATAATATCAACATGGTTTTTATTAATTTTTATTAGATATTGATCTACTATTCCACTGCAAAATTATTAATTGGTTTTTAACTGTTTGTTTATTAGCCATTTTTAAAGTTTAATCAGTAAAATAGTTTTTCACTTGAATCTGATTCACTATATGTTTCCATAGCATCATTTGGATCACTTGAAGCAAAGGCACTTTCTACAAAGTCCCTGATATTAGATTCCATGAGAGTATTTGGTGCTAATTGAAATTTTTTTTAAAATTTATTTATGAAGGAGGTAATTACCAATCTAGTTTTCTCTTTATAGTCCATAAATTCTTCTCTATAGGGGTTAGGTATAATGGGTTTAGGTTTTTGACTAGGTTTAAAAGATTTTTTAACAGGCATCGTATCTGGTGTAGGAGAGGTTGGGTGTGTTCGTTTAATTGTTTTAATAGTATTCACTTTAGAAGCTGGTTTTGGTTTTTTAAAAGTAATATTAGATGATGGACTGTCACCAGAACTATTCGGTAAAGTTGGAAAATTGTTATCGTTGTTTAAAATAGAGAATCGGTTATTCGTAGCCACCTTCGCATATTATATATACTTTCGGCTTCTTTAAAAGAAATGTTTTCAACTGACATAATTTGTTTTATCCCCTTTTGCTTTGCATATACAGGACAAATACGTGAAATCGAGGGGTGGTAGAAATTATTATTATTACAATAAATACACAAATTATTTTCTTTACAATCCTCTTTTGTATGACTTGTATCTGTACACTTTTGGCATCTCTCATTTTTTGATTTACATTATCTAGCTGAGTGGCCATATCTCAGACATTTGAAACACTGTACAACGGGTTGTATGTAAGGTTCAACATGAAAATTGCATAAATTTATTTGTATACATTTTGGAATTTCATTTCCTAAAAATTCTACTATTATCATTTGTCTATTTACCAAAACTACGTTTCCATCAGAGTCTATAATTTTCCTTTTCATACGATTGACACTTGATACCTGTTTGTTTGATTTGATAGCCGTTAATAAATATTCTTCAGAAAAGAAAGTATCTACCATCCTGACAACTCCTTTTTTGTGAGTGTAGAATTTAGGTATAAATGCTATTAACTGATTTTTTAGTATAACTTCGTGGTTAACTAAACTATTGGCTATTTCTAAGGTATTAAAAATAACCTTTACGCTATAACCTTAAACTCCTACCGGTTTAATGTCTATTACATCTTTTTTTAAAATTTCATCTTTAAGGAGAAAGTGCCGTATTTTAATTGGAAAAAGTCTACCTAAATTTTAATTTTTATGTTTCACAACCACATAAAATGGACCATTATCTCCTGATCTATAACTGTTATTTATATCTATTTGTTGGACATACCTGCTATTATCACCATCGTTTATATTAAACGTGTTTTTTTCATCGGGCGGCTTATCGCCGCCCGTTTTTTCTGACATCACTTACGCCTTAAAAAACTCTAATATGCTCTCCGTAAATATCGTAAATATCAATACCAAAACTAACAACTAATTACACTTATATTTTACAAGAAACAATCACCAGCTAATTCACAAAACTCGAATACGTCCACCCACCTTGACTAACGAATTCGAACTGTGGATTACAGGAGTTACACATAATTGAAGTAAGTAAATGTTTTTTAAAAGCAAAATAATTGGATTTAACGCATTTCATGGATGCTGTTGTCATTTTTCTTTCCACGTTACAAGAAATACAAACCCCACGTTTTGGAAGACGAACTGTTTCCTTGTGTTCATTTACAGTTTATCCATATCTGATTTTAAAAAATGCGCCAATGCCTGAGGGTAAATTGGTTAGCTAAGCCCTTGAAACAAGCTGATCTTTAATTAGACTCAGTTACAAATTAAAAAAAAATTATTCGATCTTTTGGGTAGTTATGAGGACTAGAAAATGTATTTAAAACTTAGGCATTTATTCCACTTATGTTCAATAAACTGTAAAATATAATACAAGGCCATTGCCTGGAGATTCAAGAAGCTGAATATGTTGCACACATTTTGTACAATGTATCAACACAACCCTTAATTGCATTATAATCCCTAATTGCTTGTGGTTTTTGATTATCTGCATAATTTTCGTCATTATTTTGTAAAGTTGAAAGCAGGAATTACAGCTTTCTTTTTACGAGGCACAAAAGATAAGAGCATCATGTCTTTTTGGAATCCAAAAGACAACTTTTAGTAACTTTTTCCTCGTTAGGTAAAAATTCTACAGGAATTTCTGCCTTATTTTTTTTCAGAGTCCCAACTAAAGTGAGTTTTTGCAGCAAATAATTAACAAGTGGAACGCTAGTATAGTAGTTGTCGGTGGTAAGATTTCGATTGCTATTTTCTATCGAAAAAACTAGTCTCTTTTAAATGTCAGTTGGTGAGTTAGATATACCTAACGTATTTCTAAATTTAAAGTATAACATGTCTTTTCATCACATAAAGCACACATTTGATTCCGTATTTTGCTGGTTTGGTTGGTATGTATTACACCCAACTGCAACAACCTCAAAAAAGGTGAAACATTTCGTCTATTTTACCGTATGCGTCAAGTTTGAAGGATATTTAAATAATGGTCACAAATGCATAAAAAAAATTCATGGATTGCCGCCAATTTGTCAATTTTGCGGCGCTGAAATATGGTTGTGCTATCATCAAATCTGAAGACATTTGCAAAATGCGATTTTTATATCCCAATCAAAATCAGCAACTCGAAATACGCCTAAACTCGTTTATAGCCTTGCAGTCTAGTTCTCTAGAATTTACTTGACGTAATCTTATTCCCGCAGTATATCTATTAGTGCAGTATATAATATTGTCGATCATGTTGGTATCTATTATTTTCAAAGAGGCTTCTTGCTCATTATTGATATTTCGGGCTCTCTGAGTGACACCAGGCTACTCTTTTACAATGTTAATTTTTTTTTGTCTTAGATGAAGTTGCCTTTCTCATTTTAAACCATTTGGTAGTTTTATCTTCTGCTACATAATAGTCAGAATATATAGACATTACGGATTCTTCATCGGATAATTCCTCTTCAGAACAATTGTCTACATCTTCTTCTTCTATATGAAGACCCTAGAAGGAAAGGGGTATAAGTGACATTTTTGTAAATGTTGAGATAACTGCATCGCCGAACTAGAAATCTTTTATTTTATTTGGAGGTAAAGAAATATAAGCTAGAAGAAGAAGTCCAATAGATGCTGCGTTCTAGCGGCAAGTTACTTAACCTCCAAGCCAACTACGAGTATTGCTTGAAAGAAAAGAGCTAAAAGAGCACTTGTACCCTTGTTCCACTGTGTTAGACTGTTAGTTGAGTTTGTTATCATTTTGGATGGGTAGTAATATTATATCCTTTCTAAAGCAATAATTGTAATTTGTTGTTATTAAACTACAGTGTTTTTAAGAAGAGTTCGTTTTTTATGCTTTAAAGGACATGGATGTATGTAACCTAAAAACTGAACGTAAGTTAAAAAAAAGTCCCCTCAGGCGTGGCATGCATAGATAAAAGACGAAAGAAATTATCCAAGAACAAAATTTCTAAAAGGGGAATTGGAATCATAAAAGAATAAATTTCCTAGGTACACAAGCCACTACACTAGAAATAAGACTCTGAATAGGAGGTATCTTCCTCCGAAGTGTCAATTTGAAAATAATGTACAAAACTTATTGTGATTTCTGTAAAGAGGAAAAACAGAAAGAAGTTGTAAAGAAAATCTTTAACAGAAATATTTTTAGTATTCAGTTTAACATTAGTGTCAAAAGACCAAGTATAGACACCTGTGACAAATTTCAGATAAAAATAAATCACGGTTTGTCAGAAGAAAAAGCTTTAGCTCAGAGAGAAAAAGACTTAAAAAATACTTGCGGAAGGCAGAAGTCATAAAAACGGCAAAAGATGACTGTCATGACGTAAAGGATGCTAGCCAAATTGGGATCATCTTCGACTGAAATGACCCATTTCTTTATGTTGCACGAAGGTTAGGCGTCACGTAGATGTCGGGAAATATTATCTTGTCTCCTAAAATATATAGAAGCCTCCCCCCATCTGTGCTAATATGGCACCCTCGCCTTTAAAGTCAAAACGTCGATGACCATCTGCACAACCTCTATGAAAAAATTCCCTGTGTAGGTGTGTCAGCTGATGCAGTACGAAAGGCTGCTTCAGACGCCAATTCCGGACCCTACGTATCAAGTCTTAACATAACGACGCAAATAATACGCCGCCCAAAAGCTAAAAATCTAGCTTTCTCTAATGGAGTAGGACCCGCTGAATTCCATTGCTACCCATCCGATACTGGCTTCAACTTCGACTTTCTGAATGCTATTTTCAACATATTGAGCACAACCAAGACGTTTAAAATATCTGACGTCGTGTTCAGTACCCTGAGTGAAACAGGCGCTATATCGCAAACTGTGGTATCCCGTCCCTTAGTTCAGGCCCAGCATCAAAACGTTAAAAGTGAGACGCGCCCTACCTCTTTAACTCAAGAGGACCCATCTCAATAATTCCCAACTCAGAACTAATCAAGACTAGAGGAGTTAACAATGTAGACACCACTTAGTACTGCATCGGTTTTGCATTTAGTGACAATTATTGTGGATGCCAAAACAAGAGTCATCTGACAGTCAAATATTGGTTCTACATTGTAAGAAACATCGTTATAGCATCGTTTGTTTATAAGTGGCCATTCTTATAATGAGTGTAATTAAAACTTTGGTTTGATAGAGTTAAAAAAGAAAAAAACCAAAAAAAAGGCGATTTTTTAGACTTCCAAACACTTGTGCCATACTTCAAGAAGAGCGTAAACGGAATACAGAGTATGCAATGGTTATATTTTCAGCAGGACAAACTTTTCACCCAGTTTTACAAGAAAACAGCTGAAGGTAGCATAGAAGAGTTTAGTGTGCTATCTATGAGACCTACTCGAGCTAGTAAAAATTCTGTCCTGCCAGATCTCTTGCCAGTACCGATTGACATAATGCCTGTTATTAAGCGGGCTAAATATTCAAATCTTCAACAGTTACTCAACTACGTACCTACAATTTACCATGAGTTCTTCACAAATTTGCGATATGATGGTCAACAAGCTGGAGAACTAGCAAACTCAGAAGAAGCAGAAGTCTAAAATGACAATTTGGATCAACAGTATGATACTGATATTGACGAATCATAAGTCAACTATGTATTAGTGTTATGATGAAGAATAAATTTGTATAAAAACTTTGTGATTTATTTACATTTATGTTGCATTTCTTAGAAGTAAAGGGGTACAAGTGCTACTTAGCAACCTAAAAATATGTCCAGAATGAGTAAAGTCAATCAATTTATGAGTTTTTGTTATAAATAATAATAATAATGCCTACAGTTACTAAACCGGACAAAAAAACTAGCATTAATAATCATGGCAATTACAGTGAAGGCTCAACTTTGAACGGCGTTTACTCAAAATTCGCTTTTTGTCACTTATACTCCTTTACTTCTAGGGTCCTCATATACTTTTCACACAAATCACTATCAAATTTTCTCTGTTGACAAAGGACTTTTGGACATTTTTTTGGTTTATCTGCAAAATAAAACAAAATTCAATATAACATTATTATCATCAGTATTATTATAATTCAATTTCTAAACTTAAAATTTGATACAGAATGCAAATAGGTGAAATAACATTGTCTAAGATAAATAGATACGTCCATAAAAAGATGAAAGATACTGACATACTTAAATAAAAATAATTGCTACAAAACTCGCGAGCTATAAAATTAATGATTTAATTCAAATCTCTTACAATAACTAAATTCAGTATCCAACCAACCAAATTCGTACCTAACAGAACATTCCAAAAATAAAACGGCAGTTAAATTTAGAATAACAGTGGCGTACACTATTTTGTTGAATTGTCATAAAATTTATGTAGGCGTGCGAGCTGAAAGGTTAAAGCTATTCGTCGACTACTGCATGATTTAATTTTAAGGATTATGTTTGTCATTTAAAGATTTCTCAAAACATGTCATAGCTAAAGAAGAAAACTTTTGGAAACTCGATATAATAATAAAAAAAAACAATAAAGTCAATTTTAGAAGGGATCTATGAAGAGTTCGAACGAGGTTTTATGAAGAATTTTAAATGTATTTTAAGTTATCAAGATCAGTGGTTCCTAACCTTTTTCTTTATGCGAACCCATTATCAAAATTGGAATATGTCGGCAAAACGTCTGTGCAGTAGTTATTGACAGTAAATATAACAGTGCTATTTGGCTGTTATAAACATTTATTAATCATGTTATAAATAATAGTTATATTGAGCGAAGTACATTAAACAATAACTGTAACGTAAAACAATATTAAAACTAAGTAAGCCTTGCAAAAAAGGAATAATATAGGTAATATCAATACAAGTAATATCATACTTTAAAAAGTCCTCGATGGGATATTTATTCCTGTTTGGTGGAATAAAGAAATTCAAAATTTGGTTTAATGTCCAAAATTTATGTCCTAGATCGGTTTCTGCATTCAATCTATTTCTGTACTTATCTTGGAGGTAAGTCTAGGTTGAAAATCCTTTCTCAAACAAATACGTTGTGCAGAACGGTAATAAATTTTTCATGACTTTTCTGTTAAGATAGGATATTCATTTTTTACACTGATCCAGAAGTCTATTAAAGAATGATCTGCAAAAACAGCTTTAGAGAATTTATTGTCAGAGAATAAATCAATGAGCTTTTCTTTTTTTAGTAAATATGTTTTTTTTTTATTTATCCACATCAACCACTAGGGTTATAAGCGGTAGATTTATGATACAAATAGAGAAAATAAGATACATTTTAGAAGTCATGACTTACAACAATATGGTACAATGTACATGTAACAAAAATTAAATTATAATTTATTATAGAGTTTACAGTAATTTAAAAAATATATAATTTTGTAACCAGAGCTTCTTTCAGGCTGTTGGGTTTCTTGAATATCGCCTTGGCTGAGGTGTACTCTGGACATTATATGGTTGACTGTGAAAGGTGTTTGGCATCTTTGGCACATTGGTGGTGGTTTTTTGGAGACCATGTAGCTATGCGTAAGTCATGTATGACCAAACCGGAGTCTGCTGATAATTACCTGGTCTTTTCTTTTTGGTGGTATAGAAAGATTTTTTAAAGATACGTCTGGTTTGATGCTTTTAAGATTTGTGTTTGTTTGATCCCACATTTCTTGCCAGATTCTGTTTACTTGAGTCTTAAATAAAGTTTTAGTATCTGTTCAATTTTTTCACATGCGAAAAATCATGTCATTTTTTCGCTGTATTACTAGCTACCATTCTACCACAATTTTACAATTATTTCCCGTTCTCCAACCCTTCCTACTCACATTTTAACCCCACTCCATTAGAAGACAGACAGTTGTAAGATAGCAAAGAAAGTCTCACTCTCTTCTCTGTTGTCTCTTGATGATAACGGACACTCTCTCTTGACTGCTGACTGTTGCTAGAAACAGTCGTCCTCTCTTTCGTCTGCTGAGTCCTACTAGGCAGACGTATAATCTCTCTATCGCTACCTATCGCTTGGTACAGACTTACCAAGCTTTTTCTATCCTCTAATTATCTCTCTCGCTTATGGTTACGCGAAAAATACCGCAAGTACTATTTTAAATCGTGTACAGACGCAAATGTGCTCTATATCGTGATCTAAGTGTTAATACGCGAAACACGTGTTCAGAAACCGGTAACCGGACAGTTTCCCCGTATGAAGAATAACCGCGACTGAAAGCCTCTAAATACCGCGAGTGTGTGTATGTGCAGCAGAAGAATTGGTAAGACTTTGTATAAACTTAATTTGATATAATCTGTATAACCTTTTACCACATATCCTAATTTATTTGAACCAGCCCTATGTAATACAGTCCTCATCAACTGAAATTATATTCATAATTTCACATATGTACACCCTTTTTGTACATATTGTGGTCCTTCGAGCCGGATATAAATCATAATATCATAATCTCTCTCTCACTCTCTATCACTCTGTCTCACATCTTGATTCTACATAGTTTGGCACACCTTTGAGTCATATGTAAATCCTTAGTCTCTCTGTTTTATCTCATGCTCAATTGAACATATTTTAATCCAATTAGGTTCAGATAAATCTTATCTCTGCTGTAAATCTCATTAGATTTGGTCCTTCGAAATTATGTATTTCTATATATGTGTATATGTTCTTTGATATATATGTTTATACGTATGTATTGATAAATCGATATATTGATAGATCGTTGTTTAATAATTCTTATCTGTGTAAATTCCAATTTTATGATTCTATTGTTAAAGGACGTTAGAAAGTCAGGTAAAATTACCCATTGATAGATACCTGTGACGTATTAAAAATTCCAGCCCTTTTGTCAAACAAAGATACTCATTATAATCCCAAGTAATTGTATTGTTCTCTGACACGTTTCGCCATAGGTACATATCTAGGTGAATAATTTGGGATTTTGTCCTATTGTTCTGAATAATAAATTTTTACAAGAATTCTCCGCTGTTATTGTCATTAATCCCTAGCATAATAATCGCTTTATTCAAATCGCTTGATGACACAAACTAAATTTTTACAATAATCTCTGCTCTTAGACAGTATTTGCATATTAATTGCTTTATTAAATCAATTAAAATTATCTCAGTGTTAATTTAAATTAAATTCACGATACCAAATATAATTTTCAAACAAAAAAAACAAGAAACTGATAATCTCATTACACTCTTATATATACATATTTGTTCTCTTCCCTTTGTACCCTTTCCAAGGGTCGCTAGGTTTTATTCCCTTTATCATTCATCTCTGTCTGGTACATTCTTATTATACTTTATCTAACTATAACATAGTCTGATTAGAAATGACAGAAACTGCAAAATATTTACGCGCAAAGCGTGCAGCGAAAACAAACATTATAAGGATTGCAAACATTATGAGCTCTAATGAACGAGATCTCACTAAATTTAGAATCAGAGAAAATATTACTCAACTTAAGGCTGCTTTTCAATCGTATTCAGAAGCTATGGAAAATCTAGCTGACGATGATAGTGCTCTAGAAAACGAAGATGTTACATATGAAAAATATATGGATGCCTTATGTTACTTAGAAGAAAAATTGGAGCGTATAGAAGATTCACTCTCTTCTAACTCACTATCGGGGCAAGGATCAAGTCATAGCACTAGCACTGCCGCCAACTCTCGACAAAGAACAATCAGGCTTCCAGAACTAAAAATAAATAAATTTAGCGGAAATTTACATGAGTTTCCGTCATTCTTTCAAACTTTTAATAGCATTATAGACGCTGATGACTCTCTCACCGACATTGAAAAATTTATATATCTCAAAAGCCTTTTGACACATGATGCATTAAAGGTTGTTGATAATATTCCCCTCTCTGGTGAAAATTATAGTTTGGTACGTGAGGCTTTGGAAAAAAGATATACAGACCATAATCTTATAGTAAAGCAATTGATAACTAATATTGTAGATACTAAAAGTCTTCAAAATAACGCCTCATATTCACAACTAAAAGACTTCACTCTTGCTATAACAAATTCTTATAGAGCTTTAAACAATCTCGACTTGTCATCCAAAGAACTTCTTAATTTGATTTTAATTCATATTACTTCCTCAAAGCTCGACCATGCCACTCTCAGATCCATTGAATTTTCACCTGAATCGAATAAAATCAAAGATTTTAACCAATTTCTAACGATGGTAGATGACCGAGCAAAACATCTAGAAAATCTCTATGCAAACTCTAAAGCGAAACATCAACCCTCAAAAGAGACAAGGTCCTCTTATCACATAAGCACAGATAAAAACAAACCCCCATCTCAAATAATGAAAGCTAAAGTATGCAGCTATTTTAAGTTGGATAACCATTCTATATATCTTTGTCAAGATTTTAAATCTCTATCCGCTTCCTCTAGGCGTAATTTTGTTCAACAAAATTCTCTTTGTTCCAACTGCCTTGGAACCAGACATCGCACGATTGATTGTACCTCCAGGTATTCATGCTCTAATTGCAACAGAAGGCATCACTCTTTGCTTCACAGTGACTCGAGAAATCGCGAAGCCACGTCCACACATCGTGAGCACTCAAATTCATATAGATCTTCTCAAACAGTCGATGCTCACGTTTCAACACGGAATAGGATTGAACCTCATGCTTCAACGTCTAGTTCTTCTCACGATGTAGTCGTTCGATCGACATCTCCATCCACTCATGCTGTTTCAGCAGTCTCTACGTCGGCTCCTATGGTTTTATTAGGCACTGTACAGGCATATCTCATAGCCCCAAATGGAAAAAGAGAATATGTTGTTAAGGTCTTATTGGACCCAGCATCACAACTTAGTTTTGTCTCTAAAAACTTGTTAAAGAAGATTGCGGCACCCACTTATAAAAATCATTTTAAGATTCATGGTATCGCCCAATCTATTTCAAATTCAACCCTTATGTCTGATCTGACTATCTTCTCTGCTGCTACGGACACTTGCATTAAAATCAAATGTTCAGTACTAGACAGTATCACTACTAAACTACCCCAAGTCCCAATTTTTATTAATAAGCTTAACTTGCCAACAGAAGTGGTCTTAGCCGATCCAAACTTCTACTCTCCTTCTGAAGTAGATATATTGCTTGCCGCTGACATATGCGCAGACATATTGACAGGTAATATCATACAACTTGGCCCTGGCCTTCCAATTCTTCAAGGCAGCTCATTTGGACACATTGTAAGTGGAAGAATTCCCGATTCTTTTATTCGAGGAAGGTGCTCTAAGTCTCAGTACGTAAATAATTTAGTCACTTGTGTTGCTCAGTCGTTTGATATGAAATAAGCTGATAGCGTTGATTTACACCTCACTCAAATCGTCCAACGCTTCTGGGAAATCGAAGACATTCCCTTGGACCGTAAAGTATCTGTGTCACAACACCCTGCTGAGATACAGTTTATTAAATCTGTAACAATCTTAAACACAAACATATATCAGGTTAACATAGGTCTTAAAACTAATAGGAATCAGCTTAATTTAGGCAACACTTTCTTATCAGCTAAGAAGCGTTTTCTCAATCTAGAAAAAAAACTTCATGCATCTCCACAGTTGCTACACAATTATTCAAAAATCATACAGGATTATGCAGTTGACGACAAGATTACACAAATTACGTTAAAAATCCAAAACTCACAGCATCAATTTAATTATTTCTTGCCTCATTTCCCAGTTAAAAAAGCAGGTTCTTCAGAGATTCGAATTGTGTTTGACCCAAATAATAAAGTAGCAGGTGGACAATCTCTTAATGAGGTCTTAGACCCTGGGTACACATGCCAACCTGAATTATTTGATATTCTCCTAACCTTTAGGCAATATACCTTTGTATTAACTGCCGATATCTCCAATATGTATATGCAAATTATGATAAATCCCGAGGAAACCTTTCTGTTAAATTTCCTTTGGAGAGATCATCCTGATGAACCCATTCGCGCTTATCAACTAAAACGTCTTCCATTTGGACTCTCTTCATCCCCCTTTCTCGCTACACGTGTGTTAAAACATATTGCTGATTCTAATCAAACCTCGCACCCACTAGCCTCTCACACTCTAAGGAATTCGACATATATTGGCACCAATAACTTAGAAGGCTTACATACACTTTATTCTCAACTATGCTCGCTTCTAAACACTCATGGTTTCCAACTCCATAAAATACATTCAAATTCTCGTGATTTTTCAAGAGAATGTAACATGGCCTCCACTTCAGAAGTCAATCTTAACTTAATTAACGGTTCCACTAAGGTTCTAGGTATTAACTGGTCACCTGATCTAGATGATTTCTCTTTTAAGCCGCCAGTTTATGAAGGGGCCCCTCCCCTAACAAAAAGAAAAGTATTGTCATATGTGTCACGAATGTATGACCCCTTAGGATTACTCTCACCCATTATAGTACACTCTAAACGGTTCTTACAACGTCTCTGGTCATTACCCTTAGACTGGGACAGTGAGATACTGGATGACCTATTGATCTTAGATTGGAAATCATTATTGGATACATTCCAATCAATATCTAAAATTACATTTCCCAGATGCCTGACACTTCCACTGCCTAAATCGGATATGCAATTACATTGTTTCACCGATGCCTCTCAGGACATTTATGCTGCTTGTGTCTATCTTCGAGTCGTGTATAGTGACAACACAGTCACGTCTCGCCTCATAGCATCGAAAACTAGAATAGCTCCACTGAAAAATAAACTAACTATTCCTCGGTTAGAATTGTCTGGTATCTTATTAGGTGTCACTCTTACTAGAAAGGTACTTGAGGTTCTTTCAAAAAACGTCACAATATCTGAAGTTCACATATTCTCAGACAGCCTCATCGCTTTAACATGGATTTTAACAACTAAATTTACATGGAATCCATTTGTACTTCATCGTGTCAGTCAAATCAAAGAATTAAGTAAATCCTTTTTATTTCATCATGTAAGTTCCTGTTTAAACGTAGCAGATTTGCCCTCTAGAGCCTCAGATATCACTCAGTCAAATTTAAAAAAAATTTGGACCGAAGGTACCCCCTTTTTAGTTTCCAGTGTAATAGACTACTCTCAATTCAGGATAAAAGAATGGACGGGAGATTTACTGGAACTCAGACACACTCAGGTCACTTTAAGCACAACCTCTGACATATCTCAAGTGAATAATACCCTTGAAACCCTTTTTAATAAATGTTCGTCATTTTCAAAAATTCAGAGAACTCTGGCATATGTTTTTCGTTTTCTCTCAAATCTAAGAAAAAGACATACTAATTCACCTTTAGAATTAGGACCACTGCAAGTTTGTGAAATAAGCTCCTCCACCACTGTGATTGTTAAGTACATACAATCACAGGCCTTTCCTAAAGAATTTCATGAGTTAAAACATCGGAAAATAATCTCTGATAAAACTATCAGGGCACTAAACCCCTTCCTCTCTGAGAAAACTGGACTTCTTCATGTAGGTGGTAGATTAGAATTTGCCCCTATCTCTTTCGAACAGAAACATCCCTTGCTACTACCATCTAATCATTCAGTTGTCAAATTAATGATAAAACAAATGCATGTTAAATTGGGACATGCAGGTGCCTTGACCACGTTGTCAAATTTTCGTTCGAAATATTGGCCTATCTCTGGACTAAGACAAACAAAGAAGATAATACACGACTGTGTGAAATGTTTCTGTTTCATGACACCCAAGTCAACACAACTTATGGCAGATCTCCATCCCGATCGTGTTCTCTCGACAAGACCTTTCCAAAAGGTCTCAGTAGATTACGGAGGTTTTTTCATGATCCGATCCTCTCATCTTAGAAAGGCTCCATTATACAAAGCATACATAGCCTTCTTCATATGTATGACTACCAAATGTGTTCATATCGAACTTGTCACCGGCTTAACAGCTGATGCTTTTATTCTCACCCTTAAAAGATTTATTGCAAGGCGAAGTGCTCCCGAGATTATATGGTCAGACAATGCTACTAATTTCTATGGTGCCCGCAATCAGCTTCTTGAGTTAAACGAACTCTTTAAAAGTAAGAACTTCTCGCAGAGGATTACTAATTTCTGCTCTGAAAACTCTATTCGTTTTAAATTTGGAGTGCCTCGTAACCCTTCTCAATTTGGGTTGCATGAGGTAGGGATTAAAGGTGCCAAATACCATCTTTATCGTCTTGTAGGAAATCTTCGTTTTACCTTTGAAGTTTTTTATACAATAATTTGTCAAATCGAAGCCATTTTAAACTCAAGACCTATCACTCAGCTCTCAAATGATCCAAACGATCTCTCAGTCTTAACGCCCGGACACTTCCTTGTAGGAAAAAGTCTCACAAGTCCACCAGAACCAGATCTCTCAGAAATACCACAGAACCGTCTTTCCCTCTTTCAGCATATCTCGAAAATTCATCAAACCTTTTGGAAAAGGTGGTCGGTGGAATATTTGCATATGACCCAAAGTAGGAGTAAGTGGAACATCGCTACTGATCCTTTAAAGATAGGTGATGTTGTAATTATTAAAGATGAAGAGACTCCCCCACTCCTCTGGCCTCTGGCAAAGATTATCGAAGTGCTTCCAGGCAAAGACTCTCTTGTTCGAACTGTTAGGGTATCCACACCTAATGGCGAATATCTTAGGTCAATAAAGAAAGTAGCTAGGTTACCCTTTAACCAATAGTGGTACTTTCTGCCAAACATGTATGTAGTTTCTATAGACTTTAGTTTCTCTAGATTTTAAATAGTTTTTAGTTATCTTAGTTCATTACAACAGTACCCCTAATGTATACTGGTTTACCCTCGTTCTCGAAGTAACTATTTGATACCCTATCCCAGTGGCGTAACTCTTCTCGCCCGCCCCCAGTATGTTCAATTTTTTCACATGCGAAAAATCATGTCATTTTTTCGCTGTATTACTAGCTACCATTCTACCACAATTTTACAATTATTTCCCGTTCTCCAACCCTTCCTACTCACATTTTAACCCCACTCCATTAGAAATACAGACAGTTGTAAGATAGCAAAGAAAGTCTCACTCTCTTCTCTGTTGTCTCTCGATGATAACGGACACTCTCTCTTGACTGCTGACTGGTGCTAGAAACAGTCGTCCTCTCTTTCGTCTGCTGAGTCCTACTAGGCAGACGTATAATCTCTATATCGCTACCTATCGCTTGGTACAGACTTACCAAGCTTTTTCTCCACTCTAATTATCTCTCTCGCTTATGGTTACGCGAAAAATACCGCAAGTACTATTTTAAATCGTGTACAGACGCAAATGTGCTCTATATCGTGATCTAAGTGTTAATACGCGAAACACGTGTTCAGAAACCGGTAACCGGACAGTTTCCCCGTATGAAGAATAACCGCGACTGAAAGCCTCTAAATACCGCGAGTGTGTGTATGTGCAGCAGAAGAATTGGTAAGACTTTGTATAAACTTAATTTGATATAATCTGTATAACCTTTTACCACATATCCTAATTTATTTGAACCAGCCCTATGTAATACAGTCCTCATCAACTGAAATTATATTCATAATTTCACATATGTACACCCTTTTTGTACAGTATCTGATATTGGTATACCTGTTGTAATCGGAATGTTAACATTGTTTATTGCTTCAAACGCTGTTTTATCTGCTAGCTCATTACCAGTTGTTCCGATATGGGATGGGATCCACATAAATGCTATGGTTTGTCTAGAAAATTGTAGCTGTTGAAACGCGTCTTTAATTAGGAATAGATTAATGTGTGTAGGATAAACATGTTTAATGACCTTTAAAGAACTTAATGAATCTGATACTATTACCTAGTATTTGTTTTTCATTTGTGGTTTTGCAATGATTTCGTGCGTCAAGTATTGCTTAGAGCTCTGCGGTATAAATACTACAGCCGTCAGTTAATCTAGTGGCAGAAATTAGGTTTTCTGATACAGTATCAGCTGCTACTCCGTTGCAATATTTGGAGGCATCAGTGAAGAATAATTTGTAAGTGGAATATTTGAGTAAATTTGCATGATGCTGAAGCCTGACCTCAGCAGAAATATGTAAATGCTTATCCTGATTAAGTAAGGAGAGGTCTACTATTGGTAAAGAAACTATCCAGGGAGGTGCCTGGTATATTTTTATGAATGCCAAGGTGATTTGATTGATATAATACGGTAGTCTTTTAGCTCGTTCGTAAAATTGTACTGTCTTGGTGGTGTCTTTTGTGTATTGGTTCTAGTAATTCTTCCGATATTAAACCGATACCAAACTTGCGAGAAAAGTATGATCCTTTGCGCTTAGAATTTTTGAGGCGTAGCATAGTGATAGATATTGTCTTCTGAGGTATAGTGGCATTTCTCCTACTAACACTTGAAGGCTTCTTATTGGAGTAGTTCTAAAAGCTCCAAAAATTAGTTGTAGAGATGTGGTTTGAATAACATCCAGTTTTTATAGATGATTTTTATTTGCTATTTCATAACAGATGCATCCGTAGTCCAGTTTGCTTCTTATTAATGTCTGATATAAATTTAGAATAATTTTAGTATCTGAACCCCATCTATGATTGAATAAAATTCTTAGTAAATTTATTCTTTGTTGACAGGATTTGATCAAATTGTTAATATGTGAAGGAAAAGAAGGAAAAATTGTAAAAAAGAATTATAATTGCTTGACGCCATATAGAAGGAAACGTTATATTTGTGTAAATATTGTTAAAGATGTCAACTAAAATTTTCTTTCATGTTTCAGGTAGTTTCTCAATAAATATTGTTGGAATATCATCAGGTCCTAAAGGAGTTTTTTAGCATTGCCTAGGCTTTCGTTTAACTCGTCTAGTGTAATCGGTATATTGAGGGGCATAAAATATCTTCTATTTTGATTTGTGACAATTCGGTTTTTTCTTTGTGTTTTAAGAATGTAGAGATGATCATTGCTCAAATATAATTGCTAGTGATCAGCTAAGATTTGTACGATTTCTAGTTTATCTGAAGTAATTAAGTTATCTGTAGCAATGGTGTCGATATGATTAATTTTAGTTGAGCCTTTTATTTTCCTTATTTTCTGTCAAATATCATTTATTGGTGTAGATGTATTTATTGATAAGACATAATTGGCCCAGCTTTCTTTTTTAGATTTTTTGATTAGAAATCTGGATCTGACTCTTAAGGCTCTAAATCTAGCTAAGTTAAAATCCACAAGGAATCTACGTTACTGTAGTTGGCTGTATACCATATATTAAAAAATTAATTAAAATCCTTTGTAAAAGATATATATTTAAAAACCCAAACGGGCTATGTTAGACAAAACGTTTTCGGAATCCATAATTCCATTATCAGTGTCTAGGAGTACATGAATGTAGCCACTAAATAGGTATATGGGTAAAAACCCGTTAAAAAATAATTATTTACATTTGGTGTACAGTGTTTCTTATAAAATATTAAGATGTTAAAGTTACCGTTGGATTAGGTAACATGGCGACATATGACTCCACGTTGAAGTTGCTAGTCCTGAGACGGTGTGTCTACGAGGACTATATGGAAGCAACTGAGTTTTTAATTGATTCGAAAGAATTTTAATTAATTTTTCAGCTAAGTTAGTTTCGAAATTGTATTTTTTCATTATATAAAAGAAGTGTTTTGTTTGTTTCAAAGAAGTTTCTATTTCGATATTACACGAGGGTAGAGGTGTTTTTGTGGTAGCTGTAGTTTTTCCAATCGCTTCTCTGGCTGAATCTGTTATGATATCATTAAAATTTGTGATTACGCTGTTTATATCTTTTAATATTTTGAAGTCTTTCATTCGTTCAGTTATTAAACTAGTGTACTTTTCCCAGTCTGCTGATTCTAATTTCCATGTTTCATATGGTTTTGTATTATTATTTGTGTCTTTAAAATGAGTAACCAAAATTGGTAGATGGTCGCTGTCAAATAAGTGAACGTTTATTCCACTCAATTAGTGGTGTTAAAGTTGAATTGCTGAGAGATAAATCGATGGTTGAAAACGTGCCATTGTATGAGTTGAAACGGGTAGGCATTCCTGTATTTAATAGCACCAGTTCGAGGTTGTTAATTATTTCTAATAGTTTTGCCATTTTTGCCAGTTTTCGCAGATCCCTCCCCAAGATTCGTTATGACAATTTGTGTCAGCAAGAATTAATTTAGGAGATGGAATTTGTTCTCACTTTTTGTAGTTCAAGGTGTATGGATTCTTCTGGATGGGTAAATATATACTGCAAATGTTGATTTTAAAATGATGAACTACTGAGACTGCAACAGCTTCCAGATTTGTATTTAACGAAATTTCTTTGGACTTGATGGTAAATTTCACAAAGATGCCAACACCACCGCTAGCTATTTGCTGCACCGGTCTATTTTTGATGTATTGTGTATAGTTTTTCAATTTTACATTATTATTAGAAAGTTTTGTTTTTTGTAAACATATTACTAAAGATGAGAATTCATTAATTAATATTTTTAAGTTTTCGATATGGCTGTAAAAGCCATTCAAATTCGAACTATAAATTTGGTTATTGGATAGAGTTGCCGTCGCTTTCTTCCTCAGTAATAGAAGAGTTGTCTGTTCCATTTACCTTTTTTAAAATCCTTGAAATGTTGTTTTTAAGACGTCGGTCGTTTGTTTTTGTGTGTACCGTTTGCAATTCAGCGCTAAGTCCTTCTAGGTCATTATTATAATCCTTTGCTACGTTTTCAGGAATCTTTGAACGTATAGCATTTGTAATATAGTCACATAGTTCTGTGTATTTTAATGTGTAAGGAGTAGTAGCTAACGATAAAATGGCTTCTATAGGTTTCATTGGGGTTTCGATGTTCAAAGCTTTTTTAATCCTTTTAAGTGCAGATTTTTTTGGGACAGGAATTATTATTTTTTTATTTTCTAACTCTGAGATGTTGACATTGGTCTTTTTATAGAAGTATGTGATATTATGTTGGTATTATTAGATAGTGATTTGGGTAGGTTTTGTGAGTTGGAGGAGGTATTTGGTAGTGGTCTGGTTTATTTATTAGATAATTTTCTGTTTCAGAAATATTAGTATTCATAGATTGAGAAAGCTGGTCAATATTTTGTATGTTAATTAGTGCGATAGTGCAGATTTTATCTTTGTGTCCTGTGGTATTATATTTAGAGCAATTTAGGCCATCTAAGGAAAGATAAATTCTGTAGAAGGTATTGTCATGGGATATTAGAAGTGAATTTGGGATACGATTATTAGTTGTTGGAGCAACAAATACTTGACGCCTAAAGCTTAATATATGATTGTATTCAGATTCAGGCATGCCAACTTAAAAAAATGTTATTTTATACACTGCAATAAACTCCAATTTTTTGAGCTCTTCTTCGATAATAGTGTTTGGAATAGTGGGGCAGACATTTGATATCACTAGTCAGCTCGCAGGAGTAATTATTCTTCTAATTTTTATGTCGTTTCCTTGTATTAAAACGGATTTGTGATTATGTAGTAATTTTTTTAAGATTGTAATATAACTGAGATAAATACATACTCTGTTATTTGAGATTCTGGACGCGAAGATGATATTTTTTGGTTGTACTTAAGTTCCTATTGCGGTTTTCTTGTTCTTTGGATGAAAGGTTAAAGTTGCTTACGGCTTTAGTGTAGGTTAATGTTAAAAAAGAGGTTGGTGCTGAAGATGTTAATAATGGTTTGGTGATTACTCTGTCAGTTTTTAAATTGTTATCCATTTTTAATTTTTATTTTCTTCATTTAATGGTATTTACATTAGAGCCGCTACTGACTTGAAATAAAAATAGATCTTCTGTTGTTTAGTTTTCAATAAAATCCTTTAAATGGTTTTATAAGGATCAAATAAAAATTGTACTTACAATTTTTCTCTTCTGTAATTAGAAAACCCTTTAATTTCACTCTTAGTACAAACTTGTATTTAAATTTATTGTATAAACCAACAAAAAACACGTTTTATTTGGAGCTGAAATTTATTGACACTTTTCTAATAAGTAGATACCTTTTTTTCTCTCCGGTAAATATGTTTATTATACCTCCTTATAAAGAATTGTGTGTCCAGTTGTTCGATACAGGTTTGTTATAAAAATACTCTTTTAACGTTAATAAAAGTTCTTTTAGACTTTCAGTAACATTTTTTTAATGTTTTCAATAAGCTGAATTCTATTTTCTGATTAAAAGCTGCATAGAGCACCAACATTTTTTGTACTCATTTATCTGCAGACATTGATCCCACAAAATGAGCTTCCTTAGTATGGCTTCTATTCCATTATGCACATTAAAAATTGTGACACCTCTGTCTTGTAAAAACTTATTTCGTTTATTTAATTAAAGAAAATATCGGCTAGTTTAATAGCAAAATAATTTTAATATTATTCTTCTTAAAAAATAAATCACTTTCAACATTTTTCGCCAAGTCGTTAATTCTCGGTCACATTGTGCAATAGGCATAAGGTCATTTTTTTGTCGTTTTTCTCCAAGATTACACCTAGTGATGTTTGTAGCACAAGATCAGATTAAATATTTTGCCTCCATATGGATGTGTCCAGTAATTTAAAAACTAACTAGGAATGCTAATTTGACAGCCACTTTACTATCTTCGTTGAAATTCAACAGGAAAGAAGCCATAAAAACCCATTCGCAAATAGTCAGTTACCTAGTTTCTTTAGTTTTTTTACCCTCTTGTTTATGTTCTAATGTATTTTATTCTGATAAGAAGGTACCTCACTATAACATTCAATACCACAACCATGTGTTGACCAAAGAAGAAGCAGTACCTGATTGCTCATCTAGCTTTTCGTCAGACTTAAAAAACTGCCTGTTTTTAACCAACTATCCATCTTAAATTTACAGAATATCATTATATTTGTTTATTTAATTTTACGTTCGACATGAGTACGGCCCATGATCCTTAAGTGCGTTTGACAGTACTATTACTTGCGTGACTGCGACTTTTTTATATATCCAGACATTATACTTATTCTTTCGAGTTCCAGAAAAGTCTTGATTCGCTAGATTCGCCGAACGAGAACTTGCTGGTCTATTTTAGCGACAGCGCTGCAACAATGAAAACAAATTTCACCATTTTTTTACTATTTTCGCGAACCCCCTTCATATAGCTCGCAAACCCCTCGAATAGACATCCAGTAGAGCTAGAGTGGGATGCATATAGTAGAAGGAAGCGAATGGTGTGTTTATGATAAAAATACTTCAATGAAATAAAAAGGAAAGTTCTACAAAATTCCCCTAAATATACCTATAGTGTACAGTCCTGAATATTGGACAATTAAACAAAAAAGAGGAACAACGATTGCATGCCATTAAAGGAAGTCTAAGGGTGGCACCAAATTGAGAGAGACTAATTTTAAATGGTGCTCTCAAATTCAACGTCAAAACGCTAATTATCCATTACGAAGAAATTCCAGTTTTCAACTTTCAGAAAGGCGTAGGCGTTTTCATCACTACAACCTGACAACCATTTTCTTACTCAGCCATCGTTATCAAATATCAATATAAGAACACATTTACCATTTCAATTAAGGATCAAAAACATTTTAAACTCTATTGAAATTTTTAACTTTCCCTCAACACATTCAGCAAACGTAAACACGCCACCTCCTTGGTTAATACCTTTGCCTACTTTAAATTTAGAACTATCATCATATCATAAATCTGAAACTAATCCACAAATATTTATAAGCAATTATAATAGAATACTTTCTTCTTTCCCTGAATATACCCAAGTTTACACAGATGCATCTAAAACAACTTCTGGTGTAGGATCATCATTTGTTATAAGAGACATAATAAAAAGTTTCAAATTGCCCACAGAATCCACTGTGATAACTGGAGAATTGTATGCAATATACAGAGCTCTAATTCACATACAAACAGTCAAACCAGATAAATTCCTTATTATTACTGACTCAATCAATTCCCTTCATATACTGTCAAAAATGTACACTTGCAACCCGATAGCTAAATTAATTAAAAACAAGATGCAGCAGCTGGAAAACAAAACATTAGTCTTCGTGTGGGTACCATCACATATAGGCATTAAAGGAAACGAACTAGCTGATAAAAATGCTCGGGAAATAGCAAATTCCCCAAATATCAGACCGATAATAAAACCATTAGCAAAAGATCTCAATCCGTACTTTAAACAAAAGCTGATATGTAATTGGACTAAATGTTGGGAAGAAAAATCCTCAAAGTTAAAAGAAATTAAACCAAATTTTGGACGATGGACTAACAACGCCCCTAGCCGTTTCCTTCAGGTTGTATTAACCATGCTCCGATTAGGACACAGCAAACTCACCCATGAATATCTCATGAAGAAGGAACCTCAACCAAAATGTACGAGTTGTGACGTGCCGTTAACAGTGAAACACGTATTAACGGAGTGTCCCAAATATAGTACTGAAAGACTAACTAATAAAATCCCATCAGTTATAAGGGACATTTTTAGTGAGTGTACCAGTGAAAATATTGTGAAATTTTTAAGAGACTGTAACATATTGAACCACATATAAGTATGTTATTTATTTGTTATTTGTAATCATTATTGTTTGTATTAAATTCATCCGCTAATAACCAATATGGTTGATGCGGCTGCCTTTAAATAAAAAAAAAAGGCGTAGGAAAAGAAGACCGAAAAAGACCTTGGGAGATGCCTAGGCAGGATATGTCTGTGAACTAGATTCATAATTATGAGATTCAAAATAAAAACTTATGCGATTATGGTGGTATGCAATAAGGGAAGGAGACTCCGAACAGGGGTTAAGGAAAATATATATGATGATGATTAACAATTACCTTAGAGTCAAAATGAAAATAAAATTAGACAAAGAAAAAGTGGCCAGAAATCCATATAATACGGTAAAAAAATATAATATCTAGAGTGTGTTATTAATTAAAAACAAATTAAGGGGTCGATAAAACAAAAAATTATTTTATTTTTTAATAATCAAGGTCTACATGTCTAGATAACTGCATTCTATTTAATGCGTTCTACATTTTGTAAAAAATGATTAAAAACATGGTTATTTGAATATAATCTAACCAATCAACCAAGCGGAAAAATTTCGTAAGAAGTATTACTCTAACAATATATGTCTTCTTTTTTTATCTAATTAATGTTGCCATAAATACCCCGTCGTACTGATTTCATCCCCTGTTTATTAATTACCGCAATTTATTTTCGCGAAACTTTGGAATTCATTATACAGATTTTTGGTTAACTAATTAAAGTGTAAACAAAGTTGGGAACAAAACCTTTTTTTTACCTTTACGTGGGGAAGATGTCATCTGATTAAAGCTAAGACAGAACAATCATTTATTATGCTCCAAAAAATATATCCCTTAGTCGGAAGGAAAGTTTCGTTACAAAGTTTTAAAACATAGCGATACAGAAATTTATAGTTATGTTTTACATTTTTTAAAAATTTGAAAAGTATCAATACTGTATATATATATATATATATATATATATATATATATATATATATATATATATATATATATATATATATATGAAGGTCTCGGGAGAAAACCATGAATGTCATAAAATATTTTATTGAAAAAAATGAATTTTACAGTTAAATACCGTTTAAAATGTGCCTGATATATTATATTCCAAAACATTTATCATTTGCGACTAAAAACTAGTACTTAATACGTACAGTGCCACCATGGGATTATATTTTTGCGGAACCCTGGGGCCAAATTTTTTTATTTGAAATTCTGAATATGTTTGAGCTATTATACAGGCTCATTGGCATTTTTCCTAAATTTGAAATTTTTTGCCTGATTTTGCCATTTTTATGTGACGGTCTACGTTGTTTCCCCATGGCCCGAAATCATGTGTTTGGCGTTATGGCCAGTGGGGGAACGCACGCGTGCGTCGCTCGTTCTTGAAGGAAGCGGTCTCTACGATTCTCCTCGGCCGACACTCACGATACACTCAAGCCGACACTAGTCGTTAGCGTTTCAGTTTGCTTGCGCTTTGCAGTCAGTGAGTGTTGTTGATGTTGTGTTCGACTTAGAAATGGCGGATAGCTACGAAAAGGAACAAAATAAACTGAAAAAATTGTGGGAGGAGGTGCTTTCGGCTAGTGACGAAGACTTTTCCCCTGATATGAGTGAATATGCGCTTCAGACTCTGACATGTCCAGTTCAGAAGAGGATCCAGAGACACCTAGAAAAAAAATCAAGATTGTCCAATCCCCAGAGAACAAATTTGATGACACTTCCAAAGAAAATTTCCCAAGTACCTCTGCAAGAAGAGTGGTGTTTTCGACAGATCCACAGACATCTAAAAATTCAGTTCAGGTAACAGAAGCAGAAAATAATATTGACAATGTTATAGAGCATGTTATTCAGCAGAACATGAATTACAATGATGAGACCCTGACAGATGAACTCACTGCTGAGCCTGCTGAAGTATTTTCACGGTCTGAAGTATCCGGTACGCACATGAAGAATTTTCAATTCGCAGTGGGTAATCCTGAAATTCACAAGAACCTTTATGATTTTTATGAAAAAACTTCATACGATTTTTATAAATTAATGGTTACCGACGAAATATTTGAGTTATTTGTTAGAGAGACAAACAGATATGCTGCACAAAGAAAGGAGCAAACTACAAGACCAAGAGCACGTATTCAACGCTAAAATGATACGAATTGTTCGGAAATGGAAAAGTTTGTGGGGTGTATTTTGCGGATGGGCCTTGTTCAGTTGCCATCAATTTCATCCTATTGGTTTACAAATAAGTTTTATCATAACTTCATAAAAACAGTAATGACCAGGAATCGTTTTCAGTTGTTGCTAAAAAATTGGCATTTTGCAGATAATAATAATTTTCCTGATGGTAACAGACTGTATAAAATAACACCCCTTTTTACGAAGCTCTTAGAGAATTTTGAATCTCCAATAATTGTTCCAGGAGAATTTATCTGCATTGATGAAACGCTTGTGCCTTTTAAAGGCAAACTTAAATTTAAACAGTACATCAGCAACAAAAGACACAAATTTGGAATCAAGCTCTTTAAGCTCTGTCTTGAAAACGGATATCTTTATGATGCTTTTATCAACTGTGGGCAGGAAAGAGAACCAAATCAGGAGCAGTCAGTACCATCAAATGTTGTTTTGAAACTAACAGAAAATTTACTAAACAAAGGTCGCACTATCGTCGTGGACAACTATTACACCTCTGTTGAATTAGCATCGAGACTTCTGGAAAAAAATACATATATTCTAGGTACTCTACGAAGTAACAGAAAGAACAACTTAAAAAATGTTGTTCAGAAAAAACTAAGACGCGGCGAACATATTGCCGAGGAAAGCAACACAGGAATATTTATAGAGAAATGGAAAGACAGGAGAGACGTCCTTATGTTGACAACTAAATATGTTGCTGAAAAGGTCACTCAAGCGAGAAGATCTGGCGAAAAAAACAAGCCAAAAAGTATCATCGAGTATAACAAACACAAAGCTTATATCGACATATCCTACCAAATGAAAGCTTACAATATTCTTCTTTGCGCCGTGGAGTAAAATGGTATAGAAAACTGGCTATCGAATTTATAGCTGGTTCCTGTGTTGTAAACGCTTATGTGCTCCATCAACTCATAACTAATGACAAAATGTCTATTACAAAATTCCTAGAAGAAGTGATCAAAGGTCTTCTGAAATCTGCAAATATACCAAATTTCGAGGACAACCAGAAACCAAGTCACAATCTTGAGGATAGTCAGAAGAAGAGGTCTTGTAGTGGATGCTACGCCAAAATTTCAGAGGAATCAGGACGTCAAGTTGCCAAAAATAGGACCCCCAAAACCAAGTTAAGATGCAACGTATGTTAAAAAGATTTTTGTTTGCAATGTTTTTTGATTTACATATTTCTGAATTAAAATAAATATTTTTTTGGTGAAATTTTAGTTTTAGATTTATTTTTTCCCTCATAATTTTTTTTTATACTTACACAATGGCCAACTGATCTCCCATTTTACTTAACATCTCTACAAAAGATTTCCATATACATTGTAGTTTACATTGATCCCCCACGGCCAGAAGGCATTAAAATGTTTAAGCAGCATGGGGGATCACGTTGATCTCCCATGGCACTTTACGTGTTAAAACTAAACCAATGAAACAAACAGTTTTTGTAAAAAATAGAAAAACATCAGTCAGTGTCAATCTTTTATGGAAGAAAATCATGAAAGTCCAGGTGCGTTTCTTTTCTGAGCCAAACATTTGTTCATTATAACAGGCTGCAATTCCTCAAGATTTGAATTATTGACAGTTCGGACAGAAGAACGGATGTCCTAAAGTTTGCTACCATTATAATATATGATTCTCGGTGAAATATAGTGCGAACATGAGTATTAATACACATCACCTCTTTAATTCTTTACATAGCAAAAGGAGCTTTTTTGACATATCTATCGTTAAAAAATGCAGTCCATCCCTTGATGAAACACTGAGATACTGAAATTACATTAAATGGGGCAGGCTTTGTGCGAGAGGCTATAACATTTTCCTCCCATCAGCAGGCGTTTCCATTCTTTTTTTAAGGTTAACAAGGCCCATATTTTTATCGCACTCAGGTACGAATGGCCTCTAACGGGATATGTTATTGTAATGGATTCGTCGTTTTACTACTGATACCATGTAATGAATAAACCTTACAACTGTATAGTTTTTGGTTTGTCCACCTGCTCCGTCACAGAAAATGTGTAGATGTTGAACAATTGGAGACAAATGATGCATAATAAAATCGAAAAAAAACGAACACGAACACCCTTCATCTGATCCCTTTTTAACAATAAACTCTGGATATGTATAAAAATAAGAATCAGCGTTTGATAACACATGGATGTTAAAAGAGTAAATTGAGAGCTGTCGGCGGTAATATACGTCATTGGTGGAGATATTCGACAAGAAAACATTTTTTTTGGAAGTCTGGAACTCTCTAAGTGCTTTTAATTTGGTTATTTCGGTACGTCCACTTTTCTGGTCTGTTTCAGTTGCTTTCATTTTTGCAGTAATTTCGTCACATTGACTGCAGGTATCCGATCGAGGATAACCGAAACGGTTAACGGTAATAATGTTATATTTTTGTCTAAAAATTTCTCTGTAACTTTGATAAGAAATTTTAACTTCCGGATATTTTTCTGTAAACAAAGAAAACATTTTCGTTATATTTAAAGTTTCAGGCAAGTAGGTGTTACCTTTTTTATCATGTAAGCTATAGTGACTAATTCTTGATTTAAATGACTGGATATGCTCGTGAACACTAATAACACTACTCGGCTTCAGTTTGTTATAATTTATTCCGCTCTTTTAACTTTCTGAGCCGTGCCAGACTGCTTTAACTCTTTCTGTAGATGTTGAAGTTTTGCCCCTGTAATATCATGAACTGTACGAAAAAACTTGGCACAAACTTGTACTTCTTTGTAATGTTTTTTCCTATCCTCAGCATTTGCAGTTGACCTTGGCTGAACTCTGGCCCTGTACATATAGGCTGTATCATGATATATTGCATCATGTACATTTTTAGCCCTAGATCTCCGCCTCTGTCCGTTTACTAATGATATGAGAGAACACAAATACGCATTTTGTTCATTATGAGATATCAATGAATTAAAATAATTTAAAATTCTTTGTCTATTCATTTCATTTACTGTGTGACAACACTTCAAGCGTTTGCATTTGCAGAATTCGCCAAACTCATGTGACTGAAGCTTCATTTTTTTCATGACTTCGTATAACCTGCCCATTTTCACTCTCTTTTTAGTGGATATGTTTCCACTATCTGCCATAATTGTTTTAAATAAATTAACTAACCAAACAGAACTGCACAAGCAAGTGGTTATAACGATGTATTTACTACACTGACACGGCCGTTTGCAAGACAAGGATGCCAATTACATTTTCTGGCGCTGCTGAGTGGACATTCAGTGTTTCAGCCATTTATGCGCGGACATGCACAGTTTTCTACCGATATAGGGTATTTAAAAACTCTAATAACTCGTCACACGCACTGTTTTCTTTCTTACTTGAAATGTCCAAACATAGATATTAACAAAACTTACTAGATGGCGTACTTAACTCAATTTTAGTTAATTTGTGACATTCATGGTTTTCTCCCGAGACCCTTCATATATCGATGCTTTGGAATAACAAAGTTCTATGTTGTGCGGATGCCATTTTGAGTTACAGGCGATCAAAGTTTTAAAGTTATATATTTGTTTTCTTGTTGATACTGCACGAAGATTAAATTAGTGTAAATTACTAAAAAAAATAATTTACCTTATGTACTATTTTGTTTACATATATAATAAACAGAATAAATAAAAAAAATTGCATCAAAACGCAGTTAGAACTTTGTTTCTAAATCTCAATGCTTTCCAGTTTTTTAACATAGTTGTATCTTCCACATACACCCTTGTTTTATAAATGAGATTGGAATTATATATCACTTACTAAGAAAGGAGAAAATATTACTAATAATTATATTAAAAAATGTTTATTTCATATAAGATCATCATACGAGATGGAAACGAAATAAACGTTACATACTTAATGTATAATAATAATAATAAATAACAGTTTATTTTAAAGAATTCAGAAAGGCTTGAAAATATTGTTTATCAATATCGGGCATACTCATATTCATCATTTTTTTAATTGCTTTCACTTTATCTTCAGAGAGCTCATTTTTTGGAGATATGAGGATTGGTATATTATTGAAAACAGGGCATTGTTCTCTCCGATTAGTAATAATGCCATGTCGAGAACCTTTTTTGCCACGGGTTCTTGGACCACCTCGTTTGGAATGGGGAACGTATTATGGTATAGTATTTCGTAGAGATACTTTTGTAAATATGTTTTCTGAGTGAGAGAGCTTATATTCTGCTTCTGCTAAGTTTTGTGTAAATTTAATTGACACCACTTTGAAAAATGGAATTTTTCTAAAAGAAAAATTTTTGGAACAAGTTTCATAGTCTTTAAAATCGTTATCTTTTAATTGCAAAATAACATAAGGATGTCTTTTATTCACAGACTTCAAATTGCGTATAAATGAAAGTGGTGAATAAAATTCCACTTTTTCCATAAATCTTTCAATGTTACTATGCACATTATCCACTTCTTGAATTGCTCAATGGCCTGGTGTAGTAAACTTCATGGTAAGACTTTCTAATTCTGGATGCTGTCTCAGTGCTTCCATAACAGAAAATGAAATAAATGAGTTACGATTCTGAGATATACAAGAATCACTCCATGTGACTAGATTATTATCTTCCAAATCTCTATCCAAAATTTTATGAAAAGCACTAGCCAGCACGTTGCCGCTCCTTCCTTGTTTTTCTTCTGTCCATATGGCACAATAAACAGTTTTTGTTACAGAGTAATATGCAATCAAGTTATAGATGTTTAATTTTTGCAAATAAAAAGAATGGCCAACTTCCGATCTTGGACACGTTATCACATTCTGTAAATCAAAACTAAGAACAAGTGTTCCGTTTTCCCTATCAGTATTTCTTTCTAGCCCTATACTATTTTTTATTTCAATGTGTTCTTCAAAATTCCGGTGTTCCTCTTCTGTCAAAAGTTTGTCATAACTTTTAAGTTTGTAGTCTTCACACTTTACACAACGGCCCTTTTTACGGATATGAAAACCATAATTGCACTTATTGTTGAACACAAAGCGGTATGATAATTTAACTGGATCTTTTCCTAGTTCTGCACACCACTTCAAGTACAAGTCGTATAATTTTGCTACACTTAAACTGGCTTCCAAATACTTCCGTTTAGTCGTTTGTCGACAATAATGAGATTCAATTATTGGAAATAAGTTAATATGAGTTTTAACGTCGTCCCTTTTATCATCAGATATCGATCTACTACTTGTTTTATGTCTCCTATCTTTCTTAGCCATAGATCCTTCTTCATAGGCTGTGTATATTGGTTTTTGTGAAATACCTAATGTTCCCAAAAAAAAATTTTTACATACCCGAATTTGCTCCCCACGAGTAAGCATGAAATACGAAAATGTATACATTCGCCGTGAATGCTCTTCCGTGGTGCCCCTGGCTTTTAAACTTTTTTTTATAGCATGGCTCAAATATATGTATTTTTCGTTTTGAGACAAACTCCAGTATGTATTTAACACCTCCTGTGCCTCTTCCTCAGAAATTTGTTTTCCACAATTGAATTTGCAATTATTTAAACAATATTTTTTATATGTGCGTTTCCTTTCTCGAACATCTTTACCCCTGGCATTAATACGAGTATATGATTTCCCTGCTTGGCACATACTTTTTCTCTAATTTACTTTCCATTTTAATGAATTTCTCTTTCGTTTTCTTGTCATCTTTAAGCCATTGTTGGGAAGCGATTGTTGGTTCCATCTGCATCTCTGTAATGTAAGTTAGTTTAGGAAAGTCTATTTCTAAATTAAAATAAATGTAATCTTACGTGGTTATCGTGTTATCTCCACTATTATCCATTTTATTTAGATTATTGTTGGGAAGAGACGAAGTAATGGTTTCATCTGCATCTCTGTAATAACATAGGTTAGGTTAAGAAGGTCTACTTTTAAATTAAAATAAATGTAATCTTACGTGGTTTTCGTGCTATCTCCACTATCACCCATTTTGTTTAGATCATTGTTGGGAAGAGACGAATTATGTATGGTTTCATCTGCATCTCTGTAATAATATAGAAAGGTCTACTTCTAAATTAAGATAAACGTAATCTTACGTGGTTATGCTGTTATCTCCGCAATCACCCATTTTATTTAAATGATTTGAACGTATTAAATACTTTTTTAGAAGACAAAACTTTAGAAGTAAATTAATATTCGTGTCTATTACCGGGTCGACGATTTAACGGTTCAACTAAATTAATATGTGATCACACAGTGGCTGCAGATAGAACTTTTTTAAATTATTTATTTGAAATTCAGTAGATACCACCTTGTTAACTTAAGTAGCTGCAAAACTGCTTAAGATAGAACTTTGTAATACTGTTATTTCAGCTATCGTCTAGTAGATGGTGCTGATATCTTCATACTTAAAGCAAAACTATAATTATAATTAAATTCTACCAATAAATCATTTTGGATAAAAATGGCAGATACAACTTTGTTATTCCAACACGACGATATATAAATTTTATTTTTGATTTACACAATATTTTAATCGCCAAACTGTAGTCGTCACGTACTTTAGGTAAAGCTTTATAAAAAGCAATATAAGTTGACCGTTTCAGATCTATTATAAGAAAATGTTATTTATATAATATCTCTCGCGCCGATCCGTCAATACAAACAATTTAAATTACAAACAATTTAAATCGATACCTGCATGGTCTATTCTCACTAAAAGGTTCTATTAGATGGTCGTAAAATATTCTATTGCCTTTGGATTTACGAAACTGTAAGTAATAATTTACACACCTATATTTTTTATTGTTTTATTTTTACTAAAACGTTCCTTAAGAGTCGATCATGAAACAGATTTTAAATGTAAAACTATAAAGCCATAAAAAAGATTGCTAAATAGCCCTTGTTAAAAAATCCTTATAAATTACCGAGTACTTGCTTTAAAAAACATTTTCTCTCTTGTCCTTAATAGGACACTCCATTCATGTGCTATCTACGTATATAAACATATTCTCTCTCTAATTAACATATGTCGCCTTGGTGTTCATTTCTCTTTTATTCTCATCTTTTGTTAAGTAAAAGGGGTATCCACAACATTAAATAATAAAGTAAATGCAAGCAATGGTACCACAGGAAAGTATACTTGGCCGGGTTCTGTATCTATTATATGGTTATTGTCTATCTCAAAGTCAAAGATGAATCAAGTGTTGTAATATTTTTTTACAGTGTAGGTACGTTTAGGTGGGCAGTATGTTTCTGCACCTATAAAAATTATTACAATACGACAATAGTGCGCCTGTGACATGTGCTTTTATGTTAGAATGAACTAATTTTGATAGTCTATAAGTTTGTAGAAAAAATTGACATTTAAAATAATTATCAAAACTCAACCGACGACCGACATGTTTTGTTTTAATTGCTTTTAATTGTCCAATTTTATATTTATGTACAAAAAACAGTATCCAACGTTCATATTTTTTTATTTATCTGTCAACAGATAATCCATTGTTCTGTTTGTTTTTGTATTATCATATCTAAATGTTTATTTTCAGTTGACATCTATAATTTGGTACTTAACGATTAGCTGATTGAGATTTTTTAAAAACTTAACTGTAACAAATACATATAAAAGGAAACCCTTAAAATTATTTCTTTGTTTTTCTTTTTTGATTCCCGGTTCTGCTGTCCAATTTGTTTCTATAAGGTGATTAACAGAATAAATTCTAGTAACTTTATATTCAATTTAATAAGTAAAGAAAGGCTGAATACGAACAGTCTTCTCGACTGTTGATAAAACAGATGTAAAAGGATATTATTTCAGAAATTTTAATTAACTAGCATTAAGCTTTCAGATATTTTGAAGGAGGAAATACCTAGATTTACTTACATTTTACACAAAAGCCAACAAATTCTAATTTCTTTACATAGTTAAACTTTTTATGTTATTAATTTGTTTGAAATTAATCTGTTAATTAAAGTAAAGCAAACCGAGAGGAATAATAGTTTTGATAGACCACGTAAATAAGGAAGACATTGTTAGTAATGCACGGGGCTTAATATATACCCCTGAATGGGAATTTTCTGAAAATAATCGGATTTTAAATCCGAAAATGTGTCTTTTGCGGAATTGTAAAATCGCCATCAACTTTGTAATATCAACAATATAACTTTTAATTCTTTCAGATCCGATATCAAGAAAGTTGTGGCTAATAAAGATATTTGTAATAATATAAATATTTTTCTAGAATTATCTTTACCTTAACTGGAAAATTTAAAAAGAGTAACGAGTAAAAATAATCGTATCCTGACAGGTAGTTCTTTATACTTACTTAACACATTGATAGACAGCAACGTGTATATGTATAGTGCAACTTATGGAACGGAAAAAAGGAACTCCCAGGAATACAGAAGACTATTAGGAGTTAAACAAAATTATTCACAAAGAGGTTCGAAAAGATATCCAAATATATAATTCTTAAATAATCAAAAGAACGCCAAAAGAAAATACAATTATGAGGGTGTTAAGATCAAAAATGTCCTCAGACAAAAATAGGCTTACCAAAATGAAGGATCAACGGGGTAACACAATTACGGATAACAAAAATATAGCTAACCACTACTATTACTGTCACTAACGTGTCTGTGTTGGTTATTCTCACTACCGGAATAATATATTGTGGCTTTGTCTGTTTAAAAACGACCTAAGTTGGGCTACCTGGCTTCACTGGTACCCAGTACATCGATATTCAACCTATTCATTACTTGAATAATATTGTGCATTTTACTAGACTGAAACATGCTCTGAATAGGTTACTATTCTAGTGTTGGACAGTCTTATTTTCCCATCTACGTTTTTTTGACAAGGAAGTCGTTTATTAACGACCTGAGAGTCCTTGTTTTCTTCTCCCCTGCCGGATCTTGGCTTCCGAGGGCCATGATCAGTAACGCCGTTATTAGTTTCTAAAACCATGATGATTGTACTAGGGATATCCATGGGGATCTTTAATGTAGTGGTTACCCCTTGCCTTATACATCCTTATGCCGTTGACCAAGATATTGGTTCATTCACCTTCGGGACCGATTTCTCAACCCCAGGACAAAAAGGGCGCTCTACCACCTACCAATTCTTTAGCCCAAAGCCGTTGATTAGCAAGTGTTTGATTGCTTATAACGGCAATCGGTCAGTGAAATTTTCGCCTTATCTGGCTACCCTCATTTAGTTTAGCCTGCAGACCAATGCAATTGCCCAGGGTATGGTACTTGGAGCCATAAGTGAGAGTTAGGTGTCTTATGAGGACCAGTTGTCAAGAATCATCTCCCATCTATGACGCTCGATGTGGTCGTTCCGATAAAAGGTGCTACCTCTATAACACAATCCTACACCCCATTTTTACATGGGAACCATCAATTGGGTCAATTGCTCATGGAAAACAATAATTTTTCCCAAGAAACTTAGGGCAGGCAGCTTCATGCGCTATAAACCACAAAAAAACCAATACATATTGCAGAGCTGTTATTTTTTCAAATTCCCTAATGTTATGGAAAAAATAATGCTGAGTTTTTGAATTTTTTAGATAAGTTATTTGCAACTTGCTTGCTTACTCGAAAATGTTCATAAAACTCTTAATCACTGTAGGATGGTACAATATTTTCAACATACCCAATTTTCGTTTTTAGTTTCAGGTATCCAAATATTGTCCTCACTATCGCTTGAACTGAAGATATTGCTTCCCAAATATATACTAGATGAATCACTAGGCTTTATTACTATTTACTAGTACTTACATTACTAAATAGGAAAAGAGTGTTAATTAACATAAAGTCAACATAATGGCAACGCCAATAGGTGAAGGAAGAGTGAAATATGTAGTAGGGAACTACCGTCTAAGAATAAAAAATGAATGAAGAGATAACTTAGTACACTACTGCCAAGAACTAGTCATCGTAAACACTTTCTACCAATTACAATATACAAGACTGTATTTACGGGGTACACTGGCAGACAACGAAAGTAACTTAATAAAAAGCAAATTGATTATGTTCTTATAAGCAAAAAATTGAGAAATGGAAGTGTAAAAACATAACCTAGTGCTGATACATACTCTGACCATAATCTACTTCTGGTCAAATTTCAAATAAAATTCAAACAACAATAGAAAAATGAAAGTTCGGGGACTAGATTTATAAAAGCTTGAGAGTAAAGTTTGTCAACAACATATATATGAAGCAATTGCACCAATATTTCTAGAAGCTACAGAAAATGATATCAACAGTAGCTGGAACGAAACTAACACAGCGCAAGTCAGGCGTAAATTAGACACCGTTCGGATGCAAAATTTGTTGTTAATAAAAATCCAGTGCAAAAAACGATGGGGTGACATTAGATATATTATTAAAAAAATAAAAAAATAAAGATATATATATATATATATATATATATATATATATATATATATATATAAAAATATACAATTAAAAAAAATATAAGCAATTAAAAAAACAAGTAGAATGAATCATCAAAGCAGCTCACGAACGACGAATGGAAAAAAATTAAGAAATAGAAGACTCCAATAGAACAGAAAACACAATATAAGTCCCATACATAAAAAAACTAAAAGAAGTTACAGGTATTAAATAGAAGCGAATACTACTAATTATAAGAACAAGGTTATTTACAGATAATAGAGAAGAAATATGTAACAATAAAACACTGAAAACTTTGTTTTCAAACTTCCACAAAATTTATTTTAAATTCTTATCACTACAGCTGTTTCGGCTGATTGCCTTTCTCAAGTGATCTGTTCTTGGTATGAGTTTACACTTTATAGTATCTAATGAAATAGGTTGAGGAGGGGAGAACTGTTTGTCTCAAGCTGGTCATTCAGAATTATATCTGTGTTTTTTAATTTGTTGATTTCCATAGATTCTAACAAAGATAGCTTAAGGCCTTTATTTTGAATGTGGAGAATTTTTAATTCGTCATTAAAAGAATGATTATGATCTAGAAGGTGAAGTGCGTATGTAGAATCTGTTTTTCTATTATTGAAAGCCCTTTTATGTTCTGCTATTCGTTTATTAAAATATCTACCTGTTTGACCAATGTAAGTTTTTGGGCAGTCGCCACATTTAAGTTTGTACACACCACTGTGTAAGTGTTTTTTATGTTGGCTCTTGTTGTTTTTAATATATTTGCCTAGGTTGTTATTTGTTCTGAAAGCTGGTCTTATTCCTTTCTTTTTTATGTGTTTGGCTATTTTTGTTGATATTTTGCCTGTATATGTAATCGAGCAGAAGGTACTGGGTTTTTTCTCTGGTGGTGAAAATACTAAGTTCAGGGCTTTCTTGTGTAGTTTTTGATTTAACATTTTATTAATTGTTTGTTCGTTGTATCCATTGTTTACTGCTATTTGCTTAATGATATTTAATTCTGTCTCAAAATTGTATTTTAACATAGGAATTGCTGTTAATCTATGTAACATACTATGATAGGCTGCCAGTTTATGTTGTGTGGGATGGGATGATGAATTGTGAATAGTCGTGTCAGTATGGGTAGGTTTATGAAATATGGAGAAGTCATGTTTGTTTTTCTAACGCTAGCTTAATTTGTTTTTGATACTTTTCTGTTAGATCTTTGTGTAAAGTTTCAATTAACGTAAGAAAAGTATCAAAAACAAATTAAGCTAGCGTTAGAAAATTCAAAATCAATAGTAAATCCAATAGAACAGAAATACCTCAGTATTATGAACCCACAACCTCCTAAATTATACTCTTTCATTAAACTACACAAACCGGATCACCCAATAAGACCTGTAGTGTCTTTTTATACAGCTCCGTTATATAAACTTTCAAAAAAACTGCTAGAGATTATTTTAGAACACACTAAATTTTCACCTAAATTTACCATAAAAAATACAATAGAACTAGTTAATAAAATACAATATTTTCAGTTACCTAACAACTCCAGATTAATTTCATTTGACGTAGGAAATCTTTTTCCTAGTGTCCCTCCCACAGAAACTTTTATTCTAGTAAAAAACCTTTTAGACCAAAATAGTACAAATCCAATCATTACATCTGAAATTTTACATCTTCTTGAAGTTTGCATAAACCAGGACTACTTTGAATTTAATAATGATTTATATACAAATAACAGTGCAGGACTTATAATGGGCAATCCTCTAAGCCCATTGCTATCAGATATTTTTATGGATCATCTAGAGACAAAGATTTTAAAACATCCCATATTCAAACAGTTTTTATATTGGTGGAGATACGTAGACGATGTACTGGTATGTTTCACAGGAACTAACAGGCAACTCGACCAATTTTTATCGTCTATTAATTCTCTTCATAGTCATATTGAATTTACAATAGAAACAGAACAAAATCAATCCATAAATTTTTTAGATTTAAAAATTACCAGACTTAAAAACAAACATGACTTCTCCATATTTCATAAACCTACCCATACTGACACGACTATTCACAATTCATCATCCCATCCCACACAACATAAACTGGCAGCCTATCATAGTATGTTACATAGATTAACAGCAATTCCTATGTCAAAATACAATTTTGAGACAGAATTAAATATTCTTAAGCAAATAGCAGTAAACAATGGATACAACGAACAAACAATTAATAAAATGTTAAATCAAAAACTACACAAGAAAGCCCTGAACTTAGTATTTCCACCACCAGAGAAAAAACCCAGTACCTTCTGCTCGATTACATATACAGGCAAAATATCAACAAAAATAGCCAAACACATAAATTAAAAACAACAAGAGCCAACATAAAAAACACTTACACAGTGGTGTGTACAAACTTAAATGTGGCGACTGCCCAAAAACTTACATTGGTCAAACAGGTAGAAATTTTAATAAACGAATAGCAGAACATAAAAGGGCTTTCAATAATAGAAAAACAGATTCTACATACGCACTTCACCTTCTAGATCATAATCATTCTTTTAATGACGAATTTAAAATTCTCCACATTCAAAATAAAGGCCTTAAGCTATCTTTGTTAGAATCTATGGAAATCAACAAATTAAAAAACACAGATATAATTCTGAATGACCAGCTTAAGACAAACAGTTCTCCCCTCCTCAAACTATTTCATTAGATACTATAAAGTGTAAACTCATACCAAAAACAGATCACTTGAGAAAGGCAATCAGCCGAAACAGCTGTAGTGATAAGAATTTAAAATAAATTTTGTGGAAGTTTGAAAACAAAGTTTTCAGTGTTTTATTGTTACATAAAATGAATTTCCATCAAGTAACGGTCGAATCCATCAATTATTTAAGAGAAGAAATAATTTGAAACAGTACCAATTGATGACTATCTACAAATCCTAACATCAAAAGTAAAACAGGCAATGAAAATGTGGTAGAGCACCAGGCCCCGACTAAATTTCAGTAAAGCAAAGAAAATTTTTTTTCTTCTTTCTCTTTATAAACAATTTTGCTTGTTCATTGGCGGATTAATACTTCTTTTGCTGATTGGTGACTTATCTCTTGCTATTTTGATGACACGGGTCTGCTCCATTCTGCTTATGTGGTTATTCCATTCTTTTTTTCTATTTTGTGTCCATTGATTTATACATAGTACGTTAAATTTTCTTCTAATGTCTTCACTTCTCTTTCGATCTCTCAGCGTATTTCCTGTAATTCTTCTCAGTACTCTCATCTCTGCCGTTTCCAGTAGCTTTGCGTTGTGGCTGTGTCGGGTCTTGTTTCTGAGGCGTATGTCATTATTTGTCTTATACTGGCTTTATTAATTCTTGACTTCATCTCAGTGTCAATGTGTCTGTTTCGCCATATACTGTAATTAAGGTCTATTCGCTGCTTGTACTTGACTCCTCACTTCTTTGTACAGGTCTTCATAGCTAGACAGTGTAATTCCCACGTATTTTATTTCCATTACTTGTTCAATATTGATGCCGTCAATTTCTATTTTACATCTGGTTGGTTCTTTGCTGACTACTATTGTTTTAGTTTTCTGAGATATAAGATTATTATTTTAAATTCTTCATCTTGACTATCTTCATCTTGGGCTATCAATATGGCGTCGTCTGCATAACAGAGTATTTTGATTTCTTTGTTTCCCATTCTGTATCCGCTTCCTTTGTTAACGGTTTTAATGATATCATCTATGATCAAATTGAAGAGCATGGGGTTCAATGAATCCCCTTGTCTTATTCCGCTGCTTATTTCTGCCATATAGTTTTTATAATATTTAGGGGAACTTCTCTATTATAGGGGAGACCGGGGTTTGTTGACTTATTTTTTCAATAATTAATTTTTACTGATTTATTTTTTGCATACTGTTAAATTTAAGTATGTCAGCTGGTTCTCTACTTATTCAGGTATTGTACATACATTTTCAATTTATTCGAGTTCTCCGTAAAAAAAAAGTTTCAAGCAAATTTTGAGTGCCACGCCAAATAAGTCCAGCAGCCCCGAGTACGAGTTTAGTTGACTAACGACCTGGGGTTAGTTGACTTAATATTTTCTTAGTGATATTATAAGGGTAAGAATAGTGACACAATCCCAAAACAAATGAAGATTCAATTTTTCACGTTTATTTTGACCACTGAAATTAAGAAAACTAAAAACGAAACTCACAAATCATCGTCTGAATCACAATTAATGCATATGAAAAAAGTGAAATTACTTTTGTTCGTGCATTTTATGCAAGCCAAGCTGCTGCAATGGGTGCATTGCACTCAGTCATCACCTCTGTTTCGATAGGGTTCTTCACATACTAAGCACTTAGTTGCCTCCTTAGATTCCGAGGATCTAGGGTCATGGTCTCTCATGAGCTGCAGACGTAGATGGAATCGGGCTTCCAAAAAAATTTTGACCGTCGCTAATTTTCGTGTTGTGTGCTGTTGGTTTCTTTTGACTGTGGACTTAATCCATTAGCCTAACTAAAAATTTTCGTGTTGTTGATGTCTTTATTTTGGTTGCACGTTTTTCTTTATGTTAACCTTTCTTCGTTCGCACTCTGCCTTTCTTCCGTGAGAGCGTCTTTTATCGAAGTATCTGTCAAAATAGCTGTTTGTCTCTTCTTCCGTCTGAATTTCTGAAATTCTTCTGAATTTTGTCAATGACCTGGTTTTGGAAACGGCCTTATTTTTGCAGGAGAAAGCAATATTTAACTTGCAGGTTATATTTTTTCGATGCGACTGTGTTGGCAGACAAATTGTCGTTGACATCTGGGAAATCTTATTATTATTATTATTATTATATTACAAATAAGGGCAGAGGAGCGAGCTCCTATTATGCCCAAAAATCAAAAATAAAAAACATCCTTATAAAACTAATACCAATTATAAAGTTAAGTAAACATAAACAATTAAGTATATCATACAAAAGTTGAATTGTGAGACAATAAATAAATAAATAAATAATGCTGTCCGAGAAAAAAAAACACAATCCTATAAATAAAATAAACCGCTATCAAGTTTATTTTTAAAGATGTTAACACTAGTTGCCGATATGGTGTCTTGATCCAAATTGTTCCAGATATTAAAGATTCTATTTGGCAAGAAGTTCATCGTGGACCTTGCAGTAGTTTGTTCCCTCTTTAATTTGTATTTATGGTATCTTAATCTTTCGTCTTTATTCAAAGTGAATATGATGCTTAGGTTTCCAAAAATTATGTTTTAAAATACGGAAGGACATAATTAGATCACCAGACATAGCTTCCGAAATAATCGATTCCATGACCTTGACGACAATAGGAACTAGGCTGATTGGACGATAATTATTGCAATCAAGTTTATTTCCTTTCTTGAATATAGGAGTAACCGAAGCCAATTTTCAGGACGAGGGGAGAGAACCTTGATTAAAAGAAGCATTCGTTATAAGAGACATAGGGATGGCTACAGATTCTGCACATTATTTGAGGAAAAAAGAGGTGAGTCCGTCTAATCCAGGTGATGAATTATTTCGTAATTTCCTTAAATGATGTTTAATTTCATCCGGTGTGAAAGATATATTGTCAAGAGTTTTAGACAAACGTGGGCACATTATTTGAGGAATGGTATCGTTAGGTTCATTTGTAAAAACCTGAGAAAAGAATAACGATAAACATTCCGAAGATTCGTTATTCGAAGAATATAAAGACCCGTCAGCTTTTTGAAGTAACGGTATGGAGACTTTAGAAGGTAAAGATGTATGAATGTACCGATAAACTTTTTTACTATTACTACTAGCAAAGGATAGATCTTCTAGAATTTTCGGCGGATTCTCAATGATTTTAGCTTACTCCACTATTGAAATGTTTCTGTTGTTTTCGGTAGCGTTTCCTTCTTTATTTGCTGGTGTAGGCATGTCTCTCACATATGATGGCAAAAAGTCAGTCTCTGTGACGATACCCTCATTTAGAGGACATATTCCTGTTTTACTATATTCATTTATTATATTGCTTGGCGTAGCAGCTGAAGCCACACTTTATTTTAAAATGCCAAGAACGTCATATATGGAAAATGCCTTACCTGCATTGTTCACCATCCAGTTATCCATAACTAAATTGTAGTATTTTTAGGGGTCCGTAAACACTCCTATCTAGAAGCTGCAATTTTTGCAAGAAGTGGGGAGAAAAATATAAAACTGTGAGATTTAATTCTTGTGTGAAACAGAAAATGCTTGACAAATTTTACAAAATGTTGTTCTTTCATCCATCCTGATGGATTTGCATCGCTTAAGCTTCTGATAGATGCATCTGTAATAAAGTGGTCCCTGTAATTTCCCCTCAGAAAACATAAGAACGAAGGAACAGTATTACCACTTGCTGAAACTGCAACAGTGAGGGTCACAAGGGTTACTCTTTGCCTATTTACTTGAGGCCACGTCTATACTCGTCTCGGTAACGTTCCAAATATCCGATGCTTGCAAATTCACACGCTTGCAAAATTAAGACGATTAACGCTTCAGATAGGTTTACATTTGGAGCAACATACGCAATATAACAGTTGCTAATAGTTTCCAAATGCCTCGATATCACTATCAACTTATTAATCCATTGTAAAATGCAAACTTGGTTGACAAATTTTGAAATTTGAGTATATGATGGGGTTTGTTGACTAAGTCAATAGACCCCGGTACGGCTTATTCCACAAGCCCCATGCATCACCCTGTCATTCCAAGGGCTGTGTGATAGACGTACGTTGACTAAAATACGAATAATTCACGTCAAATCATAGTCAATGTATGTTACTTCTTAAAAATATTCAGTGAAATTTGTGATTATTTTGTAGATTTCATAGATAATAATACAAATATGTTGAGTTGTTGAAATGTTAAGAACCAAAGATATTACTTACCAAGGATGATTCTAAATGCCTCGTTCTCACCGACACAAAAGACAAGCAACCACAAGAGCGATATTGTAAAGTGCAGGTGCTGTTACACATTAGAAGAACTAGAGGCAATTGGTCAACTAACCCCTTTAGCCAACTAGTCCCGGTCTCCCCTACAACAGATGGATTACATCTTTGAGTCTCACTCTGTCAATCGCTTTCTTTAGGTCAATCAGACACAGAAATGCTGGTCTAGTGATTTCTCAGTAATTTTCTTTATAACGAATAGGGTATCTGTACACGATCTTCCACTACGAAAACCCTTGTTGTTCATCTGCTAAATTTATCCTCTGATTTATTAGCACTTGTAAAATTTTAGTTGTAAGTTTAAGCGTAATATTTAATTTTATACATCTGTAGTTCTCTGGCTGTTTTTTATCTCCTTTTTAAAATAAAAAATTTAAATAATGAAAATATAGAATGTCTATCTAAGTTATTTATTAAAATATATTACAATCGTTAAATAGCAGTTAAATGGTTAAGATATGTCTTTTTACTCTTAGCTTGACAAGAAGAATAATCCTAAATCCAGCGATGAGTGCCGACTAATTAGGCTTGTGGCCTTACGAGCCACACACTAAAAATCCCAATGAAAGTAATTCAACAGCGCATATAAATAAACGTGAAGAGCAAAAAAGTAATACACAGTTTGCATTTAGAGGTGGAATGGGTACAAGAGAAGCACTATTTGCAATGACGGTACTATCACAAAAATACAGGAAATATGATAAGAGTGCGTTCGTGTTTCAAAGATTTTCAAAAACCGTTTGACCGAGTCCAATACTACAAACTTATAGCCGCCTATACTCTAATTAAAAATCCATGCTACAATCAAACAGCAATAGTAAGGGTAGAAGACGGTGAGACAAAACGGATAGGATGTACTATTTTTACTGGTAATAAACCAGAATTATATTCTAAAATATGTTTATTTTGACAATTCGATTTCCACTTTAAAAATCGTTTTCAAAATTTGTATATTTAAAACTACAATTTTGGTTTATTCCCAGTAAAAATAGTAAATTGTATTAAAATGTCACAAGAGGATAACCCTATAGGGTAAATAAATATTTCTATTTCGCTTCTAGAGTTAATTTTGAAATTCGCATTTTGATAAAGTTTATTAGTCCCATTTGCATTATGTTTGCTTGATTTTCTATGTAAATTTCTTTTTAAATGCGTAGTCGATGTCTAGACTTTTAAAGTGTTTGATTTAGTATAACTGTGTATCTTGGAGAAAAGCTTGTTCGCCTTCCCGCATTAAATGTTTTCCATCAACAATTAAAAATTCAGTTAAGCGAAAACGACAACATATTTCACTGAACAGTCAAGGGATTGTGAAAGTTCACAAACCGTAACAAATTTATGCGAGAATTCGGGAAGATGCCTACTAACAAACCTGATTTATGACTCTTCTTTTGAACGAGGTTCCATGAAATTAACCGATCACCAGGGCGTCAAACCCTTCCCGATCCCCATATTCCTTTCTCTGGCGAATTTATGGGGTTATAAGAATCGCAGCATGTCCTGCACTTAGAGTACATTAGCGGCACTTTATAGACAAACATGTTGCTTATAAATATATTAGATGCAGAGTATATAAATAAAAACAACATTAGAAAGCATTAAAAAAGCATCCCTAATTTTCAAGTATCAAAAGTAGAATTAAATATTAGGCTGCTAAAATATTTCAAATGTGGTTTTTTACAAATCATGTACATAGCATGTATTTGTAAAATTAGCATAAAGCAGAAAATAAAATAATAAAATTCAGGAGCAATTTACAGCAGAGTAATCATCAAATCATAATTTTTCACTGCGGCAGAAAAAATGGGTGGATACAAGATACATTATTTATATCCCAAAAACAAAAATTAAACTATATATACTTAGACTCGCATGAGAATATTGAAAGTGCAATTTTAGTCCTGGCTTCAAAAACTTTTCCTCAAAAGTTCATAAACATAACGTAATTGTCATGGGCATCGCTTTACTTTGTTCGAGATGACTCAAAAAAATTTCCAATGCGACTAGAAGTCCAAAAATTTATATTTAAGAAAGATATGCATTACGAGTGTACTAAAAACTTAAAAAGCCGAGATTCTCACTGTGCCTGAACGTGTGAAGGTCTTTCTGTATGTTAAGAATCTTTCTTTCAGTTTTAACGTGAATATTTGAATTGTAAATTTACTAAATTTTTACACATTTAAACATAAAGGTGTAGTGTATTGGAAACTGCTGTTTACTCTTGCCTACGAGTAAGCGTAAAGATATTATTTAAAATCTGACAAATAATTTTCGCATTGAACTGTTTATTTTTAAACCATTTTTGTGCTCATTATTGAAACATTAATACATTTTTTCATGTCACCTTTCGCTACGCGCCAATTTTATAGGCAAGCAGTAATACAAAATGGTGTGTTGTTATTTAGACACTGGTCATTAATTAATTATAACAATTGAACAAATTACTTCAACCGTAACAAAATAAATAATGTTAATGAATGACGGAGAAAACAATAAACCTAAAACTTCTTACGCTGCTGCAGCTAAAACAAGATCTAAACCTATTTTTCAAAAAAAAAAAAGAAGAAGAAGCAATTATCATACATTTTCATCCCAATATTGTGTTTGGATAGAACAGGCACTCGAAGATTTCGGACTTCAAATGGTGTCGCCTATAACAATAGTAAAGACAGTTGAACCAAGAGATATATACTCGCATATTATTAGTTTCAGACGTCAAGTCTACGTTAACCCAGTTACTGAGAACTACGAGCTTTAAACGCCACTTTTAACACAGCATGAGAATATTGCATAAAGAATATAGAATAGAAGAGAAATATGCTTTATTGTCACTGAAAATTGTACAATTTTATGGACAAAACTCAAAACAGTAAAAAAAATAATAATAATAACAATAATTCAAATTTACTAAAATTAGATAAATCATCAATATCACAGAATAAAACAATATAAAATAAAATATACAATCCATTGCAAAATTTCACTAAATTGCAAATTGCATAATAAAACCTTACGAACTAGTTTACGAATAAGTTTAAGTTGCTGCATGTGATACCCAAATATATATATATATATATATATATATATATATATATATATATATATATATATATATATATATAAATACTTTGTAACTTTGTTGCTTGTACTTAAACTTCTGTACTTTATTTTTTATTCGTTAAGAAACTCCTCCACTGAATAATAAGGTCTTTCGGATAGATAGGCTTTTGTCAATTTACGGAACTTAAGGAAAGAAGTTGTAGATTTAATTTGCAAAGGGAGATGGTTGTATAATTTTTTTGACGAATATAATATAGATTTCTTTACTAACTCAGTGGATGGGATCGGTAAATACACACCAAAGCTTGAATTTCTGGTGAAGTAGTAATGACTAGGTGTTGCTGAAAAAAAATGTGTAGTTTCTAGAATATATAGAGAGGGAAGAGTTAAAATCCCGTGATTTTTGAAGTAGCTTTTACAATGTGTTATTCTACTGAGGCCAAAAAGATATCGAATTGCTCTTTTTTGTAATTTAAAAATAACATTGTATTGGGCAGATGTACTAGAATCCCAAAAAGAAGGCCATATCGAAGATGAGACTCAAACAAAGGAAAGTATGTTATTTTGAAAGATGCTAAATTCATTTCCTTCGAAACAGATCTTATTACATAGCAGGCTCAGGCTAGTTTCTTACTTAACAAATCGATATGAATGGACTATTAATTTAAGGTTGCTATCTATAAAAATACCAAGAAATTTTACAGAATCAATTAAACTGATCTGGCTGTTATTAAGAAGCAAGGGTTGAAGAGCTTCCTTATAGGATAATGCTACTGTCTTATCTACGTTAAAAGAGAGTAAATTAAAGTTGGACCAGGTTCGTATTTTAAGTAGATCAGAAGTTAAAATTGCATAAAAAGTTGCAATATTAGAGTTCTTCCTGGTAATACTGGTATCATCAGCAAAAACAAAAATCCATCGATTTTTAAGTTATTGATGTCATTTAGAAAGATAAGGAAAAGTAGAGGACCCAGTACTGAACATTGTGGTACTCCACATACTACCACTTTTGTGACTAGAGTCAGTATCATTTGCTCTAACTAGGTGTTTCCTATTGCTCAATTAAAATTGGAACCAATTCAAAGAAATACCTCGAATTCCGTAAAAATTTAGTTTTTTTATTAAAATGTCGTAATTTACACAATCAAAAGCTTTGGCATAGTCACAAAAAACAGTGGCAGTATAAAGATTATTGTTTAGTGCTTGATAGAGATAGATCTCATGTAGTACAGAAAATATAGCATCGCTGATACATTTATTAGATAAAAAGCCGAACTGGCTTTGTGATAAAATGTTGTTTTTAACGAGAAAGGACATTGTCTTTTTTAGTCGGGCTTTTATAAGTCTCTCGATAATTTTGGATAGGACCGGTAGTAAGGCGATAGGTCTATATCTTATGAAGAGGAATAATAATGGCTGTCTTTAGGAACTCTGGAAATATACCTTTTTCAAAGGAATCGATCATTAGTGAGACGAGGACTTTCAACACATTATTTGGGAGAATTAAGAAAATATTTATGGATAGTCCATAAGTACTGCAGGAAGATTTACTTTTGATACTATTGATTGTTTGCATCAGTTCAGATTTATAAATGGTCTTATAAAGAATAAATTCGAGACCTTTTTTGAATTAGGAAGATAGGAAATAGGATCTTGTTGTGGCAAAATAGTGGATGTTATATTTTTACCTACATTAACGAAGTATTCATTTAGATTTTCAGGGTTTGGAAGAAAAAATGTTAGAGCTGTGTTAGTTTCATTTTGAAGATCTATGGACCAAGTTTCCCTTGCAACATTTTTAAAGCTTCCCAGATGATTTTCTTAGTACATTTTTTTAGCTGTTTTGATAAGTTTTAGATAGTTTCCTCTGTACTTGGAGATATATTCAGTAACAAAGACATTGGTAGTAAATTTCTTGATGTACAGTAGTGAACGCATATTCTTGGCTGATATGTGGATACCCTTGGTAGTCCAGGGTTTGTGATGTTTTGACTTAATTGTAATTAACGAAAAAGCCTTATTGAAAATACAGATAGGCTTATCTAAAACTCACTGAAATTGTAATCCACGTCCACAGAGGGAAAGTGCCACCCAGAAGTCAAGCACACATTGGTATATAGTGCTTCGTGGTCAGAGAGTCCTGTATTAATAATTGTAGAACGTAAATCAATGGGTGAGAAATCTGAGACAATATAATCAATTATGGTAGATGTTGTTTTAGTAATTTTTGTGGGGGAAATAACGTGCGTTGTGAAACCAAACTATTCGAATATATTGAATAATATTCAAGTCACCGCATAGAATCTTCCTACCTTTATTGGTTAGATTGTCTAACAAATTTAACAGGTTCTGAAAAAATAGTTCCGTGGAAGAGTCAGGTGATCTATAAATGCAAAGAATGTATAGATTAAGATTCTTGTTAAAAACCAATGAAATCTCAAAAAAGATTTATTCAACAGAATGTTTACTACAGTCTAATTTGATATTTTTATTTTCTCTTTATGTTGTTGATTTTGATTTAATTAATTTATTTTATAGATATTTATTTATTTTTAAAAAGTATTTGGTAACATTTTCAAATTTCTTAATATGTATTATGATAATTACTATTTTAATGGGAATAACTGTTATGAGTTATTATATATAAACTTATTTTAACATTCAATTGCGGCTTATTCCCATTAAAATAGTAATTACTTTAAAATAGTTCCATCACTTTTGTTTTTTCATATTTTTTTCGTTTTTTCTTCTAACTGTGTTACCATCGATTGTATCATCTGCTTATCTCAGATTGCTGATCCTTGCTGCATTTATATTTATTTCATAAAGCCCTAATTCACCCCCTTTAAAATATTTTTCATCACTAAATTGATAAGAACAATTGTGGTTTGTGTCTCCTTGTCGAATACCTCTTCTTATTGGGAATGGTTTAGTCTTCTGATAATGTGCACTTGTAACGGAGCTTTGTCAAAGATATTACTAATGGGATCTGTATTCTGAGATGTTATATCTGTAGTCTTTTTATAGTATACTCTTATATAGTAGGTTTTGGTTAAGGATCCTAGACTTCCTAAGAAAAGTCAAAGAGGTAGTTCTAGGGAAATCAATTTTTTTATTTATGTTTTCCTGGGTAGTACATTTTAAAATATATTTCTATTTTTTTAGTAGTATCTATAGCAAAGGTGTCCAAACTGGCTGACGAACCACATGCAGCATTTTAAAGGATTACTTGTGGCTCTCTTAATGTACCAGAGTAAATTTTCCTTTTTGTGTTACTATATTTTAAAAAATATTACCGTTCCATATATGTTTCAAAATGTCTTTTTAATTTCTGACACTAGATATAAAAGACCAAGATAAGCTAAATTTTCGTTCAAGTTGAGAATTGTGTAATACATCAAAAACTACACCAACCAAAACAGTAGTAATATGAAACTTTACCCTTATTTGAAATCATATAAAGAAAATAAAAGACGTATAAGGACCTTGTTAGAAAGAAAAATAATTTAAAATTTGTTGCATTTCTTTAATACATCTTTGCTAGATGCATTAAAAATAACCCTTAAGCAACGAGCGATTTGTCACGCCTGTTCGCAACAACGAAATACCTCATAGTATGTTGTCCTGGCTCTTATTATCTTTCATTAGTTAAATAGAAACTCTTCCTCTTAACAAAGGAGTTGGTTCTTATTGTCGAACAACCCAGCTTATTTTCTAAGAAAAGCTGAGATGTGACTCTTCTATTAAATAATCTTTTCAGTTAGGAGAATGTAGAAAAGATAGTAAATAAGACCACACCGGACTTATCAATTAAGTACCATTTTCGCTTGGTACTCTTCGGCAAATACTCTCACTCTTTTTTATCCCTAACTGGCCTAAATATCAAAAATCGAATTCATTTTCGTTGTGGTTCCTGTTGCATGCGGTTGTTTTCATCAAACGGCGGTAAGTGTAATTTTAATTCACCATTATCCATCTATCTTCATATAGTGCTTCCTACAGTATATTTTCTCTCTTGTCGAGCAGACGTCCTTTAATGACACTGATTCAATTCTGTTTGCCATTTTTCTCCATCCATTTAGTTCAATTTATTCTATTCCAGTCTAGTCTATTGTGAGGATTGATCTGATGTATTACCGGTACCTACATTGATTTAATGATTGATGTGCTGATTGAATCCACGGTAATTCGGTACCTTACTTACATCATCTACTCTGCTTGAGACCTCCCAATACACCTTTTATGGGTGCAACCTGTCAAGTGCCTTTGTCGACGACCGTTCTATCAAAAAACGTTATTACCTGTAACTACCTGTCGCCGACTGTAAGTAAAGTTTGTTTAGCAGAAAATGGTTGACATCAATAAGTGCGGTCGTAAATATTATTAAATTTATCTGATTTGACCCATTGTTAAGACCTTGTACCTCAGGTAAACCATTATTACCTGAAACCGGGCCTTTTACTTACTGTATTATAGGTTAACACAGGATGTTTATGGTTGATACTAATTGAAGTCAACCATTTACTGCTAAACAAACTTTACAAACTACTTACAATATCGTATTCTTCAATTGTGAGTAGCTGAGATTTTTATGATTCAACGATCATCTTTTCTCCGGTGCTACCTAAATCGTTAGGAATTGATTTATGTCTCCAGTTAAGTGTCTTGAATTTATTTATTTACGGTATTTATATACATACGAGGTATGATCAGATTTGTTTTATATGTAGTTTATATTTATTATAGATTTTATACACATATTTGAGGTGATCACAATCAAACATTTCAGTAACTTCATGTTCACGTATTCTCAAGGCGTAAAATCACTCATTTGATTTATTTCAAGTTATATCAAATATTAACGTAGATACATCTATACTATTCCTTGCCTTTTGCTTATTGTTGAGGATACTAAATTACTTATAATTATTTTTCAGAAAATATTATTTGTTATATTTAATAATAAATTGTGCAGTAACTTTAATTTACTTTAACTGTACCTCAAAATAACCCTGTTGATGAAATATTTGCCTTTTATTTTTTTATTATATATATAAAATATATATTTGTTATATTGACATTGTTATTGATTGATATTACGATTTGATTTATTATATAAACAATGTATATGTGGCGAATTATTAAGTGTGTACCACGTAACCAGAATAACTTTTCTCTCACGGTTTATTTTATTCTCGCGTGATTATCCTAACCGTACCTTACCTTTCTCGTTATATTATTTTACATGTCATAGGTTTCCCTGTTCCTTTAAAAATAGGGTGGTGACCAATTAACTTCCCTTCTCTTTATCTTCTAACTTCTTTTCTCTTTATATTCAGTACTCCACTGACTAATTCTTTGTATTTGAGCTGAAAAGAACCCCGACCAATATACCTTAACCAGACTGAAGCCCGAGACTAGTGCCGTTTCCTGGGTAACCTCTACTTTGTCAATAAAGAGGGTACAAAAACTTTATTTTTAAATGACTATAAAATTACCGTAAAAGAAAGTAATAAGATGACTATTGTTTGTGAATAGTTGTAGATAATAGTTTTTAGACAATAGAATAGTTTTTGTTAGAAACTTTTGTTACTTGAGAAATATCGCTATCGCAAAAAATAAATATTCTATCAAGCTATCGTACATTATTTTAAATTAATAAAGTAATAGTATTTGCAATTATATCTCACGGCAAACTAGCAGTAGGTCAATACACTTTTTTAAACTTAAATTTAAATAAACTACAGTCAATTTTGACGACCTTTAGTAATCAAGCTAATAATGTGGCTAAAGCCAGTTTTGCTATTGCCTGGAATACTGCTCGTGCAAACGTCCGTATAGAGAAGGAACGTTTATTAAAATAACTTGAAAGATGTACTTGAAGTTTTAAATCCAAATTATGCAGCATTGCATAAAGCTGTTTCTACCCATTCCTAAAGCCCCATTTGGAGACACACAACCGAACGACGCTTAATTGCAATTAATACATCTCTTGAAGATATTAATTATCTTTAAGAGATGTATTATCGAAATTATATATAAAATTTAAATTGTTTAAAAATTTTTTTAAATATTTGTACTGCATTCAGCTTAGCCCTTGACGAATCGACAGATATCACAGATGGTCCAAAATTGCCAATTTTGGAGACTTTTTTTTTATCTGACTTCGGTGTTAAAGAAGCATTATTAGATTTAATAAAAACTGTTGATAATATAAACTGCAAGCATTGCAACTGATGAAGCTTTGGCAATGCTGTTAAAAAAATCGCTCTTATTGGGCTTTTAACAGATGATTTTCAAATGCATACCGATTTACTGCATAATTTACCGAGAATATCCCATTACAAAATATTTAAAATATTCTGATGTTATGAAAACAGTGTTACGCATTGTAAACTACATTCGCACCAATTCAAAAAATCATCGAGAATTCAAAAATGAATTTCTATTGCATTGTGAAATGGATATTTAGCTACAACGTATTAAATCGATTTGTAGATTTGTTTGAAGCGATAACTGCATTTCTAAAGGAAAAGAAAATACCTTCAGAATTAAACGATAACCCTGGTTACAAGACTTACTGTTTTTGACTGATATCATAAAATATTTACAAAAACTAAATTTAAAATTATAGTGAAAAGGTAAAATATTATCTGACCTCTCATAATGTATTTCCAGTTCTCAAACTAAATTACAGCTTTTCCAAAAGGACATTAGAAATAAAACGTTTTGTAATTTTACTCGAATTAGAAAATTTACTCCAATATTAAATAAGAAATACCTTAACGAGTATGTTTTGTGTCAAACTTATTGAGGTCGCTGGTTAAATAATAAGAATGATAACAAAAAAAATGCAATAATTCAATTAACTGAAAAATCACAAAAATACGTGGCGTAACTCATTAATGATGTCTGTAAAAAAAGCACTTACTGTTTGAGTATGGTGTCTTAATTGTAGCTAGGGTAGAAAAGTAGCATATTGTAACGAAATATTTTGCCTACCACATAAGGTATTATTATAGGGAGTTGAAAATTGGGGACAGAAATTATTGGGGCAGAGATAGGGCAAGCAAAACAAATCGAAACTTATGCAAACGGCGCTCAGGGTTTATTTAGAGTAGCTGGGTCGTGGATAAGTTGAATGGCAAGGGGATTAGATTGGGGCAACCACAAAACTGAAACAAAGGATTACTTACATGAATCTCCTGGAATAAAAGGACAAACAAAACAACAAGAAGGACATCTAGCTATTTAAAATAAGGACACCACTTCAAGGTGTCAAATTATAACCACATATGTGAGAAACAAATTGTTTTGGGGAAAAAATTTAAAAATTGTAACGAAAATAAATTAAACATTTACAGTTGTCTCACCACAAACAGTTACAAAAATAGACAATACAGAAATACTGTATTCATAGACACAACAGTAAATACAAAAATAACAAAGAGAAACACTTACTATTGTTACTGGGCTATAATTTATAGCAGAAATAAATTATAACAAATAAAAAATTATCTTTTTAAATGATGAAAGCAATTATTAATAAAAATGTTTATTCTTATTTTTTCTTTAAAATTTAAACACAAAAGTTACCTTGATTTTACTAAATTACTTTTGGAGGTAATATCATCAATAGGAAGATTATATGAGAAGATACTGCGAGAAAAGATAGAGCAAGCGATACAAGGCAAAATATGGGAGGATCAGGCAGGCTTCACGGCAGGAGGATCATGCATAGACCACATATACACACTGGAACAACTGTTGGAAAAGAAACAAGCAAAAAGTAGAGATATACATTTGGCATTTGTGGACCTGCGAAAGGCATATGACTCTGTACCAAGGTCAGAACTATGGGAGGCAATGTACAAATTAAAAATACAGACGGAACTCATAGAAGCTACAAAAGCTCTGTATAAAGAAAATAAAGTGTCCATTAAAATGGGAACAAGAATCATAGGAGATTTCACCATAACAAAAGGGCTCCTGCAGGGTTGTTCCACATCTCCAATCCTATTTAAAATATACTTAGAGAAAGCCTTGACTACATGGAAAAGAAAATGCGAAGGCATGGGAGTACCGGTACGGAACTAATACCTATATACGTTAAGCTTTGCAGACGATCAAGTAGTGATTGCGCAAGACCAAGACGACCTCAGCTACATGATGAAGAAACTACAAGAAAAATATACCAAGGCTCGCCTAGATATTAACCTCGCGAAAATACAGTACCTATCTACAAGTGAAGAAGACATAGAAGATCTACAGATTGATGACAACGTATCATAAAAGGAAATGTAAGAAGAACTAGCGACAGCAGATGGATAAAGAGAATAACCGAATGGAGCCCCATAGGAAGGAGGAAAAGAGGACGACCCCGAAAATCCTGGAGAAACGAAGTAGACGACGCCATGAGTAAGAGAGGCCTAAACGATGAAGAATGGGACAATAGAGAGAAATGGAAACGGTTGAGCGAGGGAAGGCAGTGAATACTGTAGAATCCCTGAATATATATACTTTTGTAGGTGGAAACTAGACTTCACCGGAATTTCTGAGGGTCGAACTGGGCTTACACTTTCTGTCATACGAACAAATACACTGCATCTATAGTCTAGAACAACGACCAAGGACAAACAAAAGTGAGGTTGAAGTGGCACTGGAACACAAACTTTGGACTCGGCTTCTTAAAATAACAGGAAAATGGAACATGTGGATATCTTTCAAAACCTCACTTTAACTGTAACTATTAACTGCCACAATACACTACTTATTTTCCATGAAAAGGGACGAAGAACGAGAAAACATTTCAAATTTGACGTGAAATTTGGACAAACGCTGGAAGCAGCTGTCTCCGACAAGGCCTCAGCGAGAGCGAGTAAATTGTTTTAACTATTACTATCAACTGCTGCTATACACATTTTCTTGACAAAGAACGAAAAACGAAGATATTACAAATTTGAAGAAAAATTTTGACTAAAACTGTAAGCTACAGCAACTTACAGCGACCTCAGCGAGAGTGAGCTAATTCTTAAGAAATCATTCGCTTAACTTGGTACAAACAAAACACTTAGACGTGAAGGGGAACGCAAAATATCCTAAAAGCGGCTTCGATCAAAGAATACCGAGGAAATATCCATCTGTGAAATATAAAAAAAACTTTTAAAATGTTTCTACCATCGACTTCGGTGACTCTAAGAGGAATTGAAAATACTTTGGTGTTTTAATACATATACAAGGGGATTTCAATATATACCAAGGAATTTACAAATGCTACAATATGCGCGTCGCTAGGCGAGAGACGTATATGTCCTGTTCAAAAACTGAAGATGTTTACATCGCGATATCTCATCTTGATCTGTGTTCCCTTGGTACACTTGGTATGGGCAGAAACTCTCTGACTACTCTTATTAGGTGGTCCGTAGGTTAGTGGGGCAAGTGCATCCTCATAAATAAACGTTATTGTATTGCCTTTTTGAAAGACGCTCATATAAACAAATTGTTCACAGAAATTTGATATTTAAGAGTCATCTGTCCTTTCAATGGAATTAACGACAAGTGTACTACTAACAACAAGTCTTTGAATTTATAAATAGATTACCATGTGTGAGCCAGTTTGAAAATAAAAATATTAAAGCAAAATATGTAAATAAATACCAAATACTATCCCGAACAGAGTATACAAAAGAGCTAGAAAGAATATTGACGAAATTCCAAAATAAATGTCAAGTTTTGAAATATTTTAAATCGTCTCTTGATTTTTTTCTGAATCAATATGAAATTAACATAGTTCAAGATTCAAGAGTTTTCCATTCACAATATAATCATGACTTAAAAACATCTGAAGAATTAGAATTAATAGAGATGCAAGAAGATCATATAAAATATGAGTCGATGCCAATTACTGAAGTTTGAAAATTTGTTCCAGAATAGAAGTGTCCTAAATTAAAAAAGATCGCTTGTCTAATTATTTCCATATTGGGAACAAAATACGTATGTAAATCAGTTTATTCAACATTCAAATTCGTCAAATCCAAACACCGATCAGTATTAACTAACCAGTATAAAGAATTACTGAGAAGTAGCAAGACTTTTATTTGTATGTTTTTAATAAATATAATTGCTGTAAAAAATTTTTGGTACCGTTTTGCAATCTTTTTTATTACTTATTAATTTCGGCTCACGAGTAATTTCACATTTTAAAAATGGATAGGACCATCAAGGCTATGCATCTATTTAGGTAAGAAGTGCTATCCACTAAAATGTTAACCAGAAAAATACAACTTATTCTAATTTGACCAAATTGAAAAATATCTTATATTAGAGTAACTAATAGCTCAATCTGTTTGATACTGTAGGTATCTGGGATGAGTGAATGTTCCCCTTGAGTGAGAGCCGTAGGGCTTAATCTGGGAAAATAATATTCTAACCAAAATTTCATTGCGTCAGAAGTACTAAACCATAAAGAAGACCGTAAACGATACTTGGATAAGCACGAACTAATTATTTAAATAGTACTGTTAAGTACTTCCTTTGGTCTCTTCGTCTCGCTGCTTGCCATTGTTCACTTAAATTCACGTGTTCGTTTATTTATTTGGCATATACTTTAAAAAAAGCTATTTGGACACAGTACAATATAAACCAAGTGTAATTTTTAATTTACTTTATACAAATAAAAGTTTTAACATCTATTAACATCTAATCTAGTTGCCTTTTGCCTATTACTTAAATTTTAGCACGTTAGGAACTATAAGAACAGTTCACTACAAAAACAAGAAATCGTAATTGTGCAAGTTGACTTTTATCATATTTAAAAATGGTTAAATTATGGAAGTTGTTGTACTATATTGCTTAAAAAAATTATGAAATAATAATACTTGCGCTTCTATTACAAGGTGACAAACCCCTATGCCGAATTTTGTAGGGGGTACCCAGATATTTAAGTACCTGAACAGCGAATAGCAGGTCAATACTGAGTAATTATTAGAAATGTTTTTATCCCAGAGACTAGAGACGATATCATCAGAAGCGAAGTCGAACGGAAGATTCATAACCCAGAGCTAGTTGTTGATCAACACCCCAGTGAAATCCATAATTAGCAGATTCCTAAGCTTTTAAAACTAAACTCTTTTTAGAAACTGGGTGCACTGTTACAACTTGTGCACACTGAAATCCTACCCAATTATATCAAAAAAATTCATACATTGGAATTTTCTTCTTTTTTAGCATCATAACACTGGATGACTCTTTACCTGTCTGGCTATGTCCTTCCATTCAGATCTCTCTTGGGCCTTTCTTCTCCATTATCTTATATTCATGATTTTCAGGTCGTCTTCAATGTCATCCAACCATCTCATCCTGGGCCTTCCTTTTTTCCGCCTTCCTACCGGCTTTCACTGGCACTTCCTACCAGCTCTTCTTTGTTATTTCCATGTCTTCCTGTCGCTAAACATGTCCCAGCCATGACAGTCTTTGACTTTTCACAAATCTGACAATGTCATACCCTTTATTCAGTTCATTAACCTCGTCGTTTCTCCTAATTCACCATGTGCCGTCTTCCTCTTGCACCGGGCCATATACTTTTCTTAGTAATTTTCTCTCGAATGTTCTGAGTTGGGCTTCCTCTTTTTTCGTCATTACCCAGGTTTCACAACCATAGGTTACTACGGGTCTAACTAAACTTCTGTAGATAGTCATTTTGGTTATTTGTCTAATAATTTCAATGTCATCAATATTTTATTAGCATACTATGTATGGTTTTCACTGGAAATACGTACATTAATTTCGGTACTTACGAATTTCTTCTGATTGATTTCTGCGCTCAGATATGTGAAGGAATCCACACGTTCAATAGTATAGTTGTCTATTGCTATATTATTTTCATTCTCAGGTCTTCTTTTGATGGTCATGTACTTAGTTTTTGTTTCGTTTATTTTAAACCCTCTTTTTTGTGCTTCAGGATCAATTTCCTTAAACGTTTCCATTAGTCGTGTCTTGCTTCTACTAATAATGGCGACATTGTCTGCATATTTAGTAATTTGTACAGTTTTGGTGTTTATATGGCCGGTTACGTTGGTTTTTCTGATAACTGCTTCAAGAACTAGGTTGAATAGCATGGTTGAAAGTGCGTCTCCCTATCTCACCCCCATATTGATGTCAAACAGGGGAGAAAGTTCTCCATCTACTCTAACTGCGGTTTCTGAACCCTGCAACTTCATTTTTATGAGGCTGATATATTTTTTGGTATACCTAGATTGCGGAAGTCTTGCAGCATTTTGTCTCTTTTCACACTATAAAACGCTTGTTTAAAGTCTATATACATATTATATAGTTCTATGTTGTATTCATAAGCTTTCTCTTGTATTGTTATAAGTATGAATATGTTGTCTGTAGTGGCTCTATTTGGTCTGAATCCCTTTTGATGATCACCAATTATATTTTCGGAAGATTCTGATAATCTAGTGTAGATAATGCCAGAAAGGATTTTGTAAATTACATTAAGCAATGTAATTGGTCTGTAATTCTGGTAATTCTCTCTTATCTCCTTTTTTATATATTAGCTGTATAAGACCAACTGCCCATTTCTCCGGCATTTGCTCCTTGGTCCATACCAACTTTATAAGGTAATGGATTCTTCCCCAGAGTCCGGGTTCACAATATTTCAACAATTCTGCTGAAACTCCGTCCATTCCTGGCGCTTTACTGTCTTTTAATTTCGAATTTTTATTGTCTCGTTTTGATCATTTCCATTGTATGCATTTAGGTTTTTCTCAAAGTATTGTTTCCATCTCATTATAATTTTTTGTTTCTCTGTTAGTAGCTCTCCGTCCTTATCTTTATATATTGTCCATTTTAATCTAAACGACTATGTGCTTTCTTCTTCTTTTTTCTTTTATAGAATTTTCTGCTCCCGTGTCTCTTTTTATGTTCTAGAAATTCTTGTACTTGTTTTTTCAAAGCATCTCTTTTTTTTCTTTTGCATATTCTAGTATATTCTTGTATTCTCTTCTCGTTATAAATTTCTCTGATATTTCTTGTGTTTTGTTGAAGTTGGTTAAACCTAGCATGCCTTTTTCCTCCACAGCAGTTCTGCATTCATCATCATACAATTCCGCATTTCTTTGCCTTTTGCCTTTTCCTACAGTTTCCTCTGCAGATTCCGTTATTATTGGTTTTACTTATCTCCATTATTCCTCTGCAGTATCTTCCTCCCTGATTCCGTTAGTTTTATTTGGACAGTACTTTGATATTCTTGTGTTTTGTTGGACTTTTCCTGGACAAGGTTTCCTTTGTTGGAATCCTTCAACATTTCATTTTTTAATTTGACTATTTTCCCTTTTGCCACTGTCGCGATTTTCTGCCCCAATTTTGCCCCATCAAGATAGTGATCTGAGTCAAAGTTCGTCCCGCGTTACGTTCTAACATTAGTTATGTCTGTTTCCCATCTTCTTGAAATAAGGATGTGGTCAATTTGATTGGCTTAATTGGTTCCTGGTATTTTTCCTTTATGTTCCATGTTCCATGTTCCATGTTCCTTTATGGATATCTTCTCTCTGGAGGTTAATACTGACAACTACATAATTATTTGTTGTTGAAAATTGTCCATTCTGACTGGTTTTATTATGCAAACTATGTTTCCCGAATATGTGTACGAAAGTTATTTCTTTCCCTAGCTTAGCATTAAAGTCGCCTAATGGTATAACAGCATCGTGTCTTTGAATTTTATCACATTCTTGATAGTTCTCCATAGAATCTTTCAACCTCGTCTTCGTTAGCCTCCTCCGTCGGTGCATATACATTGACCATTGTCACATTATGCAGTTTACCTTTGAGTCTTATGGTGCAAATTCTGTCTGATATTGGCGTAAATGCGATAATGGCTTTTCGCAGTATTTTGGTTTTTTATAAACCCTACTCTTCTTTTACCTTGTCTCATTTCATTTCCGGAGTAGTATAGTTAGAACTTATTTTTACGAATTTCTCTCTGGCTCTTCCATCTGACTTCCTGCAGTACCAATATTTCAACCCCGTATTTTTCAATTCCTTCTGCCATACTTATTATAGCTCCTGCCTTTAAGAGGGTTCACACATTCCAGGTTCCAAATTTTAAATCCATAATCATGTCCATTTTTCTTTGCTGAGTTCGTCGTTGTGAAATCCGTTCGTTTGTTTCATTAGCCATTGTTTTCGCAATAATTAAGTTTTGCAGGGAACGGTTGTTAGCCCTTCGCTCAACCCCCTATTCATCGGAGGACCAAGGCTTCCTTCTTCGTCAGTCCTGATCCCACCTTTAACTGGGGTTGGTTACCCAATCTCCAGTGGGGTTGCTCAGGTTACCGGTGTGTACCAACTTGGAGGTAAAGATAGGAATTGAGTAGGAGAGGCTGAAGGATGCTAACAGAATACGGCTTCATGTCCATATATTAGAATATTTGCTAATTTACTGTGCAGCAATAGCAATTGCTAATGCTATGGGCATTAAGATAAGAATACGACGACGTAGTAATAACGGAAGGACTGAAAACATAATTGCACCCTGAGAAAAATGACGGCTTGGAAAAATTAATTACCTATCTGATACCTATTCGCTTCCTAAGAATGAAAATCCTAACGTAGCAACTAATAGTCACATTACATTTCAAGAACTTAATTCAGCACTTTCAAGCCTTAAAGAATCTTGCCCTGGACCCGATGATATCCCAAGCCTATTTCTAAAATATCTTCCGTATTCAGCCAAATATCATTTACTTGATATATTTAATTTCATATGGACGCAACAGCATTTTCCTTCAATATGGACTAATTCCTACGTCTTACCTCTTTTAAATGACAAAAAATTACGATATAGTGTGGAATCATACAGACCAATCTCAATTACTTGTTTCATGTGCAAACTTATAGAAAAATCGTTAACCGTAGATTAATGTGGACATTGGAACAAAATCGATTACTGATTACAGAGCAAAATGGATTTAGGCAGAGTCGATCAACGGCTGATAACATTTTAGAACTTGAAAGCGATATTATGGAATCGTTTGCAACTAATAAAAAATGTACGCGATATTTTGTACATCAACAATTTTTTAACCAACCGGACTTTTCGGGTAAGATTTTCCAATTCCTTCTCGAAAACTCACTGCTTAACAAATGGAGTACCACAAGGGTGTGTTTTTAGGCCAACACTCTTCCTAATAGCGATTATTGATATTTTGAAAAACATAGAAAATCTTTAAAAGCACGGATTTATGCTGACGAGTTAGTGGTATTTACAAAAGAAAAAAATATAGATATAGATAAAAAAAATGTATACAAAGCTTTATCGGTAAACTGGAAACATGGTCTCTAAATACTGGCTTTGAATTTTCTATTACAAAAACAGGAGTAATGGTTTTTGCAAAAACAGCAAATGTAAGTACTGCGTCAAATCTTACGTTATACGGGAAACCAATAACAGTGGATCATCCTATTAAATTTTTAGGAATGCATTTAGACAACAAACTGACATGACGAGAACATATAAAGCAATTACAAGTAACTTGCCTTAAGAGAATAAATATTTTAAAGACATTATCAAACAGGAAATGGGGTTCCGACCAAAAATACAATATTATCAGTATACAAATCGTTAATCAGGACTAAACTCGATTATGGATGCATCGCTTATTATTTTGCCAGAAAGTCTATCTTCAAATCTCTTGATACACTTCATAATAATGGTCTAAGAATCGCACCACAAGCATTTAGAAGACACCTATTGAGAGCATATTCGCTGAACCTATTTACAATAATATCTTTACAGATAAATATAACGAACTTTTTAATTATAATGATAAACTAAGAAAACCATACTATAAAAGAATTAGAACATATTGTCAGAAATTTAACTTTGATTTTCCTGACATATTCGATACAAACATCGCCGATCCTCATATCCCTTGGTCAATCAATATTCCACAGTGAAATGTATAGTTGAGCAAATAGAATAAGTTGGAAATACATCTTTCAGAAATAAAAACTATTTTGTCAAATATACTTCAAACTTATGAAAATTTCTCCAAAATATTTACAGATGCTTCAAAATCTAGCAATGGAGTTGGTACCGCTTTTGGATTAACTCAAGTAAATATCTATTTCAACTATCTCCCCACTGTAGCACATACACAGCCGAATTATTCGCTCTTTATTGAGCAATTAAGTTTATTAATGATACCAATATCATCAAATCGGTGATTCTTTCTGATTCTTTGAAGTCGATTACTTAAATTTAACGAGTATATCCTAAACACTCAATTGAAAAAATAAACAAATCAGAACTTCACACATGTCAAGAAAAAGGAAGAACAGTTGATTTCATATGGATTCCTTCTCATATGGGTATCCCCGGAAATGAAGAAGCAGTGCGCATAGTGCAGTGTCTAGTGTGGACTAAGAAATAATATTAAAGTGCGGTCCAGAAGACTTAAAACTTTCTATTAATGGCAAAAATCTTAGAAGTCTGGCATAACGAATGGCAAATATCAACGTCTAAACTACGACAAATTAAAGACACAGTTAAAGGAGATAAATCTTTTTACAAAAATTGCCATGAACAGAGTGTGGTTAACCGATTACGATTAGGCCATACTAGACTCACACACTATCCTTTTTCAAAATGTAACCCACCAATATGTGACCGCTCCAATTCAACCTTAACAGTAAAACATATCTTTGAATGTGACAAATTCAAACTTCAACAAGATCTTTATAATAATAGATTTAAATTTATCAGTTGTGTTAGGTCAAAATAGTTATTCAAAGTCCTTAATAGATTATTTAAAAGCTATCGATATGTTCCATAAGATTTAACTTTTTTTGTATAAAATTGCTTACGTTTTAGTACTATTTTGTAAAAAATCTTTTTTGTAACCATGTGATATACCTACACTTGTAAAATTGTACAGATCCGTCGCTAATAACCGTTAGGTGGATGCGAATTTGTCTTTAAATAAAAAAAATTATCAGAAACGGAAGTTTTGCTATGTTGACAAGTTTTGTACTAATTTGTTACTATAAATGGAATTTAACACCGCAATGATGTCTTTTCACTTTAGATTCTCCTCCAAATTTAAAAATTAGAAAGATATGTGCTTGTTTGATGATAACTACTCTAAAAATTGTATTTCCAATTACCTGTTATCGGTATGTGAACTTTCATACAATTGATTTCAGAAATGTGAGTTGTTAAAATTTAGTATTTATTTATTTTTACTATAGACACCTGGACAAGATCAGCTCCCTGCTGAGCTAGTTAAACTTCTGAACAAGAAAAACATTACCTACTTAACTACCTTCTTTAACAAAATTTACTACGAAGGAATAATACCAGATGATTGGTTGGAGTCACTGTTTATAAAATTACCAAAGAAAAGCAGGTCCGCCAAATGCAGTAATGTTAGATTAATCAGTTTGATGAGCCACGCACCTTAGATACTTTTACGAATTATACAAAACCAAGTGTTCCTTCTGTGCGAAAGTAGAATGTGTAATAAGCAGTTTGGATTTAGAAATGGTCTAGGAACTAGGGAGGCACTATTTTGTAATAAGCGTTCTCGTACAAAAAAGCTGTGTGTCCTGAAAGAATGTTTATGTTTGTTTCAAGTAGCTTTTAATTAAATTGGAGATAGTCGTAATGAACAAGTAACCATCAAACGTGAAGTATAATAGGGTTGTGTTTTGTCACCCAGTCCTTTTAATCTGTAGTCTGAATAATTCTTTAGGGAGGCTTTCGATGATAGACAAGAGGGAGTAGGACAAGGCGGAGAAGTAATCAGCAGTATCAGATTACGCTGATGATACAGCCGTTCTTGCAGAAAATATAAACGATCTCCAAACATTAGTAAATCTAGTCAGTAAAGCAAGTTATCGGAGGGCCTTAAAATTTACATTTTAAAGACAAAGTGGATTGCGGTTGGAAAAATTAATATAGATCAAGGTTTGCTTTCGCTTAATGTAGAGGAGATTCTTCTTCTTCAGGTTCCTTCTCCTATCGGAGGTTGGAAATCATCATCGCTAATTTAATTTTATTGGCCGCGCTTCTGAATAATTCTTATGAGCTGTAACCGAACCACTCTCTCAAATTTCTTAGCCAGGATATTTTGCGCCATCCTGGGTTTCTCTTCCCTTGGATCTTCCCTTGCATAATTAATCTAAGTAATACGTACTTCTCGCCCCTCATTATATGACTTAGATATTGAATCTTTCTAATTTTAACAGTTTTTATGACTTCACATTCTTTCTTCATTCTTTGTAACACCTCTATATTAGTTACTTTTTCAATCCACGATATTCTGTGGATTCTCCTGTAGCACCACATCTCAAAGGAGTTTAATATTTTGATTTCAGACTATTTTATTGTCCACGATTCCATACCGTATGGTAAAGTAGAAAAAACGTAACAACGTAGTATTCTTGTGCGGATTCTAGATTAAGGTTACGGTTGCAAAGTAAGTTCTTCAATTTTATGAACGTGTTTCTTGCCATTTCTATTCTAGATCTGATTTCTTTTATTTGATCTCCATCTTCGGTTAGCCACGTTCCTAAATATTTATATATTGTTACTCTTTTGATCATTGTATTATTGATGGTCAGGATATCTACATTTTGTGGTTTTTTTGAGAATATCATTGATTTCGTTTTCTTGAGATTTATTTGCAGTCCGTACCTTTCACATGCATTGTATACATGTTGTATTATGTACTGTAGATCTTCCATGTCACCTGCAAATATGGCCGTATCGTCCGCATATCTAATATTATTAATGCTATTTCTGTTGACCAAAATACCTTCCACAATATCCAATAAAGCTTCTTGAAATATCACTTCACTGTAGACGTAGAATAAGAGTGGTGAAAGTATGCACCCTTGTCGAACTCCTCTAAGTATACTTACTTCCTCTGTCAGTTCTCCTTCGACTCTTATTCTTGCTTTCTAATTTTGATACAGATTCGATATAATTTGTAGGTCTCTACTATCTATGTTTTTGGTCTTAAGAATACTTAAAAGCTTTTCATGTTGAACTCTGTCAAAAGCTTTTTTAAAATCTATGAAGCAAGCAAATATGTCCTGATTCATATCCAGACATCGTTGTGTCAGGACATTGACTCCGAATAATGCTTCTCTAGTTCCTAGACCCTTTCTAAAACCCATCTGTGAATCACTTATTTCTTGTTCTAATTTCATGTGGATTCTGTTATGTATGATTTTACGGAAGGTTTTCAATGTGTGGCTCATTAATGCAATTGTCCGATAGTCATTGCAATCTTTAGCATTTGTGATTTTTGGAATCGTTACAAAAGTTGAGAGAAGCCATTCTTTGGGTATCTGTCCCGTCTTGTATATGGAGTTAAAAAGGTCTACCAAATCAATATTATCTTCATCAATTATCTTCAATAGTTCGATTGATATTTTATCGGGTCCTGAAGCTTTTCTACCTTTTGTGTGTTTTATGGCATAAATAACTACAGGAGAGGGGATAGAACTCGTAAACCATTTTAAAAAGTGGCTGATGAAGGTATAATAACCAGAATCGAAATATCACATAAAGCTTTCATGAACTGTAAACTAGTTTTATGTAACAGAACCTGTCGATACATATACGCAAGAAGGTCCAGAAATAATATATGTGATCTATCCTATTATATGGTTTTGAGACATGGACTTTAAAAACCATAGTGCTTAACAAATTAGAACCATTCGAATTGTGGTGCTATCGATGGATCCTAAAATATCATAGGTTCGCCCACATCCAATGAAGATATTATTAAAATAATAAATTCAGAACGCTTGCTAACAAACATTATAAAAAGATGAAAAATAGTATATACTTCGGCCATATAATTAAAAGATCCAAATATCATTTACTTCGCCTAATAGTACAAGGAAAATGGAAGAAAAGAGATGGATTGGTCAACAGAAACTTTCATGGCTGCTTAATATTAGACATTGGTGTTGTACCGCGGTAGAAGATCTATTTTGTGAAGGCTTATTCAAAGGTTTGCTTCAATTACATTTGTTATTAATTACTTAATCAAATATTTAAAATAAGTTAATTACACTGCACCACAGTACACCGGTAATGAACAGAACTCATTAGCACTAATTAGAATTTTTCTCGATGGCTTGATGGAATTAAGAATACTGAACAGCGCACAACGCTCTCTTCAACGATTCTTTCTCATGTTTAAAAAGTAATATCTACAATATTAGGTAGTTATTTACAAAATGTAATCAGAAATAAACTTAATTATGTTTCATATAAAAAAGCGTGTGAGTTACGTTTACTGAAAACGAACGATTCTGATTAGGATTCAGTGTTCTCTGTTGCCAGTTTCCAATTATGTAATTCTCTATTCCGTATCCACAGAGATAATGACGTGGCTATGGGATAAACTAAAGGAACGGTAAATTCCCCATGTTTCGTCTTAACGATGTAAGTTTGGAAGTTGAGGAAAATGGATGCCCCTTAAAACTCGACCGAATTAAGATACTCAATATAAGCAGTTTACTGCAATTTTAACAAAATAAACAACACAATCAGCCAAATTATCTTCACTGATTGTATCTTCTCAATAAACTTTATGCTTTTTTGGTAAATGGTAATGCAGTTTGTTAGTTTAAATACAGTTAGTCCTTTACAGAAATTAATAATAAATATAACCCAGGTATAAAAAAGTAAAAGGGAATGTCTGTTTTATAATGTTAGTAGATAAGATAGACTAGGTGTGTTAAAGTATATTATTTGTCTCTCATAATTTTATCTACATATTTATTGTTGGGCCTTATTCAAACTGTGATCGAAAGCAGACCTGCTTAAAATATGTTTTGGTGCTAAACAATAACTGCTAACAACTGTCAGTAGTAGCTACATTTATCACTGTTGTTAAAGGTTATTTTTTGAATTTACAGCAATAAGCAGGTACTAAATGGTAAGCACTACTGCAAAAAATTTTTGTTGAAATTAAGAAGCACACGAGGACCAATCTAAAAGTCTTTGAGCGGTAAAAGTAACTACCAGTAAGCATTTGTTTAGAGTAGGTTACTGCTGTTATTGTTATAGTAATATTCTAGTTTGTCATTAGTTTATTTATTAAAATATGACGGTTTAAAAGCCGGAGGTGTATGTCGGCAGTAATATCAATGTCAGCTGAGATCCAACCGTAGAAATAAAAAGCCGCATAGAACAAGCCCGAGCCACTTTTGTAAAAATAAGGAATGTACTTTGTAGCCAAGATGTTAGTATTGATCTTCGCATTCGAATGACATATTGTTATATTTTTCCAGTGCTACTGTATGGAGTGGAAGGGTAACTGAGGCGATGGTTAAACGCTTGAAAATCTTTGAGATGTGGTTATGCAAACGACTACTGCCAATAAGCTGGATCTATAGGATTAGAAATAAGAAGGTCCCCAAAAGCCTAAACCAAGCAACACGACCGGTCAATACAATAAAGAAACGTAAGCTGGAATACTTCCGTCACATTATGAGACACCCTGAAAATATGAACTTTTACATCTGATCATTCAGGTAAAGATTCAAGACTAACGTGGTGCTGGTAGAAAAATAACATCATGGCTGAAAAGTCTAAGACAATGGTACGGAAATCGACTACAATATTTAAAACTGCTATCAATAAGGTCACGATAACGAATATGATAGCCAATATGATATTCAACGATCGATAACGGTCGTGAAACTAGAAGAAGAATTGAAATATTGGATAACAAAAAATGTAGTATGATTCTAAAACTAATGTCTTGTGATATGTCTAATTTAAATATTATATGTATACGGGATAATTGTGACTTCATCCAATATCATCGGTGCAATGCCACACCCACGAATGTGCAAAATTTTCGTTTTTCACCTAAGTACACCAACAATAATGTCTCAGTCATTCCTATACTGTACCACAACCACGAATCTGATTAAGGGCTAGGAGATGGCAGGGAGGAGATATGTACTTTCACGAAAGTCAGTCTGTATTGTTTATTTGAAATGCGTGCATCGCGAAAGTGATACTTTCGTGTTTGTGGCAGTGTGGATTTTGCAATTGTTTAATATTCATTGTCTTGTTTCAATTAAACATTCTCAGTTTTGTGTGTAAAAATAAACACCCACATATTATGAAAAACATGTCCTACATAATAAATGGAAAGATGGTGATGAACTGTTGATTCGTAAGCACATTCTTTCATTTCTAGCCGTGAAGTCTTATTATTGTAGTGCCACTAGTACCAAAAAATATTAGGATTTTTCACTAAACGTCTCTATTATGCACAAATTGTACAAATCAAAGTACTTAGAATTAAATGTCCTTCCAGTTTCTTTCGAAAAGTATCGACGAGTGTTAAAAACTTATAACTTGGGATTCCATAACACCAAAAAGGATCAGTGTAAAAAGTGCTTAAAATATACAAATATGAAAGAGGAGGAAAAAAACACACGTACAAGCTCATCACAAACACATGCTAAGGAAACAATTAGCTCGTGAGGCTCGAGACGAAGACAAAAAAATTGCAAGGAATAATTCAAAGGTACTATTCTTTAACTTTGAGCTCGAAGTAGTGCTTACAACTCTAAAGAGTCGAACAGGGCAAATATTTTCATCATTTTGGCTTTACAACCCTGTGTGGGTCCTAGCCTACCCAAGAATTTTTCTCCAGTCGTCCCTATCCATCGCCTTCCTCCGCCAAGCACGTATTTCCATATTTCTTATATCTTGATCTATGTTATCTAGGAATCTTGTTCTGGGTCTTCCTCTTCTTCTTTGACCAATAGGTCTATCAAGGAGCTTTTTTCTAGCTGGATCGGTTTGCTCCATCCGCATTACATGGCCTACCCAATTCAGACGTCCTATCTTAATGTGTTTTACGATATCTGGTTCCTAGTATATTCTATAGAGTTCGAAGTTGTATCGTCTTTTCCAGATACCATTTTCATTTATTGCTCCATAGATTTGCCTTAGTATTTTTCTTTCGAAAAATCAGAACATGTTTTCATTGCTTTTTGTTAAAGTCCAGGTTTCTGAACTATATGTTAGGACTGGGCGTATTATTGTTTTGTAGAGTTTTACTTTTGTATTTCTTTATATAACTGTAGATTTAAAAAGGAGATTAAGCCTAAAATAGCATCTATTAGCCGTGCAAATTCTGCTGTTTATCTCTGCGGGGGCAAATATTTTACCTACGAATATTGGTTATTTACAACACGACTGCGACTGTCTACAACTTAGGATATCAGGACGGAATCTGTTACCTTTGGGACGAAACTCAAGGAAAAAGGGGGTCAAACGAGATATCCAAGTGTATTTGCAATTACATAATCAACCAACCAAATATTACTGAGGTTCGAGTGATGTCGGACGGGAGTGGCGAGCAACAAAAAAGTTTGCATTTTGCTGCTATGTGCTTGAAACTTCTTACGAATCACACTAACTTAAAAACTATCGTTCACAAGTTTTTTAAATCAGGACATACCGAGATGGAGTGTGATTTACTCCAATCGAAAATCGAAGAGAAATAAAAATACTTTCCTGTTTATTCACCGGATAATGCGCTTAGAGGATAAGAAACGCTCAAACACATCCACGTCCTTTTGTCAGATTCATAATGTTTGGTGACATCTTTAATTTCAAATCCTTTGGAATACAGAACTATAAAGTGAACAAAATTCCCTGGCAACAAATTTGCTGGTTACGGTACATTAAAACCGATGCCGTTGTGACAATGTCCTATAAAAAAAATTTTGGAGATGAATTTCAACAAGTAAACAGCATGAAAAGTCGTGTGCGACCCAAAAATGTTGACTTAAACAAAGCTTATGATAAGCAGTTGCCAATTGCGATTGCTAAATATAAAGATATGCAGAGAATGTGTAATGATTTAACAATTCCAAAGAACTGTCAAATCTACAATGCCACAATCACGAATGTAACTTTTTTTCGAAAATTGATGGATATTTTCGTAAATTCCTTATAATATTTCTAAAATATAACTATAACATCTGTTAATAAAAGTACAAAAAAATGTCGCATTAAATCCTGAATTCTAGCACCAAATTGAAACTTTAAAAGTCGAATATCTGCTAACGCTCATTTTGTACATTCGTGGGTGTGGCATTGCACCGACGATATAAACATAATATTTAAAAAAGTGTTTTGTAAATTATAGCGTGAAAAACGTTTTGCCCTAATACCGAGTAAATATTAATTTCCTAAAGTTGTGGAGGTGTTGGTGGAAGTTTGGAACGCTCTAGGAGAGAAAGGGGTTGATGTTTTGTGTCAAATGATGAGTAGGATATATGAGGAAGAAAGGATGCCCAATGCATGGAGAGAGAGTGTTATGTTATCATTGTATAAAGATAAAGTGGACATTCAGAACTCTAATAACTATTGAGAGATAAATTTAATGTCGCACACAACAAAAATTTGGGAAAGAACTGTAGAGGGAAGGTTAAGGAGAGAAGATAGGAAAAGAACAGTTTCGGTTTATGCTAGGAAAGAGAACAACGGATGCCTTCTTTGTTTAAGACAGTTGCTAGAGAAATATGGCGAGCAAAAAAGAGAGCTACATTTGGTATTTATGGATCTTGACATATACAGCTTGATATACAGATCAGGTCAAAACTTTTATCATGAAAATTACTCCCGCAAAGCAGGTTGTAATTACTGCTGCAATACATAGAACAGTTAGCTAATCAACTTATTAATGTATTCACATCAAAAAAGCGGCCAGTACCAAATCCTGGTCAAGTTGGCAAGTCAAAAAGTTTAGATCTCATTGATGTGGTTTGGCATTTACCAATAAAAGGCACTTACCATAAATGTACTGCAGTACCTGCCGTTCAAATAGAATTAAAAGAGGACCAATCTGGTTTACCAAGAATGTGATGTAGCATGATCTGAAAAATGTTTTTCTATAAATAATCAGGAATTACATTTAAAATAAATAGTTTTCTCTTTTAAAACTTTTGTTTTAATGTGTAGAGGTAGAAATCTTCACCAGTGACTCACAGGTATAGGTAAATGCTCAACCTTGCAAAGATATAAAAATTTACTATCCGATAAAAGAAAAATTTTAGGATTATTTCCGTTTTTTTTCTCACATAACTCAGTTAACTTCTATTTGATTTTAAAATTTTCTGAAAAGATTCTGAAAAGGAAAAAAATTAGTTCTAAGCCCTAAAGGGTTAATCAATATTTTAAGTAATACGAACTGAACTGTATTGTGACACGAAATAATAAATTAAAGCATTGCGGCCATAAAAATAATTCCTATTGGGAATGAACCTGGAACAGCGAGCTAAAATAAAAAGAATAAATCGCATAATCTCACAGGAAAAGACAAGACTGATTAAAACAAACAATAAGTTCGAAACATTTCACGATGTACCACGCGATGAAAATCAGCCAACTACCTCGAAGACATGTAATTACAATAATACAAAACTTGTACCAAAACTACCGCCGATATGCAGGATGGGTCATGAGACATTGTATATAGACCTATCTAGTATGGAGGCCCGGATGGGGAATAAAAAATGACCATTCAAAAGTGTTCCCATTGTTTAATAATATACAGGGCGAGTTATGAATTTTGATTGAAATTTCTGTTCTTCATAACTTGCAGCGGTTATATTTGCGTACCACATTGGGTATCACTTATAGGGGGTTAAAAACTGAGGACGGGACAGCTTACCCTACTCCCTGCCCAGCAATTACTGGGCAGGGAGTAGGGTAAGCAAATAATCTGGAATGTTTGCGAACGGATACTCTTGGTTTGGTTAGAGAGCTGGGTCGTAAGTAAGTGAATAAAACAGGGACTATAAAAGGGGTAACTACAAAAAGAGAAATCAAAAAGTACTTACATGGATTTTCTGAACAACACAACACAAGAAGGTTCCTAAACTATTTAAATTGGACGCCGTTTACAGGAATCTTCTTGCCAGATGGAAAGCAAGGCTTTTCTTTCTAAATTAAACCGACGACTACAGCATAGTCTGTAATGGATTCTTCAGAATCGGAGAAAGATTTGATCTTGCTGGTTGCTTTAGCAGACGAGGAAAATCAAAGGTAAAATATATAAGTATATATTAAAATTAAAAAATGTCTTATTATGTATTCACTAGGTATCTGGAAATATTATACCAAATATCTGTTTTCATATAATGGGCAAGATTTAATAGCTATTAATATTTTTGATAGAAAAAAAAATAGGACTGATAAGATAAATTTGGTAAGACAACAAAAAGGAGAATTTCATACGTTATTGCCACAACTTCGATCTGACGAAAATCGGTTTTATAAATACTACACAATGAAAATTGCTTGTTTTGATGAAATTTTAAACTTAATAAGGGAAGATATTTCTAACCTTTATAGCAATTTTCGTAAACCTATTTCAGCGGAAGAAAGACTAGCCATTGCTTTGAGGTAAATGAATCAGCACTCATTGTATTTGTATTTCTATATTCCTTTATATTTCAACATGATAAAGAAGTATGTACTCGTAAAAAGGTGGCTGCTGAAGCCGGAAATGATTATTCGCAATCTGCACTAGTGTTACTTGGATTATGATCAAGTGGAATGGTTCCTTGGTCTGGTGAAATAAGTGGACTTTCCTAGAAGTTCGAATCAGAGGCGCAAGTTGATGGTTGAGAACTCTGGTGTACTTGAATTATCTACTGCTGTTATTTATAGCGAATTACCTCTTGCTGTGCACTTATTTGGGCAATTTGTAGTTTGGTTTCAGCCTGAGGTTTTCCAGAAAATTGTTTTATCAAGCCTACATAGGATAGAAACAATAAAACTGTTGAGTGTTTTGCTGTTTTTTTCTGATTTCAAAATAAGTAATAATAAAGTCAACTGAAGTTGTAGGTTTTATATTTTGTACATTTCTCACTTTTCGTTTTTTTGGTTCTGGTTCTACAGTCGGGGTGGTGACATCAGCACAAGTAGCAGACTACTTATTTTTTGTAGATAACAGTACTTCAGATAGATCACCAAGTTTACTCTCTTCGTTACCAGAAACATCCACACCACAATCTTTCTCAGTTACAGACTCTACTTGAGTCGCAACTTCCGGCATATTTGAAGAGGTTTTAGCAAAAAGCAAGAAAGGTTGGAACATTTTTATACTTTTATCTCATTGCCATGTTTTATTTTGTGCAGCTGGCCCAGTTTTTGTCATGATTACGCTTAAGTATCGCACATTAGAACGTAAACTTCTCCACCTTATCTTCAGTTCCTCACCTAAAAAAATGTACTGTTTTAAGTTTTTAGCAACAGGTGACAGCTTCAGTACAATAGGGCATAGTTATCGTGTTGAATTTTCAACAGTTGCTACAATTAAAATATTAAGTATGTGAAGCTATACGTAAAATATTACAGCCCATTTATCTTCCTGAACCGATAACAGAAATATGGCAAAAATGAGCTGAAGATTTTCTAAACATGTGGCAATTTCCAAACAGCATGGGTAGTTTTTGGACGGAAAACAAGTAACTATAAAATGCCCTGAAAAAACCATGTCAAACCATTTTTGTTATTTGAAAAAATTTTCAATAGTACCGATGGCTATTGTTGATGCCAATTACAAATTTATATGCATTGATGTAGGAGGTTATGGGAAAAATAGCGACGGAGGCATATTTGAAAATTCAAATATGGCAGAGATTTGAGGCAGGTTTAATGAATGTTCCTGAAGATAAAAATCTTCCTAAGCAAGTAGAACCTTGTGTACACGTTTTGATTGGAGATGAGGCCTTTGCTTTGAAATCTTTTTTAATGAGACCTTTTTCCTACACATAATCTAGAAACAACAGACGAAAAGAAAATTATAATACTCGTTTACGCCGAGCTAGACGTGTGGTCGATAATGTGTTTGACATTTTAGCTCAAAAATGTCGAGTATTTTTTAGGCCAATTGAGACAAAAGTTAAAAGAACAATTTAAATTGTTGAAACTTGTTGCATTTTGCATAATTTTTTTTGCATTAAAGTAAACCAACAAGGACTAGAATTTTCAGAAACTGTAGAAAACTTAAACAGAGCTTTTATTAATATAGAGACCCAAGGCGTGCAACCAATTTAGTATTTTCAACTAGAGAAAAAATTGTTAACTATTTTAATACTTGACATGTAAATAAAAACTCTAAATATTAATAATTAAAGTGAAAATATAAAAATAATTATTTAATAAAATAATAAAGTGAAAAAAAACTATTAAATTAAAATACTTACGGAATTATTTCATCTCTTGGCCAATTTCATCCCATACTTTATCCTTCTTTCTGATGTTTTTATAATCCTCAAGTGACAAATCATAAAGTATTGGATATTTTTTTTTTTACCAATTCTATTAATTTCTTAATTTCTCTGTTGGAAACATTCTAAATTCGCAACGATAACTAGAGAAAATACAGCCGGTTGCGTTAACAAAATATAACGCTGTACTAACGTAACGTTGTCGCTGCGAGATATCATCGCACCAATGTGTCGGTTCTCGTTAATCGCCGTGGTCATTCGTCTCGCGAAAATTTTGCCTTGCAATGTTGTCGTCAACGCACCGATTAATCGCGCAATATGTTCATACCTTAATACAAATAAAATTAACAAAATGCAAAAACAACGTTCAATGGTGCTATCTGTTTACAACAAACTCTAGACGTTGGAGACGCTATAGTAATTTAAATTATTAATAAATTGAAAATATCTATATTTTTTAATGGAGCTTATACTGAGGTTAAGCTTCAAATGCAAACAAAACAATTCAAAAGTTGTGGTTATGTACCAAATGTCCGAAAGAGATAATACTGACTGTCATATGTCGAAATTAAATATTAAAACTTTTAACTTTTTGAAATATTAATTAAAGTTTTAAAATTATTTGCCTTTAAGAATATTAATATGACAATTAGCCAATCCATAGAACTTATAATTTATTTATTACAATCTTTCAACTTGTCATGAAAGCAATTAATAATGAAAACTGTCTATTTTTACTTAGTAAAATTTTAAGAAAAAGTACCTTGTATCACTGGTTGATGTATTTCCTTTAAATAATTCTTAGGATTAGAATTGGATTAACTGCACTGCAAACAAACGCACATGCGTCTCAAAAGCTGCAAATTGAGTAAAGGGGCAACAAGAGAACGGGCACAACTCTTATGGAAATTAACATGGGAAATCGCTAAAGTCCATTCTGGTCATTTTTTACGCTTTTTATGAAGGAGGCGCGACGGCTTATCGAATTGTCACGTGTGAGATATCGTCGAAAAGAGGAGAAGATAGCAAATACGTTAACACAAAAACCAAAGATGGCGGCGTATTGCCAAAAGGACACTAAGCTTGTAACGTCTAAACAGCTCAACGTACAACAACGTTTGAAGTTATCGATAGAAAGGGGAGGTGGTAACGAATACGTTAAAACAAAAATAAAATGCAAAGAATTTGCCAAAACGGCACTATATCGTATCTCCGTTTTTATGGGTCAGATTACTACGCATGATACGTTAAATAAAAGAGGAGGGTATATCGTATAAGTTAACAAAAAAATCGGTTGCCTGTAAAGTCGGTTTTACGGGCGAAGATTTTACGTGACAACGTCTTTTTCTCGGTAGAATATTTATTGATATGAATATTATTAAATTGCACAATAGGAACAAGAAATTGAATGAAAATAAGAATTGCACAAATTTTAACTATAGAAATATATTTTGTTTACTAAAACATTGTACATGTAAACTTAAACTTAACTAATTTCTATTTGAGTGATTTTGTTGAGGATAGGACGATGATAGGAGAAATATAAAATGAAAGGAAGTGTTTCTGCTGTAATGTGTCTTGAACGCCAAGAACGCTCGAGAAAGACAGAAACACAAGCACGCACCGATTCAACGCGCCTAATTCTCTAGTGCTGCGCGCGCAGCGGACCGATCATGTTTGACTGGGAGACAGACGCAAGGCATTCGCCGGTCCGGCGGGCCTCTCTCTCGTTCGGTGACTCATCGTAACAGACGTGAGCGGGCGTTACACTTTTTCATGAATGACTCCGAGCCACAACCTAATTTAAGACGTTGTCACGTCAAAAAATAAAGACAAAAACATTGTCAAAACGGCACTATACCGTATCTTTGTTTCTATCTTCACAGCCATATTTCATGATTGGTAGTACATATTAATCGAATGCTTTTTTCTTCAGGTGAAGTGACATCCTTACTTTGAACATAACTGCATTTCTACCAAAAGTTACCCAAGCCAGTTTTAGTATTCTGTTCATTTCTGGGAGTAAGGAGCCAGATTTATGTATAACTTGTCCCAGGTCTACATACTCGTCTACTGTCACAAGTGCAGTGTTTTTTAATATCACATATTGGACATCCACTAGCTCGTTGAACATGGTTTTTGTTTTTGTAAACTTTGTTTTTAAGCCAACTTTATTGATAGCTTCAATTAGCTCGCTTATAAGTTCTTTTAGTTTTGCAGGATTATTAGCAATCCGAATTATCTTGTCTGCAAATCTAAGACGGCAGAGGTATTCTTCATAAATGGTAAGGCCTTTGTTTTGCCAGTTCATTTTGTTGCATATAATTTCTAGAGTTGCAGTGATGAGGTTTGGTGATATTGCGTCTTGAATGCCTTCTTGAAATCTATAAGGATTAGTGATAGCGGTATTTCAGATTCTTAGCTCTACTGATTAGTTTTCGAAACGTATGGATATGATCCAGGGTACTGAATCCACTTCTAAAGTTAGCTTGCTCTCTTGGCTGTGCAGCATCTAATGCATTTGATAAGCTATTGTTGATGATCTTTGTGAATATCTTGTATATGATTGGTAGTCGACTTTAGGTCTGCAGTTTTTGATATTATCTTTCTTATAAATGAGAATAATGTTTTCTATATCCCAGTGACCTTATATGCATTTTGATCTTAAGTATTACGTAAATTTTCCAGGGTTTTTTGCCAGTGAATTTAAGCAGTTCCACTGTTATCTCTTCCAGCTGCTTTATCGCTTTTCATTTTTGTAATTGTCGATTATTTTTCTTTCAGAAGAACTTGTGGTACATCTTCTTGGTTATTTATTGCTTCTTCAAGTGTTTCAGTGGCTTTGTGTAGTTCGCTGTAGAATTTAGTCACGAATTGTATTATTTCATTTCTGTCTGTAATTTTGGTGATTTTGTTTAATTTTCGATTATTGCTTTTCTTGTTCTTTTTTATAGTTTTTTTCTGTTTTAGATTGCATTCTCTACCAGTCTTTCATTGTGCTTTCTTATGTCCTTCTTAATACTTTTCCTTATTATCTTACAATTGTATACAAAACTTCTGTGTATTGTATTCTCGATATGTTGCCTCTTACTTTTATTTCCTGATTTATTATACTGACATCTTTTATAGTAGTAATCTTGTTGGTTTGAGTGAAGTCAATTTTGTTCTTAGTGGTTCCATTTGGTGCTACCCAAGTCCATTTTGTGTTTGATTTTTTTCTAAAGAATGTAATTGGAATGGGCATGTTTTGGTAGTTTACACACTAAACCAGTCTTTTTCCCTTTCAGTTCTCTCACCCACGCGACATTTTCCCACGACTTGTACATTGCCGTTTCTCTCCACTATGGCATTAAAGTCACCAATTAAATACTTGAAGTAACTTTTATAGTTATTTAGTGCTTCAGTTATGTTATTGTAGAGTTTCTCTATTTATTCGTCAATGTGAGTAATCTTGTATAGAATTTAATTCTATACAAGAAACTGGCACATTGTCAAAATTCAATCAAATGTGAGTAATCGTTGGGTCGCATATTGGTATAATTTATATATTGTGGATCTTGGATAGTTGTAAGGTTAAGACTCTATCTGAGATGCTAGTTATTTCTACTACTCTTCGTTTCCTTTTTTTGTTGGTTATGAATCCAATATTGCCTGTTCTGCTCGTTGATGTTCTTCGATAGTAGAATGTGTTTCGTGACGCTAATTTTAATAGCTCTTTATTTTTTTTTGTCTTATTTCGCTGATTTCGATGACGTTTTATTTTATATTTTTAATTTCATGAGCCCACAGACAATGATGTCCATGATTTGAACGTGTCTTTCATGTTAGGGGTTATGAACGTTATGTTATTATAATTCGCCGAAACCCGCCTGCCACCCTCTTCATTCTGCTATATAACGTACTTCCATAATACGCTATATATTGCCTGGGATTACGCGACATATATTTGTGGGCATAGGAGGCAAGGTTCGTTGGCAGAGCTGGCTGACTTTTTAGATCATGTATGACCTATATATATATATATATATATATATATATATATATATATATATATATATATATATATATATATATATATATATATATATATTATGTGATATTTAAAGTCTTGGTGCGCCAAGCAATAATTAGCTAATTAATTTTTTTGATTAATTAAAATTATTTAAATGATATGATTATGACTCTATCACAATTTTTAATTCTTTTATCTCAGGGTTAAATTCGTGCTTCAATATCTATGCTATTACATGTGAAAGGTAAGGTCCAGAGAATACCGGAATAATAAAAAACACATATGATCTAACACTATATATATTGAAATAAAAATAATGAAATAATTCACACTCAAAAGTTTTCAATAAACAAATCTCATATAAGGATTCTCAAAATTTTGTTCTCCGTACGTGAACAATCAAAATTAATGGTACAAACAATATTAATTGAAAACTCAAAATCCCAAACTATTCTAACTCTCCTAATCAAAATATTTATATCCTTTCTAAATTACGTGTAAAAATTGTGTTATCAATAAAAGAAAAAAAACTGCAGAAAACAAAAATATCTCTCTCTGATGATGAGTGGTCCAAATCCTTGTTCCTTGTAGACTGTATTATCTCCTCTCAACCGCTCCCTATGTAATCAGCAATCTTACAACAGATTGTTGCAAGTATATCGTCCTTAATGATCTCCTTCAAAAGCAACAATCATTCAAATTATGATAGCCTTTCTCCTCTCGATAAACTGAATCTCTCGTTGGCCCGAGTGAAAAATTGACTCTTGGAATATCTTCTCTTTACGATAAACTGAATCTCTCGTTGGCCTGAACAGTGACTCTTGGAATATAAGTAGGAAAATATGACTTACAATATTTTGCTGCTTCAGCTTCTGTCAGATACACTAACTCCACAAAAACTCACTAACATTCAACACTACTGCTTGCTACTTCTTGGGAACCACCAGAGAACAATCCCTGTTCGTCTTGCAGACTTGGAAAATGAACTGATTATCTTTTCTCTCTCCTCAATCTCGCTAAACTTTTTCCTACATACTTATCCCACCTTTTTCAATCTCCGCCAATCAAAACTCGTCACAATTCCCCCATTTTTTCATTTCGATAACAAACAAATTTTTACCTATAATTATAAAATTTCCTAAAACTTATTTACAAATAATATTTTCTATAATTCTTAAAACTAACAAAAACCTCTTTCTAAAATCTCTTCTATTTGTCTCTAATCACTGCATTAATGTGGTTCAATTGTCTTTGGATTTCACTTAAAATTATGCGGGTCACTCAAGTATAACAAAGAAATAATTTATGCAAAGCTTACATTTTGTTTAGTACAGGTAATCCAAGAATTTAATAACTTTCCTTCTTCGAAATGTTTGTTGGATATTATCCTACTTATCTGAATTATTTTAATGTTTTTGAACTTTGAAATATTTTTAAACAAACCAATATTTTTCTCGATTTTACATATCATAACAAATCCCCGCCATTTGATCTGCCGAAAACTCTTTGTTAAATTTTAAAAATGACAAAAGTTTTCTAGGATCAAATTATTTCACTATGTTATTAAAATCTATTCATGATATTGATAGATGTCGTGAATGTTAAAAATACCCCGTATATTTTCTGTCTCTATGTGCGCTAATTCATAACTATTTACCCCATTTTCCGTATTGACCCTATATGGACCTTCAAATATCGGCATCAATTTAGCACAAATCCCATTTTGTAAATTCGACACCCTCAGTGCCTTCACTAAGACTTTATCTCCTTTCTGGAATTTGATCGGCCTTCTTCTTCGGGTTCTCTCTTGTCTTTGGAGATATTTCTCTCCACTTCGTCTCAATCTTCTTTGAACCAACTCGATCACTTCTTCGTATTGTCTGGGGGCGGTGTCTTCCCACGGTCTTGTAGGCATTGTTCCTTTCATTATATATAAAGGCGTCTCTTTGGTAACCGTATTTGGAGCACAATTCAAATAGGTCTCGATCTCAAACACTTTTCTGTCCCAATGTCGATGATGTTCTTCCGCGGCAATTCGTAGAAATTTTGTGACTTCTTGTATAAAACGCTCCGATGGGTTGCTCTGTGGATGACGGATGCTTATAAATTTTGTATCGATGCCCCTCTCTCTTAATTCCCTTTTAAAACGTTCGTTCCTAAAATATGTCGCATTGTCCAATAAAATATTGTCTGGTCTTCCCACCGTTTCTATAAAATTGTCTATCTTCCTAAGTATTTCAATTCCTTTTGTGGTTCTGCATGCGTACAATTTAACATATTTTGAGAAAAGATCCACCATAACTAATATGTGTTTATTCCTTTGAGTTGTTGGTATCAAATCGCTCAACATATCAATAGCAACAATATCCAGTTTCTTCCGAGCTACGACGTTTTTTGTGACGTTTTCATTTTTAAAGTTCCTACTTTTACACTTTTGGCATGTCACACAATTTCGAGTCATCTCTTTGGCTATTGTATAGTCCTGTCGACAAATGTAGTTCTCCCTGAACATAAGCCACACCTTTCTACTTCCAATATGTCCGTTGTCACAGTGTAACTTTAAAAAAACTTCTTTTGCCATTTGCTCCGTGATTACATAGAGTTCTTTACCATCGACCCTCTTAAAATATAGGTTATTTTCTTGTTCAGCCCTTTGCTTTTCTCTTTCATTCAATTCTTCCTGATTTTCCCTGATTTTGGCCAAAGAAAATAAGCCTGCTTCTTCTCTCATTATGTTCATGCCTACGTGGAGAGTTTTGTGATCCTCTTTGCGGAATTGTTCATCTCTCGTCAACGCATCAGCCAAAATATTGTCCGTTCCTTTGATATATTTAAATTCAAAATCATATTCTTGGAGTAAAATGAATTCTATTATTTACCAACCTATTTTTCATTATGTGTATCAACGCTGCATGGTCCGTTTCAATGGTGAATCTTGCCCCAAGTAGGTAAAAACGTAATTTGTTTACACAAAATAACACACTGGCAAACTCTAATTCAGTAACGCTGTATTTTCTCTCATACGTTTTGGTTACACGGGAAACAAAACATATTGGCACCTCTATATCGTCTTGTATCTGTGATAACACCCCTGCAAATTTTTTTATGGAAGCATCGGTCCTGAGAATGAAAGGTTGCTCATATCTTGGGTGATGCACTCTTACAGCTGTGGAAAACGCTCCTTTTAAATTTTTGAAAGCGATTTCTTGTTCCGTTCCCCATTTCCATCTGACATTTTTCTTAAGTAATGCTATTAGCGGTATTTCTTTTGTACTGAGGTCTGGTATCAGCTTTTTGAAATAGTTTACCATTCCTAAAAATCCCCGCAAAGTTTTTAAATTGGTTGGCCTAGGGTAGTTGTTTATGACTTCAATTCTATCTTCTGCAAGACTAATCCCTTTTGTGTCTAATTTGAATCCTAAATACAATACCTCTTTTTGGAAAAACTGACACTTTTGAATATTTAATTTTAATCCGGCTTGATCAAGTTCTTCGAGAACAGTATGAATATGTCGTAGATGGCTTGTTATATCCGGTGAGAAAATTAATAAATCATCTATGTAATGTACAACAAATTCTCCATGCCTATTTAAAATTGTGTGTAATGCGCGAACCAAAGCAGCGCATGCACTTTGTAGTCCAAATGGTACTACCCTAAATCGGTACACCACTCCGTCGATAGAAAAAGCGGTATAATTTCGACACTTTTCTGCCAAAGGTATTAACCAAAAACTGTGTTTCAAATCGATTTTGGAGAAAATGTGTGATCCTGTGATTCGTCCAAAAATGGCTTCTATGTTCAAAGGCGCTTCGTATTGCGCGATTGTGTGCGAATTAATGTTTCTTGCATCTAAACATAATCGCAAATCACCATTTGATTTTTTTTTACGCATACTATCGGGTTGATATATGGAGAGTCACATCTTTCGATCACCTTGTCTTTGATCATATTTTCAATTTCCTGTCCGACGCTTTGCCTGTATTTATACGGGATTGGATATGTTTTCGATTTAAAATTTTCTAAGTTTTTAACTTTAAAAGAATGTTCATAATTTTTAGCCACTCGGCTTTCTTCATTAATAAGATCTCCATAATTTTCTAAAATCTTCTCTATTTCCTTCTCCATGTTTTCTCCACATATTATTTTTCTTTCATCCTCAGTTTGTTCACATGTGTTCACTGTCCGTATTACTTCTTCACAAAATTCTGGATTCTCGTCCATAATTGCCATTTCTTCTCTGTCCTCTTCCGTTATTTCTTCTTCTATTTTTTCTTTATCTTTAATTTCTATCTGGTATTCCGAGCACCATGTTTCGGCTCCTTCCATTTTTCTGCTTATAACTTCCTTTTTTTCCTGCTTTCTTTTCGAACTCTTCTTCTTTTTTTTTATTCTCTTTTCCTCTTCGGATTGATTTTTTTCTTGAGCTTTCGATTTATCCTCTACCGTCATATTGATTTCTTTATGTTTTTCTTGTCCATTTATCCTTTCAGAAAATTTTCTCCTATCTGTTTCCTTTTCTTCTTCTATGTTGTCTGGTTCTGCTCTGATTTCCAGTTGATTTTCCGAAAAATTGATGGTGATATGTTTTTCACTCAATTCATCAATTCCCGCTATCATATCATGATTTAGATCTTCGATCACCACACATTGCATAATATAGAATTGGTCTCCCACTCTGATCCGTACTCCTAAACCTTCGTTTACTGTCGTCAATTTTTTATTATTTGCACCCACTAAAGCAACCCTCGGAATCTTATACACAAATCTGTCCATATTTAATTCTTTTACTAGTTTTTTATTGATTAACGAAATTTCCGATCCAGAATCAATCAGAATTTTAATCGCTTTATGTTTTATAAATGCATCTAAAAAAATTAGACTGGAATTAGAATTTTGTTTTTCGTTTCCCGCCAACTGTATAAACTCTCTCGGGTGACAAAATATACCGGAGAGTTTTTTACTTTTGTTTAGTGGATGCCTTATTGAAAATCCTGTCTGGATTCATTGAATACTTCTTCTTCCTCCTTTTCTATTGCCACATGATTCATCTCTCTTCTGTTTTGTCGTTGGAATCTCTGATTATTTCTATCGTCCCTTTGTTCGTTCGTATTCCTATTCGGAGGATTTTGTGCATCTCTATTCCTGTTGTGATTTTCATTTGTTCTATTTTGTGTATCATTCCGGTTATCGTAATTTTGTTGTCTATTGTAATTATTGTAATTTCTCGGCCTATATTCGTTTGTTGATCTGGGATGTCGGTTTCTCTGGTCATAATTTGATGAATACCTTCTTTCCGGTCCATTATATTGGTCATGTTGTCTTCTATTTCTCATTTCTTTTCTTTTCGCTTCTTTTAATTGAAGGAATTGGCACAAACTATCAATATCTTGATAGTTTCTCAAAATCACGTGATCTTCCAAAGTTTCCTCAAAATGTCTGCTGATCATTTCTACCAGCTGTTCGGTAGAATATTTGTATTCTAGATATTTTGAATTGTTATATATCTGCAAAGCATATCTTTCTTCAGATATTCCCATTTTTTCGTGATATTTTCCATTCTGTAGCTCTTGGTTGATTTCTCTCTGTTTATTTTTCCCCCAGAAATAGTTGAGAAATTTATTTTCAAAATCTGTCCAATTTTCAAACTCATCTTCCTTGCTTTCATACCATAACGCTGCTCCTTCTTTCAAATGGTTTCTAATTGTTTCTTTGCAATCGTCAAAATATCAAATATGTTGTAATTTGGTTTTCAAATTTTTAACAAACGGTACTGGGTGTGTTTTCCGAATATCCCCGCCAAACTGTATTTTTATGTCACCCGGACTTTGGATGAGTACTTCTCTCCTGTCTCCCATATCTCGTTGTTTTCTGATATCCTCAATTTGTTTTTCTATTTCTTTCTTGTCTTCTTGTAAAGCCATTTCAAATTTTGTTTCTAACTGTTCTAATTCCTTTTTCTGTACAGTCTTAATATCTTTCATTTTAGTTTCTATTTCTTCTCTCTGCATCTCTAGTTTTCTCTCTGTTTCTTCTCTGACTTTTTCTAAACAGACTTTTACCTCATTTTCATATTTGTCCAAACGCTTTTCCATTTTTCTATCATTTTCTTCTAATTTTTGTTCATAGTTTTCCAAACGCTGCTCTATATTTCTGTTATTTAGTTCTATTGTTTGTTTTGTTTCTTGTTGATTTCTATCCATTTTTAGTGATGTTTCTTGTTGGTTTCTCTCTATTGTTTGTGTCTGTATTTGCATCATTGCTAATAAATTTTCCAGCATCCCTGTTTCTTTTCTTTCCTCCATTATTGTGGCATTTCCTTCATTATCCGATCCTTCATCAATAATTGTTTCCTCTTCTATCTTATCCTCTTTCCTTTCTTGCGTTTTACTTTGACTCCTTGTGGTCGATATGTTGTTTCTTTTCGTTACTGTTTTTGTCCCCGCCAAATGTAAAATTTTACAACACTCTATATGTTTCAGAACACGACAATATTTCTCCCCAAATGTATTAAATTTTCACGACAAATATCAAATATGCAATCAGTAAAATTCAAATAATTCAAAATAAATATCAAATGTACGATTGGTAAAGAAAATAAAATCAAATAATTCAATAGCAGTAAATATCCACTAACTACGATCAAACAATAAATCAAATTTATATTCCCTGGAAAAATTGTCAAAATACTTTCAAATTCAAATTCCCTCAATGTTATATGTTTTTATCTCTGGATCACCTGTACTTATTCCAGATCTCTTTGTTTTCCTTCAAATGTAAAGCTGCGATATTTTCAAGCCCCACGTTTTGGAAGCCAGTTATTGTGATATTTAAAGTCTTGGTGCGCCAAGCAATAATTAGCTAATTAATTTTTTTGATTAATTAAAATTATTTAAATGATATGATTATGACTCTATCACAATTTTTAATTCTTTTATCTCAGGGTTAAATTCGTGCTTCAATATCTATGCTATTACATGTGAAAGGTAAGGTCCAGAGAATACCGGAATAATAAAAAACACATATGATCTAACACTATATATATTGAAATAAAAATAATGAAATAATTCACACTCAAAAGTTTTCAATAAACAAATCTCATATAAGGATTCTCAAAATTTTGTTCTCCGTACGTGAACAATCAAAATTAATGGTACAAACAATATTAATTGAAAACTCAAAATCCCAAACTATTCTAACTCTCCTAATCAAAATATTTATATCCTTTCTAAATTACGTGTAAAAATTGTGTTATCAATAAAAGAAAAAAAACTGCAGAAAACAAAAATATCTCTCTCTGATGATGAGTGGTCCAAATCCTTGTTCCTTGTAGACTGTATTATCTCCTCTCAACCGCTCCCTATGTAATCAGCAATCTTACAACAGATTGTTGCAAGTATATCGTCCTTAATGATCTCCTTCAAAAGCAACAATCATTCAAATTATGATAGCCTTTCTCCTCTCGATAAACTGAATCTCTCGTTGGCCCGAGTGAAAAATTGACTCTTGGAATATCTTCTCTTTACGATAAACTGAATCTCTCGTTGGCCTGAACAGTGACTCTTGGAATATAAGTAGGAAAATATGACTTACAATATTTTGCTGCTACAGCTTCTGTCAGATACACTAACTCCACAAAAACTCACTAACATTCAACACTACTGCTTGCTACTTCTTGGGAACCACCAGAGAACAATCCCTGTTCGTCTTGCAGACTTGGAAAATCAACTGATTATCTTTTCTCTCTCCTCAATCTCGCTAAACTTTTTCCTACATACTTATCCCACCTTTTTCAATCTCCGCCAATCAAAACTCGTCACAATTCCCCCATTTTTTCATTTCGATAACAAACAAATTTTTACCTATAATTATAAAATTTCCTAAAACTTATTTACAAATAATATTTTCTATAATTCTTAAAACTAACAAAAACCTCTTTCTAAAATCTCTTCTATTTGTCTCTAATCACTGCATTAATGTGGTTCAATTTTCTTTGGATTTCACTTAAAATTATGCGGGTCACTCAAGTATAACAAAGAAATAATTTATGCAAAGCTTACATTTTGTTTAGTACAGGTAATCCAAGAATTTAATAACTTTCCTTCTTCGAAATGTTTGTTGGATATTATCCTACTTATCTGAATTATTTTAATGTTTTTGAACTTTGAAATATTTTTAAACAAACCAATATTTTTCTCGATTTTACATATCATAACAATATATATATATATATATATATATATATATATATATATATATATATATATATATATATATATATATGGCGGGGTTCTAAGGAGTAGTGATGCGCAATACAAGGTGTTGCTTCCTGATAACACCTCTAGCCACTCCTACTCAATTCCTATCCTCACCTCCAAGAAGTGTGGCTCAATCACATGGGTGAACCCCGGCAAACCTGAGCAACCTTACCGGAGATTGGGTAACCAACCCCAATGGAAAGTAGGGTCAGGGCTGACGAGGAAGGGAGAAATGGTCCTCCGAAAAGGGGGTTGGGCGATAGGCCAGTAACCTATTCTTGTAAAAAAGTACTACTACGAAACCTTCAGATAGGCCTCGGAATGGACGGATATCAAGACGACGACTCTGGCAACGGAATATGGAATTTACGCTGGGAACATGGAATGTCAGAACGCTAAATAGACCAGGAGCACAGAGGATCCTTCTACACGAACTGAAAAGATATAAAATAGGAATCACTGCAGTACAAGAGACTAAATGGTTGGGAAAAGGTATCCGGGACACTAAAACACACACTATACTGTATAGCGGTAAAGATGAAGGAAATAAAGAATTTGGAGTAGCCTTTATCGTAGATAATAAAATGAAGCACCTGATAACAGACTTTCAAGCCATCAATGAAAGAATCTGCAAGCTTAGGATAAAAACGCATTTCTTTAACATAACCCTTATAAATGTACACTGTCCCACAAATGAACAGGAAGAAGACACTAAGGTAGCCTTTTATCAAGATTTAGAACGAATCTATGACTCAATACCAAGAAACGACATGAAAATGGTGATAGGCGACACAAACGCCAAGATCGGAAAAGAAGAAGAATACACAGGGGTAATAGGGAAACATAGTTTGCATAGAGACACAAATGAGAATGGTCAGTTTCTAATAGATTTCGCAGCTGGAAAGAATATGATTATCAGTTCGACATGCTTCCCACATCGGGACATACATAAGGGCACCTGGATATCACCTGACGGAAATACGATCAATCAAATAGACCATATACTGGCTGAAAAAAGAATGGCGACGAGTATATTAGATGTAAAAAGCAGACGTGGTGCAAGCTGTGACTCAGACCATCTGCTAGTACAGGCACGGTTTAGATGCAAAATCAGTCGACAGGTAAAGGAAAAATATACAAAACAAGAAAAACTAAACTTAGACAACCTAAAAGTCTCTGAGGTACAAGAAAGATTTGAGAGAACAGTGGATGAAAAATTACTAGAAGAAAACAGAGCAGACTCTACAATAGAAAACCAATGGAACACAATAAGCAGTATCATACTCAACACAGCGAAAGAAGTCTTAGGAACAAAGACACAACGGAGAGAAGAAACATGGTTCGATGAAGAATGCAAACAAGCTATACAGGAAAGAAATGAAGCGCATAAGAATTACATACTCAGACGTACTAGAGAGAGAAAAACAGAACATGAGAACAAAAGACGAAGAGCAGATAAACTGTGCAGGCAGAAAAAGAGAAAGTATGAAAACCAACGGATACTAAACATAGAGAGAGAGTTTAAGGAAAACGAAACACGTAGCGCATACCAATTAATCAAACATCTAAGACAAGGATACAAACCGAGGACTAGCCTCTGCAAAAATAAGAAAGGTGAAATCATTAGCGATATGGACGAAATTAAGAGAACCTGGATGACATATTTTAAGGAATTACTAAACAAAGGGACACAACTACCATTACAACAACAGTGGCAGCAGCAGGCACGACAGGAGGTACAACAACAAGAACTGGGGAAAGATGGAGAAGAAAATGAATTAACTAGACCCCCAACGCTAGAGGAGGTCCAAACGGCAATCCACATACAAAAAAGCCATAAAGCACCGGGAATAGATAAAATACCGGCAGAACTACTCAAGCAAGGAGGAAGGAATTTGACACAACAGATGTACCAGCTAATACGAGAGATATGGATAGAAGAAGAAATTCCCCAACAATGGAAGAAAAGTATAATCTGCCCTATTCATAAAAAAGGAGACAAACTGTTGTGTCAGAATTATAGAGGCATCTCTTTACTTTGTTCGGGATACAAAATACTCACAAACATCATTAATCGAAGACTACAACCTCTCACGGAAAAAATCATCGGGGAATATCAAGCAGGGTTTAGGCAAAATAGATCTACCATTGACCAACTATTTACAGTTAAACAAATACTAGCCAAAGCATGGGAATATGACATGGACGTTTACAATCTCTTTGTAGATTTTAAACAAGCCTATGATTCAATAGATAGAACAATTATACCTAATATACTGAAAGAATTTGGCATACCATCAAAATTAATACGACTAGTGCAAATGACAATGACAGAAACAGAAGCACAGGTATGTATTCAGGGACAGATCACTGATGCGTTTACGATAACGCAAGGACTGAAACAAGGCGACGGACTAGCTCCAACGCTCTTTAATCTTGTTCTGGAATATGTAATTAGACGGTTGACGGTGAGCGGAAATAACATACTTACAAACAAGTCTACCCAATTAGCAGCATACGCAGATGACATAAACATAATGAGCAGAACAATGAATGCAGCGGAAGAAACCTACGTTGAGTTGAAACAGAGTGCAGAAGCAGTAGGGCTAGCAATAAATACAAATAAAACAAAACTACTCATACAAACCAGATCAAATAGACCGGTGCAACAACACTTTATTGACGATATAGAACATGTAAATAGATTCACATACCTAGGAATGGATCTGGTCGCAAGCAATGAAGAAGAACCGGAAATAAATAGAAGGCTTGTGCTGGCAAATAAAGCCTATTTCGCGATGGGCCACATATTCAAATCGCGAGACGTACACCGGAAAACAAAACTCCGGGTCTATAAAACAATAATCAGGCCCATAGTAAGTTATGGTTGCGAAACATGGGTGGTGACACAGAAATCTGCCAATGCATTAGATGTGTTTGAAAGAAAAATATTACGTAGGATCCTGGGCCCAATAAGTGAAAACAACAACTGGCGAATTAGGTACAATAGAGAAATATACGAGCAATATAGCGAACCACCTCTAGCACAACATACTAAACTGCAGAGATTACGATGGGCAGGGCACGTGGTCCGCATGCATGAGAATAGAATCCCCAGAAAATTATTAAATGCAAGAATGCAGGGAAAAAGACCTCTTGGAAGACCTAAAAAGAGATGGGAAGATGAAGTCGATGAGGATGCCAGGAACTGCCTGGGAACGCGTTCATGGAAAAGAACAGCGGTAAATAGAGATGGTTGGAGAAGCCTGTTGAAGGAGGCCAAGGCCCGATTTGGGCTGTAGCGCCATTGGATGGATGGATGGAAGCTTGATGGCAGGATATCACCATATTTTATTTGTCATAAACCCTTTCTTTACTCACCTTATGCATTATGACATCCTATTTGATTCTGAAGATACGTCTTATTATGAACTTACTGAGTTTAATATTCATATAACAGTTTTGAGTTTTCTGCTTGCTATTACTACTGTCATTTTTCTTAAACTGTCTTAAACTATCACTTTAGAAAAATCAGGGATCACACTTGAAAATAATAACAGGTAACACCAGAAACTTAATACTGAAAAAGAGGAAAAGCTTAAACAACGGTAGGAATATAGAGATAGACCCTAAGCAACATAGTTATATATTTAATCAAAAAAATTATACTGGTCTCACTCGGGCTATTCATGTCCTAATTTTTGTCATTTTCTTTTCCCCACAGTCTGACTCACGTATTCTAACTCATACAGTCTGACCCACTTTTCTGGCTTCAACTTCCAGTATCTTTCACTGTTATCTTTGCCGTTGGTCCAGTTGTTTTTTTTCCTCTTCTTTTTTCTTGTTCGCTGCACGAATATAGTTGTGTGTGCTAGTCCAACCTGATTTATTTTTAATCATTCTCTCAATCATTTCTCTTAGTGTAACAAGATTCACACCTCTCTTTTCATTCTGTTCCTTTCTACTATCCATCTGTTGCAATCTAACATCGTATGTCTCACAGGGTCCAAGTGTCCACATTATACGCATTCATCTGTGTCAGCTGTTCCGAACCTAGAGAGGTAGGCCCTAAAACACACGGGTCCTTGAGCACCTGCTTCAGGAAATAATCCAGTCGCCTGTGGCCACAGTCCATCAAATCTCTTATATTTTGGATCAGCAATTTCACTCACTGTGCAACATCCACCGTGTTGTTCCATTCTTCTTGGCATCTTTCAATTGACTTTTCCCTTTCCTGTCTTCTCTCGGCCATAGTGAGGATTGGGTCTCTTCTCTCATAGAGGTCTTTTCTTTCCACCTTCAAAACATACAACGAAACACATTCAGTGATACTCCACAAGGGTGCCGCAGACACGGCCCTGTACTATTCCGTACAGCCGCACTATTCGTAGCCTTCCAGGCCACCTCCTGCACGTGCTCCCCCCATTTTCTATTCTAGTGCAATGTCACTCCTAGATACTTTACTTGTTTCTTGGGTATTAGACATGCTTCTAATAGCCAAGAAACATACATTGTCCGTACATTGTAATTCAAAACTTTGCCTGTTCCTTTTCTCCTTCAAAATGATGGATGACTTCGTGGCTAGCGTTCCGAACCCCGTATTTAAGATCTGGCTCATCCCAGGCCACTACTAGTACAGCGAAGTCAACCGCGAAAGCGAAAGGGGTTGTACCCTCTCCGTATTCACAGTTCATAACCCCGTTATATACCAGGTTCCATAGCGTCGGGTCCAAGACATATCCCTGGGGGACCCCGCCGTCACGTCCACGATCGTGTCCTTTTTCACCATAATCCTTCTCTCAGACAGATACTCCGCCACCACACTCATAAAGTAACCAGGACATTCTCTCTTCTCCATTGCCTTTATTATCTCATTCCACTGCAGCGTATTAAACGCATACTTAACACCAAATAACAGCAGGGCTGCCAAGCTATGTTTATCCTCTCTGTTGTGCAATGCTTCGAGTACACTCACGATTGCATAAATCGTGCTTTTCCCTTTACAAAAATCAAATTGTCTCCGAGATAAACCACCTGACCTCTCAACCATGTTGTCTATGCGTACTCGCAGCATCCTTTCGTATAGATTACTGATGCATGGAAGAAGACATAACAATAATATAAATGGGAGTGATGCCGTACTAGGAGCGATAAGGGGCTTCTACACACTACTTGGAACGAGATAGGGAGCCTTCTTGCTGATGAATGGAGTGTGGATGTGGATAAATGGAGAATGAATGAATGAAGGTAGGGCTTCGGAGCTGATGCCGGCCTTACAGCGGCCATTTCGCTTCCGGATCGCTGGATCACAGAAAAGGGTCTCGTTTAGCAGGTAGGCGTTCGGCATACAACTCGGCAACAAGAGGGCATTTTAAAGTACCTTGGGAATTATGGCCGGGAGTACGAAGAACGCATCCTGCACTAAGGTCAGTCAGGCGGCGTTCTGGACTGAGATGTCTTTTGAAGATTCCAGACCCCACCTCTATAAAGACGAAAAAAAGGTCCCAATTTTGACAGAATAAACCAATTCACTTGAAATTTGCTGAGTTGATAGAAAATTGCTCAAATAATAAAAGTTACATAACTCCGATTTTGCTTCCGCCGCAGGAGTGGTTGCCACCCCTTCACGATGCTGGAAATTCTTTTGCTCAAAATAATCACAGGATAATCGATAGAGGATGCAATTCTAAAGAAGTTTTATTTAATAAAGTTTTTTAGAAAGTCAATATGTTTGAGCGATTTTTGGTATAAAACAGTAAGTTTTCATTTAAAAAAGTCGCGCTTTTTAACGGTTTGAATAACTCAAAAAATATGCCTTTGATCGAAAAAGTATGAAAAAAAAAGGAAAATCATAAAACAAGAATAAGACTTATTTTTTAAAAGGTATTATAGATACAACACAAAGTGAGATATGGTCTCTAAAAGGAGACATTTTTTGCGATTTTTTGGATCAATGTATTCAACTATAAATTGTAAGAAAAGGGTTAATTTTTCGGGAGTAATGATATAAAAAATTTTATTAGTCAATGAAAATAATTTTAAAATAAGCATTACAGAAAGTCATGTGCGCATGTAAACTGAGTAAGTTACAGCTCGTTAAAGATGGGCTCTTCGAATATTTTTGAGAAAAAAGGACGGTTTAATTAATGTAATATCCATCAGACACAAAAAATTATCGTTTTTCTTCTACATCTGTACATTCATTTATACACTGCACTTACATTTTCTTTTAATATCTTTACTTTTCTTTCGATCTCTCAGCGTATTTTCTGTAAATCTTCCTCTGTAGTTTTCTGGCTGATTTTTATCTCCTTTTTTGAATAGTAGAATTAGTTCGCTCCATTCTTCCGTTATTTTATTGTGTTTTATAATTTTATTAATTAATATTGTTAATTGTTCTGTTATTGCTGTTCTACAACATTTCAGTAACTCGTTTGGTATCCCGTCTTTACCTGCTGCTTTTCTGTTCTTCAAGTTTTCAAGTATTTCCTGAACTTCCTGTACATTTATATTAAGTTCTTCATTTGTGGTAATTTCTGGTGTTTCCGGTTCTAGCGTCGTTTGTTCTTCCTCTGCCTATAGCTTTTTTAGGTAGTCAATTCACGTATCCTTTTGTATTTGTTTTGGTTCTATTAGTTCCTTTACCTTCGTTCTTTTACCTCTTATGAATCGCCATATTTCCCGGTGATCATTATTTTTCTTACAAGTGCATGTGTTTCGTTTCTAATTATCTTGTAATTGTGGTATGCCTCTTGTGTTTTGGTTGACTTTCTTTCAGGTAAGCTTTTTTCGTTTCTTTACATTTTTCCGTTACTTCTGTACAAAACAGAGTTCTTCGCCTTGGGAACAATTTATTTTTGGAGTTGCCAACCGTAGTCCGTTTGAAGAGGTTTACTCTCCGGACACTGGAACTCACTTAAGCATGGGTGTATGTTACCTGAAGTAAAATCTAATTAAAATATTAAACATCATATAATATAATTAACAACATCTACAATCTTTGGTAACACATTACATTTTAAAGGGTTTTTACCCAAATATTTTGGTGGCTCAGGCATGGTAACCTGTATTTTAACCTGATGATGGAACAGTTGTTCCGAAAACGTTCGTGCTTGTAATGTTGCCCTTTTAAGGGTTTTTATAAAATAAAATATACCCACATACAAAGACTAACCTCTTTTCTTTAATTTATTTTTATTTATATTTCTTTTACCAAGAACTTTCTTGGCCAAGGCTAAGATATTAGTCTTAATTTTTGCCCAGCTTTCTTCGACTCCATCACTTTTTGTGATAAATGTATTTCTGCTTTTTGCGGTTATTCTTTTTTGGAATAGGTATTTTGTGGAGCCATCCTGTAATTTTTCACTTTTATCTTTGTGGTGTATTCTAGTGTTTTGTTATCATATATATGTGTTTTCATTCGGATTTTGCACAATATAAATTTATGCTCGCTTCCTATTTCTGCTGATCTTAGTGCTCTTACATCCAAGATTTGAGAGGGCTGTAACTCTCTATTCGACAGAATATAGTCTATCACAGATCTTTGTCCTCTACTGACTCAAAAGTCAGTAGAGGTTCAGTTAGAGTATTTGTATTGTTCTTTGTGAGGGAAAATATATTATTAATTCGTATCTCGTTTATGTTGCAGAGGTCCGTCAGAAGGTCTCCCTTTTGATTTCTGATATTTTCGTTATATCGCTGTTTTATTCCTGGAACTATATCATTGCCAACACAGGCGTTAAAATCACCTATAATGATTATATATTTATCATTTGGGATCTCGTTTATTGCAGTCTGAAGGTGTTCATAGAAGTTTTAACTTGTGGTGGTATCTCTGTTGTTCTCCGGCTCATAGATTGCTATCACATTCAGAGGTTTGACATCCAGTTTAACTTTTACACTCACTATTCTTTCAGAGGTATATTTACATTCTTGTACTTGGTGTAAAAATGTTTTGTGTACTAACAGGACGACTCCTTTGGCTCTACTTCTTCTTCTTCTAATGGCGCTACAACCCTTTGTGAGTCTTGGCCTGCTTAGTGTACAAGTACCGAGGCGAAGTATCGTTCATATTTCTCGTTTTCCATAAATTCGTGGTTCTCATTCTCGCGTTGGATTTCATCGCGACGCAATGAAATCGTTCCCGTTCCGAGGCATAATCCTGTTTCTATGAGCTATATGGTTTTAAAGTCTATCAGTAGGGTGCTAACTTGGCTGTAGACACAGTCATCCTTTATCCTGGCTTGTGACCGGCAACAGTTCTGTCAGCTACTCGATCCACCCAACAAAACTGCAGGTGGAGTTAAAAACTATAATATATTCGTAAAAAATGATAGACTATAAAAATATAGATCTGTTTTCAATAAATATTTTTGTTTATTATTAACTTCTATACCATAAAAAACAATGGGGATATTACAAATTAAAATGTACGGCTTGGTATAAACACCCCCTGTTTCGAGCACGTTAAACACTAATTTTTTTAAATTTAAGGGTAGTTTGGCTTTTAAATGATCTTAGCCTTGTAGCTCTTAAAATAACCTTTCAAATAGCTATATCTCTATGTATCAAAGCTTGAAACTGAACTTACTTATTGAACAAAAACCAATGATATTTTTGGAAGATAATTTTGGAGCGTGAAAAATATATGTATTTTGTAGTTCTCACATATCTAAAGTAGGCATAATAGTTTAGTAGATGAATATCTCGGCACCAACAAACAATAGGAAGTGATTCGTACTGTTATGAGCATAAGAGGTAGTTTCTATGGGTTAAACAAGTTGCAACCAAAGAAATAATGTTTCATAAACAAGGAACATTCGTCGAGAAAATAACAAAACTTACAAAACAATAAGGGAAAAATTTTATGACGAATTACAACAAGAAGTAGATCAAGTCAGAGAAAGATGACAATATTGGGGGATTTTAACGTTCAAATAGGCAATCAAGTAATACCCGGAATTAAGTAAAAGAATAATGAGAATGTTAAAAAAGTAAAATGGAGAACTGATTATAAACTTCTGCACGCATACCGAACTTAGAATAAACAACAGATTTTTTGACCACAAAGAACAACACAAATATACATTCACTAACACCCGTTGACAAAGATCTATTATATATTATGTTATATTTAAAAGAGGTATACATCCATCAAAAATAATTGACTTAAGATGCCTTAACTCAGCAGATGTAGGTAGCGACCTTAGCCTAGTATTAAGTAAAATAAGAATAATCCTGAAATACTTCAAACCCAAGAGAGCGGCGCCAACACAAATAAAAATCAAAGTCGAAGAACTAAATATGGAATCCACGATACACTTATACAGAAAAATAATATCACAGAAGATCGCTGAAAATAAAATATTAGAAAACAATAACATCGAGAAAAGCTGGGAAAAACTCAAAAATAACATAATAAACGCAGCAACAGAATCACTTCAAGAAAGGAAAGTAACGAACACTAACATATCAAAAAAAAGAACCCCATGGTTTAGGGAGGAAGTGAAGACAAAACATAAAGAAAGACAAAAAGCCTTCTTACAATACAGAACACAACAAATACGACAGTAATACAAGCACTATACCCGAATCAAAAATAAAACGAATACGTTAGTTAGACAAATAAAAAGGAAACACTGGAAGAAATTCTCAACACAGATGGTACACGACTTCTACGGAACATAAAAAGAAATATGGAGGATGATCAGAGAACAAGGAAAAGAGATAAAAGAACTAATAGAAACGAAACACATTCAGAAGGAAACATGGACATACTACTTTCGATCCCATTTGCTAATATTAACGATAATGGAACACCAACACCAGAGGTGACGACAAACAAAGAAATAAATATTGAGGAGAAAGAGGTAAACAAACTATTAAGAAAATTAAAAAATACAAAATCACCAGGAGAGGATAGAATACCGAACGAACTCCCAAAGTACGGTTGACCAGTTCTGATCAAACAACTATTAAAACTAATCCAAAAAATAAAAGAACAAAACAGAATTCCTCAAGAATGGAGAATAATTATCCTAATACCTCTCTTCAAAATGGAAGACAAATCGAATCCGGAAAATTACAGAGGAATTAATTTATTAAACAGAACACTAAAATTAACAACTAAAATAACAAATAAATTGAATGAAATAATAATACTAGCAGAAGAGCAACAAAGTTTTAGGTCAGGAAGATCATGCACTAATGGGGCAATTGCAAGAAAAATCATCAGAATAAAATAAACCGGCATACCTATATTTCGTTGATCTAAAGAAGGCATTTGATCGGGTCAAATTAAAGTTCGTTATCTTGAGTTGGTTATTGCGACTCAGTGGGTTAAGTCCTTGTTCGAACGGGGAATTTGTGCGTTTCCTTAAAAAAAAGCGACGTAGGTCGTCTATTATGAGAAAAATGCCATCGGCATATCAAAGCTAACTTAGTTTTTTTTTCATCGATATTTATTCTCTCTGAATCCCACTCTTATCGTTTAAATGCGTACTGCATGACCTGTATTCATAGTTTTGGTGGCAAAGTATCTTCCAGCCGCAATTCCTTTTATTTTTTATATTCTCAATCGTGCAAAGAAGGTTTAGAAGGTTTACAGTTGTAGCGTTTTCGTATATATTTCGAATAATATTCTGTGTTAATACCCTTTATGAAAGTCGACAAAAATAAAAACAAGGTGTTTTTAAGTGCTATCTCCGCGATGAAAAGAAAACATAAATCTGAAGAAAGCCCCCGGATATGATCTAATTACTGGAGAATTACTAAAAAACCTGCCTCACAAAGCCATAGTAAAATTGACCAACCTAATTAATGCTGCTTTTAGATTAAGATATGTTCCAAATTTATGGAAAATAGCTGAGGTAATAATGATACCAAAACCAGGGAAATCACCAACAGAAGTCTCTTCTTACAGGCCAATATTACTCTTACCAGTGATGTCAAAGCTGTTCGAGAAACTCTTGCTAAAAAGAATGAAACTGATAATAGAAGAGAAAAAACTGATTCCAAACCACCAATTTGGCTTAAGAAATAAACACTCTACTATTGATCAAGTACATAGAATTACTAACATAACTGAGAAATCGTTAGAGGAAAAGAAAGTCTGCTCTACAATATTTTTAGACGTAGCTAAGGCATTCTATAAAGTATGGCATGAAGGTTTACTGTATAAATCCATACTGAAATCCATTATTTCTAGACAATATTCAGTAATTCTACAGTCATACATATCTGATAGATACTTCAGAATCAAACAAGAAGACGTTTACACAAATTTAAAAGAAATTAAAGCAGGAGTCCCTCAAGGAAGTGCATTAGATCCGGTCCTCTACCTGTTATACACATGCGACATACCTGAACTAGAAAATGATGCTATAGCCACCTTTGCAGATGAAACTGCCATTCTAGCAGTAGATGATACCAGTGAAGAAGCAGCAGAAAAATTACAGTTGTCAATAGATAAAATCCATAAGTGGACAAAAAATGGTAAATCAAACTAAACGAGTCTAAATCAATTCACGTTAATTTTACAAACAAAAAAATCCAAAACATTCCAATTAGAATAAATGATGCCCAAATACCACACGCATCTACTGCAAAATACGTGAATCACACTTGATGTAAAGCTTCGCTGAAAGGCCCATATCAAAAATAAAAGGAAGGAACTAGGTATCCGTTATAAGAAAATGATTTGGCTGATGGGAAAAAATTCAGTTTTGTCCACACATAATAAACAACTGATATACAAGCAAATACTGAGACCAGTATGGATGTATGGTTGTCAACTCTGTGGCTGTGCTAATAAAAGTAATATCCAGATCATCCAGAGATTCCAGAATAAAATACTAAGAAACATCGTTGATGCTCCTTGGTACATCAGAAATATCGACATCCACAAGGACCTTGAGATGGAAGATGTAAATAAAATTATCAAGAAGGTGGCAGGTAGTCACGAAAAACGGCTCCATAAACACTTAGACATTGAGATCATCCAGCTCCTCGATAATACTGGATTAGAAAGAAGACTCAAACGAACAAAATCATTTGAGTTATTTTAAAGTGTAATTAGTGTAAAAGCAGAGCATAGTGCTGTGTTGTGAATTTGCATGTTAGTTATTATTGCATAGCTGTTAGATAAAATAAGAGGAAGCCATAGAGTAAGCTCTTAGAATGCATCCTTTAGTAAATTAAGACAGATAAAAATTGATAATTGGTCAGCTTTGACCAGATTCCAATGGTATAAACACAGTAGGTGTTGAATATAAAAAAAATCTCCGCGACGAAGGTTGGCGATCATCATGGCTATTCTGACGTTCGAGGCAGCTGCTCTGAACAATTGCCTTGAACTGCAACGAAACCACTCTCTCAGGTTCTTTAACCAGGAAACGCGTCTCCTACCCTCTACTTTTCCTTGAATTATGAGTCTCAAGATGCTGTATCTTTCGCCTCTCATCACATGTCCAAGATATTGCAATTTCCTTTATTTTATTGTATTTTCCATTTTCCTCTCTTTGCCTAATCCTTAACAATCTTCTAAATGAACTTTGATCAAATAAAAGGCAGATATCGAGCACAGTTTATTAATTACATCTTACCCAAGTACTTTCGCTTCCTAGAGCATCTTCAGAGACATTTCGTCAATTTTGGCCTATCCAACAATTATAGAATATCATAAACATAAAATTGTACATTACACTATACTACACAAGGACAAACAGTTGAAAATTTTAAAAATAGGTGAAGCTACATTATGGTTGTTATGGTATATGCTATACATTATGGTAATTTAATCTTCTAAATGTCTACGTTTCAAAGTTAATTTATTTTATTCCAGTTTAATGTCCATAATTCAGCTCCATAGTAGAGTACACTGTGTACATAGCATTTAATTAGCTTTATTCTGAGGGCCAATGTCAGATCTTTGCTGCATAAAATCTTTTTCATTTTCACGAAGTTGGCACGTGCTTTTTCAATTCTAACTCTTATTTCTGCAGTATAATCCTTATTTTCTGTGATTATCGTTCCCAAGTAAGTATATCTTTTTACTCTCTCAATCTGCTCTCCGCCTACCGTTAATAATTCGTTTTTATTGTGTTTTTTTTGCTAATTTTTATGAATTTGGTTTATTTGACGTTAAGAGAGAGTCCGTATTCTCCACTATATCTTAATATTTTGTTCATTATTCTTTCTAAGTCTTTCAAGTTGTCAGCTATTACGACTCTATCGTCGGCATACCTAATGTTGTTAATTAAACTTCCGTTCACTTTTATGCCGACTGTCTCGTTTACCAAAGCTGCTTGTATGATTTTTTCAGAATAAGCATTAAACAATAACGGCGACAGTATGCAACCTTGCCTGACCCCTCTCATTATCTCCACTTGTTCTGACACTTTTCTTCCAAATTTCACATTTGATCCTTGGCTGTAGTATAAATTTGATATCAATGTTACATCCCTCAGATCCAGATTCTTGTTTTTGAGTACTTCTGTAAGTCAGTCATGTTTTACCTTATCGAATGCCTTGTTGTAGTCTATCAAGCATACATAAAGATCTCGATTAACATCCAAATATCTTTAGGTCAGCACGTTAAAAGGAAATAGTGCCTCTCTTATGTTCACTTCATTCCGAAATCCAAACTGGGAATCACTAATATTAATCTCCAGCTTAGCGTGTATTCTATCATGAATGATTTTTAGCAGGGTTTTAAAGTATGTGACATTAGACTGATCGTTCAATAATGACTACATTCTTTGGCGTTTACTTTCTTTGGTAGACAAATAAATGTTGATGTCAGCATTTCACGTGGAATGATTCCTGTGGAATAGATTGTGTTCAGTAGTTGGACTAAAAGATCTATGTTTTTTTATTGACCAGTTTTAGCAATTCACTTGGTATTTCATCTAGACCAGCAGCTTTATTATGTTGTATGGACTTTACTGCATGCATAACTTCTGACTTTGTTATTTCGAGTCCCTCGTCTTTACTCTGATTATCTTCATATATATTTTCCTGTTTCTGGTCATGGCACTGCTTTGAGGCACTGCAGATGGTCATTTGTCCCTTGGCCGGATCGAAACCCTACTTGTTCCTGCTTGGCTATTTAAGATACAGAGTGATAATTTAAAAAAAAAAACGTGCATTAAAATTATTTCTTATTATGATACGTTTCTCTGATGGAATATCTTAGTATCAGATCTATAAGTAAATAGTCATAAATAACGTAATTATCTTCAGAAAAAATATTAATTACAAAAATCGACCAAGAAAATGAAATTACGTAATTATTAATTATCTGTGTGACTGTGACCATTATTAGTTTCTGCCAATGTACCAGGAATTTTACTTTTACAATTTAACCATTTATTTAACCAAATATTTTATTTCCAAAATAAGTTAAAAAAATAAAGTATAAAGTATATTAAATTATTACGAGCAATAACTTATAGTTATTGCTAATTTTAATTTAATTCAATCTAAAGCAAAGATTAATCTTTGTTCCAGAAACAAACATTTTAGTTTTTAAAATATAAAATAAGAAAAATATAATTATACTAAAAGTTATGTATTGTATAAATCTTTAGACTCAATTTATATTCACATTTTCTAAGTGTAGAATAGTGACTTGGTCAAGTCTGCCTATTTGGCGTCTGGCTGTTAAAATAATTTTCACATCTTGACAATAGTAATTTATCAATTCACGTATCAAGTAGTAAAGTAAAGTACTTAAGAGCAAGGCAAGAGTGCGTTCATAACGGAGAAAATCGCATCGTATCCTCGCCTAGATCATAGCTCTGACAGTGAACGCTCGCATTTAAAATAAAATGCGTTTATTTTACCTGGCGATCGATACGATGGTCGGAGCGAGGGTCGGTGGTCGGCGCCTATAGTCAGAATCCAGAAATCTAGGCAGTAAATTCTTGGAAGTAATAGTGATGGTTCATTGCTATTGTAGGTCTTCCAATGGCGTACGAAAAATATCATAAGAAGTTACGACAAAGCTACTTGTATTAAATAAATATGTACCTATTTATAATTATGTTAATTTTAATATGATTATTGTTGACATTTGGGTTATTATATATATTAATATAATATACATGGTGTTTGGTAACGAACGGCCATAACTTAATCTTAGATTCTTTAGATTAAAATAGGCCGATTTAAACTAACTTACTTTAGTACGAAAGTTGATAATAACCAAAATAAAGGGGGTCAAAGTTAAACTTTTATTTTTAAATATTTCGTGATAGGCATGGGATAACAACACGAAATTTGGTAAGCTGGAGTTTTTTGGGACAAGAAATCAAAATTCGCTACTAAAAATGATGAAGGACGCCACATACATTTTTCAGTGCTCGTTTAATACATTCAATTTTTTTTATCTCCCACTCGACATACTTTGAGAATCAAAACTTTTATTCTCTTAATATTTTTACTTAGAAAAGATATACTACATCGCTGTAAAACCCATTACTTTTTATTATTGTTTTATAAATTTGAATTAATTACAATAAATAATAATTTTAGTTTAGAAGGTAATAGTTACACCTCCCTAAAACCGCGATAGTCGGTGAACGTCGGCTACTCAGGTATTCAGTTGTTTTGCTATCGAAGTAAACAGTGGTGTGATGACGATGAGTAGAATACTATTTTGCTGACGTCACGTTGCCCAGCAACCGTCGATTCTATTCGTCGTTGCTACGCAACGTGACGTCAGCAAAATAGTATTCTACTCATCGTGGCCCCACCGCAGGGCATGACTCACATATCGATTAGATTATCTAAGCAGTGAACACTTATTTTACTGTTGTGAGTAATATGGAAAGTGAAAGCAGTAAAAGTAAACGACGTCCAAATTTTTCGATGGGAGAAAAAACTATTATATTCAATGTGTATTGTGGACTCCGTGAAAGGAATAAAAGTATGTCGGTCAACGATGTAGTTACCCTGTGTAGTGATTTGACTAAAGTTTCGACGAGAAGTGTATACAGAATTGTAAACAATTTTAAACAAAGTGAAGGCAAATTGAATGATGGACCTGTTGAAACCATTGAAACCAGAGGCAGAAAACGCATTCAGCTTGAAGATCATACCAAATATGCTATTCGGAGGAAATTCCATGCTTCCTCTTTTCGGAACGAAATCCCAACCTTAAAGAAAGTTGAAGTTGAAATAAATTTCAATAATTCAATACCCAAAATATCACGACGTGTTTTATTGCGAACATTAGAACAAATGAACATTAAATATATAAAAAGAAGCAGGAATAGTGTTCTTTTAGAAAAAGATGAAATTGTTTTGTGGCGGAGAAATTACTTACAAAAAATCCGAGAGTATCGTCGTGAAGAATGAAAAGTATACTATTTAGAAGAAACTTGGCTAAATCAAGGACATACTGTCTCAGAGGTGTGGCAAGATTTGAAAATTAAAAGTCGTCGACAAGACTTCATTGAAGAGCTTTCATTAGGATTAAAAACACCAGTGGGTAAAGGACGAAGGCTCATAATAACACATATAGGCAGCGATTCGGGTTTTTTGGACAACGGCTTGTTACTATTCGAATCCAAAAAAACCAACGATTACCATGAGGAAATTGACGCTCAAAGATTCGAAGGTTGGTTTTCAAATATTCTACCAAGCCTTGAAGCAAATTCTGTCGTTGTTACGGACAATGCGTCATACCACAGTCGACGGTTGGAGCCATCACCAACGATTGCCTGGCGAAAAGGTGAAATAATCAACTGGCTCTCTCAAAAAAATATACCAGTTAATGACAACATGTTGAAAGTACAATTATTAAACCTCGCGAGGATACATATACCCGTTTTCAAGAAATATGCAGTCGATGAAATGGCTCGTGCAAACAACATAATTGTACATCGCCTCCCTCCTGATCATTGTGAGCTGAACCCTATCGAGCTTATATGGGTTCAAATAAAAAACCAAGTGGCAAGGGAAAACTTGAGTTATAAAATGGAGGAGGTGAAGTGCTTGTTAGCTACTGCCATACAAAATGTCACACCTGAGTCTTGGAAAAATTGTATAAGACACACTATAAAAGAAGAAGATAGAATGTGGGACTTAGACACAAGAGTGGACATTTTGGTTGATTCATTAATTATCTATGTAAATAATAGTGATCGCGATAGCCCTTCATCAGCCGACGAGTCGTCTTCATACGATGATTAAAATTTTAACTACCTGTGGAGGTCGAACCATTTTATTAAGATTACTTTCGTATGTAAGTAAGTTTGTTTTGTTAACCTAGTTTTCAAACTAAAATACATTTTGTACCAATATATTTTGCTCTTAAAAAAATGAATACTTCTTATATATATTAGGTATATTCGATTCGATTTATTTTATTTAATTATAATATATATGTGGGAGTGTTTATATGTTCACTAAAAGTAAAAGTTCACTTCATGTAATCGGCAAGTTCACAATTGGATTTTCATAATTATGTAAATTAGTATATTTAAAATATAAGTAATTCCAATGAAAAGAAACCTTTCATTGAAATAACAGCAGGGTAAATTTCTCTATAATACCTGCCTTTTTGATAATTAATTTTTGTAACAAACAAAAAATGTCATTAAAAAAAAATTATAGTTTGTCATTAAATGTCATAGAAAGTTTCTTTGTCTCGCATGTTTTGTACAAAATTATGGAATTTGAAAGTAAGTGTTTTTTTGTGATAAGAAGTATACACTTCAAAGTTAAATATAAGTCTCATATCATATTATATTAAGATTAATTTTTAAAAGTCACTGCAACAGTGTGAACGATACGCTACTGAATGCTAAGCTACAAGTCAATGAGCAATTTATCTCTCTCTATATTATGACAACGTTGATCTACTATTCCTTTCTACCGGTCCTAGAATGCGATGTTGTCATGTATGACTTTTACAAAGAATATTATCGTACTTTAGATGTTTTCTGTATATAAGTATTGTATATAAATATACATTAATATTGAGTTATACATAAATATTGATGTTACTAAATACATTTTATTATATACCTTAACAAATACAAAATGATCATTAATATGATAATTTTGCTGCATGTCAATGATTAAATGATAAATTGCTAGAATATATATCATTACAAACTGGCAACGATGTTGTTGGTTTATCGCATTCACAGTTCGGAGAATTTACTGCCTACAAATTTGATTCTCAAGTATAGTAGTGTCGATCGTAGAGTACTAGGGCCGAGGGTTGGAAAAATACTAAGCTTGAATACTATGGCCATTGATTATAAACCACCCATGGTTGGTGGGTGGTTTATAATCAATGCTATGGCCCTATATGGTCATTGGTCCTATACCTGGCTCGAGGCTGGGCGCTGCGCTTTGACAGTGCACGGGCATTTTTAAAATAATGCATTGATTTTACCTGGCAAAGATCATATGACACCATCCTACGGTCCGAGCGAGGATCGGCGCCCCGTTATGAGGGCACACCTACGCTTTGCTCGCCGATATTATGTAAAAAATCGGGTATTTCTCAAACCGCTATTACGGTATAACGTACGGCCGCGTTGAGCATTTCTACTTTAAAGTGTTTATTATAAAATGTTAAATCGCATGTGTTTTATTTCTCTGGAGCTGTATTTGCAAAACCAAACGTATCCTGATCGTTCAACGGTCACTGTAAAGAAATCTACCTATGGAGATACATCCATCAAGAAGTCCTTTGAAGTAAGGCTTGAAATAGAAAGAATTTCAACCCTCGTAATGTAAGTAGCTAGTTAAAAAGCTCCCTACAATCCTACTAAAAAAAAATATATGAAAAAACTTATCTAGTTTCCGAATTGAACTGTATCGCATTTGGATACATCCATCTTTCGACTTCCTCTCTGAAGTCTTAATCAATGATTCCAGAGTCTTTGTCTCCTGAGCCCTCAAATAACTTCGCTAGTACACTGTTCACTGTCGACTGCACTACTATGGTAAAAATTAAAAACACATATTAGGTATATTGAACCATACATTTATTTTTAATGTTAAAAATCAGAAGGACCAATTGTTTTATATCAACTATAAAAGAAAAACTTATTAAAAATATTATTTTAAAAGTTTACTTAAAATTAAAAAATTAAAAACTTATAAAAATATATTATTTTATTCTCAAACAGATAAGCACAATATATCAATCAATGGGTAAGAAAAAAACTGAGAAATCGTCCCATATAACAACCATCATAAAATTGAACACAGCGCAGCGGATAACATGTTTTCATATTGTATATTTGATAGAGAAACACGGAAATGAGATGTGGTGACAATATTTTCTTTAACATTGTCGAGGTTGATCCATAAATAATTATATCCTGGTGTAGCAATGTATCGATATAACATTTAATAGACCGGTAATTAATCGTACGAAAATTTCAAAAACCCTTCCTTAATCTACTGGTTCCTCTTTAACTTATAGTTCTGCTGATGACAACTCTTCAGATGTGGTTAATAGGAATTGCTGTCGTCGTTGTTTGAAAATTAAGAGAATGAAAATGATAAAGAAGACTGCAGACAATGTGACATATACTTTATGTATAAATGACATATAAAGAAAACCCATTTTAATTATAACCACGATACTCTTTTGAATATTTTACTATGTTTACTGAGAAATTTTTAAATATGCCACAAGAAAATAACTTGGGAATAATATCTTTTGAATTATAGGTGTAATTAAAATGTATTATTTATAACTGATTAAAAAGTTGATATATTCATAACTCCAGAAAAAAAAAACAAAAATAGATGACAATAATATAACAATATAACGGATTGTGAGTTAGAAGAGAATAAAATGACAGGCTATAGTCTTGGATAAAAAAATAGTAAAGCTGCTGGAATAAATATTATAAATGGCGAAAATAACAAACATTAAGGAAATCAGAAAAAAACTACATAAAAGTTTTAATATGACACTGTTACAAGACAAAATTTCCTGGGATTCAAAATTTACAGACTTATAGAGGTTGCGAAAACTATCCACCATATCTATATACCTAATAAGCCAAGAACATATCTTTAGACATAGGTCTCTCAATTTTTCTCTATAACTTTTTGTCGTCAACTATCTGCATCTATCTCGGTCCAGCACGTTGTTGTGTGTTACCCGATCAGATAAGTTGTATTCTTTCTATTTTCTATTTTTCATTTTGTAATTCTCTGATATATAATGTAGAATTATTTTGTCTTATCTCCCGTCTTTCTGACTTAGGATATTTCCAGGAAATTTTCATTTAAGATTTAATATTTAAGTGACAATTATGTATTTATAATTATAATTATAATTTATACAAAATTTATAATTTCTTTTTTCTTTTTACGGCGCCATCTTTATTGAAAGCCCACAACAATCTCGACAAAGAAATTTCTACCTTGTTTAGCTAAAAACAGTATTTGTGAGTCCAAACCAGTCCAATCTCCTATATTTTTCGATCACCAATATTAGCGTTTCTCCAATTCTACCCTGTCTTGTATGTTCTCTTCAATAATTAACTTCAAAAGTTTTTTTTTTATTAAACAAATATACCCGCATCAATCACTAAGAGTTATTAGCGGGGGGACATACACAAACAGTAAGATACATATTGTTACATAAAAAAATATTTTTTACAATCTGGTATATAGTTTAGTCATTTTAAGATAACTTAATAAAGACTGTAAATTTGACGTTAGTATACTTTTTAAATTATTACTAAGGGCACATGCGATTCTTTCGTTCTTGTACACTGGATACTCAACAATTATATGTTTCATTGACAACTGAGTGTTGCACTTGGTACACATCGGAGCAGCCTCCTTGGGGTTCCACTGTAATATGAATGTGCTGGCCATTAACTCTTTATGTGTTAACTATTTATTGTTGAGAACTTGATTCTTAGTCAGTTTCGTCAGTAGAAGAAGGACTGTTGAGAAGCAGTTTCTTCTTCAATCTGGTGATATTGTTTTTTAAAGTTTTATTTTGTATTTGAGAATATATAAAGTTTAAAATTTCTTTTATTTCTTGGCTTTCATTTGAATAATTTTTAACAATGCGTTCAGGATGTTTTGAGTGAAGGGAATTTGCCAGAAAATTACATATTTCATGAAAAGTAAGTGTAAAGGAAGGGTTTCTATTTTCAATTTTTTCTTTAATTTGATTTAGAATAATTGGAATATCTTCTTGGGTTTTAGGCTTTTTCTTAGGTTTTTGAGTATCGGGAGGAGGTAGGTCATTTTCAAGAATTTCAAGAGAAGATATTTGTCTTTTAGTTGCAGGAGTAATTTCAGTGGTTTTTCTATCGCTTTCAATTACTAGGGAATTATCTTGGGATATTTTTGGTTGATTCAAAATTTGTAATTCATTGTTTGTTTGTGAGGAAGTGGTTTGGTCCTTTGTAGCTGATGCGTGATTTTGTATGGTATTGGGTTCTGGTTCCATTAATGTTTCGGTATCTTCTTGGTATTGGTTTCGTGGTTGATCTTGTAGCTGATTATATTTTTCATTGGTAGAGTTATGTATATTCACGTGGTGGTCAGTTTCCATTTGATTAATTGAGTTGCTTGATGATGATAAAGAAGGACAGTCAGAATCGTGATATTCGACAATCTTGCATCTGAAGCAGTTTAAACCATCTACGGAAATGTATAGTCGATATGATGTATTGTCGAATGAGATTAGAAATGAGTCAGGAATTGATGCATTTTCTAAAAGACTTATGAACATTTGCCTTCTAAAGCTGAGTACGTGGCTGTATTGTGAGTCTTACATGCCTACTCGTAGAAACGTCATGTTGGCGGCGGATTTTATACCCATAGTTTTTAAGTGCTTTTCAATTATGCTATTAGGTATAGTAGGTCATACATTAGATATGATGAGTCTCTGGGCAGGGGTTATAGGTCTTCTTACTTCAATCTGGTTACCATCAATATTTATATATTTGTGGGAGCTAAGAAATTGATCAACTACATATTTAGAGGAGAGGTAGATACAGACGCAGTTGTTTGCTATTTTGGATGCCCAAACAACATTTTTGGGCTGTACTATTGATCCAACAGCTTTTACATATTCGAAAATTTTTATTACTTGTATGGTTGAAAGTATAATACCTTGGTCTTTTGAATGATATTTGAAACTGTTTAATGCATTGGAGTAAGATATATGTGACGTAGTGGGTATATTTTGTGAGGTAGTAACTGATTCCGGTTCATCTATCTTCCCGCTGAGGATTTACGTACATTGGCACAGAGGATCTGAAGCCCGACCTGGCCACTTAATAAAATTGAACAGAAGCCTAGCCTAATTACTTGTTAGAAGCAAGAACCAGCAAAAAGTTATTGTCGATAATCGATAAGTTGAATTGAAGTCGATATAATATTTTGCCTTTTAAACTTCTGATTTTAAGGTTATTAATAATGCAGTTTTGTACTCACAGAATTCTACGATATTCAGTGCACAACTGTCACATTTAACTTTAAGTTGAAAACAGTATGAAAATTAGATTATATTTTTTCTTCAAAAGTTTTGTTTTACTGTTTCTTATAAGATGTTATTTTATATAAGATCTCAAGTCTCTTTCTTTACTGAACATTTGAAGAATCTTCTCATGATCTGTCGCAGGTGATTATTACTTGAAATGCACTACGACTGTGCCGCTGGTTAAATCAATTAAGCTCAGTGTAAAATACTAAACACTTTATTTGAATAAAGAAAAAAATATTTAAACGGAAAGGTGCCCGTCGGCTAAAATGTGTGTTTCGCTGAAATTTAAATTGTAACGCCGGTACGTACTAATTACTACTTCTGATTACGACTTTAATCTTTGCATATCGTCACTAGACGCGTTGCGTTGCAGCATTGGAAAACGTCTATAAAAATTGGTAAACTCTACCAACCAATCGGCTGCTGACATAACTGTTAAAATCTTTGAAATGCACTTGGTCCGAAATGGGCAACTGCATTGTCTGTCTTAACACTCTCGCCGCCAATGATATTTTAAATGTTTTCTTCGTGCTCCAAAACTATATTATTTCGTTACCGTGAAACGCTGTAAGTGTACATTAATGTCACACGTGTGTCAATACAGAGTGCACATTAATGTTACACTTGGCGGCGAGAGTGTTCGAGAGCCGGACATCTTCAGATGTCTGGCTAACCATCACTCTTGCGTATAAGTTCGATCACGCGATCTAACTTCCACCTTAATGGAGTTCAAGTATTCTCTTTTATCAACACTAATACATTTTTCGCAACCTCACCATCAGTAGGAGTCCATTTGGTATGTTTTTGTCGTTCGGAGATGTATTTTTTGTTCCATCGTTCTCATATATGCTAAAAAAGCTGATAGATCTGCTGGAATTAGGAGATTTGATTAACTGTTAAAATGTGGATAATATTGAAGTATAAATAATCACGAAATATTGTCCTTCAACAAGGATTCTGTTCCCAGGCATAATCCTGTTTCTATGAGCTATATGGTTTTACAGTCTATCAGTAGGGTGCTAACCTGGCTATAGACCCCCTCCACCTTTGGATTGGGATCGGCAATAGTTCTGTCGAGCTACTCGATCCACCCAACAAAACTGCAATGAAATGGAATAACTACATAAGCAGAATAGAGAAGACCCGTGTCGTGACCCTGACCCAGAAGAAATATCGAACGACCGCGCAAAAAATGGAGTGACAACCTTCCATAGAGGTATTAATCCTCCAATGAACAAGCAGAACTGCTTATAAAGAGGAAGAATAATTTAAAAGCATTAAGAATTCTCCTAATGCTTTTAACTCCGAACAAGCTGCTTTGAAATTGGCTTTATTATCGGAAACCATCCTTTGAGACTTATCTGTTTGCAGAATAAAGATTTTAAAAACCAACCGAAATGATTCTTTACACAATTCCGTAACTAATTCTAAATGTATGGCTTTCTTACAAAAACAAATGAAAAGACACATTTACCTTTTTGTCAATTTATAACTTCGACCTTTTCTATCTCAAATTAAAAAAGAACTAGCATAATCTACACCTGCTACAATAAACGGGGGCGTATCTACGAGACGATGGGTAGGTAGTTCTTTCATTACTGGCTGAACGGATTAGGATTTTATACGAAAATGTTTTACACATTTGTATACGGTACGTCATTTGTGTACGTAAATTTCTTCCTGATACCGGCCACCCAGTTTCTCTTATTGTACAAATTAAAAGCTGAAGACCAGAATGCATAAGGTCTTTGTGGAAATGATCCAATATTAACACTGTAACTACATAGAAACTACATGATCCACCGCTAAAATAGGACGATTTCTGTCATAAGCAAACTCGGAATGCTCTAAAAGCCCGCCTACTCTCATGGTACCCTGACCATCAAGAAGTATATTGCGTCTCACGTTTTTCATTAAGTATGGATTAAATGGGAAAATAGAACATTTTTGTCAATAGTTACTTAATGTAACTAGTACTAATTACTTATAATCACTTCTATCTATTTTTTAGTTCTGTGTCAATATAATTCTAGGTTATTATAATTGTGTCACTGCAATTATAGGCTATATATTGTTTGTTATTATTATGGATTAAACTAAAAACACCCCATTTAAATTTTACATTTATTCGGTCCCATTAAACTCATACAGCGAAATTAAAACTATCTTCATGGCTTGAATATATAACGGTTTATTGAAATTAAATGTATCAAGCTGGAATAAGTTTGGGGTTTTTATAGTAAATAAAATACACTTACAAAATTTATCTCATGAATTTTTGATATATTTGGTATGTGGAAATTGTTTAATGGTGCTATATATTGTCCTGAATTGTTCCTGCATTTGAATTAATTAGTGGTACGTGAGTAATATTAAATAGCTCATTTAATAATATCCACTTTCACAATGTATCTTTCCTAATTGATGGTTTTCATCAAATTTTGTTTTTCACTTTTAAGAAAAAAATTGTTTTCTTTAAATATCTACGATAATGTTATTGAAACTGTTTTGTATTTGTATCAACACTGATTATTTATAATAATTTATTGCAATTAACTTTTATTTTAGCTGATTTTAAAAAAGTATAATACTGGGGATCTAACGGATAAAATTTGAAAGATACGTGCTTAGAAAATTAATTTTTATTGATTTATAATATTAATAAATTATAAATAAATAATTATAATAAATAACTTGAAAGTAATCCAGTATAATACATGGCTTAATCTTAAATGTTTGAATTGTAGTCCTTGTTATATTTGACAGTAACCCAAACGTTGTACAAATTCTTGTATAACCTTGTTTATGCTTTCTCGAGAAATATTGTTTATTTCTTTACGAATTCTTGTTTTTAAGTCTCCAATATTTGCAGGTTTCGTTTTATAAACAACATTCTTTAAAAGTACCCCACATAAACTAATCCAAAGGATTGAGGTCTGGCGACCCCGCTGGCCATTTAATATGTCCACGTCTTCCAATCCACCTGTTCGGAAAAATTTCGTTTAGGTACCTTCGAACATCTAAAGCATAATGCGGAGGCGCACCATCCTGTTGAAACCATAAACTTTTATAAAAACCTCCAAGATTAATTGTACTGGGGAATAAATTAACTAAAGTAGGTACAAGATACCCACTTAAAAACTGAAGGTATGCTGGCCTGTTTAAATTACCTTCGAAATAGTGGGGTCCAACGATTTTATTTCCTACAGTGCCAGCCCATACGTTTACCTTTTGCGGGTATTGTGTATGATGTTCCTGCATCCAGTTGAAGTTTTCTTTTGCCCAGTATCTACAATTCTGACAGTTGACCTCGCCATTTAATTTGAATGTAGCCTCATCAGAAAAAATAATATTTTGAACCAAGAGAGGATTTCGGTAGCTGTTATCCATCACTATCTCGCAAAATTGTATTCTTTTATCTGAGTCATCCTCGTTTAATCCCTGTACAACTGTGCATTTTACTTACTTTTACGTACTTTGTGTACCGTTGTTTTGCAAACATCGAGATCACTACTAACCTTACGAACAGAAGTGTGCGCATCTTCTTCAAAATCTAGTAGAACATCTAATGTAACATAATTTACAGAGAGAAGACCTGATTTGCGTGCATTTTCAACCGTACCAGTTTCTCGAAATTTCTTTTCAATCTTACTTACTGTTGAATGCCTGATGGGTATTTCTGGATATTTATCATTAAATAAATTACACACTTCCATCTGAGTTCGCGATTTGTCTCCATACAAAATCTTAAAGATAATTCTAAGCACTAATACAGAACATTCACAAATTAATACAACTATTGTACTACTTAATTGTTATTGAACGTTACTAAAAATAATTACAGCTTACCAAAAACTGTAAGTAGGCTACTTTTTTGCAATTGATAATAAATAATTTAGTTTCTAAGCGCATATCTTTCAAATTATATCCATTGGACCCGAGTATTATACTTTTTTGAAATCAGCTCATTTTTATCGATCTAAAAATGTCCAAAAATACAGGGTGTTACATTTAAAAAAAGAGCCGATGACGTCATCACTGTAATGTGTATCACCTTGTATAATGAAATTTGATTGTAAAATGTAGAACATTAAATTTAAAAATCGACGGGTTTCAGATTTTTTTAAAAACGCTTTTCATTTAGGTATTATCGAATTTATTCCATACTTTACGGACACACTGTATATTCTACTTTATATGCAACATAATCCTCTTCTTGCTTTTGCTACAGCAGCACTTACATTCATCGAACTTGCACAGTAGTTAAAAACATTCACAATTATTTGTTTTTATTTACGGCTCAATCTCCCACATATACGTCCTTTTCCGGAAGACTGACCAAGATCCATGATGAAGCATGGAGCAAAAAAATCTTGAAAGAACTATTCTGAAAAGAACAATTTGTGAATAATAATATGAAATGTAATATATAATGAAAACAAGAAACTGAAACGGTGAGCAGTGAGATAATAGTATATTTAGGTTAACTGAATAATTGACATCATAACTACAGAACACAAACTTTGACACAAAATTCAGATGCTTGACAGAAAATGGAACTGACAATACCGCAAAGAAAAATAAGAATGGAATCATTGAAAACTGCAAAGAATAGTAGAAGAAATTACTATTTAAATAAGAAAATAATAGTATATGTATATAGAAATAGCTACAGAACAATAATAGTAAAAGAGGTATATAGAACATAAGAGCCCACACTGAACCAAAAATATAAGACGGAGTGTAGAGATGCATTTATTAGTTTGCTAGTTTTCTTTAAAGACTTTTTCTGGCTTCAAATGCTTCATTTCATAAAAAAGTGATTTTAATTGACACACTTTTAAAATTCGGTTAACTACAGAATAGTGTGTTTCACAGAAAGGGGTTCAGAAGCCCTTTCCTTAATTTTACACATGCGGATGAATCGGTACACATACGCAGAGGTTCTTTTAATCGTGAAATATTAGAAAAACACTCAAATGAAAATACTTCCCTATTCTGTGTTTCAACAAGCTTGTTACTAAAAACCTTTACGTTTTTTCTCGTTTTGCTTGGATACTCATAATTACTTTATTGGCTCTCTAAGTACAATAATAGAGAGGGTACCTAGTTGACGGATGACAACACTAGCTTCAACTGTTAACTCTTAATTCTTAAGATCTACTCCCGTTATTTTCCAGGTATTTAACTCACGTGCGTTTGTTTATGCATTCTTGTCTTACTAATATAATTTGTACACAATATTAAATAAGCTTTTATATAATATAATGTAATTATTAAACTTTATTATAATGTAATAAGATTACATTGCAAATTTCACTAAGTCAGCGTCTCGGTACAACGATATTTTCAATGTCATAAACAAACAAGCGCATTGAGCAATAAGCAATGATTAATATTGATTTTATATAGTAAAGGATATTAAATTTTTCAACTGAATTTGGTTACCTAGATTTAATTTCTGGATGCTTAATTAAACCCCGTTACAAGTTGCATTCCATTATTTTATCTAGTTCTACGCCTCTGGATACTAAATCTGCATGATTATCCTTGCCAGGCCCATGGCTCCAGATATTTTTAAATCCTTTGAATTGTTGTATAACCCGGAATTGGTCTATTAGAATATCTTATATTGCCTTAATAAAACATTATTGTTGACTTTTTCAGAACTGAGTACATTTTATAACTGTATTGCTTTTTAAACAATAAATCATAAAAAATGTATTGAAAATTAATAATATATAAAATTCGCGTTACTAAATGACCTATTTTGCTTTACATAACTTATAAAAACAAACAACTTCGTAAATTTATTTATATATTATTCCGTTTTAAAACTATATATCTCTGTAATATTGTTCCCAAATTTTAATTAACCGATTAACTTCCAGTTTCTTTAAATTCTAAAATTGACACTAATATTCTCTTGTCCATTCGCTAATTAAAACCCCTAGGATCTGCCCCCAAAATGAATCTCAAGTCCTAAACATAACTCCTATTTACTTTTGGATACTAAATTCTCCTACCTTAAACTTCTGCCAATGCAATGATACTAATGAAATGATACCAATGCAATGATACCAATACAATGGTTTATTGGTACTTACAAATATTGTTAACTGCTAATCGCTACTGCTATCACTTTTTCCAACACTTTCGAAAACAAAAATTACTTTTTAATTCACACAATTTAATTTTCTTCTGCTGTTTAAATTTGCCGGGATTCAATCTTCTTTTTACGATCAGGAACAGACTCCTTTTTCCTCTGCTTTCAAAATCCCATGAAACATACAACTTCTCCTCCTCTCTCCATTTACAACCAATGATCGTTTAGTATTTTAAATGATCGTTTAGTGTTTCAACCAAACACGCAGAATTCCTGTTTTCTACGAAATCCATAAAATTAATATTTTCTTGTTTTCGATACACACCCAACAATAGCATCTGCATAAATTAAATTTCTAAACCTTTTCATTTTTGAGAAGACGGTTATTCGGTTATTTCCATGGAATACGATTAATCGATGTTTTAAAGACCAATCTTAAAAAGGTTTTTTTCTCAGAATTTAGAAACGAAACACTTATTATTCCTACAACATTTAATGCTACCTCTAATATCCTTAATCTATATTTTAAACTTTGTTTACGGAGTCTGTTTACAGACAAATTTTCATCGTAATGTTTCTTTTGATATTCATTGATTTCATATTCTTATATCTATAAATAACAGTCTTTGTCAATTTTTTTCTTTGATACATTTCAAAATTGTTACATATTTGTGAATCATAACAATATATATTATATATATATATATATATATATATATATATATATATATATATATATATATATATATATATATATATATATATGTAACAATAAAACACAGAAAACTTTGTTTTCAAAACTTCCACAAAATTTATTTTAAATTCTGATCACTACAGCTGTTTCGGCTGATTGCCTTTCTCAAGTGATCTGTTTTTGGCATGGGTTTACACTTTATAGTCTCTAATGAAATAGGTTGAGGAGGGGAGAACTGTTTGTCTCAAGCTGGTCACTCAGAATTATATCTGTGTTTTTTAATTTGTAGATTTCCATAGATTCTAACAAAGAACTGTTAGAATTGTTAGACTTTGTTAGAATCTATGGAAATCAACAAATTAAAAAACACAGATATAATTCTGAGTGACCAGCTTGAGACAAACAGTTCTCCCCTCCTCAACCTATTTCATTAGAGACTATAAAGTGTAAACTCATGCCAAAAACAGATCACTTGAGAAAGGCAATCAGCCGAAACAGCTGTAGTGATAAGAATTTAAAATACATTTTGTGGAAGTTTTGAAAACAAAGTTTTCAGTGTTTTATTGTTACATAAAATGAATTTCCATCAAGTAACGGTCGAATCCATTATATATATATATATATATATATATATATATATATATATATATATATATATAACGAATATAATAATTTGTTTAAGTTTTATTCAAAGTTACTCTGAAGATATTTGTGTAAGCTAAATTAAAGTTTCATTTGGCTGCAATTGTCCAAGGAACATTTTACTTAAAAGGATATTTTGCATGCATATTAAAATTTGTGCAGAATAGCCTGAATTTCTGTAGTTGGTATTAAGAGATCATTTCGGTCGTGCGGTAGATACGCTATTTAAGGCTGGGTTTAAATTACTTGCCTCACCCTCGTTTATTAATTTCTTGTACACGTTCCGGGGTATCAAAACTTCCGGTACAGTATTCGCTCTTTGCGAACGAATCAAAACTATATTGCGGTCCAAAACCGCAAGATACTTGTTAACCTTTATACACTTGTGATGACAAAACATTTATCTGAACAGTACATCGGTTTAATTTTACTGCACATAACTAAGATGTCTGCCACAAAAACACTATATTGTGGTTGGCATTATCTTTTGGATGTAATTGTCTTCGTGTCTGATGGATTATTTTAGGAGAAATGCAATAACTTCGCCATATCATCCTGTTCTAGAACAATGATGCTTTAAACTTGATGTAAATCTTTAATTAATACCTTTTTGACGTCATCTAATCTGCTAATATACATTCAGGTGCATAACAATAGCCATTATAGTTTTTTTTATTTATTTATTGCAATTTAGATTTCACTGAATGAATGTATTGAATAAAATTAATAATTATTTTATTATGGATTTGGCATAGCCAATTAGCCAGACTATTTGTGGTAGTTACAATTTTTGATTTTATTACCTAAGCCTATTTATAATCCAAATTTACAGGGAGTAGTATGTTCGCATACACATTTTTTCAGTTTTTGACATATTTAGAATTTTTAATTTTATTACCTAAAACTACTTATAATATAAATTTACAGGACGTTATATATTCGTAGATACATTGTAATATCTGCTTATTATTTGAAAAAATAATTGTATTTAAATTGACAGGCAATGGAAAATTTAGCTCAATTAGTTTTTCATACATCCTTGTATACTTTGTACTGTCCACACTCCAATATAAGGTGCTGTAGATCTCCCAAATTTAGACGTAGTGAAGAAGTGTCAATAATTTTTCAGGTCTGTGGTGTCTCCCTTTTTGTGTATAAGTATTGTTTTAGCATTAGTATTCCATTGTTCGGGTATGTTCTCTTCGAAAAGACATTTATTAAATAGTAGTTTTAGATATGTGATGACTTCTTCTCCGCCTTCTTTCAGCATTTCTGCTAGGATTCCATCGCTTCCAGGAGCTTTATTCTTGTTTAATTCTTTTACTGCTCTTTGTATTTCTTCGTAGCTTATTTCGGGCATCACTTTTGAGTTGGCATTTGCTATCTGCCTTTTCAAGTTCTGCTTTGAGGCGTTAGGGGGATTGTTTCTGGAACGATACAGATCGGCGTAGAACTTTTCAATTGAGTTTGCTATATCAGATTTACTATCTAGTTGTTCTTGTTAATTTTTAATGGTTATTATGTTTTCTTTCCTAGTTTTGGTTTGGTGCATTTGAGACTTCGGTTTTTCTCTATGACTTGTTCTATACGGTCTTCTTGATGTTTTTTAATGTCCTCTTTTATCTGTTTTAGTATTACTCGATTAAGTTCCTTAAATTCTGCAGTGTCTCTTCTGTTTTGTCTCAGAAGATCTTTTTTTTTTTTGTTTTAGCTTGTTTTGTGATTCTACACTTATTTTGGATTTTCGTTTTCTGTTAGCGGTTGCCACTTCTGAGCTTGCATTTAATAGTTTTTTTGTTATGACTTCATTAATTTCATTTAGGCTAAGTTTATCTAGATTTAATACTTTCGCGGGTTTCGGTTTTTCTAATAATTATAATAAATATTTAGTAACTAAGAACATCGTACTTCATATTTAGTCACATTATAAAACTTTATCGCAAAATTATCATCAGACATCACACAGCGAGCAATTCACAACTACACCTTATCGTCGATTAAGGATTATAGAAAGTGTTTAAGCTATAACCAAAAGAAAAAATTGCACATATGTACAAGTCAAATCATGTTTATGGTGTACAATTTATTTTCCGTCAGACACATCTGGATTAACCCATTAGCGCCCAAGTTTTTTTTTGAAAATCTTTACTTTTAGGGTTAATTAGATGAAAATGTTAATAATTTAATCCAAAAAAATAAGTTTTTCGGTTTCATGTCTTTTTTTAAAAAAACTACATGGTGTTACCATATGGTAACGCTGGGCGCTTAGCTTAAGGAATTTTTAGGATCGTTGAAATAAAAATTTTTAATTTTTTTTTAAATATTTATTTGAGAATATTTTTATCGTCTGGTGTGGTATCCTATAAAACAATTAATACACAAACCAACGTTGCATTTTTGGCACATTGTTCGTCCAGATGTTGTACATCCTTCACCAGCACATCGCCTTCTACTGCTTGGTGTAAAGAAATGATCGATGCGATCAAAACGAAGATCTGGCAAGTTCTGTCTATGTAGAGTAGGTCTTCCTGTATATAAGGGAGGACTTCCATATCTTGCGAGAAGAACTTGGGCCAATTCTCTCCTAAACGATAATAACGATATATCTTTTTTATTTTTTTTTTATATAAATGCCATGAATTATGGACTGCAACATCCAACAACCATGTTACAATTGGCCAGTACCATTTTTTACTGCGAATTGCTACTCGGTAGGTTGAAACACCTTGATCCATCAAGTCGGTACCCCTCATATTTTTATTGTATTCAGCAATACAGTGAGGCCGACTTACTTGAATATGGCGTTTTTCTTCATGAGAAAATCTTTTTACCGTGCCCAATGCTGAACCACCACAACTCGTAGATGCCATTGTGACAACAGAGTTATCTTTCCATCGCACCAGTAAGATACCGCTGTTTTTTTCTATTGTATGTTGTGAATAGCCACGATTTCTTTTAGAAAACTCCTTCTTTTTTTCCAAGGGACAGCTAGATGGAATTCTGTTTGCTCTAATTGTTCCAATTGTGCCGTACCCCAAAAATCGTAGGTAACTAAATAAATTAAATCCTGAAAATAGGTTGTCAACGTGTAAATTGTAGTGTAAATCTGAGTGATTTATCTCTTCAAGCATTCGCACCAAAGGGGATGAACACTTGCCAAAAAGTTTATCGTATTGTTCATTTGAACGTGGATTTCTTCCTTGGTATAGGTCAAAGTTTACCAGATATCCAGTAGAAGTATTTAGCGACCACATTTTATAACCAAAGCGGATTGGTTTATTTCGTATAAATTGTTTACATTGATGGCGGCCATAATACTTTATCATAGACTCGTCATATGATAGATTTTTTGTTGGAACAAAATTTTCAAGACATTTTGTTTTTACTCTGTCAATCAATGGTCGAATTTTCCATGCTTTGTCACTAATAATTAGGCTTTGTATTATCTGCGAAATGCAAAAATCTTTGAATTTGCAGAAATCTATTTCGTCTCATTGAATTAGAAACTAAAGTGTTCTTAACATCATCATGAGTATCCCAATACATTCTCTTCGATGGTAATGGATTGTACCCCGATAGCAGGAGAATACCTATAAAACAACGTATTTCTCCAGATGTAATGCATGGGTCAGTTTGGTTTACAAATTGTGCATATCGTTGGGATTCTTCCGCTAAGTAGTTTACTGTCTCATCATCAAAAAATATACAGAACATATCAAGACCTGATAGATTTTCATACCTAGAATAATCTTTTTCTGGAAACGAAAAACTTGCAGACTGTAAGTCTCCTTGAACCCAAGCACAGTTTTTCATTAATACATCTTTTCTTTCATTTTGCCATAGTTGAAACGATGCTCTAGTTTCTCTTTCGGGTGTCTGCACTACTGCTTGTAACTGTAATAGAAATAAATTTTAAACCTAAGCAAATTAAAAAATTACTGATTATACTTACATCTGTCTGCACTTCTTCATTGTCAGTACCGATCCTTTCGTTGCTAGAAAGTTGTATTTCTGCTTGCGCTCGTAGCTGCCTACCTGTAAAAATAAACAATTATAATATGTACGTATATCATTATTTGTACAACTAAGCACCTGTTAGGTTATTTATGAATCCACCTTCATCTTCATTCGCAGAATCCTCGTCTGTATCAGCACCATTTACATCTGGCGGTGTTATAAAAATATTATCGACTTGCTCAGCTAATTTTTCGTTACCGTAAACCATATCTAGCGCTTCTGCTGACGAAAATCCACGACTGAAAAAAAAATTAAATTATGACTCCGTAAGCGCCCACCGCAACCATATGGTAACGGCGTACTTTGACTATTCCTATCAAATTCGCTACATTTAATTGTTGATAAAATACAACAATTTATAATAAGTTGGAGTATAATAAACTTAGTTTTTTTTTAAATATGCAAATATAGTTACTAGAAGACTGTCAAAAATTACTTACGCAAAACGGACGTCCATCTTTTTCTATAAACTCAAACCACACTGTCATATGATTATCTCTCGACGGTTGAGAGAAGACTAAAATACGAATCCGTTATGTTTTATGGGTGCCTGAAGTATTCCTAGAAACGATAGTTTTCAAAATATGTCGCTGACTAGTTCCATGGGCGTACCGCAGAATTTTTAAAAATCATGTGTTTTACGTTACCATATAGTAACGGTGGGCGCTAATGGGTTAATAATGGTCATGAATATTTTTAAGACAAACGACTCTGTAAAAATTATAGGGGCATAACAGTTTTAAATGTCATCTACATAATAAAAATAAAAATAAAAAATAAAAATAAAAATAAAAACGTTTATTGCCATTCTAAGATATTTACATGTCAAAAACTTAAGATATTTTTGCCTTCTTTCTTCTTCGGCGTCCCGCTCGTGCACCGCCAGCGCTTGAAGATTTCTCCTTTCGGCTTCTGGGTTTTCCTGGGTGGTGTCCTCGTCTGCTTCTGTAGGTACTTGAATCGGCAAACGTACCTACTTCCCTGCACGCCTGGTTAGACCCTGATCAGGTGGTCGATCAGTCTGTGGGTGGATCTATGTATCCTCTGGATCCTGTTCTTCTCGAGGATATCCCTGGTCTTTCGTAGTCTTCGTGTGGCCTGGTTGAAGAACCACCTGGTTCTGTTCTCGGCCACTTCCCTTAGTGGCGTGTATCCTAACCTGTTCTTGATCGTCGCGTTTGTAACTCTATCCTCCCATGCTGCTCCGTCGATGATTCGGTAGCATGAGTTCTCAGTTGCTTCCAACTTTTTCCAGTGTGATTCCGCAATGGAGCTCCACACTGGTATAGCATACAGAATCACCGACCTAACATATGCTTGGTAGAGTTGAATTTTCTTCGCCTTCGAGAGTGGACTGGATCTAAAAATGAAAGGAAGTATTAGTTTTTTAGCTGCATTAGCTTTTACCTTAGTTTTTTGTGTATGCACCCGGAAGTTGAGTTTTCTGTCGAGGTGGACTCCTAGGTATTTGACCGTCTCTGTTTCCTGAATTCTGTTGTCTCCTACTGTGATTTGGTTCCGTAGTGGTCGTTTATCCTGGCCGAAAATGATGAACTGCGTTTTTTCGGCGTTAATCTTGATTTTCCATTTTTCGGTGTAGTCCGTGATTTTTTCCAGGTGGTACTCCATGTCATCTATGATTCTTCCTTCGTCTTTTCCGGATGCATACACTGCTGTGTCGTCTGCATACAGGGCTGTAGAAGTCCTTGGATCTGTAGGGAGGTCTGAAACAAAAATGTTATATAAAATGGGTGATAAGATGCTGCCCTGAGGCATTTCTTCCTGGATTTCTTGAATCGTCGACATCTTTTGGTCAGCTGAAACTTGGAATGTTCTATTAGATAGATACATGTCGCAGATGTTGATGAGGTAGTGTGGAAGTCTAGCCTTGTCCATCTTATAGATTAGTGCCTTCTTCCAAACCGTGTCGTATGCTTTCTCTATGTCCAGTATGGCTAATCCTGTCTTCTGTTTCCTGTTGAATTTTATCTTCGTGTCGCTGATGATCCTTGCTAATTGGAGTTCGCAGTTTCTTCCTTTTCTGAAACCAAACTGGTCTTCTTGGATGACTCCTCTTCTTTCTGTATGCTTCACCAGTCTCTTGTAGATGATTTTTTCTAAGATTTTTCCCATCGTTTCTAGGAGTGATATGGGCCTGTAGCTTTCCGGTCTTCTTCCATCTTTCCTTGGTTTCAGAAGAGGTATAATCTTGGCGTGTTTCCAGTTGTTTGGAAAATGTTCTTTTTCCAGGCAGTATTTGAAGATATAGTACAGCTGTACTATGATCTTCTTCGGAAGTTCCTTGAGGGTGATGTTGTGGATTCCTTCTTGTCCTGGTGCTCTGCTTCCTTTCAGTTTCCTGATAATTTTTGCAACTTCACTTGGGCTGGTATGGTCTTCCTCGTCTATTTGGAACTCGTTCCTTCTTCTGATCCTGTTGTATTCTTGTTCGACTTGCCTCCTTGTTCTTGCATCCGACATATCCTGGTTTTGTCTGTGTGTGGCTGCCATCTTCCTTGATATTGCATCTACTTTTCCTTGGGTGTCGTAGTGTGTTCCCTCGTTGTCCATGATTTGTGGCATCTTTTGTTTTCCTCTTCTTCTTGCCTTCAGCATTTTCCAAACGTTTCCATGGTTTTCTTCAGCTCTTCTGATGTTGTTGTGCCACTGGTTTTCAGTAAGACTTCTCAGTCTGACTCTTATTTCTTCGGATAGGATGTCTCCGTAGTCTTTGAATTCCTGTCTTCTGGTTCTTTGGAATGCTCGTCTGGTCTTGTTTCTATCCTTGATGATGTCCTGCAGTTCTGTTGGGATGATCAGTCCTCTGTTGTTCGTCATTGATTTTGGGATGTTGGCTTCCATGGCTCGTTGGATTCTTCTTGTGATTTCTTCGATCTTTTCCTCTACTTCTTCTGTTGATTAGAATTCTCTCTTCATTTCCATTTGGTTTAGCTGTCTTCTGTAGTTAGGCCAGTTAGCATCTTTCCATCTCCATCTTTCTACTGGTTCTATCCTTGGCAAGTCGACTCTCGATGTCATCCTTCCTATTACTGGCTTGTGGTCCGAACTGCATTCGAAGTAGGTTCTGACGTCTTCCATTATTACATCCTTGGTGATGAAAAGGTCCAGTGTTGAGTTGTTGTGTCCTCTTATTGGATTGATCCTTGTTGGTTCGTCTGGTGCGAATAACATCCTATCTCTGTCCTCACAGTATTTTAGTAGAGTTGTTCCTGGTGCTGTGTCCGTCATACATCCCCATGCTGTGTGTTTGGCGTTGAAATCTCCTGCTACGACTACGGTTGGTGCAGAGTTGAGTAAGGCATCCAGTTCTTCTATGGCTAGTTCTTCCGAGTGCTTCCTGTAAATTGAAAAGATATTAGCTATACCTACTTTGATTCCAACACTTTCGAAATGTTGTGTGTCCATCAAAACCTGGTTCCATTCTATGTTGTTCTTAACATAGATGGCTACTCCTCTGTCGTTTGGTTCGTCTCTTCTTCCGAATCCATCGTAGTTTGTTATCCTTGGAAGTTGGGAGTCCGTCATGTATCTTGTTTCAGACAGGCATATGACATCTGGGTTATGCCTTACGACTGTCTCTCGAAGTTCGCTGATCCTTAGCCTCAGTGATGCTATGTTGAACTGGAGTATCTTCAGGTGTTTATGGTTCATTGTAGATCTCTTCGTACTTCATGAAAACCATTGCTTTTTCTGCAAATGATTTTGCCTGTAGTAACTCTCTCTTCATATCTTGAAGAATTTCCATCATTTTCTGCACATTAACTATTTCGTTAATTTCAGCCCAGGTGCTCTTGACTCCATCATTCCTTGGTGTTTGTTGCTCTCCTTTGCTAGCTTGTGCATATGATACACTGCTAGTGGTTTTCCTGAAAGTCGAAGGGTGTGGCGCTGGTGGAGCCGTTTTCTGAGGTTGGTTCCTCGCTCTTCTCGCTGCTTGCCTGTCTAGGTACTCGATGTGTTTGCTGCACATCGGATAGTTCGAAGTGTGTGCCTTCTGGCAGTTACAGCACTTCACTTTGTTTATCTGTCCTTTTGGGAGAGGGCAGTGTCTCGTCTGGTGTCCACTTGCACATTTCATGCACCTAGGTTGTTTGAAACAGTTTCTTGCAGAGTGTCCAAACTCTTGGCAGTTGAAACACTGCGTTGCCCTGGATGGTTTGGAGTAAGCGTCCCATCTTACTCTTATGTTCTGTACTCCGTTGATCCTTTTTATCTCCTTCAAATCCTGTTGTTTGTCTACTTGAAGTAGATAGGAGCTGCTTTGTGCTCCTGGCTTCCTGGTTCTCAATTCGGTGACTTTTCCAATAATTCCTTGTTCACGAAGGTCAGCTTCGACTTCGTCGAGGTCCATTCCTGGGGCCGCCTTCATGACGATTTTCTTCGTTACTTCTGATTTCTTCGTAAATGTATGGAAGGCTGTTGAGGTTGAGATGAAGTCCTGCTTGAGTTTTTCATAATCTTCGTTGGTTTTTAGGTACACCCTTGTACCTGCTTTTCCAGAAGGTGAAATTTGGAAGTTATTATGTCCCAATAACTTCGTTATTTCCTTAATAAAGGTTGAATAGCTTCCAATTTGTCCTGCTATGACTAGAGGAGGCACTCTTTCTTTCCTGATTGTCGTCGCTGAAGTTGATTCTTCGGTGTTGATCGTTGATAATACTTGGTAACGGTTCTTGGTTGTAACCGTTCCACTGTTGCTTGTTGATGGTCGCTGTCTTGCTCCTGCTAAATTTTCATTAGAATTTCTTCTCTGGCATTTTACTGCCTGAAAAGGTTCTTCTTCCATTATCTCTATGTTGTTTAAAACCATCGTGATTGTGGATTCTTCTACTGATGTTGTATCTTGTTCTATTTCGGTATCCTGTAGCTGTTCCTGGGCGGGTCCACCTCTCCTTGAGGTGGGCCTGAATTTTTTGTTTTTAAGTAACTTCCTGTGAAGTGGGAATTCCCGTCTGATTGGACTGGATGCTGAAATTAAATCTGTAATTTTATTAGTAAAAACAGTTTTATCGTCTTTATTAGTCTTGAAAAAGACTAAATCAGAGATATCCTGATTATTTCTTACATGTGTAAATTCGGTCAACGTTAAACCGTTCAGTTTACCGCGGACTGGTTTGGGTTGGGGTAGCTGTTTGACGTCAGTCGCTCGGACCTAAGCCAAGAAGCAGGAAAATAGACTGTGATACTATAGTCAACCTTGCAGTTGCGAGTCTCACCGTCTACTGTCGTCTACAAGATATTATCAGGAATTATATATAGCCGCCTGGAATCGTTTTCGGAGGAGATTATTGGTGAATACCAATGTGGCTTCAGACCAAAGAGGTCAACTATAGACCAAATACATATGTTAAGAGGTATACATGAAAAATGTGTTGAATATAACATACCTATTTACAACTTGTATATCGATTTCAAACAGGCGTTTGATGGAGTAGATCGACAAAAGATGTTAAAGCAACTATCTATGTTAGGGATACCCAATAAGTTGGTTAAACTTATATGAATGACTCTGGAGGGTTCCAAAGCTATGGTGAGAATAGATGGAGATATGACGCAGGCCTTTGATATTGAAAATGGAGTTAGACAAGGGGATGCCTTATCAACAACACTTTTTAATCTAACTTTAGAAGCTGTTGTTAGAAAACTGGATGTAAACGGCTGTATTAATACAAGATCTATGCAAATATGCGCATATGCGGATGATGTTGCCATAATAAGCCGCAACAAAAGGGTATTGAGCGAAACAGTCATAGAACTGAAACGAGAAGCTGCTACGTTTGGTCTATATATAAATGAAAGCAAAACAAAATATATGGAGTGCACAAAATCGAATGAACATGAGAATCTGAAGGTAGACAACCATACCTACAAATATGCCTCCACTTTTCCCTACCTAGGCTCAATAATAAATGACAACAACAACATCAGTCAAGAAATACAAGCACAGATTCTTAGCGGTAATAAGTGTTTTTATGCATACAAAGACTTAATGAAAAGTAAGTTACTGAATCGTGAGTCTAAGCTGAGAATTTACAAAACAGTAATTAGACCAGTGGCCACATATGGATGTAAAACGTGGACCCTCTCAACCACTGATGAAAATCAACTGAGAATTATTGAGCGCAAAATACTAAGGAAGATATTTGGACCAACCCAATGCAGCGATAGTTCGTGGAGAATTAAAATGAACCACGAGCTGGATGAACTAATGCAGAGCGCAGATATTGTCAGATTTGTAAAATCACAAAGACTAAACTGGCTTGGTCACCTAGAAAGAATGCCAGATAATCGAGCTGTAAAAGTAGTCCAGAGATGGAAGCCCCAAGGAAACAGAACAAGAGGAAGGCCCCGTAAAAGATGGATAGACGACGTAGAGAGGGATCTTAAAACCATGAACATCAGGCAGTGGCGAAGGAAAGTATCCGACAGGGCAGAATGGAAGAACATTGTTAAGCAGGTCAAGACTCACAAAGGGTTGTAGCGCCATTAGAAGAAGAAGAAGAAGAAGAATATTTTTAAGTTTCAATAGATCAGTATTAAGATGGTGGTATCGTTACATTGAACGATGTGAAGATTTTGAAGAAATCCAATTCGATTTTCAAAATGTTACGGTAACTAGGAAGGCACTTTTTGCGCTAAATATTCTATTAAAGAAATGCCGTAATCAAAGAAAAGATGTCTTTACATGCTTTGTGAATTTATAAGGCCTTCGATGAAGTATAGCATGTAAAATTAATGCGGATGCTAAAAAATATAGGAACAGATGATAAAGTTATTCGTGTCATTAAGAATCTGTACTGGAATCAAATCGCCACCGTAAAAAGTGGAGGTAACTACACCGACAAAAATCTTCTCTATACAACGAGATCAGACCATCCTTAGAAGTCAGACAAGGTTGCATTTTGTCCCCAACATTTTTTAATGTTTAGTCAGACCATTTATTTAAAAAATTATTTGAGAGAGACAGCCATATCGCGTACAAATCAGAAGGAAATTCTTCTTCTTTCAGAGCTCTGTCCGATTATTGAACGTTGGCGATATCGGTAGTAATAACTTTGTTTACGGCGACTCTAAATAAATTAGCGGTGGTCTCTTGATACCATTCTCGGAGATTTCGGAGCCAGGATGTTCTTCTTACCCTGTATTATGAGGTGTAGAAGGTTATACCTTTCTAGATGTCTCATTACATGACCGAAATATTGTAACTTTCTTTTGTTATTTCTGTGCTCTTTTTCATTCGATGTAAAACTATTTCATTTCTTATTTGATCAACCCAACTTATCCGCAATACTCGTCGATTAATCCACATCTCAAAGGCCTCCAAATTTTTATTAATGTCTCTGTAAAGGTCCAGCTCTCCATACCATACAGCAGTGTGGAGAATGTGCAGCAGGGTATTAATTTGATTTTAAGGTTTAACGTAATATCTCTATTAATTAGAATTTTCTTTAATTTATAGAAGGCGGCTCTGGATTTCTTAACGCGTATTCCTATTTCTTTATTTATATCCCAGTTATCGTTAACGTTTGCGCCCAAATAGGCAATATTGTGGACTCTTTTTAACTCTATTCCATACGCTCTGATGTTCGTTGGTTGTAACTCCGTTTTGCTGACAACCAAGTTTTGTCTTAGAAGTATTAAGTTTTAGCCCATATTCATCATATGCTTCGGTTACTCTGTTTAAAGTCGTTGCAGGTCTTCTTCATTGGAGACAATAAGTACCGTGTCGTCTGCATCTCTAAGATTGTTGATATTAATTTCGTCGATTTTAAAGCCTGTATCTTCAACTAAGGCTTCTTTGAAAATATATTTGGAGTAGATAGATAGATAAATAGATAGATTAAAAAGTAGAGGCGATAGAATACATCCTTGCCTCACTCCACGTCACATTTTCACTGTTTCAGTCGTGTTGTGTCCAATTCGTATGTTTGCACATTGATGCCAATACAAATTTTTGATAATACGGATGTCTCTGTCATCAATTCCTACCTGTGGCAAGACACCTATAAGTTTGTCATGGTTTACTCGGTCAAATGCCTTTTTGAAGTCGACAAAACACATATATACCGATTTTTCGATATCCCTATATCTTTGAACCATGACCTGCAAACTGAAGAGTGTTTCTCTGGTTCCAAAGTTGTTTCTGAAACCAAATTGTGTTTAACTTAATTGTACTTCTATTTTGTTGTAAATTCTCGAGTGCAGTATTCTTAGAAAAATTTTCAGTACATGACTCATCAGACTGATAGTGCGATGATCGCTACACTCTTTGGCAATTATTTTTTTCGGTATTATTACAAATGTTGACAGTAGTCAGTCTGTTGGTATCTGTCCTGTTTTGTATATTTTATTGAAGAAGCTTAGAAGAAAATGTTTATTCTTATCGTCGAGTAGTTTGATTATTTCGCTTGGAATTTCATCTGGACCTGTTGCTTTTCTATTCTTTGATAGCTTTAGAGCTCTTTCCATTTTATCGAGTGTTATGTTTGGACCAGTCGATATATTTTCGATTTAAATTTCTGTTCTATCATCATCAAACACCTCCTGAGTATATTCTTTCCACGTCTCTAAACTGTCTTGTTCATTGACTATAATCTTTCCTTGTTTATCAAGTAAACTACTTGCAGTTGATCTATATGTTCCAGTTATTTCTTTCACCTTTTTGAACATATTAAACGTGTCATTCTTTATCTGCTGCTCTTCTATTGACATTTGTTGCTGTACCATTTTTCTTTTATTTCCTGGATTTTCCTTCTGATTTCTTTATGAATTTTATTGTATTCTTTAGTGTTTTTATTTTTCTGTTTTCGTCTGCTTTCCTTTAGTCCCAATATTTTATCAGTCATCCATTGTTGTTTGCGCTTATTAATAGTTTTATACTTTTTAGTTGTTTCTTGCATAATGATCTTGACATATTTCCAATGGTCTTCGACGTTATTAGTTTCTTTCGATTTTTTGAACTTTTTTTCTATCTTGTGTGTTTTATAATTCGTATTATTTCGAATATAGTTAGTGTTAATTCGGTTAGTCGGTTGTTGACGTTTTACCTTTTTAGGTTTGAGTTTTATGTCACTGATTAATAAGTTATGATCTGAGGGGACATCGGCCCAGGTAGTGTTTTAGTTATTTTGATTAAATTTCGATACCTTTCGGTAGTTTTTATATAATCGATCTGATTTTTACGATCTTCTCTTTAGTATCTGCTGGTGACTTCCAAGTATATAAACGACGCTTGGGTAGTTTAAAGAATGTATTTGTCACACATAGATTGTTCTCTACGCAGAAATCTACAAAACGGTCTCCCTTGTCATTACGTTGTCCAAGTCCAAAATTCCCTACAATGTTTTCTTGTCTACCTTTTGCTACCTTGGCATATTGAAGTCCCCCATTACCTAATAATGTAATGTCTTTGTTTTTAGCTGACTCATTACCTTCTTTATATCTTCCTAAAAATTCTCTATGTCATCTTCACTACTGCTGGATTTGGGTGCATAAACTTGGACCATATTTATATCTACTGATTTTGAGTTTAATTCCATCACGATGACTCTGTCCGAAATATAAATTACAGATTTAATACAGCAAGAGACTTCTTTATGTATAATGTATGCGGCGCCATTCCGCTGGTTAGTGCCTTCTTCTCCGGAATAGAATACATCGTGGTCATCTATGCTACATTTACCAGTCCCCGGTCACCGCATTTCGCTTATCCCAAGAACTGGTATATTGAGCCTTATCATCTCACGTATGGTGTTTTGCATCTTAGTGGGCTTGTAGAGAATTCTCACATTCCATGTGGCTATTCTAATACTTAATTTTGTTCTTATTTCTTTTCCATTATCATAAGGATTTCGCTGGATAACGGCCTGGGAAGCCTTGTGTGCTTGTCTTTTCCTGCCAGATCTTGGTGTCCGAGGACCATGATCAGTATACCTTTTCTTATCATATGATAGTGCCAATATGATTGAACTAGGGAATAATAATGGGATGGTTTCCCATTCCCTTCCCCATCGCAGTATCAAAAACATTTAAACTGCTCCAGTCATGCTTGTGATAGTCCAGTTTAAAGCCGATCTAGGATTATTTCCTCTGCGCCTTGAGCTGGTACTGATGATCGCTGATTTCGCATATCGCCCTTCATCACATATAGTCATTCTATATTAACCCTTAAATCAAGGGATTGCCACTTCTGCCATCCACACTGTACCGAAGGAATTCTTTTCCGCTATGGCTGACGTTGTGGACTTCATCGGTGACCCTGGATAAGGGATCCTAAGCAGGTACTAGTTTCCGGGTCAGGAAATACCTGGAATCTGCGGAGGGTAGGAATTGATTCATTTTCCCTGATAGGACTATCTAGAGGAGTTCCTACCCGCTACACGCGAAAAGGAATAACTTTATGTAATTAGATCAGAAACAAAAGCAAATTTTTAGTTTTCAGCCGTACCCCACATCTAGATACAAAGCTTTAATTAAATTGAGTCTAAGTTGAAAAAGCTTACGGAATTACGTGTCTGTAGATTTATATTGCATAAGAACCTTCATAATGGACCAACTAGATTCAGACATATAAATAATGTAGACTAGCAATGACTAAAAAGATGAAAATAAAATGAGATAAACTGAAATGCGAAAATTATCGCGGCATAACGCTCTTATACACAATGTTCAATGTTTTTACTTATATACTAAACAAACGACTGCGACAATTAACTGAAAATATTTGCAGAGAATATCAAACCGGTTTTCCACAAGGAAAATCTTTAACTGACCAGCTATTCTTAGTAGTGAAACAAATTCTTACCAAATCATGGGAATACGTCACTGACGTCTACAAGATGTTTATAGATTTCAAACTGGCCTACGACTTAATTAGACAGAAGTAATATCAAATATTGCGTAGCTTTAACATCCCTCAAAAATACA